>NW_027210608.1:2400000-3000000 GCF_029030835.1 Brachyistius frenatus
TTAAATTCTAAAAATGTACACTCAAGAACTCCTTTTGACAAAATGTAGCAGAAAGAAATGTAGCAGCAGAAATTCTGGAGTTTCAGTGTCTTTTTCAACCACATTTGGAGGTATCACGTCTTTAGCTTTCACATTAGAGGCAGCACAAAGTGTGTGATAGACCCATCAGTCCACTAGAGGATACCGTGTTAGGTTTATGTTTTTGCTTCGCTTTGGTGGGAAAAGTGCACGTACGTATGACCAGGGTCTAAGAAGGAGGTTATTTGGTGTAGGTTATGTGACAAAGTCCAAAAGTGTTAAAGTCTGAGGGCTGAGGGAGGTTGGTGGTTGACGCCGGGTTGTCAGAGGGCAGTGTATCCACTGCCAGTAAAAACAAACTCCATAAAGATGTTGTGACCCACAGAGACTGCAGACACAAACTGGTGAAGGCCTCCTGAGGCCCGAGTAATCCATCTGTATATTAAAAGCTTTTTATATAATATAATATACTGTCATTTGAGGAAAGCCTGGCATCAATCCACCACGCCATCCAACCATAAAGGCTACTCTCGCTGTAGCCTCAGACACTTCTTCTGTCATCGTCTGTATATTTTCTGTATGTAAACCACAGGAATGATGTGTGGTGCAGGAGAGCTATGATTATCCATCTCCCGCACTAGGTGCCACTCAGACGCATCCATAATCACCTCCGCACTCATCCACACCCGAAGAACGCCTTCCGTCCTGCTTCGAGGGAAGAGGAATGTTTCAGCCAATTTTTGCTGATATGCTTATCCGGAGCAACTCGGGATGGATGAGCAGCCACTGTAGCGAGTCAATGTCTCACTCAAGGACACTTTGGCACACAGCTATTCATGCAATGCGCCCTTCAGTTTATGGGAGAGGGTAACTATAGGCAGCTATTATCCAGACATGACACTGGTGCTGAAACCCACTTGCTGTAGTGTTTAGATAGAATCTCAAATGTGCACACTCTTGGAGTTTTCTTCACAGTGATTGCAGACTGCTGAAGGCCCACATTCAGGTTTCCATGACAACAAGCATCTGCCCTGCTGAAGTGTCCTTGAGCCCCAAACAGAAGAAAAGAAAATGCAGAATCTGAATCTGAGGGCTGCTCCTCTGACAGCTGACAATAACCTTTGACTTCTTTGTGGACGATCGTTTATAGAGACGGTTACAAAAAAAAAAAAAAAATCCTGCAGAGTGACTACACAGTATGCAGCCAGTGTCAGTGCAGCCTGTTGCAATTTAAACCTTTAGGACTGTACCATCAGGTCCCAGGCCGGGGGGGGGTTGGGTGGGGTGGGAGGCTAGTTCCGGGAGGTTTCCTGTGGGGCTGAGCTCTGGTGAAGGAGGGGTGGTGTGTGTGTGTGTGTGTGTGTGTGTGTGTGTGTGTGTGTGTGTGTGTGTGTGTGTGTGTGTGTGTGTGTGTGTGTGTGTGGTGTGGTGTGGTGTGGGGGGGGAGGGGGGGTCGTGAGCTTGGATCCTAATCCCTCAGGTTTGTCTGCAGCACGACCTTAGGATAAACTGACATGTAGGCTTTGGACATTTGAAAATGCTGCGGGGACTTTAGCTTTTTTTTTATTATTTATGTTTTTGCTGTTCAGAAGACATTTTTATATTTCGGGAATGCCAACTCTGGTAAGAGAACTTTTGTTATTTACAATGTGTGCTGCATTGTTTAATTTGTTATTTTGTCAGATCAAATCGTGATGTAGTGAGATAATTGAGATGGAGAAGACACCAGCGGTACTATAATTTGTTTTAAAAATTGTATTTGTTCCAACAACATCGAAATACAGCATCAGTTTTTATAGCCAACAATCATTTCATATATAATAATTTACAAAAATCCCAATATATAAGCTCCAGTCTTTGAATACATTTTCATTTTGTCAACTAGCTCCTCTTAAAAAAAGAAATATAAGATAGATATTGTGCCACACGTTTTACTATTTGTCAAATTCTTTCACTTTTAAACGACAGAGGACACTGACAGACCAGGTTGAATGTCTTCCATCACCTGTAACAAGAATCTCTCCATCATGAGGATCCTGTGTTAGGAGAGGACACAGAATCTGGTTACTAATTTATGCATTTGACAGGTTAGCAGACAGGTCTTGCCCAGAAATCATGCAGGCTTGTCCTTTGACCTCTGGAGGTCACTGAAGACCTGAGATTAAAATGAACTCACCGCTTTGACAGTGGAGTATTCATTAGACACCCACACAGCAGATGCAGTCCAATTAATTAATTTTTTTTCCAAAGGAAACAGTGCATAATTATGTATTACCTCTCAATTGCAATCACACCCCTCGCCTTGTTGTTTAGTCGAATCCTGGGTGTGCAAACTGGTAGAGCAGGTCAGCCATTTTTGTATCTGGACAAGAAATATTTGATTAAATCAGCGTAATGCCAATGACATCTTTTGCATTTTTTTGGTCATTTTTAAGCAAAAAAAACACGTTTCTATTTCTCCTATGGTGAATCATATAAGCTGTCAGGTTCAGATCAAACAGCTGTTGTAGTGAGGCCTTTTTCTTGAAATCAGCTGTCTTGTTTGAGTCCCAACGTTAGTTAATGTGCACAGATTGCTAAAATAAAAAAAAATTTAAACATGGTGAAAGCAAACTGAGATAAAGAGACAAATGGTACAAGCTGCAGGCGGTATGGAGTCCCCCTGAGGTGCTGATAAAAACATCTCATCCAAAAAATAATAAAGACAGATAGTAAAATGCAAAAATAACAACTTACGCATCTGAGGGGAGTAAAATTAATTAAAGGAAGCCTGACCCTGGGAGATAATTCATAAAATAACCTGCGAGGTGATTCATGATTTTGTAAATTTTTCGACAGTTCCCAACTGTAGTTACAACGTACATCCAAGAGGGGGAGGTTAGACTGGTTGAGTGTTTAAATATGGGTGAAAAAAAAGCTTCAATAAACCCTAAAAGGAGCCCTTGAGCAAGGCCCTCAGAGGAGGTGTATGGAGCTGCTCTGTGGCCAGCAGCAGAGCACCATGCTTGTACTGATAGCTTGAATTAAATATGAGAAATGTAGCTGGAAAAGATCGTCAACTGTGGACCACTAGGCAGCTCTAATGGTCTATCTACTGCCTGTGTGTGTGTGTGTGTGTACAGCTATTCCTACAAAGTCCATTATCACAGCATTAATATGTAACTCCACACGAGTCTATGCTTCCATTGCTCTCTGTAGAACGAGCTACAAAAACTGATGAAGTGGAGACGACAGAGTTAGGCTCATTCAAACTAGTAAATTATCTAAATGGTAAAAGGTCACTTGTGAAATTGAAATAGCTTTCTGTAAATTACGCGGTGACCTCTCGGCTTCCTGTTAAACTTCACACTCACATTGATTTCCATGATTTCAAAGGGGCTCTCTGACTTTTCGACGACGGGACACTCTCAGAGGAAGACACATCGTGACCTATTCAAAAATCTGCAAAGGCATAGATGCCCATTTGACATCTGAATTTGTGTGTGTGTGTGTGTGTGTGTGTGTGTGTGTGTGTGTGTGTGTGTGTGTGTGTGTGTGTGTGTGTGTGTGTGTGTGTGTGTGTGTGTGTGTGTGTGTGTGTGTGTGTTGTGGCTGTGAATGCAAACACAGATCAATAAGTTGGAAGCGAAGGGAGAGGGAGGGAGACGGAGGGGAGAAGACTGAGTACAGGCAGGCTAACTGTTATGTAAGCGCCAGCTGTGTGAGTAAAGGAGCTGCAGCGGGATGATGAAAGCAATATCACTTCCCTCAACCAGACTGAGCATCCATCCTCACACATTCTCCCCTGAATTGTTCATGTATTATTCACACAACTGAAAGAAGAAGAAAATATAAAGGATTGTGATCACATCAGGGTACTGCAGCTCCTCTCATTACTCTCAGCAACAACACTGATTGGTGCACACATTTTAACACGGACTTTCAAAAGTCCACATCCGAGGGCAGCAAATCCATTTCAGTGCTTTCAATCCAGACTCCGTAATCCACCTCTGCTGTCGGTCACCTCCACGACTTTCGTGATGAAACAATAATGCGAGGCAACAAGGGCAAAATGAAAAAAAAAAAAAAATCTGCAGTCTTAATCTGGATGAAATTACAGTGTTCGTCATCCTGTCACCAAACCAGAACAGAGCGAACCAAATCGAGCATTGTGGGACAATAAAGCCGCAACTGTTTCTGGACTAAGCAGCACCCGTGTAGCCGAATGGGTAATAATACCCCGACAAAAGTGACACCCCTAAAATAATCAGATTCGGGAGGGGAATGTGAATTAAACAAAATCTGAAAAACATTTCTTCATATTATTGTGAAATTCAAGCTATTGACAGGCAACATTAACACAGTTGTTGTTTTTTTACATTAAATGTTGATGAAAAAGGTCCAAATAAAATTGCATGAAATTGATTAATGTGGGCACAAATAAAAAGAAGTGCTCTGAAGCTGCTAACAAGCAAGGCTATCTTTCTAAATTTATTCTCTTTGTTTATTTCTATAAATGTCATCACTAAATCAGACTTCTTACTTTAAGATTCATAAGAATTGATAGAAATGAAATAGTGTTTGTTGAAATATTGATGTTAAATGTTAGATATTTACCAATAATTTAAGGAATCGGATAGGCCAGCATAATTAATCTCCTACAACATATTTACAACCGTGTTTTGAAATTGTGGCTATCAGTTTGTCAGGCTGAAAAAATGTGTGTTTTTCAAAAGTGTCACTTTTGAAAGAAGAAATAACATTTCCATCCTTCCAAAACTAAAATTGTTCTAAAGCAATTAAACAAAATGTTAGTCATTAGAAAACATCTGGCATGCCCAGTAGCTCATAGTGGCTAATGTTATCTGATGCTAGTAAGAGTTTAGAGGGATTTTGTTGTGTAACAGCACATTATGAATGTGAACTGCTGCTACAGCGACCACTTTCAGAACTAACAATTTGTAGCTTTTATGCTATAACATCTGACGTAAAGGCAGGTATCTTTAAAGTACTGTCAAGGTGCTTCAACAATGTCAAGGTAAGACAGTGAGGGATGTTTTGTCCTGCAATGTGAATGTAATCTGACCATAGCGTTTGACCAGATTAATCATATGAAGGTTATATTAAGGTTATTTTACAGTTTAACCCCTGTGACTGTATAATTACTCAACTTCCCATTCACTGTGTGCTGTATTTGGCATTCAACTAAGCTGCTTGGTTGTCTGACACAAAACATTTCTACCAAAGGTCATCATTTGCAATCTCTAAATGACAGAGCATCCAGCCTCAGGTTGACAGCTGCTTGATTGTTCAATCAATAAACGATACAGCAACAAAAATCTGAAAATTCAATGTAATTTGTGTCATTACGTTGGGTGCCTCTGGTCCCCGTACAAATCAGGACAGATCTGAATGTATCCTTGCAGCAGTGCTATGTGATGGATCAAAATGGCGTCAGAGCATTTGAACGGGGAGACGATGAGATTATCTGCTTGTGTGGAAGGACAAGCAGCCTACATGGGAGAGAGGCATTCCCGAGCGTCTCTTTTCCTGCCAAAAGACACTTTTCATCCTTCAACAATAATAACCAGATCTGATTTTAGAAGGGAAAACATTTCACAAATAGTAATGAGTAACACCAGATGGGTTAAACTGATGGGAGAGACAACAGTTTGCATAAACTGAGGGCGTGAAATCAAAAATAATAAAGGGAAGTCTGCCCTTACATAATTACATGACCTATGGTGGGAAAATTGCATACTTGTATATTTTTCAGAGTTTTTCTCGGACTTTGATGTGCTGTTAATGTTTTTATAAAAGGACTGTCATGAAGCCCTTTGAGACTGTAATTGTAACTCAACTTGTCAGGTCATAAGCTGTCCCAAAGGGCACCGTCGCTTAGCAATGTCTCTGCTCTACAAGTGCACTGTTCCTTGCTGTTAAACTGACAGGCTATTTGTGGTGTGTGGTGTTAATTGTGTTTTAGGTCCAGCATGCAGCACTGTGCACATCGAAGACGCTGTTGAGGCCTTAAACTTGAGACGTGGAGTCTTAGAAGACCTGCAGATTTTCTGTTGACACTTGGGATCCAGGAGATTGCAGCGACACTGAGAGCAACTCAAGGCTCCTTCAGAGGATTATGCCATTATAGCTGACAACTTGAGCTTCCTCGGCATACAACGGCGACAAGGCAAAGTCAGTCCTGCTCCCCTTACACGCGGCAGGAACCATGTCTGACCCCTATCACAACAATGTGAACCAGCAGGTGACGGAGGGTGGGGAATACACCTACACCCAGGAGGGAGGAGGTAACGATGGCTACCCGTACCAAACAGACTATCCTCCACAAGACGAGGATGCCCGCAGCGACGCCACTGAAGGGGCAGATGATGATGAACAGATGTATGAGGGGGAGTATCAGGGCATCCCCCACCCCGATGAAGTCAAGGAGGCACGACGGGCAGCTCGGATTGAAGCTAAGAGGAAAGCCCGTATGGCTGCCCAGCAGGAAGAGGAGGAGGACAACCTACCAGAGCAGTACGAGTCCATCATGGAGGACTGCGGCCACGGACGCTTCCAATGGATGCTCTTCTTCGTGCTGGGCCTGGCGCTGATGGCCGACGGCGTGGACGGCTTCGTGGTGGGCTTCGTCCTGCCCAGTGCTGAGAAGGACATGTGCATATCCAACTCCGACAAAGGATTGCTGGGTAAGTGACAGCAAAGTCGTAGTAGGTGGGAAAATTGAAGTCACCCGTGTTAAGTGGTTTCTGCTGAGTGTCTCTATTGAAAACATCCACAGACTTTGCTTTTCATTCCAAAACAAAATAACCATCTTATCACTAGAAGAGAATATGGATAAAATACTGAAAAAATTGTTGAACAAGATGAAGGGCCACACTTTAATGATCTAACCACACTGTCTAAAATGCATGGGACAAGGGGCATTTAGGGCGTGGCCAAATCTACTTTTGCTCGTTTAATGGCAAATGATCTCAGCGCGCAATAAGACGCATGATCCAAAGGGGTTGTGCTTGGTTTCTTAATTAATCATGGGTGTGTTTTGGGCGTAACATGAAACCAATCAAAGTAGGCTATCATCTCCCATTGCCTTCAAGAGCCAGTTATACGTGCACCTTGGCGTATTGCTATGAGAGGGGCAGATTTTCCAAATCGTAGGAAAGAACGATTGTCTTCAGAGGAAACAGATCTACTTGTGCGCAGATTGAGCAGACCAACGTACACAGTAATTATCTGTCTCACTGTAATCTTTTTATTTTGAACCTTCAGACATAGTGTACGCACATTGTGCACACGCTGATGTAGGTGCATAATATTGTCTCAAAAATTAACCTGTAAACTAACAGTAAAATTCAAATTTTAAATGGTAAAATTCGATGCTATAAGATTGAGCCCGGAGAGTTTAAAGTCATGCTCGCAGCTCCATGAAACTGGACTTTGGCACCTTGGTGCTTTGAACTAAAAGCTAACATCAGCATGTTAAAATAGCAATGCTAATATGCTGATATTAAGCGAGTATAACGTTTACCATGTTCACAAATGTAGCTTAGCTGGGATTTGCTAATTAGCAGATAAATTACAGCCCAATTAAAACTTTGACCCGATAATAAGAGGTCAGGGGATAATTATAATTATTATTATAATTCATCCAAATGAATTATAAATTCAATTTGATGGCAATCCATCCAATAATTGCTGAGACATCTAACGAAAAGCCAGAAATTTCAATGTCGTAATGATGCTACAAGAAATGTCAGAGGACAACCAAAGTCACTGTAATTAATTATCTTCATAACATGAATACATGTACAAGATTTCATGATAATTTCCTAAACGGTTGTTGAAATATTTCATTCTCGACAAAATATTGGAACTGACCGACAGACTGATTGATTTAGCAAGCACATTTCTCCCAAACAGATATGAAGCCTTTTGGAAACCGACTAGACTAACTAATTACAGTCATCTGTCGAAGAGTTCCAGCCTTTACCCAGAGAGGAGGAACTCATCAGTGAAATGATCTGCTGTTGTGCTTGGCTGGGACACAACCCTGCATATGTTTGGCTCTTGATGGCACATGGCTGCAGATCACTGCGTCAGACACAAATATCCCTTAGCCACTGGGAAAAATTAGGGAGAAAAGGCTTGGATCCTTCCAGGCAAATGCAAAAATGAAGAACATAATGTGTGTCCTAACAGAGTATAGCTCCATTATAAGCAACCAGATTAGCTTCACTGAGCCTTGGCAGTGGCGCTACATGTTTCAGGAAGTTGACTTGAGGATGCCACCATGCATCCCAATTGTTTAATTATGTTTAGTAGACACAGAAATATAGTTTGTCTGTTGAATAGTGTGCAATAAGGGTTGTGTATTCTTTATTTCAGTTGCCTGTTAGCTTCACTCGTTCCCAAATATTTACCACTAAAGTAAACACCAAGAAATAAAACTGAAATTTGTGTGCGACGCAGAGCCAGTTTACGGGGAAATGTACCTTGAAAACGTCTGTTCCTCACTTTCTGCGGAGACAACTAAACTGCAAATTAAAGCCTCTCACCTTATTTCCAACACCTCGTAAGTAGCCAGGCGATGTGGCAGACTGCACATCGCTCCTTTCATCCTACCAACAGGCTCCTGGGATGGAGCATTGTGAGAGATTGATGAGGAACCTGGTGGTGATTGTATTCGGTGTGTGTTCCCAGGCTAATACGGAGCATGTTGCAGCAGTCAGAGACCCCGGCGGCCCGCAGCGCCCGGTGCAGAGCTGTCAGATACGCTTCAGGCCTCTGACAGGCTGTGGTAGCAGGCGGAAGGCCTGGCGAAAATGAAATCACAGCGTCTGTTTGTGCAGAGCGGGAGGAGAGCCCTGATCATTGGCTGAGAATATGAAGTAGATCTGCAGAATGATCCGATTTGATTCATGCTCATGCTCTGTTCACCAGACACATGGGAGCAGAAATGTATTTAATTCTTGGATAGCAGCTAGACTCCCAACTTTAGTTAAAGAAAAGAGACTCTGCACACGTATCTTTAATGTTGGTTATATTGTTTAGTCCTCAGAGTTAGGATATAAGGGGTTAATATGAGACACAATACCACACTATATATGATTTCAGGGATTCAACTTCCAACCATCCCAAGGAAAAGCACGCTGCTGAACTTTCATTGCAGCTAAAACATTTCTGGAATAAAACCAGAATCACAATTAAAAAGGTCATGCATAAATTATGAGATGTTGTTTTTTGTTTTTTTTATGCTGCCTCCTGCTATTAAAATGGAAATACAGAATGGCTTTTGGTGCTTTCCATTCATTGCTTTGGTGTTTTTGTTTTGCAACTCTCATGTTAATCATTCAAAAACATCTGAGATGTGTGGAATTTGACTTTTTACATGGTTCTGGAGATTTGTTTGCAGTCTGTTAAGAAATAGCAGCACCAATGTCCATGCAAATTATCCAGTGTTTTTTTTATATTTACTTCCAACACTGTGGCATGACAAGTAACTCCTCCTAACTTTTTCTAAATCAGGTTGCACCATTAAAACTTAAGCAAAGTTTTAGTTAATACATATTTTGTTAGTAAGACATTAGTAATGTGTAAATCGGGTGATAGAAATAATGTGTAGCACTTTTCAAACAAAAGCAAACAGCTATGCTAACAAGATGCAGCTGTGGCATTAAAAATTGTTCCAAAAGTAACCAAACTTAATTAATGCCTTTATTGTATTTACAGGTACATACATTGAAATATACTGTTTCAGAGTTATAGCATTCATGTAGTTTTGTGGCAAATATTAGCTTTTTTGCCTAATTGTCGTCATTTGACGTATATTTTGCTATTTTATAAGAATGTAATTTAAAATATTACAACTTACATCATTACCTAACAGATTTTTTTTTGTCAAATGATAGGTTCTTAAATATAAAGAAACCACATATTAGCAAGCCTACATGAGTTTTGTCATTTGTTCATTTAGCTATACAAGAGTTACGCCTTTAATAGGATTAACAATTTCACGAGAACTAATTATGGTGATTTTGTAATAATTTAGTGATGCATTAGATTTCGACAGAGTAAACTCTTCTGTCGTGATGGAGCTAAGTTTGAACTTAAGACCAGTTGTTACAACCGGCTCCATACCAGCAACTGAAGCAAGTTTCATCCACTGGCTACAAAGTCAGTTATTTCTGTTTCAGTCTTTCTAAAGGAGCTGAAACTGGAGGGAAATGTGGCTGATCCTTACTTAAAGGTTTTTTTCCTGCTATCAAACCATTTTATCCGGTGATTCAAATTCATGCAACATATGTTTTCTAAAATATGACCCGCTGTTTAAACAAGCTTATTTTCTTATATCTGTAAATGAACTCAATGACATGGAAGTGACATAAAACTTTTCATACTGAAAATCCTGAGATCTGTTCTAGTTTTGTAAACATGGTTAGCATTTGTTCAGTCAGTATACTGCATATTGTATATTTGGCTTGCTTTGCTGTTGCAGTTTTTAGTAGATGCCTTCACTCTTCTCCCAAATGCGATGCATTACAGTGCTTTCACTTGTAATACAGCAAGCAAAAGATCAAATCTGCCATCCCATTGAGGGATTCTGTGTCTTCATTGTGCTCAAGGACGCTTTTGCAGGCTTGTTGCTGCGGCAAAGGATCCTGGGACTTTACCTGAAGGACAGGCCTTCTGATCACGAGGCCATCCTTTCAGCTTGCCCGTGCACATATCTAAGACCTACACATCGCCTCGAGCAAAATTGTGGCCGAGATATTAGGTAACATGGTCGCTTCGTCTCCCGTTGCCCCGAGCGGTCACTTGTTGAATGGGATGTGCAACTTGGTGTGTAGAGCGCCAGAGCATTTGGACGGTCTCGTAATCCACGGGGAAGGTGCACACTATGGCTGCACGTGCCGTTAAGCTGCTTAGTCCTTCTGTAATTAGGGCTGTGTAGTAAAAACACAGAGCAGGCAGAAGAGTACTCGTTGAAAGGTTTAAACAACAAGATGGAGAGGACGGCTGAGGTTGTAGGTTGGAGCCCGGACACAGACAACACAGGAGAGCCTATCACTCTCCCCAGAGAGTTAGCTAACAGCCAGAAGAAATGGCAGACCGGACCACCTGCACAGACTCCACACCGCTGTGATTCAGGGTGAAATCCGCATTGATAAAGCATGTGCTCAATGTAACAATAAAATGTCACAGATAACAGCAAAGACAACTGGAGCCACACTTAATACATGAACAAAGCTGAAAGCAGGTTTTAAGGGAGTGTGGTGGAAGCAAAGCTATCCGCTGCGGATGCCTCCAAATTGTTGTGACCTTTATTTTTCTGACAGCTTGCAGGGACAGCTATTATCAGTTCAGGTGAATTTTCTTTCTGATCAGTCGATCGGAGCTGCATCACACTGAAACAGTAGAAAGCGTGCTGAAGACCTGTTCTGCTGTGTTCATACGAGGGTGAAGAGAGCCCCCTTGTGGATGAAGACCATCAACTAATTGTGTGCATGTATTTGTATGCAGAGATCTGTAAAGATTTCATTGTCGGTTTAGCAGGTCAAGTAGTGAGTCACTGTGTGTGTTTGCAGGTCTGCTGGTGTACGTGGCCATGATGGCAGGTGCGCTGGTGTGGGGCGGTCTGTGTGATAAAATGGGGAGGAGGAAGTGTCTGATCTACGTCCTGACCATCGACCTGGTCTTCTCCTTCCTGTCCTGCTTCGCTCAGGGCTACGGCTTCTTCCTCTTCTTCAGGTTCTGCTCCGGCTTTGGGTGAGACGCACTTTTATTCCCATTTGCACTTGCAATGCTTCAACAAAGGCTTTTTTTTTTTGCTTTTTTTTATGACTGATCTTTTTCATAAATAATCCAATTTGGTGGAAGCAGGATTCAAAATAAGACCTGACATTTAAATAAGATAAGTAACGGGCAGCACTTCCATTAAAATAAACTGTGGTCTTTTAGCAGGATCAGTCTGGAGGATAGTGTGAAGAAACTATATTGTTTGTTTGTTTTCCTTATTAATATTGCACATATACATTTTACAGTCTTTTCATTCTTAAGGGTGCAGTATTCGCAATCATCTTAAAATAAGACTGATCCCAGACAGATGATTAGTACACTACAAAGGGGGTTATATTCCCTATATTGGTACACACATAGACAGTAACTAAGGGCTTATCTTCAGTTTTATAGCTACTGTTAGCTTTAAAGTTTCAGTGTGTAGAATTTAGTTAGATCTACTGGCAGGAATTGAATATATAATACCAAAAACTGAGAATCAATGAGTTTTCGTTACTTTAAATTGAGAACCTCATCTGTACAGAGGGAGCGAGTCTTCTTCCATCGAGTGCACCATGTTGCACAGCCGAGTTTCTACAGTAGCCCAAAAGGGACAAACCAAAACATTGGCTCCAGAGAGGGCCTTTCACGTTCATCATGGTTACCATAGATTTTCTTACAAACTTGAAAGAGGAGGGCGAGGTGAGGTGTGTTCAGCTGGTTGCAACCTGCAACCTCACTGCTGGGCTTTATCCAATTCGAAAAAACAAGCTCATCATTTGTGTCTCTTACTGTGATCATGTTTGACAGCACGTTCTCTACCATTAAGCTGTCAAACTAAAGCTGATCCATGAGCTTCAGTTTCATGAGAAAATGCTAAAAAAAAGTTTTGTTAGACCCACTGAACCACTGTCTGCAGCATGCTGGCACCACACTGTTAATACCACCTCAAAGACACTCTAACTGCACGCTGCACACAAGGAGATCCCCGTTTATTTACTTCAACCGAGCATTTCTTTATTACACTAATTAAAACAAGTGAACAATGCTCTTTGCTTGTTTTTCATTCCAGTTTTATTGCTGGCTTCCTGCTGTCGCCAGCACCTTGCAGTGCGGCTATTGCTGTGCACTGATTGATTTTGCATCCTTCCAAAACACAGTTCTTTTGATAATGCTTGCAGCCTGACTGTAGCCAGACCTGCAATATCGATGTTTGAGCTTTTTGCTAAGCCAAAGAAAATGCAAGGTCACCAAAATAAAACGGTGGGTTGTTGCTGATTCACGCTGATAACGCGCCTCATGTTAGTCATCAACGCTCACATCTGCAGAGAGGAAGTGAACACATTTTGCTGGCTTCACAGAATGCAAAGAGCAGACAGACTGCACACGCGGGCCTATATGGGAAGATTTGTCGTCATCATGAAAAAGAGAGAAATCTTCTGAAATGCCAGTCGTGCCTGTGCTGATGTTAAACATACTGATGTGATGTTTATCAGCTGTATGTGCAGTAGTTTTTTTTTCTCCACCATTTAAACCATTTAAAAAGTAAAATGTCACAAGAATTATGTAAAATATTTGCGAAAAGGACGTAGCATCAACATAAAAGGTGAAATATTGCCAGTGATGGTGTCGTTATGCTGTAGTTCATGATCATTACCAGGGTTGAAACTTCCCAAGCACCAGGCTGCAGCTGTAAATCAATCACTCTCATCATATGAATCACTTCTCAGTCACTTCCTGCAAATTTGAACCAAATCCTAGACTTAACTCTCTGGTCTGGTCAGACGGCATCACACTGAACACTGAGCACTTAACACAATCCATTAAATACTTCACTAGCCATCAAAAATGTTCTCGTCATTCCATATCAAAATACATTTAAGTCTAAGTTTTCTACCTCTGAAATAAATCTGTATATGGAATTTTGTGTTTGATTTTCCAAAATCTGGGTATCAACTTGCTTGGGTTTTCAATTGCTTCTCCAGAGGTAGATAAAGTCAGTAAAGCTGAAATTCCAGCGGCGACAGAGATAGATGTCTCCAAATAGTTGTGTTTGGTGAGGAAACAGGTTGATGTGTTTTGTGCTTCCTGCTCCAGAATCGGCGGCTCCATCCCGATTGTGTACACCTACTTTACCGAGTTCCTGCAGATGGATAAACGTGGAGAACATCTGAGCTGGCTCTGCATGTTCTGGATGCTGGGAGGCCTGTATGCCTCGTTCACTGCCTGGGGGATCATTCCTCACTATGGTAAAAAAAAAATTGTACAGTTAATTGTTGTTTGTTTCACAAACAACAAATAACTGGGCCGTTTCCCTCTCAGTCTGCAAGATTGGGCTAAATGACTTTAATAGCTCATCTTGATGCTTATGAGTCATATTGGAAAGTAATCACAGCAGTTATAGTCTAAATTGATTAATAATTAACATTAAAACAACCAAACATTTTTCCAGCATCAGGTTTGAAAAACAGTCCAACAGTTGCCTGCATGTGATTGAATTTTTAATGATTTCAATGCAGATAACTCGTGCCAAAAGATGTTTTGCGTAAAGATGCATTTTGTTGCACTTATAAACATGTTTTTTACTGGGTGGTTTCCAGGCTGGGGCTTCGCCATCGGTACCGAGTTCCAGATGCAAAGTTGGAGGCTGTTTATTCTGGTGTGCCTCTTCCCCGTGCTGGCTGCACTCGTCGGAGTCGTCTTCATGCCGGAGAGCCCACGTTTCCTGCTGGAGGTCAGTGGAGCCAGTTTGAAACCCCGGACCAATAAGTGCAGTATCCTAATATTCATTGTCAGTTCACGGTATTAAACATTAAGCTGTGATTGGCTGAGAATGCCGAGTCATCGGCCACCACAGCAACATCCCACTGCTGTGCAAAGGTAGCGAAGGGCTGCTAAGGCATCAGCAGGACACCACCCACCCCTGTTTCTCATCCAGGACATTGTCAGAGCTTTAACCACATGTGGTATTGTGTTTGTATGTTACTGCTGCAGCACTCCCCCACCTTATCACACATCACCCCTGCTGATAAGAGGCAGACCTAATGGGAACGTCGTCCCTCAGCTGCGTGTGTGGCTGCAGTGTATGTGGGAAACCTTCAGTGGTCAAACCCATAATTAAAAGAGTCGCTTCTATACATAGCGCACTACACTGTTCACTGTGTAATTTTAACAAGACACACCAAAAAACCCTGAGAGTTCTCACAGAGCACGCTTGGTTACATAAATATGCATTAATATGTGTGTATATGTGTGTTTTTTTCAGAATGCCCGACACGATGAGGCGTGGATGATCCTGCGGCGGGTTCATGACACCAACTGGAAAGCCAAAGGCGAGCCCGAGAGAGTCTTCACGGTGAGTCTTCATTCACAACAACGTTGCTTAACTTCTAATTTATCAGGTTATTAACAAAATAAAAGTAGCCACAGGCTGTCAGATCTGATTGTTAGCTTTTTGTGCAGGTGATTTATTCGCGCCTTTAAGTGTTAAGAATAGCAAATTGTATGCACTTTATAGTTTGTGTAAATGATTTGAAAAGCTCTTTCATTGCACTTAAAGAGACAGAACTCATGAAGTGAAATAAACTGAGTGAGAAGGGGCTTAAAATGAGGAAGCACAACATTTTAGCCAACCCTAAAACTTAAATTAGAAAGCATAATACCAGAGGTTATGTCATAAAACTTACAGATATTATCTATACAATATACATTGTACACCAAACAGACCAAACAGCGACAGGCTGTTTAAATACTGGTACAAATGTTACTCACATGTCCTGATAAAGATAGAGTGCAGTTTGAACTGCTTGTCCGAATAAAATAACCTCCAGCAGAATCATCACAATCATCTCAGTGTGTGTGCAGCAGTGCTTCATAAAGTAGGGTGTGGACATGCAGATACAGGTTTTAGTGTCTCAGCCAGGCTTATTCAATTTCAGTGATTCTCAAACTGTGGCGCATGTATCACTGGCGGGAGGCGAGGCTCCCCCTGGTGGTGTGTAAGAGCCTTGCTGAAAGGGTAACAACTGCACTGCATGTAAAAAAAAAAAAAAAAGAAGTGTCATTTCATTTAATTCTATGACAGACAACAGTTATTGTACACATCAAAGTGCAGGGACGTAAGATATCAGAATCATTTAAATGTTTCCTGTGCTCAGCCAAGTAGGGTGACGTCACATGAAGTCAGACAGTGTTAGCGTAATGTTCATATCAGCTGAGGACAGTCGGATTTGGACTCTCCGGTCTAAAGCAAGTAGAATAAGAGTACATTTAAATGGCTACAAGGTCCGAGTCATCAGTCTCGAGGCAAATGAGAACTCTGGACCTGACAGGACAGATGAACCTTTCAGTGATGAAGAGGAGCCCACAGTTGGGTAGTGGTGGTTTGAAAAGTGTGGGAACCTCTGTTCTGTGTAACTGGAAGAGCCCACGTTGACAAGAGTGTAAAGAGTGGCTTCAACTCATCATATAGGCTACTGCCTTTGCAAATATGATTGCCAAGATAAATAATATCCAAAGCAAAACTGGTTAAATATCAAAGGGTACAGTATACTAGCTAACAAGATGTAAATAATTGTTGGGGTAGCAGGGTGTTCCCTTTGAACTGCTAAAAAAAATTGGATTCATTTATTCATCTGTATTTATGTACGAAGTTAAAACAAATAAAAAATTAATAAAGAAATTATATGATAAGGGAATTCACTCGATGAGAAACAATAATAATGAAGATAAATGTGAAGATGAAGGTGGTGATATTGAATACTGCTCTCTCTCCGTGTAGGTGACCAACATCAAGACTCCACAAACTCAGGAGGACGAGTTCATAGAGATCCAGAGTGACACTGGAACGGCCTTCCAGCGCTGGACTGTCCGACACACGACCATGCTGCAGCAGGTCCGACAATCCCTCTTCCACGAGAATGAAATACATCCAAATGTGTAGAGTAGAAAGTTTGACTTTGCTCTTCCTGCAGTCGTTACACGTCAAGCGTCCTCTGTCTGTCTGTCCCTCCTTCCTTCAGGTGATGGCCAACATAATGTCTCTGTCCGCTCCAGAGCTCCGACTACAAGGCCTCTTCCTGGTTATTATCTGGTTCTGCTTGGCCTTCAGGTAGCGCCATGACATTTTGCCTCCAGATGCGCGTTGAGATTTGGTTTTCATGTGCTCAGGTTTTGTGTGTTTCTGTGTGCATCAGCTACCACGGGCTGGGAGTGTGGTTCCCTGATATGATCAAGTACATGCAGTACGAGGAGTACGAGTCCAAGGTCCGAATCTTCCACCGGGAACGTGTGGAGCGCTTCCACTTTAACTTCTCTCTGGTCAACCAGATCCACCGCGAGGGAGAGTACATCCATGACAAGTGGGTTTCCTCAGCACCGCTCCTCGGTTACTGTGTGTTTGTTTGTGCTACTGCTTCATGTCATTTCTTTCCTTTCTTTCAGGTTCGCAAACATTGAGATTAAGTCTGTCAAATTTGAGGATTCCCTGTTTGAGAACTGCTACTTCGAAGACGTCAAATCAACCAACACCTTCTTTGAGAATTGCACCCTCAAAAACACCATCTTCTACAACACAGGTACTGTAATGCCAGGCTGCTTTTTTTTTGCTGCTAAAAATAACATATTTCACCCAAATCTGCGAGCCTCACCTCCTCTTACAACCCTTTTGCCCTCTCTCACCAGACCTCTGGCATGAGAAGTTCAAAGAGTGTCGAATGGAGAACACCACCTTCCTCCATCCTAAGAAAGGCTGCCATCTGAACTTCCAGGAGGAGAACGACATCGTGATCTATATGGTCAGCTTCCTGGGCAGTTTGGCTGTGTTGCCTGGCAACATAATCTCAGCTTTGTTCATGGACAAGATAGGAAGAATCCGAATAATAGGTGAGATCAGTGTCGTCACCCACGACAGATGTTTTGTGTGTGTGTGTGTGTGTGTGTGTGTGTGTGTGTGTGTGTGTGTGTGTGTGTGTGTGTGTGTGTGTGTGTGTGTGTGTGTGTGTGTGTGTGTGTGTGTGTGTGTGTGTGTGTGTGTGTGTGTGTAAATCTTGCCTAACATATTTCAGTGTGTCATCATCTGTTTGCCCTTCGTTGTAGGTGGTTCCTTGCTGGCGTCGTCGGCCTGCACTTTCCTGCTGCTGTTAAGTTTCAGTCAAGGTGCTGTAATATGTTGGCAGTGTCTCTTCTATGCCGTCAGCGTGGCAGCGTGGAACGGACTCGAGGTCATTTCTGTGGAGCTCTACCCCTCCTCGAAAAGGTACACGCCAACTCCAGCCCATTAGTAGGTGCAGTGTGAGCTCCATACTTAGTTCAACTCCTCTCTGAAAAGGTTTGGTTCAACATGCCATTCACTAAAGCCCTCACCCAAACAGCAAAGGTCCAGACATATCTTACACGAGTGTAACTAGGCACAACAGGCCCGGCAATTATAGTGACGACATGATTATACGAATGAGTGATTTGACATTGTGGGAAAGTGGAAGTGACAAAGAGAACAGAGCTGCAGGAAAATCAAATGTTCACCCAAAGAGGAATGAATGTGTAACGTGAGGGAACAGATCTGTCTTATTGAACTTACACATTCACTTCATTTAAAAGGTTTTTTAAAACAAAAACAAGCAAAATGTGAATAAGGAATGACACTGTGTTTATCTATGTCCGCCGCTGGCCTTAGCATGCCCAGCCGAGCCCTGTATTTCTTCAGCCATATGTTGTTTTGTTGGTTACATTCGGGACGAAAGCATCCACCATCAGGGAGAAACAATTGCTCTTATAAAAGTTACTGATAAACGTTGAAATTGTAAACAGAAGCCACAATGGAAAGCCTGACAAGCATAGCAACGGGGGGGGGGGATTCAGTGAATGGTCAGCTACCACTTCTATTAAAAGCTACATGCCAATTTAAACTCTGCCATTTAAGTCACGGTCTAACTCAGCTTTCTTGCACCACAATAGTATACTCACAGTTCAGCACATATCCAGTTCATCATTCAGTCAAATTATGCATCTAATGCTTGTCTGTCTTTCTGACTCTGCAGAGGGACAGCGTTTGGGATCCTGAACGGGATCTGTAAGTTTGCGGCCATCATCGCCAGCTTCATCTTCGCAGCCTTCATCGGCATCACCAAGATCATCCCCATCTTCCTGGCCTTTGCCGCCCTCGTCTGCGGAGGGCTGGTGGCTCTCAAGCTGCCCGAAACCCGGGAGAAAATCCTCTCTTGAAAAGCCAAACTCCTGCAGCCTCCGGGCCCCAGGCACAGCGTAGCTTCGGGGGAAAGATTCAGCCTAAACTGAAATATGGAAGACAGGGAAGAAAGGCCACGTTGTGCTAGCATTGTGTTTATGAGTCTGTCATTGTTATGATTAAAAATGTTGAAAACCTGTCTGGTTGCCTACACGAACCTGCGGCAGCTTTCTGTTTCCGCCCTATCAGCTCCTCAGGCTGCCCTGCATTCCTGTCACATCATATGAAAGTAGTCTTTGTCATCCTGTGTCGCCCCGTCCTCCGCTCACACACAGCGTAGCAACATTTTGTTTTGTTTGAGGTTTGTGTAAAGATTTAATGTGAGATGAAACTGTGTCTGTACTTGAACGGTGATGTAGTTCATGTTACCATGTTGTGCTTTGATTTCATTCCCTCTTGGAGAAAGAAAGAGCGAGGACTTCTAATGATAACTTGAACGGGGTTGGAGTCCTGTTGTATTCACCGCCGAGGCTCAGCAGCAATATCACTGCTGGTGTTGTTATTCGGAGGAACACCTCTTTCGTTCACCCAGTCTTTATTTATTCTGCACTGTCCTGTGGTGTCCGTAGTCTTCTGTAGTCGTTGCTCGATTTCTTCTCTCTAGATATAAACCCGGCCTGACCATTTCATTAAATATAGGAGATATTTTTTATTGAATCCACTCTTGTTCATTTCTCCCAGCTGATCCAAATCCAACCCGACTGGATTCTCCTCACTGTTTGTCGTCTTGTCCTCGACTGCGGGTCGTCGTGTCTGTCCTTCAACTGTAGAGCTGTGTGTTGTAGGTGGTGATAACGTAGAGTTTTATCTGTCACATCTTGCCATGACAAAAGTGTAAGGAACTGTTGTTGAATTTGTTTTTTCGTCTTTTTCTAAAAAGAGAGAATGATAAGAAACTGTGAGATTAGATGTTTTGATATGATGTTCTCATTTTAACGTTCTGATGAAGAACTGCTTGCTGCATTTCTGACAACATGTGTCAAGATTTCTAAGGAGCATGTTACTTTTTTTGGCATGACTGAGCTGTGTGTGTGTGTGTGAGTGGCTGTTATCCACACATCTGTGAATTTACTGAGACACAACAGTCTGACTACCAATACTGTATTTGTTGTTGTACATATAGACCTGTGTATATTAGTTGTAACATATTAGCTGCATCATGACTTGAATAAAGCTGAGCGATCGTGATCCAGTTTCTTGATTAAAGATGCAGAATGTGAAATGAACAAATGAAACAAGTTACATAAGCATTTTGGGAAATGAATACCATTGTTATTGTCTGTAAATTAAGTACAGATATATAACTCGCAGCCCGATAGCACCTGTGTACAAAGTTAGCAAAGTTGGAAGTGGGAGGGACACCTGCATCCTACAGTGTTTTTGTCTCCTGTCTCTTCTCTCATTTTAGTTTCTTCTTGAAAGATATCCTCAGTGTTACTTAACATAATGTTATAATCATAAAGGGTAAGAGAAATCATGTTTTGTTTGTCATTTTGGCATGGCAGACAGGTCTAAATACTACAATACTACCCATGAGCTTTGGACAATGTCACCATTGGGAGGAAGCCAATTAGAGGTGCGACACAGGACACTAGGTAAATCAATTCATTGTTGTTGTTGCTGAAATGTGGTAGCCTGGTGTTACTAGAGCCAGATTTATTGTTTCCAGTCATTGCATCATGATGGATGTAGACCTCGTGTTAACTTTCAAACTTTCAAAGCAGCCTTTAACCAATCAGCGGTGACCATCTTATATCATACGTTGAACACCGAAACTTTACCACCGTTGTTGGAACTACCTCACAATCATCACCACCGTACTGCTCACTGATTCGTCCGCCCTTCACAGTGACTAAACAGACTTTAACGCGAACAGGGTTTCCAGACTTTAATCACAGCGAAGACTTAAGCCGTGGGTGAGCGGAGCCAGGCTACATGTGGCACCACAGAATTTGTCTCCCCCTTCTGCCAGCGAGAGTAATTACAGAAACACTGTCAACAACCAACGTCCTCACAGGCTCCATTGTAGACTCGGTCGCTGTTGCAGCTGTAAATTGGTGGATAAATTGTTTTGAGTGTCACGACACTCAAAAAATGACTCGAATGACCATCAGAATTCACTTCATCCTGTCCGACAACATTTAGAAAGTCTAGAAAAGCAACATAATTGAATAATTTGATCCTCATTCAAGTTAGCATAGGGTTATGAACTGGAAGTTAGCCAGCTCGCCCAGCGTATGTCCCTCGTGTGCATGCTGTGCCCATAAACCATGCTCAGTATTCATTTATCCAGAGCGGGAATGGCTCACCAGACACCAGAGTTTAAAACTCAACATACTGTGGATAGATTTACCTGTTAGTGAAAGGCTTAATCAGCACTGTGGGAATTTGTTTGGCAGGGTTTTGAATATAACAGATGTTCATTGGTATGTAAAACTCCCCGAGCTTTAAATCTACAATGACACTGGCATCTTCTGCTCTCAACTCTAAGCTCAGGAATCAGATGTTTCTTGCATAAATGCATCTTGGGAGTTGTAGTGTTGTAATGTATTCCAGTTTGCACCTCTAGATATCCTCTGATTCAGCTGTTAATCATTTATTTATCCATTTATTTCGGGACATTGCACATTAATCAGCATCACGCTAAACAGCCAGTTTACAACCATTGTGTACCATAGACAGATGCTAAATTAGCCACAATTCAATGGCTCAATTAATTTCGGGTTTCATGCCGGTCCAAGTACTTCAACTCCAATGTTACATCTCATTACATTAATCCGTGCCACAAATGTGGTGTAATAATCACAGGGGTGTTATGTGCCGGACTATTTCTTGGCTTATGTGGTATCAGTCTCATCTTGTTCTTGGCGAGAGAGCGATGAACGCATTTTCCAAAAATGTTGAACTTTTGTGTGATCTGACAATTTATCAGATTACCGTAATATATGAAATAAAATCAGTGAGGATATCGTGAATTTTTACGGTGGTCCTCATGATATATAAAGATGTCAGGGCCGATTAAGCAGAAAACATCTGACTCAACAGATGAAGAGGAAGGTGCACTGGGAATATTTACTGTGATGGAGTAATTAATACTGGCAGGAAATGTTTCAGATATGTTGAATTAGTGGACAGAGAAAATGTACTTTAGGACAATCATTTCTGACACAGAGACAGGAGAACCTTGAGATTTTGTATTTGTTCTGCGATGTAAAAATTTAAATAAAATGCAATTATATTTCAGTTGTGAGCTCAAGCTGTTTTCTAAAAACATCACGTCCCCTCTCAGGCGTGACAATAGTCCGTGGGAGCTGAACATAACTGTTCCCATGTCAGGGGCAGCTGTGTGACGGTGGTGGTGGTAGTGGGGGAGGGGGGGGTGGGGCTTGTAAAAACATGGCAGCACACAAGTGTGAGCAAGTGCCGGTAGTAGGAGTTTGTGTTTACTCTGGCTGAGGTGTGAAAGGGTCTCCGGTGATCTGTCCACCAGGTTGATCAGGATGTCTGATGGCTGCAGTGAAATGTTTTCTCTGGAACTATTTTTAAAATTTGACTTAAATCTCAGTGAGATTTGGCCGATCACTGTTGCTCACATTCATGTCGGAGAGCTTTTCAAACAGGGGCCACAACAATAACAAATTTGTCCGTATTCCCATCAGTTCAACCATCAACAGTTTCCTGCTTTGAGAAAACAGTAAAGGTCCAATTTGTTGCTTGTTCTGTTGTTTAGTTGAACTCTGATGTTCTGTGAACGTCACTCTCTTAACAATTAGATGAAATTTACTGTCCACCTCTGGCTGACCTCTCCACATCCAGCGATGTTTCACACCTAAGGTGCAGAATGTGTCCCCCTCACTCACCACCTCACCCACAAACTCACACACACACACACACACACACACACATACACACACACTGCAGCTGACAGCAGTTAATATTACCACACACATCTGAGGTAAATAAGACTGGAGTGATTCTGCATTTCACAACTTTTTATTGTGTTTTAGATTTATTCGACCGAGACTGTGGTTGCTTGAAAAGAAGTGCAAGACTGACTGAGACTAAAATCTGGCAACAACAATAACCAACTTAAGTGCTTACTCTGCACTCTTGTTGGTTATCAATGACACCCCTCTAATAATGTGACCTCTTAGTTGACCCGTCAGCTCTTTAGTCTCAACATAATAACTAGAAGGGGCGGCAGGTCTTGAAGTCAGACCAGAATATGAACCAAAGCAACATATTCCAACATATTACTGTGTAGTTCTGTGTTCGTCTCTGTGAGGGTTTTTCTCATCCTCAGTGAAATCAAGGTGATTTTTTTTTTTCAGGTCTTTCACTGTCAGAACTTCATGGACACTCAACAGACATGAGGTCTTCCTGGATGGATAAAATAATAATTTCAAAAGGTTCCAACTCCACCAGTTTTACACACCAGAGTCTGTGTGAAGGACTTTACAGGGCGCACTGCAGCAGAGGTGAAGCAGCATTTTGTGGCTCCACGGGGAGCTACATGAAGTCTAACACACTGAATCGAGTCAGTGTGAGTTGGAGCTAAAGACTACAGGTTTGAAAGTCAGGGTTGTCATATTGTTCGGACCAAAGCCCGAACATGGGAAAGACTTTCAGAAAACCTGGAATCAATGTTTTTTTTATCTGCTTTTATTATCCCTACATCGGTGACAGTTGTGGTCTCAGGTTGTCTGTCTGTCTGTACGTCCTTCTGTCTCATACTCATGACTGTGATATCAAGAAGAGTTTCTTCACATTTGGCAAAGACTCAAGGATGAATTCTTTACATTTTGGTGGTCAAAGGTCGAAGGTCACTGTGACCTCAAAAAACACAAATGTCCAATCGGATAAAATCATGAAGTGATGACATTTTATATCTAAACGGTTAACTTTACTGTGACATTAAAATGTTCAACAAAAACACTTTTCGGGTTGTTATCCAACACAATAACTCAGGAACAGAACAGGAGATTGTGACAATTCCCCATTTGGTCAGATATTGAATTGCTGACACTAATCTTGGGTGTTCACCTTGAAACTTTTCTGATTGTATTGATCTTTCTGTGCTGCTGGGTTTAAGATGTGTGTGAAGCATCCATGTTTGCAGCAACATACATATATGAAGACGTGTCTACTGTCATGGTAACAACTTTGTATTCAATCAGAATCAGATTTAATGGAAAAATTCCTTCAAAGTCGTCATCGTCATCTTCTCATATTGCTGAAGGTGTCACACAAGCTGAGCTCCTGAAGGTGTTTTATCAAACATCAATTGAGAATAAACCATTTTTCTTTGTTACAATGTGTACCTCTGTTTTACTGAAGCAACTAAACTTAGATGCATCAGAACGGTTTAAAAACTCAGACTGAATTATGACTTATTGTTACTCTGTATTAATTATCATTTTGAGCATGACAGCAGGGTTTTCTGTTTCAAAACTCAGGGTATCTGTTTTTAACAAATAATTGCCACTTTAGGTTTTTATTATACTACCTCTGTTTTGCAACAGACTGTTATAAACTATTTTACCTTCATTTTAGTTCCAATGAGGTCTTGTTAAGGCGCTTTCAGACCAGAGAGACTATTTCATCTAGAACGGTGGGCGGGGTTTCCCCTTTTGTGTGTGTATATGCACCGGGAATTTAGAACCTTTTCGTTCCTACAACTACGTTTTGTGGGGGCTTTTTTAACTCCTACGGCTGCCTGGATACTCTCCCCCCGTTGCAATCTGTCTTTTTTTTTTTCATTATGGCTGATAATCTGTCTGTGGTTGCACTGCATTGTGGGTAATGTAGTCACCAAGTTGTGAGACAGAAGAGGAATGTGTGGAGTAAAAAAATATTTTTTTTTATAACTCTCCTTTGTGAATCCAACAATCTTATAAGCATCCAGTGATAGATTGTGGAACAGTTCATTTTGTCATCAAGCTGATGACTTTGAGGGAAATCCAAAACAAAACTTCATTTAAGAGAACAATTATTTTTTTTCTGCCACCAAAATAGTTGGTAGCTTCACAAAGATATGGAATTTGTGAACACCATGTGTTGAACTTGAGTTCATCTAGACGAGGACAAAATTTCATAAAGCCATAAAAAAATTTCAAAATCATACGGGAGCACTTGATTCTTCTCAAGCAGCCTCACTGAAGTGTTGCGTACAAGGTTTTTTTCTCGAACTGTTGATGCTGAAATGAGTTCTTAATAGAGAATCTAAAGTGATCCAAGATATCCAAAGATATAAATAATTATAAACACATTGTTTTATTACAATTATTTTCTCATATTCACATACATCACATTGATTCCACTTTCCTTCTTACTTCATGGTCAATTATTGCATATCTTATTTATAATCTTTCTT
Source organism: Brachyistius frenatus (assembly GCF_029030835.1). Lineage (NCBI taxonomy): Eukaryota > Metazoa > Chordata > Actinopteri > Embiotocidae > Brachyistius > Brachyistius frenatus. Next base: position 2,425,407 of record NW_027210608.1, read on the forward strand.
TTATTCATCACATGGATGTTTTAAATGACGTCCAATCTAATCAAACAGAGGGAGCACACCGGAGGTCGCGGCGGGGTTGATGGACTCGCGAGGCCCAGACAGGTGGCAGGCAGCCCAGCCTCTGGGCCGGCAGTGGGTGGGCGTCCACCCAGAGGTGCCAAACTCCCAGCCAGGCTCTCACATCCTCACCTCGGTCTGGGTGACTGGCCGGGTCGGGCTGCAGGTTCAACCCCAGTTCAGCCTGCCCTCAGCCTGACACAGCACGCACACCTCTCCATCAGTCTGTGTCGTGTAGTGAGTCATATTTATCATATATAAATAAATATATAAGTCACCACCTCTCACTGTTCATCCTATTTGCCTAGTTTAGGGCCTCTGGAGCTTCTGCTTTGTAGTCAAAAGAACTCAAATAGGCCCTGAGCTAAACGACACACTGTATCAACACCAGACAAACCTGCATTTTAGCCAGTTATGTCTATCTTCTGTTTGTTTTATGGAGTATTTATTTAATTATTTGTATTAGAATAAAGCCAGCTCGAAAACATAGAATCAACCACATGTTTAATAGATGATTTCATAGAGTCCAACAAAGACAAACCAAACATGATAACTAACAGGAAAGACAAATTGCCTCACAGCTCAGAAAAGGAGCTGCAAGCAATCAGACCGAGTGGGGAAAACACAGTGAAAAGCACCGACTCAGTGAACATGTCGATTTTTCAACCAAGAACTGAACACCTGCAAAGCCTGGAAGCATTTGGAAATGGTTTTCAGTTATTAAAAAATGCATTTTTAAGTCGAGAAGGCAAAGTTTAAAAGTTGGGTTTTTTTTCACTAAAATGCTAAATAATCCTCCTCTAAGGTGTTTTAATTTGACTTGCTAACAGGAAATGAAAAGTAAAGCAGCTAAAACATGGCATTTGTATGTACATTTAAGTTACTTATTTTACAACGACTATTTAAAATTCAAGTTCTGTTAAAATCAAAAAATGAAAAACAGAAGAACATCGGTGTTCAATATGTTCAAGTTTAAGTATCCTAATAGGTTTAAAATCATGCTGTAAAGCAACAAATGACTCAATCTGAAAATGACATCACTCGTTCTGTTCTTTCTTCTTCTTTAAAACCGATTCCTTTCTGGGGAACACAGAGGGGACATGGGGACACAGAGAGGTGAGCACTGACTGTGTTCTCTAGCGATCCTGGTTCTCACAGCTGAGGTGTGAAGTGACGCCTTCAGACTCATCAGTTCTCATCAGTGTGAAACCATCACACCTCTGCTCTAAATGGATAATACAGGTTCATTAGGCTTCATTAAACCTCATTATATTTACATTTACATTTCAGCCACTCAGGACATACAATTTTTGTTTTTACCCAGAAACACATTAAACAGGACCAGCAGCATGATCATCTTCACCTGTGTGATCGAGCGAAAGAAAGAAAAGGACCGCAGCTCACGTCTGACTTGTGTCTATAAAATGATCGTGCAGGTGAGTACGGGTGGGATGTAGAGTGGAGGATATTAAAACAAAGGTGGAGGACGCTGCTGTCAGGTTCAAGGTTGGAGTGAGAATAAGAAGAAGGAATCAGAAGAGGATAGTTTCAACCTACAGTGAGGAGACTCTTCGCTCTCTTAATGATACAAAACCTCCTAACTTTAAAGAAATTTACATGATTGTATGCATTTCTTAACTCAGGTCGTGTCAGTGTGTTTCTTTACCTGTTAATGCAGGGAGTTTGCTGCCCAGACTGATGTGTAGAACAAAATAAAGTAAGAGGATGAACACACATACCAGCCTCTTTGTTGTAGGAGAAGCTTCCAAACTACCTCACATGTCTTCTCAGTTAAGTCTGTCAAATACATGATCCAGTAACTACTTAACCTGAGATATCCCTCATGTACTCACTCATGTTGGCAGAGCTGCTACATTCCCCTCAGGGATTTAAAAGCCATATTATCATTTGTTTTTTATGATTCCTGTAATTGTTTTTTTATTCATTCCTTGTTTATCATGTTGTTGTGTTGTGTCTCGTCTCTTTGGCTGATTGTGTTCTTTTGAATGTGTTTTGTTCTCACATTTTTCTTGGAAAAGAGATCTTAATGTCAATGAGACTGCCTAATTAAATAAATAACAAAAAAGAACATATATATATAAACACCAAACTCAAACCCCTTCTGAGGTCGCATTCAAATGAGTGACTTGGTCGAGATAGTATGTCCTCACAAGGCCATATTTTCACCTATAAAACATGTATTCAGGCACAAAATGGCCATAATATCATATTTAACCCTCGTGTTGTCCTCGGGTCAAAATGACCCGCAGCTGTGTTCAACCAAGTTCTATTTTATTTCTATATTTTTATATTTTTTGGGATCATTGGTCATCATTCTTTAAAGAAACCCTCACAGCCTCCTTGTCACCAATGATCCCAAAACATATGAAAATAAAATAGAACTTGGTTGAACACAGCTGCGGGTCATTTTGACCCGAGGACAACGGGAGGGTTAAGGAGTGACGTTCATCCTATATGTAGCTCCATTCATTGTGTTTTAGCCCACAGATCCAGTCTTCATGGAGAACTACCGACATCAGAGTTCAGACCACTAACACATTCTTACAGTTAATATTTTGACGTTTAGGAGATATGATATTGGACATGTTACAAAACATTAGAAAAATGTTACTGTCGGTTGCATAAGCCTGCAATAATTTAGCATGTTAGCGAGTTACATTAGCATGAAAAAGTGCAGATCAGAAAAGACTTTGGTTTTGCAAGTATTTCACATTGGAAAAATAAAATTTTGACTGATAAAGCAGCATACAAAAAGGATTTGACAACTCGCTTTGTGCGGTGCATGAATGTGTAAATGAAATATAAGATTTCACTGCAGTCCATAGCCTACTTTAGTCTTGCACTGATCAGTCAACACACAGAGAGCAGGTATGGCTAAAATAGACTTTTTATCGGTGTATGCGATTTTTTTTTTTTTTTTGTGCAAATTTGTTCACCATATAAATTTTATATCTGATGTCATGGAACTTTTTTTGTGTGAAATTAATTGTTATGCATTGCCTCTGTAGAAGGATTCATGGTAATGGATCCAAAATCCTAATTAAGTTCCACACATTAAACATTGAGGATGAATTGTTAAAGAATATAACACATATATTATAACATATAATTTGACAAAAATTATGGATTATTTTAACAGAATAGTGTAAAGTACAGTATATGTAGCCTACCGTAAATTAGTCTTGAAGGCCGCATTTTAAAAGTGTGATTAATAAACATGTAGGAGGCTCCTTTTTCTGTCTTATATCGCTGTTTTAGTTTTGCAGTGTGTTTTCTTCACCCTTTCCTGTTATATTGTCCAGTTTGTTGACCATTCTTTTTCTTTTTTTTCTTCTGTTTGTCTTGAAAACCGAATGCAAGAGAAATCAGATCACTCAAAACAAACCCTTTAAACATGTGCATAATGCATCTGGGGACACATCTTGCTGCAGAGACAAAACCCCAAAATAGCAAAAAATGTTTGTTGTTTTCAGCAGGAGTCAAAATTCACACTTCCACTCCTGTAGCTGAACTTTCCCAGACTCAGAGGAGAGAAGGAGAGAGGTACTGAGACAGGGTCCCAGTGACGGTGTGTGTGTGTGTGTGTGTGTGTGTGTGTGTGTGTGTGTGTGTGTGTGTGTGTGTGTGTGTGTGTGTGTGTGTGTGTGTGTGTGTGTGTGTGTGTGTGTGTGTGTGTGTGTGTGTGTGTGTGTGTGTGTGTGTGTGTGTGTGTGTGTTCAGGGGCAGTGGCCTCTGCTTTAGACAGTGATTGTTGGTGAGAATCTGCGGAGGTGTCACTTCGCACCTCTGCGGCTTGGCCTGGACTTATAAACCAGAGGAGCAGAGCTGAGCAGCACTCACAGCTTCTCAGTTCCTCTCCTGTCAGAGTTCCTCCACACAACATGGATACCTCCTCGGTCCCTCTCCTCGACTACAGCCTGCAGTACCAGTGGTGCTCCGACTCTGACCTCTCCAGCCTATCTTCTATGGAAACCCTCTCCCCTGTCCACTCCATAGATTCCAGTCTCTCTCCGTCCTACCAGCAGCCTCCACAGTCAACTCCCAAGGCAGCTAAGGCCGGATTTTCCTCAGGCCTCAAGGCCTCGCCCTGCTCCTTGTCTGGACGTGGTAGGAAGACGGACCGAACCCCCAGAATCCGCAGCAAGCAGAGGGAGAGCGCCAGCGAGAAGGAGAAACTGAGGATGAGGGATCTGACCAAGGCTCTGCATCACCTCAGGTCCTACCTGCCACCCTCGGTGGCACCGGCCGGACAGACTCTGACCAAGATAGAGACCCTCCGCCTCACCATCCGCTACATCTCCTACTTGTCGGCCCAGCTGGGGCTCAGCGAGGAGGTTCTGTTCCAGAGGAGGGAGCAGGGAGACACCTCGGCCAGCGATGCCTCGTCACCCGACATCCTCAGCTACTTCCAGAACGCCTCCACGGGGGGACTGGAGAGCCAGATGCAGAGCCAGAACCTGAACCAGAGCATGTACCCAGTGCAGTGTTACAGCCAAAACACCATGCTGCATTCTGGTAGCTGTAGTTTTGAAGTGGATCAGCACAGCAGACAGTACAGCGAAGCTCATCAGGGAGACATGAACGTCCTGCAGTCGCCTCCAGCGTCACAGCCCTCCTGTCAGGTTGGTGAACATTTACTCATTCATATTATTTATGACTGTGTTTGTTTAAAACTACACATTTAGCATCTTTTTGTGCGCAACACTAATACATTTCCTCTTCATTTTTCAATACAGATGTGTGGCAAAGACTTCTGCTTGCCGCTGGTGCCGAGGGAGTACTGGGGTTAAACACTCCAACACGATCATCATCCAACAACAGACACAAACTACTTCACTCTTCTTATTGCCTCACTGTGAATCAAGTAATTTATTAGAAATATATCTTGTTCTACCTTTTTATTTATTTTGTCCTCTGAAGTGTTGTATGTAAATATTGATATGTCTAACAGCTATTTTTATATTTCTTTATGCCACTATTTATAATAAACAAATAAAACGCGTCACGTCTTGTCCTGAATTTCTCCCATGATGCAGTTCGGTTTCTCTCATTCACCACTTAGACAGGTCGAAGTTAAGTGTGCTCTTGTGATTGTGAAAAGGAAAGATGCTGGTTCAAATCCTCAAAGTGCCACAGCAAAATAAAGGGAACTTCACCACACATTTGAATGTATTCTTGAGCAGAGCACTTCTTCATTGAGGTTATACTTTGCCAGCTCCAATTATCAGGGTTTGTACTGCGGAAACACGGTAAATGAGGCATAACCAAGACGGGCGTCCTCTGCTGGTCATGTATAGGTCAGTGTGGTAACATATAGACTCCTCTCCTTTTATTTCACTTTAAATAGTTATACGATTGTTGAAGGATAGATTCACAGTTTGTGAAGTCTGTCTAAAAAACAATAGGTGCTCATAAAGCTGTCTTTACTGGATATGATTATTCCTCCTGTTCATGCTGACCATTTAGAGATCCTGAACTTACATGTTTCCATGGTAATTGTGGGAGGACAAGATCCACAGGCCTCCTTCCATACAAAAATATATCCTGCAAACATGAGGCTTCATTAGTCTGAGTCCTTTCCTTGATATAAAAATAAAGTCCTGTGATTTGGCCACATAGTTTGAAGTCACTTTACTAGAAATTATTCTTCACAAGAAAATGGTCTTTGTAGCAGCACATGAAATAGTAAATACAAAAATCAACTGTTTAATAAATAATTTAATAAAAATATTATAATTATAATTATTATAATGGGTATGCAGAAGATCATCTCTGAAAGCACAACACGTGGAACCTTGAAGCAGATGAGCTCCAGCAGCAGAAGACCACCAGTTGCCACTCCTGTCAGCTAAGAACAGCAAACTGAGGCTACAACTCACACGGGCTCACCAAGATTGGACAATAGAAGATTGGACAAACGTTGCCTGGTCTGATGAGTCTGGATTTCTGCTGCGACATCCAGATGGTCGGGTCAGAATTTGACGTAAACAACATGAAAGCATGGATCCATCCTGCCTTGGATCAACGGTTCAGGCTGGTGGTGGTGGTGCAATGGTGTGGGGGAAATTTTCTTGGCACACTTTGGGCCCCTTAGTACCAATTCAGCATTGTTTAAACACCACAGCCTACCTGTGTATTGTTGCTGACCGCGTCCATCCCTTTATGACCTCAGTCTTCTGATGGCTACTTCCAGCAGGATAACCCGCCAGGTCACAAAGCTCAAATAATTTCAAACTGGTTTCTTGAACATGACAATGATTTCACTACTCCAACGGCCTCCACAGTCACCAGATCTCCATCCAATAGACGACCTTTGGGATGTGGTGGAACGGGAGATTCGCATCATGGATGTGCAGCCGAAAAAATCTCCAGCAACTGCGTGATGCTATCATGTCAATATGGACCAAAATCTCTGAGGAATGTTTCCAGCACCTTGTTGAATCTCTGCCTCGAAGAATTAAGGCAGTTCTGAAGGCAAAAGGGGTCCAACCCGGTCCTGGCAAGGTGTACCTGATAAAGTGGCCGGTGAATGTATGTTAAAAGCTGGATCCCTGAACTTGGGCACCCCAAAAACAAACCTCTCCAGAAACATTAGTCATGTCTCTCCTGTGGTCTGAAGAGTCTCTGAAGTTTCTTCCAGCTGACCAGAGATCCGCCTCTGCCGCAGGTTATCTAGTTTATTTAGTGTGTCTTTGTTAATGGGGCTCTGCAAACACATAGAGATCCTTGGCACCACTGAGTCTAGACTACAATCACTCCCTGCTCTTTGCCCCCTCCTCTCGCCTCCTGCCCTAATTACCTGCTCATGCAGGCACACTGAGAGGACTTTAAAATTCATAGAGAAGTGTGGATCTGCATATCAGCCAGGAGAATTAGGCCCTGGTGTTTCGTTTGCCACATACATGCAGTGCATTTGATATGCGAGCAGCAAGCCTAACACAAAGCCCAATATACTCACAGAGGTCTTTCATCACAGTAAAGCTAATAAACTTTGCAGCCTGAAAGGGTCCTGGATGAAAGGGTTATCACTGCTGTGCTGATTATTCACTCATTACATGTGAGTAAACACCGTCAGAGCTAATGTGGATCAAGAGAAGGAAGATCCTGGATCATCAGCCTGGAGGGGAACAGGAGAGTTGACAGCTGCAGAAGTTTATAATGAGAAATAAAACAGTGAATCTAGTTTGAAACATAATCTTTTCGAGTAAAATAATGAATATCAATAAAATACAATAAGTGCTTTATAGAAAACTGAAAGGGATTTAATCTTTAAAAGTCAAACATCAGTCAGTTAAAGAATACATTGCTAGAATAAGTGCTAAATAGTGTAATAAGAACGTTGTATCAGATGATAAAGTCTTCATTTTTTTAACGCTTGTAGAAGAACTTAACCTGTAAGTTACAGAGCAACAGGTCAGCTGTATATGTAACAGCTGAATACTGGAAATGACAGTAAAATCATGATGTCACTGTCACTGTGGTCACTGTGGGAACTCTTCTCTGAGTCAGCTGTCAAGCTCGGTGTCACCTCAAACACCTCCAACATCAGAAAAATAAAAGAATAATTCCAAACCCCAGCTTCAGCAAAATCAGTTTACCTGGCAGGAAATGTCCTGAGAACAATGTGATGCCTGCTTTGGATGTTTTTCTTCATTCATGATGTTGTTCTTGTATAAGTGAGGTGGTGGAAAGCTGCGCGAGAGCGCTTCACACGTCCCGCTCATGGGTTTCACCTCTGCTGCTGCGGAGCAGGAGACAAATGTGACGCGGTGGTTTGTGGGAACGCTGCTCAGGACTCACATCCACAGTGACAGTGAGGACCAAACCCATCAGCATTTGTGATATTTTGTGATTATGTAAAAGTTATGTGTTCTATTTTTTCTATTGAAAATAAAGACTGTTATTGAGTAGCATTCCTGAAAAATCACAGTAAACATCAGGACTGTAAAATAATTTCCTCTGAATTTTCCTCACATTTAACTGAGACTGCTGAGAGGCTGCTGGAAAACTTCAAAGCTACATGCAGAAAAGTATGCAAAAAATATACCCAGGAACTTAAGAGGACATCGATATGATCATTTGATTTTCATGATATGAATTCTTAAACTGCAGTATATCATGTAATTGGTAGCAGTTATTGGTTCTCCTTCCTGGTTCCCAGAGCAGTGAGGCCTGCTGCTGTCCAAACAGGTCGAGGTGCAAACTCATCGCACCTCACAGCTTCCCCGGCACACTTCTTTCAGCTTGACTTTGCAAGGAATCTCATAACAGTACACAACAAAAGAAAAGCACCGATGTAATGTGCAACAGACAAATCATTTTTAGTGTCTCACTAAATAGCATTTATAAACAGAGTATGATGGGACACAGGGATTTTTCTGTCAGTCAGTCAGCCGTCATGAAACAGTAATGCTGTGAGAATCAGTGCGTTCAGAAGCAGAATTTGTGCTGCTTCCACGGCTGATGACTCGCTAGGTTTTGACTAAATGTCTCAGTTTCAAAGGCAGACCTGTGAGCCGGGTCCAACCCCAGTCGAGGCAGGGTCATGTTCCCAGGCTGCAGCAGTGCATAGTGTGAATCTGTATAGTTTACAAAGCCTGTGCGAGCTGCCGGGTCACACCTTGTCCTGGAGCGTTCCTGTTTCCCATGGGACCCCCTGGCCTAGGTGTCACCGCTGCTCCCAGAGCTTCTCAGGACCAGAGGAGGCTGTCAGAGGTGCAACCTCGCACCTCCCACCACATATATGGAGCAGCCTCCGTGTCCTTCCTCACTATCCTCTGCCTGCCTCACCAGCAACACACTGACAGCCCACCGTCTACAACTGCAGCAACACACGACCACAACAGCAGCTATGGAGGCGTCTTACTACTCTCCTCTCCAGCTGCAGGACAACTCCTTCCTGTTCGAATGCGAGTCTCTGCCGGACAAATCTGCGGCTTCCGATCCGACCTCGGACCCTGGTTACTGCAGCGCCGGCAGCAGCCTGTCTCCTACCTCCTCTGTGGACTCCTTCTGCTTCCCTCCCCCCTCCCTCCAGGCTGTGGGGAGTGAACAAGCTGCCTTGGACTTCATCTTCAGCAGCCCTGCTGCTCCTCATCCTGCCCACCAGACACAGACCCCGCTCTGCTCCAGATCCTCCTCTGCAACCACAAAGAAGTCCAGGTCCAGGTACCCGGGGAAGAAGCGCGAGACAGCAAGCGAGAGGGAGAAGCTGAGGATGAGGGATCTGACCAAAGCTCTGCATCACCTCAGGTCCTACCTGCCACCCTCGGTGGCACCGGCCGGACAGAACCTGACCAAGAACGAGACCCTCCGCCTCACCATCCGCTACATCTCCTACCTGTCGGCCCAGCTGGGGCTCAGCGAGGAGGTGCTGGAGCAGAGGAGATACTCGGGTTTCGAGCAGCAGACCCAAACCCTCAGCCAGTTCCTGGTGCAGCCAGCAGCCAGCCTCAGTCCGCAGGAATCAAACTGTAACACCATGAGTACAGAGCAGGTCTCCTCTCTGCAGCACTCGTATCAGGTATGTTCAGAGAGGGGGCAAAACTTTGAAAAACATTTCCCTTTTGAATAGATGTATAATGGTTGAAACTGAATACGTTTCTAACCAGAGTCTGTTTTCCGTTGTCAGGTTTCGAGTGGACTTTGCTTCAACACTGAGCAGTCCTGGATGCTCCAGCAACAACCCCAAAATGTCCCCTTCTCTGGACAGTGCTGAGACGTGGCGATCCGTCCACTCAACAACTTTCATTGCAACAATGACCTTTAACCAAATTCACAGACAAAAACGTATCATTTTTGTTGTTTTGAACAAAATATTTTGTGTGTTTTTTTGTACATAGAGCTGTGTATTTATTACGTTTTTACATTGTAAGCATAATAAACTTTATTTATCGTAATAACCCTCGTTGGCTTGTTGGTGCATTTACTTTTATTATCCCAGATTTTACAGTCTACACAGGTGAAGTCATGCAGACTTGGTGCTGGCCCTCCACTTCCTTACACAAACACTGCAGCTGTCAGCGGGACAATGAGGTGCTAAGCAGGGAGCACATCCCCTTTATAGTCTTTAAGGAAAGACCCCCGCTGAGAGAAGTGGCAGCTGAACTAGGACCAGTCAGCCGGCACCTCTTCTATCTGTGTAAACACGACTGATGGTTGAGGTCCTGAAGAAAAACTGATGAATGAATATTAATATTAATATTAATATTAATATTTGGCTCCCGATTAAATTCAGTGATGATACTGCTGAATAAATTGGGTCTGTTTCATGGATGTTTGGGTTTGCACACGATCCAGAATATAATATCGACAAAAACTATGGTGTCTTATGGTGGTGGGTTTTTTTTTCTCCAGTGAGACACTTTTCAATTTAACGGGCTTTGTTTCTATTTGTTCTCTATTTTTAGACCTGGAGCCACCACATTTTACAAATTAAGACTTGAAAACTTTTATTTTATACACTTGCATCCACAGAAGATGTAAAAAAACAGTGGTGAGCACACAATATCAATTTTTTTTTTTATGATGTGAAAACGGGTGATCTTGAACTTGCTGTCAGTTTATGCAATATATAACACATTTTCCACATAGAAAATCAAGTTAAGATATCACATCTTAAAAAACCTTTATCCATAAAAAGATTGTATCAAAACTTTACATCAAAAATGATCATTACATTGAGAATATACATCATAAACTTCCACTGGAGTAAATCTTCAAAAAACAGTCTACTGTACATTTGAAAACTGTGTACTGGAGAGTGTGTTTGGGTTTCTAAGCTGTCAACGAGGTTTCACTGCGGAACCATTCAAACACCTGTTTCTTGTTCAGGGCGACCCAGTTCATGTTGGCCTTGGTTCTCTCCAGCGCCTGCTCCAGAGACGTGGTGGCTGAGCCCAGCTGCCCTGCGTTGTCTTCTTTGAACTGCAGCAGCTAGAGAGGAGGAGGAGGAGGAAGATGACTGAATTCAGTTCTGACACTGATACCTTCAATTATTAATGTCATCAGAGGTCATTTTATCACAAATTATGGCGGTGAATTGAAAAATTGTTTATTGAAACTGTACCTGCTTGTACTCAAACTCAGTAGAGAAACGTCTGGTCACTCCATCAATTAGTCTTCCAAAGGAAAATGATCCTCCACCATAGCTGAGGAAAAAGCAAAAATTAGAGAACTTTCACTGATTTGCAAATAACTACAGAATGAATGCACTATTTGTTTTGTTTCCGTAGCAACATGCCTAACGATGCAGCTGAGTATCACAGCAAAGTGTGTAATACACCCTTCAGTCCACTAGAGGGTACCGTCAAATACATGCACATGAGGCCAGGGTCAAAGAAAGAGGTCATGTGATTGACATAATGTGACGAAATGCATGGAGTGATAAAGTCTGACACGTAGACTGTGTATAAAAGTGGACATAGCATCCAGGTCTGACAAGTGAGGCCAATGGAGAAGTGCCATAAAGTGCAATACCACTGAAGGCCACTGGGGGTTGGCTCCAAAAAGCCTATGGCTCCATAGACTTCCATTCAACTTCTCTCATGAAATAACTTATTTAAAATAACTTTTTTCCACACTATGGTGTCATTTGCCAAATTCAGTCCTTCTGATCAGTTTTCTGGTGGTCCGTCTGAAAATGAATAAATATAAGGCCTCAAAAAGCAGTTTGTTAGCTGTTTGATCGACAGGCCGAGCGTGCGGTGCAGTCAGGTTTCCACTATGGGTGGACGGGGCATAGTGTCTTTGGGTGCCCAGTCAGATTGAGTAAGATCTACCACTGCCTTTTTTTGTGGCTAAACCTGTGGCACCTTACTTACAAAATGCGACACTAACACAGTGTCCTCTAGTTGACTGATCAGTGTATTACATCCTTTGGCACAATGCTGGGTTGAACACTGACAGTATTCCTCTACTAGCATAATACACAGTACAACTAGCTCGCATTGTATGTATGATGAGGAGAAAACTCACTTATTGTACAAGTAGCCCCAGTTGGATCTGATAAAGTCCCAAGCCAGAGGTTGACCAATGGAATTACCAGCAATGTAAACAATGACAAAGGTGGCATCCTGCTTACGGATCTGCTTTGGGTCCAGACAACGCTGGAGATACCTGAACGGCAAATACAAACCATCAAATCATCTCTGTCTCTGTCAAGAGGTTCATTTTAAGAAACATCATCCGGTCAGAGCATGCAGCAGAGTGTAAGACGACCGTAAGGAGAGCAAATATTTGTACAAACAAAGAGAGAGCAACCATTATCCAGCGTGGTGTCGGTGCTACTGACCTGTTCAGCAGCCAGGGCTGTTTGGTGCAGGACAGAGCATCCATGAGTTTATCAGCCTCTGAGGCGATGGTAGCGTTCTTATACATGGACCACGCAAAGTCCCACTCCACCACTCCTCCTGCTGCGATCGCACTGCAGTACACTGTGGACCTCAAGTTGGGACTAATCCTGGAAGGTTTGATGAAGGTGAGAAAAAACTTAAGGTGTTGACAGCAGTGAAGTGAGTCAGGGAAGTCAGGAAGGAAAATATCTGGATGCAAAGAAATGCAAATAAAACTCTCGCATTTCAATAACAGCTACTGTATTTAAGAAGATTTACTTGTTGTTGGCGGGGTTTTCCCTCCACTCTTTGAACCAGGCCGTAGTCAGCTCCTTACAGCCATCCACTCCTGTACTGCAGGCCATGGAGATTGCATTCACCTGATTGTACCTGGACAGAGATGATACGAGGGTCAGGAGAATTCTCACATTAACCAAGTGGTCAATTAAGACAACACACAACCCAACAAGAGGAGACTACTGCTCCCTGAGCATGTTAATGTTTCAGCCGGTATCATGTCGAGCAGGTCCCGAATCATATTTTAGCATGTTGGCTTGCTAACATGTGCGACACATTGTCATGATCTTTGTGCGTAGTCGTGAACGAAAGTACTGGACAAAGTAAAAATTGGACCTAAAGGTGCAACATGCAGTATCAGAAGATCACCAAAGTTATTACAGGTCACTCTGAGGCGGCGATGAATTTGTATGCCGAATGTCGGGGCAGCTGTGGATACATTTCACTCAATAACACTTGAATTGTAATCATATTGTGGCGCTAAAGAAAAGATTATGCTAATTGTCAGAATTCATTATTTGGGCACCACTGATGTCTGTACCCAAGTCAAGCCTTTATCACGCCAGATTAGATGAAATTTTAATTATCCCCATGTAAACTGTGATACACCCATCAGTCCAAAAGACAATACTGTGTCAGTGTTATGTTTCGCCTAACCTAGGCGAGAAAAGTAAGGTGCTTTCAGTTTGGTCACCAAAAACCACATGGTTAGGTTTTGGAAATGATCGTGATTACTGTTAAAATACATCATTTTATGTAAGTAACAATACGTGTGTCACTTCAGTTAAAAAAAATCTGCATTGACTGTTGTTTTTTTACAGATTCAAACACCGGCCTGAAAGTGGAAAGTACTTGTTCCTTTCAACCTTCCCCCATTTGTATTTGTATCCCTCTTTGTCCTCCATAACATGATCTCTTCTTTGAGCCCGGTCGTATATACGTGTACTTTTCACACATAGACAAGACAAAACATGACACTGACATGGTATCCTCTAGTGGACTGATTCATGATTCATGGCTTCATGGCAATCACTAAAAGCAAAAACATTAACTTCATAAGGCACTACAGGAAAAGCCAGAGTCATTTTATCAAGTAAAACCAACACGAGCTCATTTCCACTGCATGTCATGCCCCTCTCTTCGTCTCCCTTGTTGCTTCTCTGTATCTTTACTACTACTGTCAAAAATAGGCAAAAGTCAAAACAAAACAAAAACTATTCAAAGGAAAGTAAAACCCACACCTGAAAATATGTTTTTTCAGGAGACTTGCAGGACTGAGAAAGCAAGCGAAGAAGTAAATACAGTCTTGGGAGATAGACTATATTTCCATCAAGATAACAGCACATTGGAGTGAACACATTACAGAGATACTGAAAGGAGAGAGATAGTGTGGAGAGGGTTATTTGAGGCACTGCTGCAGACAAGTCTGTGTCTGAGAGGATGGGCATATTTTTTTTTTGCAAATCACACTTTTCCTATAGGGGTAATTAAAGCTTCATCTAATCTAAACCATATTATTCTGCAGGGATATGATTTACTTTGGCTTAGAGTAATGAAAGTTCTAAATCACACAAAAGGAATATTTAAAAAAAATATTGTGCTTCTCAGAGTTTCCCGTTAGAAAATCCCTCTCATGTGATAACCCACGTGATGGTGTTAGACTCCTCCACTCATTACTTCAATAATAGGCTGTTTCAACAATAACATGGCCGACACATGGCACTTCAAAACACCCAAATGGGTGTTGGATTGGTGATCCTTCACGACATGTACAAAAGAGTAAAACAAAAGTGGTATGGCAGCATGTTAACATCCTTACTGGTCGGTGTGGTTCTTGGGGATCTCTGTCCAGTTGGCTGTAAGATTTTTGAAGTAGTTAAACAAGGGGGTGATTTTTTTGTTTATGTAAGCCTGAAAGATAAAGATGAATAAGTTTGTTAATTTTTATTTCAGAAATAATAGACAAGAGTGACATTTTATTTGCATTGCACACTGCATAATTTTTGCTTCCATCATTAACCATCTCCATTGCTCTATAAACATTTATTTCGACAGATTGTCCAGAATCAACCTCTAAATTAATTTATTGATCAAAAATAGTAACTGTTGATCATCCGTCACAAACCTGCATGGGCCCATACACTTCACTGCGGTCAAACATGAGGAAGAAGTAGTTCAAGTTGCGTCTGGCTGTCTCCCAGGGCATGTATTCGATCTCTTGGTCCAGGAACTTGGTAGTCTTCAGAGCCAGAGTTGTGTTCACCATCTTTGCCCTGAAAACGGTCCAGAAAACTGCTCAGCTGTCTCTGTCAGTATTTGGCAGAAGTGCTTTGTAAAAAATACGGCCTAACCTTGCGAGGTTGAAAGCATCGTCGATAATCTGAGCCCGGTTTATAACTGGAATATCCTGAAAAGGAAATGAAGACATTGAGTTTGCAGGCACAGTTAGTCATTTAGAAACACTGCACAGGTATATCGTGGGTGTCGGACCTGATGTTTGGAGCTCAGCTTGGCAAGGAGACGCTCCCAGTTTTCCGAGTCATAGTTGACTCGGTAGAAGCCCGTCATATTTATGTTGGCCACCAACCACTCACTGGCACCAAGAGTCATGTCTGTGTTTGTAGCTGTTTGGGTGTAAAACAAAATGAATGCATCTTTTCATATTGTGTTCATCACACTGACACGGACTTGAAATAAATCTTACCTTCTTTAGTAAGGAGCCAATACTGATGTCCGGCTCCACCAGTTTTAATCCAGGTGATCGGGACAAACCACTCGTAGCTGCAGCCACGTCCATCCAGCCACACATAATTAAATAGAAACAGTGTACAGAGAAAGCAGGTGAGTTTAGTCTGATATAACCACATATATTCAGCATGTTCACCTCAACCTTTAAAAACTGAATCCTACTTGAACTCTGAAGGTCTGTCCACCACAGACTCTGGGTCTAACAGGAAGTGCTTCTGACTGATTTTTCCACTCTTGGTGTCGATGGTGACCACTGGGAACCCCATCTGTAGGATCCACCGGTTCATGATGACCTCCACAGAGCGGGGCAGCGGTATGCCAGCTTTATCCACCGCCTAGTAACGGGAACAGTCAATTCATTATAATGATATGACTCTTTGTCGCTCCCTGCAGATACATTATATTGAACTTTAACACATTTCCCACTCCTTTTCAATGTTAGGCTAATATTCTTTGAGGTGCCATGACCTCTGACCTTTAATCTCAGAGCCGACCGACTCAGGCTGAACATTGATTAGTCGATCACCATAAACAGACCACTAAAACCTGCAGATATTTAAAGTGAGCCAACATCTTTTTTGAAATGAAAAAAAGAAAACAAAGAGAAAACAAAATTAGCGACTAGCTCGTGAACACAGTGGAGCATTTAACCGTTCACTAACGAGATATTTCCCTCGGGAGTTGGTGGGGACCAAAATGGAGCTAAAAGGGCAGTGAATATCACACTTTCATTTGTTTGGTGTCCACACAGAAAAATGAGTCTAAACAAATGTTTATGTCTGCCACATAGGCAACCATTTACTAACACGTAAGCCTGATCAAGTTTAAAAGGTGTGTTGTGCTTCCAGCTTGCTGTGCTGCCCCCAACTGGCCAAAAACTCACTACTGCTGAAATATAATTTACACCTAAAGAGTAGAATTTATTTACATTATTTCTATATGAAGCATTATTATATTGATCTGTGTGTAGGACATTACAAGCTAAAAAAAAAAAAAAAAAAAAAAGCAGAATTACTGTCACAACTATAAAATACTAAAACCAGCATAAAGTGTTCAATGGGTCCCACCTCTTGGTAAATAATGTAATAGTTACAGTTACAGTACCACTGTTTATGAGAGATGGTCATGGATAGGTAATGCCGTTTCAATGTTCTCTCAGGCCATTGTGGGCCACTGGCTTTAGGCTAATTGTGCTGTTTATCTAGGGAAGTTCCACAAATATACATACTTGTATTTGATACTGCTCTTCCCATTGTGAAGGTCATTTTTATTTTGAAAGAAAGTCGTACTGATGTTGCTCTCTTACCATTTGCAGGTGCCTCCACAGGTCTTGGTAAACTGTGTTGCTGTACTTGAACTCCTCTAAATACGTCTGCACACAGATAATAACATATCGGTTATTGTCATTGCACTTTTGTGGACAACAAAATATAAGTCACAAATAAAATGGAGATGCGACCATGTTAATAGAATAATTTGAGCTGATTTCTGGACAGTTTCACCACACATACGAATCCAAGGTGCTCATCAGTTTTACTCACATGGAGTCCTGTGGAAAAGACATCCTCAGTGATGAACTCTGAGAGCATCCTGAGGACGGCAGCACCCTGCAATGAAAACATGGGAGATATTAGCAGTTTAAGTGGGTGACACTCAGCTGTGACAGACTTACCACAATCTCTTAACAAGGAACAGTGATTCATTTGTAATCTAATACTGGAGATACTAAAGAGGGCGCCAGGAGTCCTTGATGAGGGTCACCCTTCATCAAAATATGAAGAGTTTATCTCAAAATGTGCTGCGATGTCACTGCACCTTGCTGTATGTGATGGAGTCAAACAGTTCACTGATGTGCTCTGGCTTCAGGATGTCCTCCTCTTTGGACGAGAGGGGGTGGGAGGAGGCCAAAGCGTCCACAGCCATCACACCGATGATCTCATTCAGAACGATTAAATCTTTCTGGAAACAACACAGAGACACATTTAAGTCATTTTTAACTGGCATGATCCAATGACAAATTATTAAAAGTCATGGCCACGTCAGGATTATATATTTTCAAATTGTGTTAAATAGATTTCTACTTTATTCTCAACAGAGAACAAAACTCACCATATTCCAATCCGGTTCAGCCTTGTTGGCTCCAAGATAAGAGACGTAGGTGGCAAATCCCTCATTCAGCCATAAGTCGTTCCACCACCTCGTGGTCACCAAGTTCCCGAACCACTGAGAGGACACAGCTTCATGTCACCGGATGTTTTTTTTTTTTTAAATACAGTCACACATTAAAAATTCAGTTGTGTTTTTTTGGAAGGATAATACAGCATAGAGTGTGATACCATATGAGCCAGCTCATGGGAAATGACCGTTGCCACCCACTCCTGGTCTCCATTAGAGGACACTGCAGGATTATATAAGAGAGCGGTCTCTCTGTAGGTGATCAGGCCCCAGTTCTCCATGGCTCCGGCGCTGAAGTCAGGAAGAGCGATCTGGTCTACAGGGAGGTGAGTGCAGGTTCATTTCTGGACTGTTGTTTGTGCATTTGCACCAATATAAGCATTGACCATCACTATACCAGCCAGTTCACTGTGTTGGTGTGTGGGTCCGTATACCTGACTTGCTCAGAGGGTAAGAAGAGTTGTAGTAATCCTCAAAGAATGCCAGTATGGGTCCAGTCTTATTCAGGGCATAGTTTCCCTGGCCCTCATCTATGGCCTTCCTACGAGCCCAGATCCTGATCTGGAACAGGACAAAATAAAAAAATAAATAAAACAGTGCTTCATTAAGTAGAGCTGAGCTTGGAGTCCACCAGAGAGCAGCACAGAGGCACTGCAACCATCAGACAGAGAGAGAGAGAGCAAACAACGGATCAACCAGCACAAGATGACTCCATCGTTAGTTTGATTCTTAGTAACAACAGCAGAGGTTTGCGAAACTAACTTTGAGAGTATTAGAAACAAAGTATGAGTGCAAATTCACTCATTGGATTCATTAATAGGCTCCATCCATCCATCATCTTCCGCCGGGTCAGGTCGCAGTGGCAGCAGGCCAAGCAAGCTGACCAAGACTTCACTCTCCCCCGCAACATTTTCCAGCTCATGCTGGGGGATCCCGAGGCGTTCCCAGGCCAGCCTGGAGATATAATCTCTCCAGCGTGTCCTGGGTCTTCCCCGGGGTCTCCTGCTAGTTGGGCGTGCCCGAAAAACCTCCAGAGGGAGGCGCCCAGGAGGCATCCTGATAGGCCAAATAACACAAGTAATCAACAAATACTGTTCAGAATGGATACAAATGGTTCAAAATTAACCAGCATATGACCCAGGAAAGTGAACCTAAACTGTCAAAACATTTTCGTACGGGTCTGATCCGTTACATTCAAGATTCACAGTGGAGTTGAAAGTAATACAATGTGCTTGGATCATTTTAAGTTTCATGCATTTCTTCCACAAATGAATTCAGCAAAGATACCCTCTGAAAATGGCTGCTAATATTCCAGACGGTTTAGTTCTGCTTCCTCCGTTATTCCTGGATTTTACCATTTCAAGCTGTGCATCAGAATTCAGAGGAGATACTGACATTGATCACATATTAAAATGAATTATTCTGGGTCTCGACTTCTCTCACTAAAGTGCAGGCTCACTTGTGCTCAGATCAGTTTGAATTCTCAGACCTCATTCAACCCAGAAGTAGTTGTAGCAGTAGTAGAAGTGGTATCCTTGTAAATAGTTTGTTCTCTACAGTGGAGGTCAGAGTCTGTTAAAGCACCGGAGCTCAGTGCTTTGACATGCTCTGCAAAGTAATAACCACAATAACATCTTTATTCAAAGATGTATACATGTAAATAATGTAGATATCTTTCATCTATTTCCATTTGTGAGGTTTTATCTGTAAGCTTTAATAAATAATTACCAAAACATCTGCATCTGTCGTCCCAATGTATGCGAAGTCAGATACAACAAATGCCAGCAAGTACGTT
Source organism: Brachyistius frenatus (assembly GCF_029030835.1). Lineage (NCBI taxonomy): Eukaryota > Metazoa > Chordata > Actinopteri > Embiotocidae > Brachyistius > Brachyistius frenatus. Next base: position 2,444,832 of record NW_027210608.1, read on the forward strand.
GACATAATCTCTGTGGGCTCAAAACTTGTCTGGATTAAATTCTGGCCGTCCATAGTGACGTTGACTGGATCTGTGTGGGGTCAAAGACAGAATATTATTATTAACTGTTAAAAGAAAAATTACATTAAATGGAAAGTGAGATTTCGAGAGTAAGTTTGGCAACGTTTTTTTTTTTTAAAGCCAGAACATGATTAATGGATTGTTTGATCACCACTTTAAAAAGGTCATTCAAAATAAATAAATACATTGTAAATATATGTTGATCGTTATTTACTGCTTCTGACTGAAAAACAGATTCTTGTTCAAAAAGACATTAAGATTTTGCTTTGCAAATGTAATGACTTCTGTTTGGCTTCTGTCAAAAGATGAATATCTAGTTCACATGTAAAATATTTCGCTGGACGGTGAAACAAAAACTTGCCGTAGTTCATGCCGTTGGACAGAGCCACAGTCCCATGAGGGTGAATCAGAGTCATGTGGAAGACAGCTTTCATGGCCGGCTCATCAAAGCAGGGGAAAGCTTTCCTCGCATCTGTCGGTTGCATTTGAGTCGTGGCCACAATTCTGATGAGACAAATTTTGTAATCAGGTCCAAGATGGGAAGTGTGGGACAGGAATCCTTCCTTACATACTTTTTACTTAAAATTGGACATTGTCTCTGAGAAGTTATTTTGTAATGGAGTGGTTGCATAGTTTTTATTGTTCATTTACATTTCTCTCATTGTTTATGCCTGAAGTATAGATTATCTTTCAGCTAACTGTGGAAAAGGGGTGGACATTTTTTGGCTGAAATAACTGAATTCCCTTTAAACACTTTGTAGTTCTTGGTGCAACTACCAGAAGTCAGCAAAGTGTAAATATTTAAAATCCTACTGCTTTAAATGCAACGCTTCAGTTTGGTTTGGTTTGGAGGGGAGGTTTTTGTTTAATTTCGTATTTTACATTTTTCATGTTAATATTGTGAAAGTAAGAAAGCAGCAGCTGGTTAGCTTAGCACAAAGACTGGAAACAGGCAAATTGCAAAATAATAAGTGTTCCTTTGTGAACTTTCAAAGTGAACAGTGCCTGGCTAACTGTTTCCCCTTGTTTCTCATCTTTGTGCTCAGCTAAACTAACTGTCTTCTGGCTGTAGCTTCATATTTTCAACAAAAAATAAAACAAGCACTGTTAGAAGCTTTCAACCCTGTAATACTATGTTATAATATTTTCACTTTGAATTTCACTCCTGAATTTTAACTGAAATATTAAAAACGTATCGAGTTAAAATAAAAAACAAAGAAATCAGAAAGTCATACTTTTCCACATTATCTACAAAGTATACACTCCTGTAGAATCCTCCCAGGTCGTCGGCCAGCTCTCCAACAAAGTCGGTGAAGAGCTCGTACGTGCTGCCCGTCTGCAGCGGGCTGCTGAGCTGGACCACCAGGTACTGGGTGGGAACCTCCAGCCAGGTGTCCTTCAGGGTGGGCGTAGGGGCTCCATTCAGGCCCTTCAACTTGGCATGGAAACCTTCGAAGAGGGTGAGGTTCAGCTTGTTGGAGTGGATGAGGATGAGGTCGGTCTCCTTCACACATTTGAATACCACCGTGGAGTGTCCGGTGAAGGTGTAGAGGCCGTCGGTGTTGGGCTTCAGCCGGGGCCAAAGGGTCACATTGTAGGAGGAAGGAGCCAGGGAGTCTGGGAGTCTGTAGCGCTGCCAGGGCTCTTTTGGGGTGGATGGCGTGGTGGACAAAGTGGTGACAGAGGGTCCGGCAGTGGGTGTAGATGTCTCCTGATTCCTTGACTTCTCCTGTGCGTAAACCACAGAGAGGGCAATGATGGTGGCGACTGCAGCAACGGCCACAACCGCACCGGTCAGTGCCACCGCTTTACTGATGTAGAAGCTTTTCCCCATGTCTCCTCCAGAGAAGCAGAACACAAAAAGAGAAACGTGATTTCTATTTATGTCCTGCCTAGTAAGATCCAGCCCAAAGTCAATGATTAATTTCCTGGGCGGGGGAAACAGCTGAAAATTCTGAAACATTGACATGTAAAAAGTCCTTGAGATAAGAGGGAGTCCGGCCTAATCTGTTAACTTTATACCTGCAGTAATGGCTCTGAGTGAAGGCCCTCTTTAGAAGCTGTTGTCTCTGTTTATTGGGTATTGCCAATTTTGCGGTGGTGAGTTTGCAGTCGAACTCTTGTGTCTGTCTGTGTATGTGTGTATACACTTCTCAGATGTGAGTGAAGCCAAAATTGCATAATGTAATGAGCTGAATATGGATTTACAAAATGGTATAAAGTTTTATTTAGTCCAACATGTTGTGAAAATCCTAAATTTACTGTGGTCGACCAAAACAGTGTTGGCTTTAAGAAATAGACGCATTCCAGTGTTTGAACTGAAAACACATGTTTGTTTGTTTTCTATGAGTTGCTTATATCAACAAAAATGTTTTCCTGACATCATGATTTCAGGATTTTGATCTATAAACAGAATGAGGGGAAAAAAAGCATGTTACTTGATCTTACAATTATTAAACTCTAAACAGAATCATAGACATAAACAGGTAGAGTGGAAATAAACATGGCAAGTAAATGACAACTTTGGTGAGTTAAGTAACTTCCTTAAAATGTTGCAGCAATCACCTAAATGTACAGGTGTGGGTCAATGAGCCCAAAACTAATTCAGTATCCACACACACACACACACACACACACACACACACACACACACACACACACACACACACACACACACACACACACACACACACACACACACACACACACACACACACACACACACACACACACACACACACACACACACACAGTGTGTAATGGAAGCAGTACATCATCAGTGCAGCAGCAGCAGCAGCTTTAATCCCACAGCATCCATCATTCATTCAGGTACAGTGATGCTGTGTGGTCAGAAGTCAAATGTTTTACAATCACTGTCATCAAAATGGAAGAATATAATCTGAAGCCTGCAGAGATGCTTCAGTTGACCTGGGTGCATCAAGCTCCCGTGAAACATGAACTATATACAGTTTTAATAAGCTGTGTGTGCAATATAAAGTCATACAGTGTTTCTTTTATACTGGTGTGTGCAACTTCATAGCATTTATGCTTTGTTTCTGCACCATTTTCTGACTATTCCTTTATGTGTAGCCTTAAATAGGCTTAATTCTAACTATGATGAAACTTGGTGATTTTTCTTAGAGTCAAATCCTATGTTAGTCAGCTCCACAGACAAATTAAACATAATGTATCAAGTTACCATCTCTGGAAAGCAGTTTGTGGACAGTGATAGTGTAATCATTATTAGTCTGTGTAGCTGTTTTTAAATAAACGACAGTGCTCATATTTTTTTAAGAGAACACGTTATCCTGTGCAACTGTGTGCCTGTATTTTTAAAAGCAATGAAGCTAAATCAGATGAAATATAAGTATACCTGTTAGTAGGCTCATTTCATTACTGTTAGTTTTGGTCTTTTTATAAGAGAAATACTTAAAGTTACAAGTGATCCTTTAAAATGAGGCCGCTGTGTTTAAAGCAGTGTGTGCAGCAAAAGGCTGAAAGAGACCAATCCAATACATCCACTCACCTGTTCCTAGCAGATTACTTTATAATGTAAATATGGTATTTCATATCCTGTCAACTGCCATGAAGGAGGGTAAAATATTACAGAGGGTAAAAGTTGTAAAATCTTGTCCCAGTATCCCGTCAAAGTGTGTAATACACCCGCCAGTGCACTCAAAGATCCTGTGTCAGCGTCACGTTTTGCCTCGTCTCGCCGTGAGAATTACTCGCATGTATGGTCAGCAAAAAATGGTCAAAGATGGAGGTCATGTGACGAAGTACGAAGAGTGATAGAGGCTGTGAAGGAGAAGTTCTGAGATGACTCGATTTATTTCAAGGAAAGTTATGTGCATAATGTAATGTATGTACATCACCTTATATACGTTAAGGAACTTGTATTTAAAGTTATGAACGTAAAATTACATATTTTAAGTCAAACCATGATCTTTTCCTAAAATCTAACTATGTGCTTTTTGGTGCCTAAAAGTAAGGCCCCTTACTTTTCTGGAATAGGGAGGTAAAACGTGAAACTGACACGGGATCCTCTAGTGGACTGATGGGTGTATCACACGCTTGGCATGATACTGGGTTGCATAGTAATATAGAATTATGTGCAGTATTTAGATGTTTAATGAGTCTTCAAACTTTGGGGTCTATCACTTGCAGCAATGTAACCCACCAAGGCAGCCCCCTTGTTTTTGGTTTTATTGTTTTAACATGAAGCTGACTGGTGAAAAAAGAAGTCATGCAGACAAACACTAAATTGAAGTGAGATGCAATGACAGCAAACCATCTTTCTTACCTTGTGTTTAGTTTGTTTTGTCTCAGCTGCCTTTTCACCTGTCGATCAAGGAATCTTATGTCAAAGCAGCGCTGTTGCTTTTAGCACATCAGCTGCTTGTCCACAATAACTGTTCAAGTTCTTTCATTTCCACGTGTCCTGAAGAGCTTCACTGTTATGATAAAGGGGACTATTGTTTATACAGGTCACGGTCACATGTTTAACTTTCCCACAAGATTCAGTTGATCCAGTCTATCCAAATGGCACGACAGTATGTTGTACAATCCTTTACCAAAAATGTATAATTATTGTCAACCACCGATGGCTTTCAACTTGTTCTGTCTTGTCTTGAGGATTAATCCTCTTTGGATATGGTTCTTTGGCGACTTCCAGCTCCCAATACAACAGTTAATACATAAGTGGAAACTTACTTTCTGGAGAAAGAAGAGCTATATAATCACTAAGGCTTTTTAAATTTATCTTTTATGTGAGGATTTTAAAATGTATGACATCACAGATGAGAAATGGCTTGGTTAGTTTTTGTTACAACTGAATCTGCTGAAAGTGTTCAGGTTTCTTGGAAAGTCCAGGAGCCCTGTGGACCTCCTACTCATGTATGCAGTGATTCAAAGCGGTGGTAGACATTAGATTCCTAAAAAATACGACAGCACATCAGAGGAAAAGGTTTCCCGTGAGGTTGTCTGCTGTGATGTTAAAGTAGCTCCAGACGATTACTGAAATTATGAAGGGAAGGTGCAATATAAAATACAATGGACACAAACTCCAAAAACCTTCACAAACGCTGGATCTTAAACTTCCCTAACAGTCTGCAGGTAGACTGTTACACTCAGGTTCCTACGTCCCATAAAGATGTGTTCTTTAAGCCCGAGTTGAGGTTCCCGGATGATACAATGCAAGTAATTTCCTCAGTTATGCAACCGTTGCTCGACATGATTGATAGATCAACTTTGACATGTAAAATCAGTGGAGTGCCCCTTTAACCTTTTCATTATTCCCACCTTTATGCAGATCAGAAGAACCTCTTATCAGCTCATGTTTTCACCATGAACTATCAATGTCACAACATCTGTCTCAAACAAGTCGAAAAAAGAGTTTCTTCTCTGTGCCAGTCTCACTCCTTCCTCCTGTCATGTTGAGCCTTACCAGAGGAGTGAAGTCACGTGTGAACCCCCGCAGAAATGTGGACTAGAGGAGGAAACAGGTCCATGTAGAGCCTTGAGTCAGACTGTGAACAGCAGCCAGCTTCTGAACCTGCTGATTAATTTGAAATCCTGCAGCATTTTGAAATTAGAAATTTCCATTACATTACACCCACGGGTTGAAAATACAAGCTTGTGATCCCGTGTGTCTCTCTCTCTCCATTGAGATGATCCAGACAGTGAAATTTGAGCCAAGTTGTTTGTAATACTTAAATACACTCCCATTTAAGATCTATGATGTTACTGTTGCATCATTCTATAGTAAAGTATTTAACCCCGAGGTGCTCAATGGAGGAGACTGACTGCATTCATGTGTGAGACTAAAGCACGATGACTCACAGGCAAATCTAACCTTTGGAAATAGTTTTTTTTTTTTTTTTTTTTAAATAGAGTTTTAAAAATTGCTGGAAGACATTTATTTTATAAACTGTGCATTGTACAATGTAATGTTAAGGGGGGCAACATCTTCACTGCCTGTTGGATTAGATTTGAAAGACAGTTAGTACATGGTGTAGTACAATAATTAATGGTTTAATCTTTCAAAAAAAAAAAGGACAAAATGAAAAATCAAATAAAACTGCTACCCATAAAGAGCAAAAATAAATTTACATTTAAAGAAATCCAGTGCTGAGAATGTCTTAACATGGAGGCAGCTAATGACAATTTACTGAAAGCTGCAAAGAAGTGGTTGTTGAGAAAAGACAAATCTGTAGTCCTTACCTATTTGCAGATAAACACACATTCAACTGTAATAACTGAAATGCAGTACAAAGCTTGCGTGAAAGGTAGTTATGAAGATATTTTAGTTTCTTTATTACGCAAGCAAAAACTATAGTGAACTGAGAATAAATTTATTTGCATTGCAAACAAATTTGCTCTTCCAGTTTTGTTAGTTTTGGTCACAGAAATCAGAATTTTGCTTATGAAACTACACTTTTTGTTTGCATATCAAATACTTTTGGTTTCCAGTTGAATTGGACATGCGCTCATGGATGAGACGGGAGTTGTTATTGGTGTTTGACTTGTTTCATAAGAAAAAATTCTGTGCCCAAACAAAAAACAAAAATACTAAGAGCAAATTTGTTTGCAATGCAAATAATATTATTCTCAGGGCAGATATCTTTACTTACAAACTTGATTTTTGATTGCAGTGTGAGAGATTTGCTTTTAAAAATGTTTTTTTTGCTTGTTTGCATGACAAAGACACAAATATACCTTCATAGGTAGTCAACATCTCATTGTGATTACTAATCACAAGTTTCTTACAGGTCAAAGACCTGTGAAGCTGTTGTACTACAAATGCCTCATGTTTATGGAGGCCTATACAGTAAATGTGTTGCATACATCATAGAAAGCATCAACTTATAATAAGAAAAGAAAAATACAGTCTTGCTCTCTTGCGTTGCACCAAAGCTGATGTCCAATGAGGTGTCGTGTCACAACAGTGAAACATTCTTTGAGTAGCTGTCGCCAAGAGGACGAATTGTGGTGGTTCCTGATGATTATAGTGATTGTCATTCATTTCCTGACTGTAAAAAAAAAAAAAAAAAGAGTTTCATCTTGGCTGTCTGTGCTCTCATGTGGACTCCTCAGTCAACCACTCCAGCACTTTAGCTTTGTTCTCTGTCACCCATTTGATGTTGGCTGTGGTCTTCTCTATGGCCTGCTCCAGGGCCAAAGTGGCAGAACCAAAACCAACATGGAGGTTGTCTTCTTTGAATTTCTTCAGCTGGAGAGAAAAAAACAAAATACTGAATATCTGCATTTATTTTACTCTAAATACCCTGAAGGAAACACGGTATAATTCAGAGTGGTTGTGGCTGTGTGGGCTGCATACCTCCTGCAACTCAAACTCCGTAGAGAACCTCTTAGTGATTCCATTGACGAGATTAGAGAAGGAAAATGATCCTCTTCCATATCTGAAACAAAGAATGCAGTTTACCAGAGGGAATATGTGCATATCTGGGTTTTTGGACAAAACACCAAATAAATGTGAACAGGAAACTTCTCAGACGTCTGGTGGTGGACATGTGTGAGGCCTCAAACAGCTGCAACATAATCAACACTTTAAATATAGTTTTAGGTGCTTTATTGTCTCGTGGCTCATGATTATTTTTCCAGCTAACTGTACCTCTTGGGCAGGGTTTGAAAATGTTTGTATACTCAGCAAACTGGGGGAGTAAGTGAAGAAAAAAGAACAATATGTGCACTTAGAGAAATTACATTTCTACCTCGAAGTCCTCTACATTTTAAAGAGCCGCTGTGGACTCTGTGTATAAAATATTCTTCTGTTGTTAATTAATCCTTCGAGAGCACTGGCTGTTCACCAAGAAACGCTGCTGCGAGGAGGGAGCTCTTACTGGTTAAAGATGTAACTCCATCTTGCTCTGACGAAGTTCCAGGCCAGCGGCATTCCCACAGTATTTTGAGCGATGTACTGGATGGTAGAGGTGGCATCTTGCTTGCGGATCTTAGTTGGGTCGAGGGTGTACTCCAGATACCTGCCTCAACAAGTCCCCAAAGTAATCCAGCATTTTTAAAAGGGAAAAAAAAGTTCATCAAATTTTAACATCTGGAGCATCTATAAAAGGTTTGTCAGTAATAACCTAAAGCAGAATTTACCAAATGAGTGACTGTGTTGTCCAGGCTAACTACAACTCCTTTAACTAAGGACAGATGTAATGCACGTGAATTAATTAAAACGTGTTCACGATATAGTAATTCTATGATTGATTGAGAATGATTTAGTATTTTGTGAGCACTATTTAAATTATTTTTCTCTCTATGGCCACTCACGGGCTCCGTACAATATATCGGCTTGACATCCAATGAAAAATAAACTTCCATGGCCTCTGCCAATTTCAAACAAGCTAAAAAAGTCACAACTCGTGAATTCCAGGCTGATAGTAAATTCTGAGTATCGTGGATACCACAGGGGTGACATACGGACTTTTCTCGTGTACACAGTAAATATGACTTCATTTGAAAGCAACACAAAAGCCCCATTAGTAGAGTGTATGCATCATTCCCAACACAGCATGACTCGGGATAATGTCGCACGCACCTGTTTAAAAGCCAAGGTGCTTTGGTGCAGGCCATGGCCGACCTGAGCCGGGAAGCTTCAGAGGCCAGAGTGGCATTCTTGAACATTGTCCAGGCAAATTCCCACTCCTGTGCACCACCGAAGGCTATGGCACTGCAGTACACTGTGCTTTTCATGTTGGGATGGATCCTGTTCAGTAAAAGTAGATTAGAGAGTGATTAACAAATTCCAGACACATTGGCTCACTGCTCACTCACATACAAAGTCTGTGTGTGTGCAGCTAGGCACCTACAGCTAACCTCTGAACAGTTGTTTCACTGTTTCAGGCGGGTTAACACCGACCGAAAAGTCCGGCAGTCAAATTAATGTAAACATTACATTTCACGCTGTACTCACGGGTTGTGATCTGGATGTTCCATCCACTGTCTGTACCAGCTTTTGATCAGTTCCCTGCAGCCCTCCACATCCATGCTGCAGGCTATGCCAACAGCATTCATCTCATTATACCTGAGAAGGAATATGATTCAGAAAACTGGGAAACAATGTCCAATATGCGAAAGAACTATCTGTTGTAATAACAGTTCTTACTGGTCAGTGTGTCCTGTTGGTACTTTGGTCCAGTTAGCTGTTAGTGTCCTAAAGTACTCAAAAAGTGGTTGTATTTGTTTCTTGAGGTAGGCCTGAAATAAAAACATACCAACGGTAGGTTTTATGTCCAGCTGTTTCACACTTCCCCTTTTCTGAAGTTTTCCTTTTGGTGTCAGAGTCACTATTTAAAGTAGAATTCATAGTAAAGTAGGACTAACCTGTAAAGCTCCGTAGACCTCAGTGCGATCAAACATGAGAATGTAGTAGTCGAGGTTCCTCAGAGCTGACGCCCAGGGGATATAGTCTCTCTCTTTGGACAGGTACTTGGTAGTTCTCAGAGCCAATTTTGTACTGATTATTTTGGCTCTGCACAACAGAAACACATCCTTTACATGCTTTGCAGACACTCAATATATGAAGAGTTTAATCCCTTCAACATATATTTTTTTTGTTACCTGGCTAGATTAAATGCATCATCGATGATCTGTGCTCTGTTGATGATTGATAAAGCCTGAAAGAAATGACACATACATTTTGAAATATCAAATACAAAGGCAACTAAGCCCGTGAGATGAAGCATGACATTTAACAATGACATTTAACAAAGACAGGACATTTCTGACTCGTACAGACTCTGAAACCCTGAATTTTGGGAACAGGAAATAGGTGAAAAAAATTCCTAGAGCTAAAATGTGTTTTATAAAGCCTTTCTATATCATCCAATTGGCCCTCTTACAGGCTTTACATCTTTACTTGTTGTGCTTATTAAAATGAACACCTCAAGCCCATCGTGTTTCAGCTTTGTGAATGTCCATCACGCATAAAAGCCAGCATCCACTTTTTAGGTGGAATGATGACTAAACTTTAACTACAGAACAGAGTTTGCAGCCCTCATTAAAACAGATTAAAATTGACATCTTACCTCTTTCTTTGTTTAAAGTGGATATCAACCACAAACAAACCAGTTTGTGAAAGGCATGTGACTGACCTGATGGGTGGTGTTGAGCAGGGAGATGAGACGATCCCAGTTGCCAAGATCATAGTTCACCCTGAAGTATCCAGATACGTTTGTGTTTGCCAGCACCCAGTCCTTTCCTGACACTCTCATCAGGCTGTGGGTGTCTGCTCAAAAACATAAAAGGAGGATATGTTATATATTTATTCAGTCCAATGACCTGCTTTTCAGTCCTGTAATCTGGTAGGAAGTCGCATATTTTTTCCTCCAGCAGGTTTTGTTACGGCCGTACCTGTCTTCTGAAGGAGCCAGTATTGTTGCTGCTCCACACCTGACTTCATCCATTTAATGGGGACAAACCACGTGTAACTGGACAGAAATATAGGTTAAGATGGTGAATGAAAAGATGAGACAATCATGCAGATGTCGGTCTGATGGTTGGTCTCTCCGTCAAACTATTTTCATGAAATTTGGAACAGATATTTATGGTCCCCGGAGGATGAACCATACTGACTTTGGAGATACTCTGACCTTTCTTCCATCACCCCCCTGAGGTTAATATTTGTGGATTTTGATTGAATATCAAACATGACCCTGAAGCTGTGTGTTTCAGGTCTGCGGTTACTAGCCCCGCCAACAATTTATTGTCTCAAGTCTCTCTATGCTGTTCTTTTATCTCTCTGCTCTCCCCTCACCCCAACAAGTCAAGGCAGATGGCCGTCCACTTGTGAGCCTGCTTCTGTCTGAGGTTTCTTCCTGTTAAAAGATCATTTTTCCTTCCAGCTGTCGCTCATGAGGGAATTGTTGAATTGTTGGGTTCCTCTCTCAAGGGAAATATGTTACGTGCCTTGAGATGACTTGTGTTGTGATTACGCTCTGTACAAATAAAATAAAATTGAATTGAATGTTGGGTATATTGCCATCAAATTTGGTAGACACATGCATGTCTCCCTCAGGATGTATCATCAATCATCATCGAGCGCCATCAATTTGTCTAATACTTGTGAAGCTAATGACATTTCAGTCAGCCTCAACAAATTTTGATTGTTAGCATGCTAACATGAAACCTTAATATGTTAAACATTACAGCTGCATTTTAGCTCTGTAATTTGGAGCATGTTAGCATGCCCACTTTAACCTTTAGCTCAAAGCACTGCAGTTGCAAAGTGCCTTACAGAGCTGCCAGGGCTAAAATATAAAATTTTGATCATTATGAAAATAATACAGTGATTTTGTTTTTGCCCCAGCTAGAGGATCGCTTCATTTCAGTAGATACTTATCCAAAGTGGTTAATCTCTTAATTTATCATCTACATGCAATTTACAGGATATTGTAAAACAGATTCCTACTTGAACTGAGAGGGCCTGTCCACTACAGAGTCTGGATCCAACAGGAAGTGTTTCTGGGTGATACTTCCTGTCCGGGTGTCAATAGTGACCACAGGGAAGCCCATCTGGAGAGTCCAGCGGTTCATGATGTTGTGGACAGTGTGGGGAATATGCATACCTGGTGTCTTTTCAACTGCCTGACAACAAACAGAGGGCAGCAGGAGTTTAGCAAAATTACACCCACCCACAGACACAGTGCTATGTGAGATCACACACAGCACACCTATGACTTTCAGGGTTTTTGTTGTTGAACTGACCTGTTGGAGATGGTCCCACAGGTCAGTATACACGGTGTTGTCGAAGGCGAATGTGTTCAGGTAAGACTGAAGAGACAAAGCAGCGAGGAACAGCATGAAACACCTTCCCACGGGAAGCAACAAAACATGAATTTAAAAACACAATAAGCTTGAGCAATGTTGAGGTTGCCATATCCGCAGACTCACCGCCACTTATTACCAGTAACACAATCACAAACACACAGAGTGTGATGAGATTATGCAGCAGGGGTAATACTCACACTGAGTCCTCTGGCAAACACAGGCTCGGTGAGGAACTCTGACAGCATCCTGAGCACCGCCGCGCCCTGAAAACAACAAACACAAACCACTAGAATTTGGTTGGTTTCAACTTGTCATGTCTGTAAAGTCTTTCGCATTCAAGCCAAAGCAAATATTAAAACAAAATGTTGCCCTGATGGTGTACTGTGGTTCAGATAGAAACAACAAGACCCAGGACAAAATCAAAGAAAAGAAAGTCTCCAAACTGAGAGTCATACTCCACATTTTTCCCATACAAATGTGAAATAGTTTGGGATAAGTGAAGTTTTTGGGCATTTTTGTGGACAATCAAAACTCACTTGGAATGGCAGTAATTTCATCAGGAATCCCCTCAATTTTGAGAAGTTTATAAGTGCTTCAGATTTATTTACTGTACCGTGTATCGTCTATAATTCTTCGGCAAAAAACTGTGGAAGGGCAAACTTGTGTCTGTAGAAGATCCTGCCTGAAGTACTGCGTGAAATTCTCCGAGGAGCAGACCTTGCTGTAGGAGATGGTGTTGAACATCTCGCTGATCTGAGCGGGGTTGTTGACCTCCTCTTCTCGGCGGGACAGCGGGTGAGAGGAGGCCAGGGCGTCCACGGCAAACACCTTCTGCACATCGTACAGAATGATCTGGTCTTTCTGAAGCCAAAAGGAGGGTTTGAGTCACGACCGGCTTTCCAAGCCAACAATATCTGTGAAAAGTTACTGATCTGTGAAACATAGCAGCACATCTTTGATGAAGTGTGAAGCCATGGCTCTTACAATGTTCCAGGTGGGCTCAGCGTAGTCAGCTCCGAGGTACTCCACATATGAAGCAAAGCCCTCGTTCAACCACAAGTCATTCCACCATCGCAGAGTTACCAGGTTGCCAAACCACTAAAAAAAAAACACAAACAGTATAGAGATGAACAGTTCTGCCATTGGAACCAGTGATACGGCAATTCATCTTTAAAGGGAACTAAAGTTTCCATGACCTTAGATTCTAGGGAACATTAGCACTGTTGTTCAGCTCCAAAATACACAGAAACTGAATCAGCAGGAGATTAAAAAATTCCCAACCACAGACTTTCACATCCCTTTTATGATGTCAGGCTTTAGAGGAAGCGCGGTTAGCTTTTCCCAAAGTGATAATTTGTCATCTGCTTTTTCAAAGGGAGGTTGAATCCCTGATGATACATGTGTTTTTTGAGTTTGCACGTAATGAGTTTTGATTATAACACTTTATCTTAAATTACTAGAACACTTTTGCTTAATTTCGTGATTACTTTATTAGACTGAAGCGATGGCAATGGCTTACCATATGTGCGAGTTCATGGGAGATGACAGTTGTGACCCTCTCTTTGTTTCCAGTGGAGGAAAGGATGGGATCATAGAGAAGGGCCGTTTCCCTGTACGTGACCAGACCCCAGTTCTCCATTGCTCCAGCATTGAAATCAGGCAGAGCTATCTGATCTACAGAGAACCAGGATTAAAAATTCAAAAGACAAGCAAAGATGGAACAGTGTGAATTTAGCCAGATCCACTTCATTTTCAATTGAGGGAATGTCACAGCAGGGCAAAATAAGTCAGCAATTTAATGTTACCTTGCATATACGACATCAATGACGAGAAAAGTTCCACATAATGAGCATAAAGACGTAACTTTGATTAAGTCACAAGTTGAACCGATTAGTTTGGAAAAGGTACTGAGAACTGCTATTTTTAAATGAAACTAGACATAATAGAAACAACACAGAAAGGAAGCACAACCTTAATGAGTAAGTATTCCACGTTATGCCACTTGATCAACATCAGCACTTTTGTGACCACTGGTTTGTGCACATTTGCAATTTCACCATAGACCTGAAACTAGAATGCCAAACTGTTGGGAAACAGAAAAGAGTCACAGGGAGCCAAATCCGGTGAGGAAGGATGGTTTGGAGTGATGACTGTGTCGTTGTGGGTAAGCAGGCATGTAGTTATATTAGAGAATCTCATCACACTACAGTTCAGGCTGTTTGCACCAAATGTTTTCCCTCAGACGCCTCAGAACGTCACAGTGTAACTCGGACACTGGGGGACAGATTCAAGGTGCATTCTTTGGGCTTGGACAGTGACGTTCGACATACTAGAAATGCAATTACCACCCAAAACACCTCGTCCGTAAGTTTTCTGAAGTATTTCAATTTGTCCATGGTGAAATTGCAAATGCACACTTATCATTGGTCACAAATGTGCATGTAACTTGCGTATTAGCTACTTGGAGTACTTACTAAAGTTATTGCCTCCCCTTGCTCCATACACATTAGTGAGCTGTGCTCCATTTGTGCACAACAGGAACAGTCAGAACTTTTTGATTTGCAAGCTTGGTTGTAGACTTTAAGGGCCCTATTTTCATTTGGCAAAATGTTTTACTCTCTACTTACTGGGCTCAATGAAAAAAAGTGAAATGAAATATTTCTATCTTCACAGGAAAATACATGTTGACGCTGAGATAACCTACCTGACTTTGAGAGGGGATATGTTGTGTTGTAGTAGTGCTCATAGAACTGAAGAATCGGCCCTGTAACATTCAGAGCATAGTCGCCCTGCCCATCAATGATGGCTTTTCTTTTAGCCCAGATTCGAATCTGCAAAAAATGTAAAAGCTTAAAGTCCACAATAACTCATCTAAAAATAAAGTCTCATTTGTCCCCAAGGTTGGCATTCAATTGTGTGTTCACAGGAATATGGATGTTGTGGTCTCTTCTCCTGGTCTTTCTGCAACATCTGATGTTTGTATTGCTGGTGATCAAGTGCACAACTTACATTGCATGCAGATGTAATGTAAATGAATGAATTGATGATGTGAATGAATAAGAAATACAAATACAGAATTTCTTACCAATAAATGGTTTTGGTTTGACTGAATGTAAGCAAATTCACTGATGATAAATGCCAGTAGATAAGTGGACATTCTCTGTGTGGGCTCAAATGTAGTAACTGTGACAGGCACGCCATCAATGACTGAGTCTGAAATGCCTGTACAAAGAGAGGTGAAGTTAGACCTTGACACTATGTTAGCATTAACAGTAGTTATTGATTTTCAACAGTTTTCAGACAAAACATTGTTCAAGTAATTAAATATTTACGATGGAACTGTGTCACATACAACACAGAGGTAACTCATGACTTAAAATACAAATTATGACTGGTCTTGATCATGTTAAGGATCTTTTGTCGTGAAATTTACTTTTATGATAAGCCCGTTACTTTGTCCCATTTATCTGAAGTATTTTAGTCACAAAGAATGAAGCTGTAAAGATGTTGTTCTTTTTTTTTTTTTTGGTATTTCGAAGACTAACCATTTTCCTTGCTGTTGGACAGAGCCACAGTGCCTCGGTTGTGGATGATAGTGACATTGAAGATGGCTTTCATGGCTGGTTCGTCAAAGCAAGGAAAGGTTTTCCTGGCATACGTTGCTTGCATCTGCGAGGTAGCGACAACTCTGCAAAATGTTGCAACTGAATATTAACACAAAGCAGATATCAACCAAGCAAAATCCTCCAAAGTCCCACCAAGAGGAACACTGGAACCATGAAAATGAACTCAAGAGCAGAGTGATTGTGCACTGACATGCTATGACATCGCATTTCTTACTTCTTAACACCATTCTCAACGTATTCACTCCTGTAGAAGCCTTCTAGGTCGTCTGCCAGCTCCCCCAAAAACTCTGTTTGAAGTATGTAGGATGCTCCCACTGCCAGTCTGCTGCGCAGCTGAATAACCAGGTAGTCCGTCTTCACCACAAGCCAAGTCTTCTGGATGGCGGGTGCAGCGGCTTCACCGAGGCCTCTCAGTTTAGCATGGTGCCCAAAGAAGGTCGTGAAGTTCAGCTTGTTGGAGTGGATGATGACGAGGTCTGTTTCTTTCACACATCTGAAGACCACTGCCGAACGACCGGTGAAGATGTACAGGCCGTCTGCGTTGGCTTCCAGCCAGGGCCGCAGGGTCAAATTGTAAGAGGCCGGGATGAGGGAGTCTGGAAGTCTGTAGTGGTCCCAGGGCTCCTTTGGGGTGAGGGGGGTGGTGGTGGGTGTAGGCGCGCTGGTGCTATCTGACGCTCCATCTCCACGCTGTCCTTGATTCCTGGCCCTTTCCTTGTCATAGGCGATGGATAGAGCTATAATTGTAGCCATTGCGCTGGCTGCCAGTACAAGCATCCCGAGACCCACATTTTTACTCACATAGTAGACTTTCCCCATGTCTGATTCAGGAGGTTAGTGAAGAACTCCGAGGAGGCTCAGTCTGTTTGTCCAGCTCAGTGAGGCTCTTCCCTTCTCAGTAAATAGCTGCGCTATTAACAACAGCAAAAAAGACCTATGAAAAAAATAGAAAGATTGGAAGACCTCGGCCATTTACTTTGTAACTTGGCATCTCTCAGATTCATAAATGTCAAGTATGCTTCACAAACTATGTTGTTTAATTATTAATGTGTTACAAGTACAGTACTATTTACCATTTCAGTCAATCATTTTCAGTAATCAGTTATTAAGTACAAAACCAGCATTCTCAACTGTTTTTTATAGAGCTCTTCACAGCGAAGGCAACCAGAAAATCTGCAACATTTTTCGATTGCATGTTTGACTTCATGATATTATTCCTGGGAGTAGTTCTTCAACACCAATAAGAAGCAGACACATATAATACGATGCAATGAAAAGTCTTCAATGCAGCTCATGGAGTGGTTCTCAGTCATCCTTAGAATAAAACCACTCGTCATCATTTCTCGTCCTGCTGAGGGTGGGCTGAACAGTGATGAAGTTAACTAAGAACTGTTAGTCATTGGTGGTGTAAAAAGATGATGACTAAGCAGATGACTTAGCTGTGCTGTCAGACCAGTCACATCATTTCCAGACAAGTTTAGCAATCTAGTTTACCATCAATTGGTCAATACAAACTTACAAATAAAGCTTAAGTGACTGTTCAATAAGAAAGAGCTGCTGTTTTGCTTTCTGTCTTTATTCCTCAATGAGTGAACGTGTGCTAATCATGGATGTATTGAGAGACCTCGATATGGTACCACCCCTCACCATGGCTGCCAATATTTCCCAGTAGCCACTGTATAGTATCTGTATGCCCAAACAGCATTTTCCCCATAGACCACAATTATAAATGAGACTTCTGTAAAACGGGACACCAACTGCAACAAGGTCGGTTCTTCGATAGATAGATAGAGAGAGAGAGAGAGAGAGAGAGAGAGATGGATGGATGGATGGATGGATGGATGGATGGATGGATGGATGGATTTTAAAATGTTAAAAAAAAAAAAAAAGGTCCCCTTGCGGGATTAATAAAGTGTCTATCTCTCTATCAATCTATCTAAGAACTGACCTTCTTACTCTATTATGAAAATCTAATCCATGAAGGGGTCATACTTGTAAAATCTCCCCAGCACCTAGAATAGTAGCTTTTATTTTCTGTCATCACAGTGTAAAGTCTCTGGGCCAGGTGGAACCATTCAGATGGGATCACACAATGTGGAAGCAAATCCAGAAGCTAGAAACTTTTAGGCTCATGCAAGGACAGCAATTTTCATCCACATAAGTAGGCGCCATCATCTCTGGTAGCAAGTTGTCCTTTATACATCCATGGTCCTATTCCTGCTCTTCTGTTTTCTCTGCCCTTTTTCCTTTGCCATGTCGTCAAAATGCCTACATTCACAGTTTTGAAGTCACCAGAGCCTACTAGCCCTACATTTAATCTTTCGGCCCGAATTCTCAGAGCAAATCAGTTTCTGTTCTTTAAATATTGTAACTATCACTCTGCATTTCAGACCGGCATTGCTCATTTGTGCTTTGGGGTTAAAACCAATTATTTTGGGAGCTAGCGTTAGCAGTCGGTCAGTTTAGCAAGCTGAGCTTAGTTTAGCGCAAGGACTGGAAATAAAGGGAAACAGAAAGCTTCTGAACATAACAAAGTTATTGTGTAGCTATATTGTGTGCGTCTTGACCAGGGACAGTCACTACTTTGAATATCCGCTGTTTGTCTGGCAACCTCATGGTGACAATAAGCGTTGGAAGTTCTGGTTGGACAAGAGGCCGGTTACCGATCTCTCCTTGTTTTCAGTCTTTGGTATTAGCACAGCAAACACGCTGAGGAGGGGTGTCCATCTTGTCATCTAAATCTTTACAGGAAAAACTAATTTCCCCAAATTTTAAGTTGTTACTTCATTAATACTTCAACAAACATGCGCTGTATTATTTTGTGTTGGTGCTTAACAGTATGTGCTCTCCTCATTATTAAATTGCCTTCCTTTCTAAGTACAGAACAGGGCACAGGTTT
This sequence comes from Brachyistius frenatus, assembly GCF_029030835.1. Classification (NCBI taxonomy): domain Eukaryota; kingdom Metazoa; phylum Chordata; class Actinopteri; family Embiotocidae; genus Brachyistius; species Brachyistius frenatus. The sequence continues at coordinate 2,463,213 of NW_027210608.1, forward strand.
TTTCTTCTGAAATAGAAGAACCTGCAGTATATTGAGGGATCAAAGATGGCTCAACAATATGAAGTCAAAAGCTCAAGACCCCTCAGTTATTACTTTTTTTTTCTCGTGCTTTGGGTTTTTATTACTACAGGTAGTATTTGTATTTGCTCCTTTTTAATATTGGACTGTCTTCCTACTCTGTGAACGGTGAATGGATTGTAGTATATTTACAAGGAGTTGAATTGTCCATTTCACATATTCATTAAGTTTTATAAGTTTCTAAATGGGAGACTCTAGGCTTTATCTGGAAGAACAGGAGTAAAGGCCACGTTAATTATCACTTCTTCAAAGGCAAGAACCAAACAAACAGATCAAAGATCACATCGTGACATCATGTAAAAGACTCTGGGTAATGTCTCATTGAAATAAAACATTCACAAATAATCTTTTGCCATGACACTCCTTAATTTTCCCAGCAGCTTGACCTTTTTATGGTGTCCTATCTCATACACCAGGTCATAGATGTTCAACTAAGTGTGGTGAAGGTAACAATTAGAATGAAAAGTGAATATACTGTCTGTCACACCAGCATTTAGTTTGTGTCCAGAAGGCCTGACGTTATACACTGATGTCATAATTATAAGTCTATTTTCACCTTCCTATTAGTTAAAAACGCCAAAGGGAAACAGAGCAGGTTTACCAGTAACATTTTCTCTTGATCTCAGTGGAAAATCATAATTTTTTTTATTGGTCTTTATCAAAATTACTTTACATTATCAGTAACTGCTAGGGATCAGCTGTTGTAATATCCACTAATGAACTGATAGTCACTTGTGACTTGTGTCATTTGAAGTACAAAATCCGACTTGCACTGTTTTTCTCCCTGTAAAAGATCCTTTTTAATCTGATAGCATGTAGCCTGTGTTCTTCCTCTACGTCATCATTGTACTGTACATGTGGGAGTATATGAGAATCAGCAAGAGCTGTCAGTAACCACAGTAATCTGTCATTAGCTGGTTTGTCTGTTCCTAAACAGGCCTTATATTTTATATTATAAATAAACAGTATATATTTTATGATTTCCTTTTTGCCATTTCTTTTTTCTTTACCTGTTTTGAATCTATGTCTTTTTTTACATTATCTTTTATAAATATGAAGGACAAAATAGTATAAATCATTTATAGGCTGTTTATACAGTAAACTGGAGTGTAGTGGAAAAACATTATAATTGTTGAGGGTCAATGTTTATTTCTGACTTGGACCTTGACTTAAGTCCCATACTGTTCACGTGATGACAGGTGACGTGTCTCCATAAAAACTGAGCCGACTTTTTAAGCCGGTGAAAAAGATTGAAAGCCTCACATTCCTATTAATGATTGACCTTTCAATCATGACTCTAACATGCCATAATGTCTGCAGTCTTAAATGTGAGTAGGGGATTTTTAAAAGGCCATGGCTATCTGACTTTATAATAAACCATTAGTACCAGAGCTGCGAATGTCAATTTAAATAAACAGATTTTATTCAGATTGCACTGCAACTCTTTTTCTAGAGGGCAACACAAGAAAGAAAGACCATGTCTGTTTGACTGGAGGAAGCCATATGCCAGTTAAATTGATTCTTACAATCTGTCACTAAATATTGCTCAAATGGCTAATTGATCTATAAAGTATTAACAAATGATATATTAGCATGAAGCTTAGAGGCATAATTTATGAATCTCTAATAAATTATGATGTACAAAGTAGCACCTTTCTTGTTAAAAGCCCATACAAATGTCTTCTGTTCACTCACCTACTGTACGGGTAATTAAGAATGAATAAACTGAAGGTTAATCTATACCCATGATGAATTGTAATGGCAACCTGTAACACAAGGCTAAAGCCATAATCAGCTATCCTTGTGAGGACATGGCATTTACTTCCATTCATTTTGGACAGCCCAACCCAAACCCTGACCTTAACGACAACAAATTCACAGCCTCCGAAAAGGCTTTTGTGGACTAGAGGTCTGAACACGGTCAGTATTTTTACTGGAAAAGGTGCCAAAGAGGTAACAAAAGCATGCACTCAGACACACAAACACACTTGGATCCACCACAGCCAGTGGTGTGTGAACTCAACACCCTACAGGTACAGAACATCTGGAAGTGATGCATCTGAATGTGATAAGCTCTCTGCAAGTCAAGCCCACGCAAACATAGATACTCTGGGATCTCCCTAAAACACAAAACACGCTCTCAGCTGTCTGTTCTTCTGCCATCCAGCACGTGAATAACAACAAACAACATTCGCCCATCACTTTTTAATAGCCTGGTTTCTTTTACTACTATATTACTCTGGCCGAAAGGTTGAGTGCAGTATCTATAAAGTTGAGGAAAAAAAGGGGTTTAAATTATTTTCATCTGACAGACAAATTGCAGCCAGTAAGACTGTAATGCCTCATTTTATGCATCTTTAGACTGATTATTCTGTCCAGCTGTCATTGCCACAGAAACCACATTTTAAAAGGCCAGATCTTCTGCCTTTAAATAACCTACATGCAATGCAATGCAGTGGAAAATGCAGGAACGCAACCACAAATGTTATTTCAGCTTTCTTGTCCATTTGAAAAAGACTTTTTGGAATAGATCAATTTAATTTGGACTATTAATGTTACATGCACATCTTTTCAAGTACTATTTATATGAAAAACAATACAATTAATTATAATTAACCTTTTTATATATTACGTAGCAATCTATTGGAAGATTAAACTCACCAAACCCTGTTAAGTTTACCGCTGAGATAGCGGCTAGTAGTTACAATACTAGTTAGCTTTATGTCTCCCTCTCTATCAATATTGGGATAAGCTACTGCTTCTTTTAGTTATGTGAATTAGAAAACTGAAATGCCAAAGTACATTTTAGTTTTAGTTTTAGCTAATGCCAGCTGCCGCTCTGTCAGGGTACTTTAGCTGTCAGGCTAGTTAACTAGACATTATATACATTTTTATAGAAAAAAAATTTAACACAGAAAAGCATGAAGTTAAAAACTAAGCTGAAGGTCTTAAGTCAGTTTTTACCAACAATTTAATAACTAATGTTTCATTGTAGGGCTGTTATCTTGAAAAAAATATTGAAAATGCGCGAAAATTTCACTAAAAATTCCTTATCACTGGGCTTGTCTTTATACCTATAGTTTACAGTGCATCCAGAAAGTATTCACAGCGCTTCACTTTTTACACATTTTGTTATGTTACAGTTTTATTCCAAAATGGATTAAATTCATTTTTCCCCTCAAAATTCTACACACAATACCCCATAATGACAAAGTGAAAATAGTTTGTTTAACATTTTTGCAAATCTATTAAAAATAAAGAACGAAAATATAACATGTACATAAGTATTCACAGCCTTTGCTCAATACTTTGTAGAAGCAGCTTTGGCAGAAATTACAGCCTCAAGTCTTTTTGAGTATGATGCTTGGCACCTATTTTTGGGCAGTTTCTCTCAATCTTCTTTGCAGGACCTCTCCAGCTCCATCAGGTTGGATGGGGAGCATCGGTGCACAGACATTTTCAGATCTCTCCAGAGATGTTCAATCTTGTTCAAGTCTGGGCTCTGCCTGGGCCTCTCAAAGACATTCACAGAGCTGTCCCGAAGACATTCCTTTGTTATCTTGGCTGTGTGCTTCGGGTCGTTGTCCTGTTGGAAGATGAACCTTCGCCCCAGTCTGAGGTCCAGAGTGCTCTGGAGAAGGTTTTCATCAAGGATGTCTCTGTACATTGCTGCATTCATCTTTCCCTCCATCCTGACTAGTCTCCCAGTTCCTGCTGCTGAAAAACATCCCCACAGCATGATGCTGCCACCACCATGCTTCACCGTAGAGATGGTATTGGCCAGATGATGAGCGGTGCCTGGTTTCCTCCAAACATGACGCTTGGCATTCAGGCCAAAGAGTTCAATCTTTGTTTCATCAGACCAGAGAATTTAGTTTCTCCTGGTCTGACAGTCCTTTAGGTTCCTTTTGGTGAACTCCAGGTGGGCTGTCATGTGCCTTTTACTGAGGAGTGGCTTCCGTCTGGCCACTCTACCATACAGGCCTGCTTGGTGGAGTGCTGCAGAGATGGTTGTCCTTCTGGAAGGTTCTCCTCTCTTCACAGAGCAACGCTGGATCTCTGTCAGAGTGACCATCGGGTTCTTGGTCACCTCCCTGACTAAGGCCCTTCTCCCCCCATCGCTCAGTTTGGCCGGGCGGCCGACTCTAGGAAGAGTCCTGGTGGTTCCAAACTTCTTCCATTTATGGATGATGGAGGCCACTGTGCTCATTGGGACCTTCAATGCTGCAGACATTTTTCTGCACCCTTCCCCAGATCTGAGCCTCCATACAATCCTGTCTCGGAGGTCTACAGACAATTCTTTGGACTTCATGTCTTGGTTTGTGCTCTGACATGTACTGTCAACTGTGGGACCTTATATAGACGGTGTGTGTCTTTCCAAATCATGTCCAATCAACTGAATTTACCAGGTGGACTCCAATCAAGTTGTAGAAACATCTCCAGGATGATCAGTGGAAACAGGATGCACCTGAGCTCAATTTTGAGTGTAATGGCAAAGCCTGTGAATACTTATGTACATGTGATTTTTTTTTCGTTTTTTTTTTTTTCGTTTTTGATTTTTAATATATTTGCAAAAATTTATATAAAATTATATTATATATTATATAATTATGTATATAAGTATTGTAATATATAGAAACATAATACAATATTAAATCAGACTATAAGGACTCTGTTCCATGTGCCGTGTGAGCTAAAGGTAAGTCATGTCTGACATGAAGTAAACGGGTTAACAAGCCAATAGTGGAAATGAATCAGCAGTCAGTTGGATAAATGTTTCCAACGTCCCAAATGTCTCTTCAGTCCAAGTTAATAAGCTATAAGAGCCAAACAAATCACCAGACCTTTCCCCTTGCCAGCAGAGAGCGGGATAATCTTGTGAGTGGGAATGTTTATCTTGGGGGGCCCAAAGTCACATATTTTCATGGAGTAATAAAATGACAACAAAAGAGCCATGTGACCACCCGTTTCATGGTGTGATTTAACAGACTCTTCTCTTCACTTCCCTGCAAGTGCTGTGGACTGTTATTGAAAGCCCTCACATGAAAAATCGTTAATCATGTGATCAGAAAAAATGAAAATATCCTGTAAAACATGTCATGTGATGCACGTACTGTATGCTACTCGCGCAGGTTTTGTGAATCAAAATGAGGCGAGTACAGTTGCAGCATTGTGCTTTTCATACTGGGCCTTTAACATAACATCTGGGAGCGTGACACACACACTCTCATTGTTTCCATCACTCTGTCCTCTGCTATTTCAACCATATTCACTCGTCAATCAATAAAGTTAAACTCATCTCAAGAATGTGAAGGTAAAATACCTTTTGGCACCGATCCACAATACGCCATCATTCTACCTGCACATGAACCCGAGACTCACACTATCATTTCTGTGCGGTCACAGCGCCACGCTGCACATAAACTGCAGCCAGCTGTTGGAGCTGCAGAGTTTTTTATCCAGTACAACCCACACCGGATGTTGACAACCAATAAATCCACAGCATTGCCAAGAAGTCAAACTTGGACTCAAGTACACTATTTCCTTGAGCAAGAATTTCACAATAGTGTTGCACAAGTGTTATACTGTATAATTACTGTTAACCACAGCCAGTGGAAGCTTTGCTATATGGAGTCTTTTCATATTAAGTGAAACCAGAGGAATTGGAAGTGCTGAAATGAAAGAAAAAAGAAGAAAAAGCACTCAACAAGCTGCTTTTTGTTAACTTTAGAAGCCATGAACCATAAATAATGATTGATTTTCCATAACAGCATCACAAAACTGCCCTTCAGAGTGAATATATTTGGTTCATGCCCCGGTGCTGCAAAGTGTTTTTGTTGCAGACCAAATCTGAGAAACCTTCACTGCCAGAAAAAAAAAGAAAAGAAAAGCAGTGCAACATTTCAGCAGATGGAAAGAGGTGTAAAACTTGTACCCAGGCACTTACACTATCTTTGCTGTGGAGGAAGACAAAGCTTAGATACATCAAGAAGTGGTTTGGCATGCAGCATGTTGGATAGATTTACATCAAACAAAAGGAAAACAGTACATACCGAGATCCTGTGTGGCGGGAGCTCTGCTGCGCGCCCTTATTTAACTCTGCACCAGATGCAGAAGTTGAGCTGCAATGATCTCCGGCTGATGTGCAACACTCGCAGTGGGCATCTGTGAGGGCAGAAGTGGGAGGCGGAGAGAGTTAGCACAGGTTTTCCTGGGGACGTAAGGGAGGGAACGACTTCCTTCGATCCCCCCGTTCCCCCCCCCCAAAACAAAAAAATCCCTAAATTAGTGGGAAGGGGGACTGAAAGAATGCGGCTGTATCAACAAGGCTGCAAACTCATTGTGGTTGAGCAGAAAGATCCTCGGCGGTACAGAGTGTCCGGACCAGTCCAGTGAAAAGTTTCACGTGATGCTGGTTGACTGCGGTGACTCAGCCTACCTGCTCACACTGCAAGTTTGTTGTAGACAACATGGAGAAATCACAGCCACAGGGAGTTGTAGTTTCATTTATTTTATTTAACTAACCAAGAAACAACTCCTTCCTTGAAAGTCTTGACAGGTTTTAACAATAAAACTCTTGATCATATTTGACCACAACATACAGCCACAAGTACTCTTTATACAAACACGTAAAGAGCCAAAGAAAAAAAGGTCAGACTTATTGTAGCCTGTTGCCTCTCTGAACAGATGTTGGCAAGATCTTATCACAGCGCATTAAAACTTGACTTCAAGTCAACAGCATTTACATTTTCAACACTGAGCACAATCTGCACCCAGGAGAAGCATAAACGTTCATCACAAATCACAAGGCAAGTCAGAGACAAAATATATTACAGAGAAGGAAAAATAAATTGTCAAGAGAACCAAGCCAGTGTTTGATTAATTATAGCCAAAAACAGAAGGCAAAAGAATCATATTACAGCGAGCTGAGTCCAAAAACTCACTCCAGACAGGAGGGGACATTTTCAAAACTTGAAACCACTGATGAACATCAGAGATCTGGAAGAGCTGTTGAGGGAAAACATACACCGGGTTTCAACTTTCTTTGGGAAATTAACCGAAGACATAAAAATAAAACACAATGAAGACCACAGATAACAATATTACTCTTGACGCTTCATAGAATCAAACTTTACATTATTGTGCAAATCCTTCAACTGGAGTAATCTGTAACGTGTATACAGCAGAACTCAAAAACAATCCGCAGTTTGTCTCCCATGAATGTGAAAAGATTCGGATAAAGGGGAGATTAAGCTGCTGTGGTTCTTTAGTACATTTATCAGAAACAGTGTTTTTAGTATGAGACGGGTGGAGGACGACCGCACCGCCGGCACTGCAGAGCTCAGCTGGAATGCCGCTCAGAAAGGGGAGAGGCTCGGCACTTTGATATTGATGTCTCCGATGTTGATGTTGCGGGGAATCTCGGGCAGGTTCATGTTCTTCACGGCGGAGACTGCGCGAGCGGGGGCCGCCGACAGACCACCCTGCCCAAAGGAAAACAACACGGAAAACACCTTTAAAGCCTCCGAGAGCGAAGTCCTACGTTTGTGATCGAATCGTCTTTACAAGTGATGGAATGACACGAGTGGAAATAACTCTTGTAGTAAAACTGGAGCTCTGTTAATCCATACTCTGGGTCATGATTTAAGAATTTTGTAATTATTGTTAAACAATTTAAAAAAAAAAAGAATAGTTAATGCAGCTATTGTCTGGTCTTAGAAAATATATTTTCCCTTGGTTTTAACCGGCATCTAGTAGTGGTGTGTTACTAATGGCAGAAGGTGGCGAAAAAAGCACCTAAATGCTGTTACTAATTGACGCTGATAAAACACACGTGGCACTCAGTCCGCCAGAGGAGACCAAATCTGTGTTACGTAAACGTTACTCAACACCTGTTACTTCACGCACTTTTTGTTACTTAAAAGAAATCGACGCAAAAATCAAGTTTGACTCGAACATCCGTCTCCAAGGTGAACGTCTGGTGTTTGTTCCATCCAACCACCAGCGATCTCCTGCCTTTGTACTTTTCAGTCTTTGTACTTTGTCACATGACTTCCTTCTTCAACATTCATAAATGCATGTCATTTTCGCACTAGACGAGGTAAAGCATGACAAGTCTTGAGGACTTCAACTACACGCGTAGACAAAGGTATATAAAGTTTTTTTTGTGGCTCCAAACAGCCGTTGGAGGTGAGCTGCACTTGTGGGTGTGTGAGTTGCTTTCTGGGTAATGTCCAGATTGGGACAAGGAAAGAGGAATGGTGGAATAAAAACGGTAACATCTTTGGCACTTTTGTTGTAACTGTCCACCATGATTCTGGCAGCGTTATAAGATCTGTGTAAATCTGTGCATCACTCTTTAAAGGAGTTATATTTCTAAAGGTTGACTCAAACTAACTTGGAAAAATAATGTCATTCAGTCACTTAAATGCTTTTCCTTGATTTCATTTTGACATTTTTTTTTTTAGGAATGTACCTTAGTCGCTACTCTTAACTACTAAGAATACAACGCTCTGATTAGTCAGTAGTTTCTTTAACCAAAAGAATTAGGAGTCACTGGGCTCAACAACAGCAATACGCAGAACAAATTGGTAACCGTAATGGAGGACCTTTCACGATCGAGCTTCAAAGTTTTAATTCTGCAGCTGCCTGGGAGGCAATAAGAAACACGTTCATCTATGTACCAGCCATGTGACGCTTTGACGACTGAGACGTTCACACAGGTTGCAGTTTATAGGCTGAAACATGCAAAATTCCCAAACTGTGGTCTTTTGATGTGGGTAGAAAAGGCTCTGACCTCAGACTTCTCTATGCGGCTCTGCACCTCCACCTGAGCTACGATCTCATTCATGTTGGTCTCCAGCACCATGCCTCCCATCACCACCTCCTGTAAGATATAATGGACCTGCAGAGAGAGAGCACAACACAGCGGTTAGCACGCAGCCATGCCTCAAGCTCGAACTTTTTAGATTCGTGAATTCCTGTGGGCTGAAAATAATTTGGGGAAAATGAAATGGTCTCTTAAGTCTGTTTCAGAACCCTGTGTATGTGTGTAAATGAAAAAATTGCATGCAGGTCGGTGTTGTTTGGCCAGCAGAGTTCTCTCACAGCAAAGGTTTTTCACTCTGGTGGAAATATTTCAAAGTTGCGTCTCGGGAACATTCCTTAGGCCAAACCCCGCTGCACCACATGACATCAATTTCCTGCTGGGGAAATTCAATCAAGATGGCCCTGAATGGGTCTGATTAGTTTCCAGCAACACTTGGAGCTCAGCTCCGGGGAGATAAAAGAAGGTCTTGTCGTAGTCTGTACGACACAGTGTCCTTCTGGAGGAGCCCTGCATGTGCTTTAAACTAACTTTAAAAGAATAAATCATCTTTACAATATGACACTTTGAGCACTTTTGATTTTCTTTTTATACATATTTAAAAACAGATGATTCCTTCACTTCTGAGGTGAAAATGTAAAGAGGAGGACTTTCAGCATGTACTTGATGATGATGATGTCAATTTGTAAAGCGGTACTGGTAAAAATTTAAAAAAAAAAAAACATTCCTGGGACCACAGAAAAAGAAGCTGGCTGACACAAACACGCACTCCTTCACTACACATTAGCTCTCAGGGTCGTGTTTCTCTACAGCTCATTTATCAATAGATCCCACTTATCTTAAACGGTCATTCTGTGCTGTAGACCCATGTCCACATCAAAGCTGCTTTTAAGCCTCCGAGCTGCGGCACAAACAATACTCATGACTCTTTTCACTACAAATTAAATCTGAATATTATGTTCTATAATTGTTGTTTAATCTACTTTACTGTGAAAAGCACAAAATAAATGTCATTCCTAATTTCACCGAGCCAACAAATGATGCCTTCATTTAGTTTGTTTTGTCCAATGAACAGTCAAAAACAAAGTTATTCACTTTGATGTCATAGATGACAAAGACAAGCAGGAAATCATCTCCTTTCAGAAGCTGAAAGCATTTGGAATTTTGCTTGGAAAACTGTTGAAATGATTTAATTAGCCGTCATTAATCTTTACAGCAGTGAGCAGAGGAAACACTGGAAGAAAAGGCTCCCCGCTCACCTTATCCATGTGGAAGATGAGGTCCAGCTCGCAGACGTTCTCAAAGCATTTATCCAGCGTTTCCACAAACACCTGGAATGAAGAGAAACATCTGGTCAGAAAGAGAAATATTATGTGGGAATAAAAACTGCTGGTTTTTGTATTGGTGTCTGTAAACTCAGCTGAATAAGTGAGTCCAGTAAAGATGATCATAGTCACACTTAGTACCACCAAATTTCCCCACAGGGACAATAAGGATGTGAAGCCGGATTTCAGCCATTAAAAAAAATTAAAAAAAAATTTAAAAACAAAAACAGAAGAGTGTATCAGCACCTCGTCTGATAACCCAGTTGAGAAATCAGAACAGCCTGCATCTGTGATATCAGCATTTCTCAGAGATCAACACTAGAATATGTCTAATTTCCAACATCATCACTATTAAAAGCAGCCAGCAAAAAGGCCAGAGGTCCAAATTTAATCCCAAAACTGATCAGTGGCAAACAGTTTATGTGGTAAAGTAACAGCTCCCGGGGGAAGTCAAAGTGTCTGCTTTTTATAAGCTTGGACTATTGTAAAAACAAACACAGGGTGCTGTGGGACAGGGATGTGTGATTCCACTTCAAAATTGGCACATTAAATATTTTCACAGAGCAAATTTTTAAAAAATAGCAGCTGACCTGGATCAGGTCCAGGATGCCCAGCTCGCTCTCAGACGAGTCCACACAGAAGACGAAGTAGAGGGTGGCGTAGTGTCGGTAAATCAGCTTGTAGTCGGACCCACCAATGAGACTGAAAACAGATAAAAACGCTACTTTAAAAAAAAACCTCTAGATCCAACTTTATGCTGAGTCAAATAAAGCATGCATGATACAATAAAATTAACTTTTGTCTCTTATAATAAAACAGTTAAGAACTGAACTTAGAGGCTGAGACTTTTATGTGTCTGCCTCCATCTAGTGGTTAAAGCCGCGCTACTGCGCGTGCAGAGCTGCTTTCTCATCTTTGCTGCCAAGTGATGTCAGCTTCTGTGGCGACATCAAACTCAGCCAAGAAGTCCCCCCAAAGGTGGCCCAGGGTTTACAGCAGATACTCTTTCAAGTTTTGTCAAAATGTTATAACACAAAGTAACTTAAAAAAAAATAAAGAAAATACATCTGCCCTTCGGTCTCTGTCAGAGATCAAATTTTTTTTATTTAATTTTTTAAATCACAGCATAAACAAAACAAGTTCTGCAGCTTTTCAGACATCAGTATGCCGCTCACCGGTGACAAACACGTCCTAAAGTACGAAGATCTGTTTTGTTCTTCGCGTACAAACAGAGATTAGAGAAAACACTACTCGCCTTCCCCCCTCCAAGAAGTTGCAGACGTTGTCGTCTCTCTTGGATACCAAATGGAAAGTCTCCCGAATGATCTGCTGCTGCATGTCCTCCGCCTGCAGGGGAACATGTGACAGACTCTATGAGAGCCAACCCTTCGTACCTGAGCTCTTGTTAAATCCATCCCTCACCTGAAGAATCACCCTAAAATGGCTGAATTTAATCAAACAGAGAGCAGATTTTAAGGATGTGTTGTTTAGCTACATAACGATGAATTCACAAAAGTACAAAGCAACACGTGGGTTTGTAGTTATTTAAGGTTTAAATCATTTTAAATACTTGATGTGCTATTTCTTAGTTTAACCTACAGTAATTATTTCTGTTCCATAAGATCATCACGTGTTTTCCAGCAAAAATAAGAAAGTTTATGCACCTTAAAAAGCTGCCTACACAAGAACATCTAACCCTTCAGTTTATCAGATAAACTCAAATGCAGAATTGTGGTTTCCATTGAACAGAAAGGTTTTACAAAACTGTGGTCTTAAAATCAACTACAGCTGTCAGACAAATGTACAAAGTACAAGCTTTACGTCCGAGATTGAGTCGAGTACAACTATAAAGCTGCGTGAAATGAGGAGACTCGAGTAAAGTACAAAGTACCTCAGATGTGTACTTAAGTACAGAGCTTGAGGAAACGTAACGTGACGTGTTTATTCATGAAGAAATAAGTCCTGGAAAAAAAAAAAAAAAGGGAACTAAAACCACAGCGGTGTTGTTCTCCCACCAGCATCTACAATCAGCGTCTACTGACGTTTCTAATCAACCTCAACGAGAAAACCTTGAAGAATATACACCGATAATTTGTTGACATTGATGCACAAGGTGACCAAAGATAATCCAACACGGACAGCGAGACGAACAAATGAGCAACACGCTCGTGTTTTGATGAGCAACCTGTACAATACTTACAAAATACTGATAGAACCGGATCAGCCGCGGCTTCCCGTGGTTGTTAAAAATCAAGATGGCTTTAATCATCTCTGTTCTTTGGAGTTGTCAAATCTAAATGTGAAATATAAGCACAAAATAGTGCTATATTAACTCGTTGAATGCCGCTAGTTTTAGTGCTAAGCGGCCTCTCAGTGACCGGATGACAGTTAGGTACATCCGGTTGCGTCTCCACGCTCAGCGGCCGACCTCTAATAAGCACGGGAAATCTTTGTTCCGGGCAGCTTATTATTATTCAAGATTTTCCTATTGTGGTGACATTTCGCTGCCAAACGTTGTTATGTGAGGTTTTGTGGGTTTTTTTTAAAAGCAAATACGCATGGTATGCATGTTATGTAAGATCCACTGCATAACAGTAGTTAGTATTAAGCCAGATACACTTTGAAACACCAAAAACTGTACAGCTTGCAAATACTTTTGGCTCACCATGATAAAATACATGAAAGTCTTGAAACACATTAATAATGTTACCAGACAGTTTCGTATACCAGACGTAAAAACGTTTCATAAAGTTTTTGATAAGATTCAGATTGTGATGGTGTGTGCATTTTGTGAATTATTGGATGTCAGGCACATATCTCAGTCCTTAGTCATCACATGGTGAGGGTCTAATCTGTTCTTCTCGTTTCCCATGTGTCATCACAAGTTGAGAATTTCCCCCTGCCACATTATATAATTTTTCAGTCTTTGTGACTAATGCACCATCAACTGAGGCTGCACATTATTACTGGACTCTTTGTCAGCTGCTTTGCGCTGATCAAAGGCAAAATTATGTAATGATGCAGAAAAAGAGCTCAAAAATCAATATACATGTCAAAAACACAGGAAAAAATAAATTAGTCAAAGGTCTAAATTGCCATGCTTAATATTGTGAAAATTATTGTGAGGCATTTTTGTCGTGCACTCTACGTATGCAAGCAAAGGTGCAACTCTTCCTTTGTCCTCCAAGAGTCACTGTTACCAAAGGCAGACTTTTAATACAGCTCATCTCAAGTTGTTGCTGTTCTGTTATGGTTTATATTGTAATGTAATAATCAAATATTGTCTTTTTTTACAGAATTTTCTTAGGCATATATATATTACAATATCATAAATTATTATTCTACCTTACCTAATCAGGGTCATGGGGGTCGTGAGGGAGCCGGAGCCAAGATTTGGCACGAGGCAGGAAAACAACACGGATGGGCAAATAGCAATGCTCTCCCTCCATTTAATCTGCAGGGTAATTAGATTCTTCGGTCCATCTGGAGTTGTTGTTTTTTATCTGTGTGTTATAAAATGCGATGTGTGTGGTATTTCTCCACACAGGTAGGACCTTTTGTACATCAACCGGGCTAACTGTTGGCCCTGTGAAGCAAAAACATTCGGCGCTTCTGATACTCTGATCATAAAATCTAAGGTTACATCTCAGCAGGTGTTTCAGGGTTTTTCTGGAATTATGAAAAAGGAAAACTGCTCTCTTTTTCTCTTTTTCTTTTTGAGAATTTTTGCCTTTATTAGATAGAAATGGTGTGAGAGAGAGAGAGAGAGAGAGAGAGAGAGAGAGAGAGAGAGAGAGAGAGAGAGAGAGAGAGAGAGAGAGAGAGAAACAGCAAATGTGAGAAGACAGCTGGGGAATGACTAAAAAAAAATCATTGCTATGTGTTCATATGAGACAATAATGTCTAATTATCATCGAAGCAAATTACTGTATTATCCTTTTCCTAAGTTTTCAATTCAATTTAAATTAAATTATATTTATATAGCACCTAATCACAACACAGGTTGTCTCAATTGGGCACTTAACATGGTAAAGTCCTTACAAAAGACATCTACAACATTGCAGAGAGGAACCCAACAATTCAACAGTTCCAACAGAGCAACAAGTGGATGGAAAAAAAACCTCTCCTTTGACAGGAAGAAAACCTCAGACAGAACAAAGGTTGGCATCAACCTGCCTCTGTCGGTTGTAGGGAGAGCAGAGAGAGAAAAGAACAGCATAGAGATGCAGGAGACAATAAACAGTAGTTGAAGCTAGTAACCGCAGACCAGAAACATGCAGCTCCAGGGCCAGAGACACCTGCAAAGTAAAGCCCAAGACTACACTACTACAAGGAGAACTGCATAGAAAGATAACAAACAAAACTACAAGTGAGAGGAAGCATGAAGTTCATGAAATGCAATAGTGGCACATAGATGCTTGGACAGTGGAACAGAGAGGAGAGGAGCTCAGGGCACCAGTGAAGGTCCTCCCGCAGGTCTATAGCAGCATAAATAAGGGCTGAGCCCACCCTAACTATAAATGTTGTCAAACAGCAACGTTTTAAGCCTCATCCTAAAAGCAGAGAGGGTGTCTGCCTCCTGAACACAAACAGGGAGCTGGTTCCACGAGAGAGGGGCCTAAAAGCTCAAGGCTCTTCCTCCCATTCCCCTTTTGGAAACTCTGGGAACCACAAGCAGGCCAGCTTTATAAAAATGAAGCACTCTGATAGAGTACTATAACTTTGACCTGCCAAATGAGTAACCCATGCAACAGCTGCTCAGTATGAGGCAAAAGAACCAACACTTAATCAACAGTAGAGAAAACGTTCTCCATCAAATCACACCTCATCTTGTCGGGACGGATTGCCATAAAATTTGATATAGACATTCAAAATCCTGCAGGATGAGCTTGAATAACTTTGGTGTTCCTTCAACTTTTCATTTAGTGCATTCATCAGGTCAAAACTTTCACTTGTCCAAACTTTTTACAACCAAATACCTACAGTTATTTTTAAGATATTGATCAGCTTCATATGTGGTTTCTCTTTAGTGACATAGCAACATCAGCATGCTGGACAGTCTTTGTAACCATGGTAACATTTAGCTTAACTCTCGTGTCGTCCTCGGGTCAAAATGACCCGCAGCTGTGTTCAACCAAGTTCTATTTTATTTCTATATTTTTTATATTTTTTGGGATCTTTGGTCATCATTCTTTAAAGAAACCCTCACAGCCTCCTTGTCACCAATGATCCCAAAAAATATGAAAATAAAATTTTGATCCAAGGACAACACGAGGGTTAAGTTACAGCCTTACAACTTAATGCCCTTTTACAGAATTGCTCGTCTCTATGTATTCACGCCTGGGCAGCTCCCCAGCAGATGAAGGTTGAGTACTTTGCTCAAGAGCACCTCAATGGAAGTAATGAGTAAAGCAGTCTGATTTTGAACTTTAGCTCTCAGGAAGTGTGCCTACAAATATGTTCAATAAATCTCCACTAATTTCCCCAAAAGAAGAATTTAATGTATTTTCACAGTTGCCTAAAAGGTTGAGTGTCTTTGATATAAGTGTTTCTCAGTGTGTGTTTCTGTGAGTGCTTGAGACAACATTTACATACAGTAAAAGTCAAATGATTAATTCCTGCAGTTCATCGTGTGTCCAAGTACACAATTCTGCACAATATCAAACCCTACGGACGGGTGTTCGAGGGGCCTTCGGTCTGAGATGCCTGACCTGCAGCTGCACCACTACCTCCAGACTCTACCTCTGTTTGATCTGCCTCAGCAATATCAAAATGTATGATCACATTTCCTGTTCTGATTTCATATCTATTAATTTTCTGTTCTACGTTTTTCATCATTAGTGCTGCAAAGCCACCCAGGCTGTTGTCTGCATATCATCTATTATTTCCCCCCTAAATTCCCTTCCTCCTGCATGAGCACAGTGGAAAACAAACAGACGCTCATTAGCATGTGTGACCCGTTGGTGGTAAACAGGCTTATTTCCACATGAGTGCAGTGCGAGAATGGATTCCACCGGGACAGTCGAGGTAGGTGGGCCCGCCGGCTGCCTTCATGGGGACTTTAATAGGGACTTAACAAATGCAAGTGGACAGGCACAACATTCTCTGGCACAGGGGGGTCATGTTGGTACAGTGAGCACTTGTTAGATGGTGACTCACTGTATTTGGACTCCTGGGTGGCCACTGATATTCACTTCATTTTTAATGTGCATTTTTTTTTTTTTTTTTGCTCCCACTGCTAATTGTTGGATTGTGACGGATGCCGAGCGGTGTCTGCCAGAGCTGAGGTAATGTGTGGCGTTCAAATAATGCCTCTGTGCTCTGGTCTGTGAAGTGATGAAAGCGGGCTGTAATTACAGGGATAATCAAAACTGTCAGGGGCTCTTCTGTTTACTGTCTGCTTCTCTCACAGCATCACAAGCTGCTGGCCCTCCACTTCCTCGGGCCGGGCCTCAGACCTCAAAAGATCACTGCAGTCGTACCTGTCTGTACGTACCAGTCATTCAATGAGATGAGTTAAAATCCCCACATGTGAGGGGGTCTACTGTTCAACCTCCCACCCTCTCCACCACCTGCTGCAGGGACAGCGGAGCACTTTCTCCAAAAGACTCCTCCAGCTCCACTGTCACAAGGACAGATACAGGAGATCATTCCTGCCGACCGCAATAAGACTGTACAATAAATCACCTCTGGCAAAATCCATCACACAACAATAACACTGTTGACTGTGTTTCTTGGTTGTTTGTATATAATATATATAGATATATATACTGTACTGTATATACTGTGCATTTTATATTTCATATTTTATATTTTTTACTGCTATTTTATTGCTTTTCTATTATTCTATTATTATCTTATTGCTTCTGTATGCTGCTGTAGAGAAAAAAAAAAGTCCCCTCGGGGATTAATAAAGTAACTACCTAACCTAACCTAACATCCAGGTCACAAGGCTGCAGCGTGTTTCCCTTCTAAATTTTGTAGCCGTTTTGGAGATCAATAAATCATATGGCCACTTGTTAATGACTGAAATCCCTGTTTAGCCCTTTAGGTTGGGCCAACATTAACACTCGAAGGGTTAGAGGGGTCACATCCACTGTGACCTGCAGATGAGAACAAAAAGATATCTGTTCAAGAGCAACACATTAATATGTAAAGGCTATTTTTTTAACAGTAAATTTTGCCACTCACTGTTTCACTGTGGATTAGAAGTCTGCAGTTAGTTCGGCTGCCCTCAAGATGGCGACATTTCGGCACCTTCTCAGGAAACCCAAAGCCCATGTGTTGTTGCTGCCAGACTACATGATGAGATGGACTCAGCAGGTTAGTCTTTCAAATTGCTCCGTTTATTGTGTAAAAACCATCCCGATTATTCCATATCACTAAAATGGTTTTATTCTACTGAACAATATCTTAAAATGTGCTTTGTTATTTATAAAGTCATATTAAAAGGTGGAAGAACAATGAAAGTAATTGGTGTAGATTGTTATGTTATAATATGAATTCTATTCTATTCTATTAAATTACATATTACAGTCAAGCATCATATTGTGGAAACAACTTGGTCAAATATGTTTTGTATAGGTTATGTGTATCCTTTTAAAGTCACATTGGTGATGTCAATGATTTAGAGAGTGAGGTGGTGCAGACCAGGAGCGTTGCACAAACATTTGGGCACATGGGACCCCAGATCACCTCATACAATACTAATATATCAGTCGTTGTGCATGAACAAGTAACTGCTAAAAGTTGTCAATCAGTAATCAACATTCCTCTACCATAATATCACATATATGCCAAGGAAATATAAATATGTGATACTTGTACTGGGAGGTTTCCTTCACAGTTATTAAAGTCTTTACTTACAGGCCAAAGAAAAAGGTATAAAATGGAGATATTTACTGGTCGTCACGATGACAAAACAATGCTGTATGTCATGTCAAAGAATGACAGCTGAAGACTTAGATAGCTACACTGTGAGCTCGCTGTGTTCCCTGTTGGTTTTAGATGAAAATCTCCTTTCAGGTGTAAACTTATTAAAAGGGTAGCTTGATAAATATGTTAGTAAGCACTTTATGAGCTTTTGTTTTCTTACAACCTCAATGACATGGAAAAATTAAGCGACAGAGATTCTGATACATTTATTAGTGAGCTAAGAAGAGCACTGTTCACAAGCTAGATTCAATCTCACTAATACTAAAGTTGTTGTTTTTTTGTTTTATTTACAATTGTTGGTGTTTGATGTTATTGCAGGGATGGACTAAAAATAATTATTGGAGAGGCTGTTTTGGACACAGAGAATTCTTTGTCTAATAGTTTATGGACCCACAAATAACAAAAATGTATGCAAAAATGAAAATTTTAGAATTGCTCTATAAAACCCAACTTGTATTTGTAAGGGTCCCTCCTCATTACGGGGCCCCGGGTCGGTTCCACTATGCGTCTCTCTACTACACTGCTGCCCCGGTGCCATAGGTGCAAACAGACACGATATTTGTATAAGTGGCCCGACGCCGTGTATCTGCGAGCAGCAAAACAACCCTGATCCTGGATCAGCATCCCGGGTTTCTTTCACACCGCGTCGTAAAAGGAGTCGCTACGGCGGTGCTCAGAGAAGAGAAGAGAACACGGAGGTCTCACTCTGTCTACATTTTTGACGGATTTGTGATTGTGATTTATTTTGGACTTTCACAAACACGAGAGCGAATTAATAATTTTTTGTCAATTTGGAGGGTATTTTTCTTCACGGACTATTGTCGGTTTAGTGGCGGCGCCCCTTATAAGCCCTCCTGGCATGCCTAGTGTGAATGTAGAAGGATTTATGGCGCAGTAACATTTGCCTCGGTAAGGAGGCCTATTACCTGGTAAAGTAACGGGATTTGATCCCCTGGTTGGTGCAGGTCCAGTTTGTTCCATTAAAGATTCTGTTTATTACACTAAAATAAATAAATAAATAAATAAATAAATAAAGCCTTCACATCTCGTGATGAGTACCAGACCGGTCACTATGGTAACTGCTCTCCTTTGGTGGCTAAACTGCAGCGAGAGAGCGACGCCCTCTCGCTGCAGAGCGGGAGGGCGGAGTGATCCCTCTTTACAAGAGACGATCTGAGCGCACGGCGCCGTGTTTACAGACTGCAGACCGACCGGAGGAGACCGACGGAGGAGACCGAGGACGTTACCTGAGCATTAATCTGTCTCGCTACGCAACCCGCGGCGGCTCTCTGTCGACGGAGGGCGCTCAATAACCCGAAGGACTCGATCTTACCCGCAGTAAAAAAAAAAAAAAAAAAGGAGAAAAAAAAAAAAAGGGTCACATATGAGGTTTTTGTTTTTTTTGGTCGATATGAAGGTGAAGCGCAGCGACCACAACAACGCGGTGTGTGTGTGCATGATGAGCGGCTGAGGAGGAGGAGGAGGAGGAGGAGGAGGAGGCTGCGGTCTGAAGCCAGATTTTATCCTGGATATTTCGAAACAAACGTCGTGTCGTTTACACAACGTGGCTGCGTATTAGTGTAATATGTCGCCGGGTGTCCCAAACCGCCTGTTTCCATCCCGGTTTTAAGGGAGGTCTGACCCGTTTTCTGCCTCCGGAGGATCCTCCTCCAGCAGCGGGACGCTCAACGGTTTTTCCTCCAGACATGGAGGGTGAAGATGTGGATTACAGAGGAATCCCCCACCGCTACTTTAGCCGCAGTGCTTTCGTCGTGCGCTTCGACGCGGTGTTGTCTCTGGGATGAATAAAGAGAGCGATGAGCGCACGTCGTCCGGCCGCGGGAACACGTCGTTTTGTTTTTTCGGGAGCACGGTTGGACTCCCGTTAGGAACCGTGAGAGAGCTAACCCTGCTAGCCTGCTCGTAGTAGCTATTAGCTCCATTACCCGGCTAACAGCTACAAAAAAAAAAAAAAAAAAAAAAAGGTGCTGGCTGGAGATTAAAAGGCGCTTTAATAATTCCGACCAGGTTTCGCCCACGTCACCTCCTCCTCCTCCTCATCCTCCTCCTCCCCCCGACGTATTTATTTACAGGATCTTGAGGGAGGTTTACTTGTCCAGGAATGAGGTCTCGAGCGGAAAGGAGCCGCATGACCTTGTTTTGGGGTCTGATGCTGGGTCTGTCGTCCTGCCTCCGGCCCGCCACCGCAGAGAGTAAGTCATGCTTCTTCCGCACTACTACACGCTGGTAAACACGGTGATTTTCCATGCACAAACACTGTTATGATATGGCAGATGGGATAAATGTCGTTACAGTAAAAAAAACAACAACAACAACAACAACAAAAACGCCGCATCTTACCCCATACGTTGTGTAAAGAGTAAAAACGCGGCGTACGCAGAGACGACAATGTTTTCTCAGCTATTTATCTGCTTTTATTGTGAAAGTATCGGAAAGACAAGTGTTGTTAATTGAGAAGTAAAAATATGGCATCATGATCATGTTTGATATTACACGCGTCCTAATGCGTGGAAATTATGTCGTACAATGCAAATGCTTTTGGGGTGTAAAGGAAGTCATTTTTACCTTACTAGGAAAAATATTTCATCAAAGGAAAATGCTCTTTTCCAAGTTGTTGAACTGAGCTTGGTTTTAGTGACTACTGTGATATAGATAGTGGAAAATCCGGTTGTTTTAATGCAGTTGGGTTTTCAAACACACCACAAACATGAGTCAGTGTGTATATATATATATATATATATATATATATATATATATATATATAGAGAGAGAGAGAGATATCTATAGATATATATAGTGTTGTTAAATAGATAAACGTGACTCAGCCAAAGGAGAAAGTCAGTCAAGCTATATATACAGTACACAGCACTTTCTCAACTCTGAGTCATAATGTGGTGAATCAGCATCAACAAAAAGTGGCAGGGATCTGTGATCACGACAGAAAACCTAGAGCAGAAAAAACAAGAGTTGATGGGAGTTTTGTTCAGGGCTGGTGATATGATACATATCACGATAAAGGGGTTACAATTAAATTTATTGAGATATTGTAAACAACAGTGATGGAAGTTTTTTTTTTTATCAGATTTGAGATAAACTCATATACATGTTAGTGGTTTTCCCTCTTGCTACTTTCTGTCTGAGTTTTAGTGGTTATTTTGGCATTTAAGAATCATATGGCTGAAGATAGATCGCACTGCTGTCTAGTAATCGGAGGTTTAAACGCAAAACAAAATAATTAACTGCTGGCTGTCACATGTTTTGGCATGTAAACTATTTTTTTAACAGTCCGTACAGTTTATTTCATAATCCATAAAGTCTCACAAAATATCACCATACTCAAGTGTATCAGTGTTTTCTGAACACTCTAATTTATCTGCGCTTGTTTTCCTCTACTTACAAAAATATTATTTTCATATTGAAGTCAGAAGAAAGCGAGGCGAGAAAGCTCAGCAGTGTGAGAAGTTTTGGGATTTTATAAAAAAAAATACGGGGTGTTGGGGATCCGACTCTGCAGGAAGTGCTGATTAACTAATCACAAAAGGCGGCAAAACCACCAACCTGTTCACCCACCTTCACTTCCATCATCCTGCAGAGTTCGCCGCGGTAGAGGACTCGGCTCAGCTAACGGTGTTAAGAAGAATTTAATTGATAGCTATATTATTACTATTTTGTTCAAATTTTAGATATATATAGATATCCTGATAATATAATTATTGTGTATTCTATTGGCCACGATAATCGTGTCGTAAATATCTAACATTGTGACAGTCCAAGTGCAAACATAAGTCCAAGACCATTGACAAATTCAGCTCTATATACCCTGAGAGTTTGAAAAATACAACACAAAAGGAAAGTAATACACAGACTTGTACTATCTATATATATATAGTACAAGTCTGTGTATTACTTTCCTGTTTATATATATATATATATATATGATACTGTACACATTATATTTTGTTAGGTTTCAATGGTTTCCAATCAGACAACATTTACCTGAACTGAAATAAATGAACACAACCCTGACTGTCGATATGAGGCATCTTTATGTGTGTAGGTGTTCTTCACAAAAAGCTGTCAGTTTGAATAATGCTCCCTCAGGACTGAAACCCAAGCTCTGTTTGTCCAAAGGTGTCACTGTGCTTTTTTCTCGCTGTACACACTCATGTGTCTCCTGTGCTCAACAGACCTGGGGATACTTTGACCTTGGAAATGTGTTCATGAATACCAGACTGCTGCAGCTGCGTTAATAGGGACAGCACCATCCTCCTATCAGGAGGAAGATTTGATCCACAAGGGCCCAGATTATAGATTGTTGTCCCAAGTTTTACCTCTGAAGTTCACTACGCTCCTTTCTGAAAGTTTGACTGAACTTGGTTCAAAGAGTTGAACTTTCTAGAGACCACGGCAGCACATTGAACCTTACAGCTTCTGTCAGCTTGTAACTTCAAATTTTATCAATTTGAAGCTTCTACATTTATTCAAAATTATTTTTTATGCCATCTGAAATGTTTCCAGCTAAAGCGTAAACTAGGCTTCCTGATTCATCCCATTCATATCATGATGTGTTGGGGAGGGGTGGGTTAGGGGGTTGAACCAGGGTCTGGGTTTTAAAATAGAACAAGCTGAAGCTCATTCACAAGCAAAACAGACTAAGTTCTGTTGATTGGAAAGAGTGAGGAGCTTGTGAACTGTGTGTTATGGGGTTTACTGTTAGCCCCAGTGGTCACAGGACAAACCTGCGAGCAGCAGAGAGGTTTTCCCATCGAAATCCTACATTTATTCTCACTCCGGTGTGGAGCTGTCTAAAGCTTCCTTGTGTGGCTAAACTCTGAGCATTCCTGTTGGTTTACTGTATCAGCTGGGACTCAAGGGCAGCTGGCAGGTTTGGGTTAACTGGGTTCAGCCCTGCTGCTGCTGCTGCTGCTGCTGCTGCTGCTGCAGCTGAACGGCTTTTCAGATCAGCCAAACACATTTTATCTGTCAAGGATGATCTTTTGCCAGAGCTTCCCAGCGCATTTCTTCTCACCTTGCTTCTCATGTGGAAAAGTATTTATGAATACGTTTGCCCCCTCGGGCGGTCTGTCACTAACAGGATGGAAATGAGGAGTAAACAGACTTGCTGCAGTCTAGTGGCAGTGGATGAAGCACCAGCTTAAAGGGTGTATTGCTTCCTATTTCTTGTCTTATGGGGCTTGAAGTGGATTTCCTCTGATTGTCTGTGGACAGTTTGGGTGCTGCAGCCACCTAGGAAATGTTATCAAAAGTAAATATGTGATCTGGAGTCTCATCAAAGCTGCAGAGATAGGCTTGTGTACTCAGCTGTTTAAAATGTGTCAGTGTGGAAGGAGAGGGAGGGGGAATTATTAAGCGGCTACACCTGCTGGGGGTATTTTCACAAAGATGTACGTTTTCATCACAGACTATGTGTTTTGGATTTTTACGAGCGTGGTCAGGAGCAGTTCCCATGAAAGGTGGCCATGCTGGCGCTGCAGTGAGGCCACAGAGGGTGAGGCTTCGAGGCCGTGGTGATGTAACGTCACTAGGCACTGTGTCTTTTTTACAGGCCCGGGTGTTGGGAGTGTATTAACAGGTATGCAGCTGGCTGAGGGCTGCTGACAGTGTGCGCTGACAAGTAGATTATAGAGAGACATAACCACCATACCAGCTCACTTCCCTGCCTTAAATCACACCAAAGGCTCTCATGGCCTGTCGAGAGATGACTTCGAAACTCACAGCGGTTTTGATTGAAGAGACAACTGATAATACAACAGATAAGAACCAAATTATCCCTGATTGAAATGGAAAATGCAAAGAAAATATGAATTTACGTCCACATCATATCAACACTTTACAAACTGTATATCTTTATTTACTGTCCTCCAATTAGGATGAACACAAACTAGAGTTCAAATTATACTTGATTTGTGGGGCTGATGCCGATATGAGGGAGTAAAAATGTCTGACATCAATATATTAGTTGATGTATTTAATATTAATATACATAATCAATATACAGTGTATGTATATATATATATATATAAAACTTTTTTGCAATGATCCCTCAAATTTGGTTATCAGACATGCGTGACAAACAAAATATGCTATTGAAGCAGGATATTTTGCAGTTTATTGTCCACACTAACATCAATACACTGAAACGGTAAACTTCACTGGGAATTTAATTATTATAAATAACTATTAAGTTTTTAAAAAACACAACAATTTCTAATTTGTCCCAGGGATCTTCTTATGCACTATATTCTGAAATAAAAAAGTTGTCATATTGGTGCATATCAGCCAACATATATGCTGATACTGATGTATCTGTGACAGGCCAATATTGGCTGATATAATTGTCCGGCCGATATATCAGTTATTGTTCTAGCTAGGGATTGGTCATGATTTTCAAATTTTCGAATAGTCATTGACAAATAAGAAATTGAATAATTTCTGCAACTATGGTTTAGCCTTTTTCATTTTTTACCAGCGCTTGGCAGTAATGTGTTGCTACCACCAGAAGGTGGCAGTAATGCACCTAAAAGCTGTTTGCTAACCACCATTATACCACATGAAGGGGGAAAAAAAACACATCAACACACTATCAGGCTTCAGTAAAACATGTGGTGCTTTGAGATTAGTTTCAAACAGGAGAAGCATGCAAAGACAACTACAGCCGCCAAAAAGTTCTGAGTGGAACTCCTTCAAAAAAATAAACAAAAATGAGGTGCAGTTCAAACTCTGCGAGGTAACGCTAGCATAACATTTGAAGCACATTTGAAATTAGATTGCAGTTCTTTAGCCCAGGTTTTCTTCCCCATCCTTAGCTCTAATATAAATTCTAATGAAATCAGCATATTTGGTATTTTGGAGAAAGTCATATATATGTTTATATATGTTTGTTTGAAGTTCACAGATATGATCAGACACTTCCTCCTTTATGCTTCATGTTCTTTATCCAGGAGATTGACTCGTATCCTTGTGTTGGTGTAAAGTAAATAAAAAGAAAAGTCTTTTGTGAACTTATCTGCCACACCTGGCTTAGTTTACCTGGTGTGATGTAAGAAGATCTGCTCACTGATACAAGTACACTGTTAAACTGCAAAAAATATCCTTTACGTTGCCAAATGGAAATGTGCAAACAAAGTTTCTGAAGGCGAGCAGGACTATTTCCCCTTTTATCAACAAGTGGATGGGTGCTGTTGGTGGGATGCACCACTCTTCTACTCGTGTGATTGTTTTATCACTTGCCTGGAGTCATACCGTGACTTTAGTCCCGTCAGAGCTGCTCTTCAGTCACTGAATTAAGAGCCACAGAGCTGCATGACTAAAATAATAATCCTGATGTTGTTACATATAATTTCATAGTGATGCTATAACAAATACACGAGTTTATTGACCATTTTTGGACTACAACAGTAATGTTCGGATCTAAAGGTAAATGATTAGTGATGGTTAAAGCAGAAACCAGATTACTGTGTTATCACTAACATTAGTGTGTCGTGCTTTGTCACGCTGTCTAGCAGTGTTGAGTTTGGGAAACATTTCCATTTCCACTACATCGCTGAAAGGTTCAGGGTGTTCTTTTGGATGTTAAACTTTGTTCCACCTCAGTAGAAATGTGGTTTCTGAAGAAACACAGCATATGTTTTGAGGACTCACAGATTTGGGTTTCAGCAGCAGCATTTTTATTTTACATTTGGACATTTACTGGGTTTATTTATTGGAAGTCAGTATCAGTTTGTACAGAACATTTTCACTTGTCTTTTCTACATTTTTGGGATGATTTTGTATAAAACATACTCATGGATGAGTAAAAGTGAGACTGTACATTGTGCACAGCTATGTGTTCTGCTTTTAAAAGTGTGAATACAAGTATTTATAGTGTTAAACCTGCAACATCAACCCTAATCTTTAATTATAACATGTCATCATTAAGAAAACAATACATTATTATGGTGAGAACACATAATTTTTCCCTCTCTGTGTCACATACATACAGTAAAACTTTATAGACCAGCATTAAAGTCGTTGTGGGACGACCTGTTGGCTGCTTGGTGTGAGTTTTCCATGACTCACTGCCCTCCAGCTTTTGAAGTCTAAATCCACCTCACAGTGATGTGCGATAATGGCCTCCATGTTTCTGTGGGTGCTGCTGCGGCTTCGGGCTAAGTATTGTTTAGAGCACGTCACCCAGGTGGGAATAAAAGTTAGAAAGGCAAACACACCACTAATCATCACCGATCATCACCATCATGCCTTATCAAGCTTCACTTGATGCGGGTTCACAACATTCAGAGGCCGCACTGAATCCATACTTTACTTTGTAGTGGGTTCAGTTCACAACATAACTTGGTCTAAATAGAATAAGAGTCTATAGACTGTCACAGTAAACAACACCATACTTCTCAAGCGGTTAAAAAAAGACAACAGTGAGCCAGTGTATTTTACACTTAACATAAAAGTACATTAAAAAAACAACATGTTTTTGCAATTTGCTCACATCAAAGGGCAAACGACTGTCCTTTGTTGTCTGTTCTTTGATCAGAAGCCCAGACATTTCCCTTCTGCCCTCTGCAAATTATTCCCTTCACTACATCACAGTATATGCAACAACTAATACAGGAGGAGGCCTCTGGCAGGGGGCGCTGCACTTAGTTATAACTGCTGTCTTTGTCCGTTTGAGCAGCTCGGCTCCAGGGGTGGTTTGCTTTGGTCGAGATTTCAAATCTGAGCTATTGGATGCATTGTCATGACATTCAATGATTATTATCATTATTGATTACTCATCATTACTCATCACAATTATAAGAGACAACGACTGATATCCTGAAATATGGGATTTCTTAATTTTTCATCTTGCGCCACCGACAGGTAAAATTTCCATTTGTCCAGTACGAATACCTTCAAAGCTAATAACATTCATTCAGTTTCAGCTGGATGTTCAGGATGTTAGCATTGTCTTTGTGAGTATGGGAGCATGGTGATATTAGCATTTAGCTCGGAGCGCCGCTGCGCATCACAGAGCTGCTGCTGCGGCTGTAGACACTCTTGTTTCATGAAGAGTGATGTTGCCTTAGTATTTGTGAAACTTTTCCATCATTCATTTTGTCCCTTGATACTGTATTCGATCAACTGACAGTGTGCACATGCTTTATGGATGATGTCTTTAATAGCAGAGGAGTTTCTTGGCCTTTGATGTCATTGTGTTAGGAAAGCTTTACAAAGCGTACAGTGAAACAAAATACTGAGGTCATCCGAGGTGGAGGGAAGAGTAGCAACGGCCTAAAGGCACAGCAATCAAAACTTTATTGCACTGTTAACCTCAGCTTGAATCAAACCTGACTCAAGTATTGACTTTGTCAGACCATGTTAAGTTTCCATTGAAAATGAGAACTGCGAGGCAAACATGTTCTGTCAACAACAGCACAGCTCAAGTGTACAGTCAATACTAAAACAACGTGTAGAATAAACTTCTTTTTTTTATAAGGATTTCAGGAATAGAGGACCTTGTTTAGTGTAGTTTTTCATTGAACAACTATGTATTGTGAAGAGTGGGTCAATAAATGATAAAACGTCCAGATCATTTTAAAGAATAGTTTTGTTGCTTAGCTTCTAAAGGACAGGCAGGACAGTTTGATTTAGTGAAGACCTCATATTGTGATGATGACTATGAGGAGAACATCAAATAACAGGACGCGTCAAAGGAATAACTGTAAAAGGAGCGACTGAGATGTTCAGTGTTTGGATGATGACCTCTCACCTACTTTTTGTTTTCCCCTCCAGTTTGTGGTCCCAGCATCGACATCGGCAACGACATCAGTGAGTTCAAGCGTCTGGAGAACTGCACAGTGGTGGAGGGCTACCTGCAGATCCTCCTCATCGGCGACAAAAACAACAACAACATCAACCAGGAAGTCTTCCGCTCCCTCAGCTTCCCCAAGCTGACAATGATCACCGACTACCTGCTGCTATTCCGGGTGTCAGGCCTAGACAGTCTAAGCGCGCTCTTCCCAAACCTTGCCGTCATCCGCGGCCGCAACCTCTTCTATAACTACGCCCTTGTGATCTTTGAGATGACCAGCCTGAAGGACATCGGCCTGTACAACCTGATGAACATCACCCGCGGCGCCATCCGCATTGAGAAGAACCCCGAGCTCTGCTACCTGGACTCCATAGACTGGTCTCTCATCATGGACGCGGAGTTCAACAACTACATCGCCGGGAACAAGCAGTCCAAGGAGTGCAGCGACGTTTGTCCGGGCATCATGGAGAACAGCCCTCACTGCAGGAAGACCATGTTCAACAACAACTACAACTACCGCTGCTGGAATTCCAATTATTGCCAGAAAGGTAAGCTGACTGCCGCACATGATTGCTCATCAGAGATTTAGATTGCAAATAGATCGCACAGTCAGTCCGAAGCCTTTGGTGTGATTCATGGAGATGTGAATTTGGGAGTGTAATGAATCCATCTGCAGCTGTGGACCGCTCCTGTCACTTCTTTAACTGCTGTGTTTTGACTGTGAGGAAATAGGAAAGCTGGGAGGATGTTGTTATGCATGATTGACTTGGCTGCAGATCTTTGCTTCGATACATTTCAGGAGTTAAAGAAACATGAAATAAGAGATGAACACAGGCATCAGTTCAGGCTGCAATTTAGCCTCTGACCGTGTCTTTTAGAGCTCCCTTGATTTTTGAGGACGATAATGGTATTGTTGACTTAAAAAAAAATTCCAATAATGATACACCCAATAAAATATTTTTGTAGTGCAAAATCACCATCGAAGTACACTTAACAAATAGAAAAAAAACCAACCACATCAAAGTCAAGGAAATATTAAAACAAACTGCTAACACATGCTAACATATCAATATGAATAAAATGTCAATGTTAAAACAACATACAGTAGTCCCAAATGCAGAGAGCAAGGGGGAGCAGAGATAAGGGAAAGTTCATGGTCATTTTAGTTAAGGTTTATCAAAACAGAAAGTTTTAGACTTCGTCTTGAAAATAGAGAGCATGTCTGCCCCCTGAAACCAAACTGGGAGCTGCGTCCACAGTAGAAGGACCCTGATAATTAAGTCCTGCCTCCCAGTCTACTCCTGGAAAATAATATTTGATATAAGATGTCCTTAAATTATTTAAGGCTTTGTATGCTAGAAGCAACGTTTTTAATTCTGTTCGTTATTTATAGGAAGCCAATAAGGGTAATCTAAACTTTGGGAAATATCCTATATACACTAAATAATAAAAGGCATTTTTTGCAACGATCCTTCAAATATTTTCATCAAACGGCTTTGACATTAGTGTGACAAAGGAAGCAGGTTATTTAACAGTTTATTGTCCACACTGAATTTTATAATTATAAATAAATATTAAAACCACAAATAGAACAATTTTAGATTTGTCTCAAGCATTTTTTTCCTGCATTCGGTACCGTAAAAAAAAGTTTTCTTATTGGCCAACATGTACGTTGATATCGATAAATCTGTGATCGGCCAATATCAGCTGATCAAATCGTCCAGCCGATGTATCTGTCGGGCTCTAACATCTTTGTTGTGTAAGGTTGTCGGAGTCTGTCAACATGTGTTTCTCTGAAGACACAGTAGTTGACATATTCAGGTGTCTTCAGTTCAATTCTTCTCACCTTCGTAAACAAACCAAATTGAAGGAGTAAATGCTCCGGACTTTAATTAAACTGCTTCGAGTACCACGAGTGTGAATGCAGCCTTTAATTTTGTGTTTACGACTGCAGATGACTTTTTTTTGCTGGTGCTTTTCAAACAGTGTGTTTTGGCTGACTGCGTGTGTGTGTGTTTGTTTGTGTGTATGTGTGTGTGTGTGTGTGTGTGTGTGTGTGTGCGTGCGTGCGTGCGTGTGTGTGTGTGTCTGTCTGGATCTGGCTTGGTCTGGCTGAATTGTTTCCCTGGTGACTGGCGCCTTGCTGCAGACTCAGCATGTTGATGTTTTCAGTCTTGTGACATGGAACTGTCGCAGGACTGGCCTGGACTGCATGCACGTCTGTATACACACACACACACACACACACACACACAAATTACAAGATGCAAATTTGTCTGACACACACGTCTGCCTGACCTGCTCTGCGGTTTGTCGGAGTGAAAGATTGTGGGCATGCTGGGAAAAACAAATCAGGAGGTGGAATACGTCGGAGGAGGATGTGGTGGATGGATGAAGGCGGTGCCAGGTGGATGAGAAGAGCTGTTTATCATTTCGCTTGCACACAGGAAATGGACAGTCCACAATAAATTCTAGAGACCTTTACTTTGCATCAGACTCGAGGGGAAATAAGTGGAGGGGTTTCATCCAATACGATACCATATCAGTCCAGATCATGTAGCCAGTCATCAAATGGACGATGACCGGGGGAATTCACCACAAGCTCTATCTCCAGTTGTGTCTTCACATGCAGGAAGGCCGCGTGCTTTCCCACCTGCTGCATCATAAACTCAACTTTTTTAGTCTAACAGTTGCACAAGCAGTCAGTGGAAAGGAGGTCAAGTGTTAGACTGCGTCTCCTGATTAAAGGTCATATTACTGTCTCCACTCTGTTGAGACTACAACATGATGTTTGTCACGGGGTAGGGGGACGGTGAAGGACAGGAACTGGATTTTATTTTGAAATAGCTATTTCTAAATGCATCGTCTGGTAGTGCTTCTTCTACTGTGATAGCTGCTGCCTCATCTGCTGCGGCTATGACAACAGCTACTAATACTACTACTACGATCATTGCTGCATCTCAAACCGCTGTTAACACGACTGTAGGAACTAGAGTTGGGCCCACATTCCTATCGTTTGCAGCTGTATGATGTCAGAGCCCAACACAAGTACACACACTGACCTAACTGGTGCCAGCAAAGCGCTGTCTGGGTAAAAAGCATTTTTCTTTGTTTTATTAAATTAGGACTAGATCATTTCACCACACTTGCCCCAAAGCCTCTACGTCCCCGGTGATATTTAAGAACTCGACTAACTGGGCAGATGAGACACTTTGAGGACTGACTTTGTTGGCATCTTCCTATCTGAGAGGTGGGCATGTTTTGTGAAGTCAGTTTTAAGCAGACTAAATATAGATGAGGTGGCGAATGATCCCGTGAAGATGTATAAGCAGTCTGCCGGGCTCCAGAGGGAGTGTGTCAGCCGGGGAAAATGGGCCATCAAGTTCCTGCTGCCGCCGCCTTAAAACACAATTGATCTCAGGCAACATGAGCACCTCTGCTCTCACTGCAGCGACTCCATTGTTGTGCTATTTATTAGGTGGTTTATTGGAGAAGTCTGGTGGTAGAAAAGCCAGGCTTCATTAAAGTGAGTAAGGCTGATAGCTGCGGTGGTAGTTGAGCATGCTGACCAAATAGTGCCCGCGTTCTCACAAGTTGTGGTCGGGCAGCTCCAGTACCTGCAGGTCGGAGGCGGTCTACATGTAAGCTGTGCAGCCCTGTGTGTTGATAGCATGTGGAAGTAAAAAGAGGAAAGCCTGGTGCTGTTGCCTTGATTTTGTTGTTGCAAACACTGCGACCACAGAGGACTGTATTGTTGTGATCGTCTCCTGTGATAACGCCCCTGTATCAAGCTTCAGTAATCTTATCTGGGAGCCATTGTTCGAATGTGTGCCTTGCTCACAGGCTTTCTGCTGTGCTGGCATGAGAGTCAACTTCAGGGACATTTTATTCCCAGACTCGGTCAATATATGACGGAAATGAAAAGTGCTAACCCTGTTTCCATTGAGTTTAAATAAAGGACATGCGTTTAGCCTGAACTCATTCATAAAACTGTTGGAGGGAAGAGAAGGTTCAAAGCCCATCTCCCTCTCTGGGAAAGCTTTCTAGCCTTGGCGGTGGGGGCTACATTTTCCCCTTGTTTACTTCCCTCGTTTGTTTTTTTGGAATCTGTTTGGGCTGTTTTGTCTAGTTCATAACTCATAGGCTTCTTCTAAAGACGAGCCGTGTCTGTGCATGCTGGAATGCAAACACGTCGTTTCGCTCTCTCTGCCCAAACACACAAACCAGAACACACGCTCACTCATTGAACAGCATGGGGGATGTTTTTCCGGTGCTTTGTATGGTCTGAGGAGATGAAAGCACATCATTAAAGTACAAAGTAGGTCTTTTGGGGTTTACTGAAAGGCATTTCTGTCTATTGTTAACCCCTGGCTGAAGGGATGACAGGAAACTAGAAGTATTGTCTTCAGGGTTGCTGTTCAATTTACCTTACCTGACATGTCAGTGTTTGTGAATTTATTTTTACAGTCATTTAGCTGGCCTGGTATCCTGATGAGACAATAGACTACATGCATAACACTGTCAGAATACAGAAGTAATGTGCATGTGTAGAGACCATGTACTGTTCATGTTGATCGACACGTCCCTGCTTGTAGGATTTGAATGGTTCTGAATTCGGCGACCTCTAGTGGTAGATTAAAAAAAAGACATAAACAGAAGATTGGTACACATTCGGATCAGTTTTTCATTTGCAGTGTCAGAGTACATCTTCAAAAAGTAATTTCTGCTTCATGATGTTGCCTGAAAATGTTCGAAATTTTGACAGAAATATATAGAGAAAATAAATCATGTTTGCAAGCAAAATTGCATTTACAGTTTAACTTGAATATAAAACGGTGAGATGTCGTCTAACATCAGCTCATTGCAGATAAACTGTATGTTATGATGTGTTTATGTCAGTTGAGAAGCATTCGACACGTTCAATACATGCAATGCAAACATCAACAAAATAAACAAACAACTCATAGACACACACACACATATATATATATACATATATATGTACACACACACACGCACGCACGCACACACACACACACACACACATACATACATACATACATACATATATATATATATATATATATATAAATAACCTTGTGCACATTGATTAAGTAAAAGTTGGATGCCCTCAGTTTAATATTTATGGAAAACTTAGGGAGGTTGAAGTTTGAAAAGGGACTTTAAAAAAAAAAAATCCTCTCTAACCACCAGGTATGCAGTTTAATTGTAGTTTAGGACCTGTGCACTGCATGTCCTGCCGTCTGTCTTTGTTTCCAGACTCTCTCCACACTGTCAGCTGCCAAATTTAGGCCAATCTCAGCCAATCAGATTGTCTGTTTACACTGTGTTTTTACAGTCAAATATACTGCTGTGATCACAGCAGTATATCATTTTTTTGTGGAGCAGAATGCAAATTGCTGAGGCTCGGTACATATCTGCAGCATCAGTGAAACTGCGCATGTTAGCTGACATGTAGGAAACACACTATCAGCTGTCTAGCAGGAAAACACGCTTCCGCTTGTGTGAAAGAGAGCTAAAGAGAGAGCAGCACTGAGCGTGAGTGAGTTGTGGATTCAGCGCTAGCCTCCTCCTCCTCTTCACCCCTCCCTCTCCTGTCTGTTTTCTGGGTGCTTTTGGATGTGGTGGATCCAGTGTTTATTTGGCCAGTGCTTCTCTAGTGCTAAATGTGAGGCCGTTTTTAAACACGGGTTTTCTTAATCTGAACTAGCCTTTTCTCAGTTTCTACCCCACTTGGTGCTTTTTAGCAGTCAGCCACCTCTGCTAGACTTGAACTCTCCCAAGATGATTAGCATGACTCTGTTAAAGGTGTTTGTTTTTGAGACACACTTCCCTTAATGAACTCGGTACAGTATTTCCACTACCAGGCATATTAAAACCCAGCTGCTTCTTCATGAACCTCCTTTGAAGTACACTTTGTCCCAGCGCTTTTAAAATACAACTAGAGTTTGGTTGTGAAACATCCTGTTTCTATTACATATCTTTGTCACAATCTGTCCAAACAGTTTAACACATTTGATGGGTCATTGCAAAAAATGAGTGTTTAAAACTGTATGTACTGTACATACATATTAAAGGTACATGGTGTATTGTAATGCTTTTACTCCCAAGCCTGTATTGGCACCAGCCCCAAAAATCTAGTAGCAGTCAGGTTTGCCTTCTTTTTTATTCGATTTTAATCTTTTTATATCGTTTTGTTTGTTTTGTTATTTTGTTGTTCATTGACTTCTCGTATTGTTTTCTTGTGTTGCATAAAAACCTAATACAAACTGCTAAAAATGATAATAACAATAATACTAAGCCATCAAGACTGACCAGACACCTTTTTGCTGGAGATTGGGTGCAAGGTTCGAGAGTCTGCTGTATAATCATTATATCAGTGATGTATTACCCAAAGTGTCACTGTGTTAGAAAACACACTCAGAGTCAGTGCAGCATGAAAGGCAGGGAAATGTAATGAATGGAGGAAGGTATTGAAAGAATAAAGGAAGGAGAGTTGAGAGGGAGGAAATAAAGCGGTGATATCGTGATGGGCTGAGGCAGTAAGTGGTGATGGATACGCAGCACCTTGGAGCTGAAGCTTTGTTGTTCAGATGGATTGTGTTTCTGTGTAAGTGTGTTTACAGTAAAATGACTTGTGCAATGCAGGAAATGGTCTGTAATAACTGATGAATTCCTTCGGCCTCTGTCACACATACAGTCGTACATAGCGTAGAGCAGTAGGACCGGACATACTGACAAAGAATAGCACAGATCCACTTTATGTATTGTGAACGCTATGTAAAGTAATGGGGGAAAGAAAAGAGGTATTTTTGATCAGAGTAAGGGAAAGTCACAGGAACCCAGCTCAGCACCGAGGTCACTTTATCCCGTCTGACTTGTGTGACCCAGTGCCAGTGCTTAGGGCTTAAGGAAGCCCAGTGACTACTAGTCCCTGCTGATGTCTGTCTAATCTCTGCTATGATTAGCTACATACCATCATGTACTGAGTGCAGACACCCACTCTCACTTGGTGCACACACTAATCTGGAGATGGCTGAAGGAGGCCGGGGACCACGCGCTTGCTTGTGGTTGAATCCCTGGTTTGAAAGTGAATGAGGAAAAGTCTCCGTTCTTTTAACTTATACTGCAGAGATGTCTATAAGGACCGATGATAGAGACATTTAGATCTTTCACAAATTTTTGCAAATCACCATAAAACTTAAAAACATGTACTAAACACACACCTGTCTTCTATTTTTTTTTTTTAGACTTCCACTCACAGCAGATCTTTTGATTGACAGTAAACACCCACTCACACACAGCAGCTGAGCATGTCTCTCCACATGTAAAGCTGAATACATTGAACAGATGATAGCATCGTGCTATAGCATGCATCTCCGACTCTTGATTGTCTTTTTCAACTGCTGCATGAGGCTCTAGTGTTCTGGTTTGTTTTTAAACTAATCTCTTTATGCTAACACGCCTGAAAACGCATATCATTAATATTAGCAAAAATATACTGTTCCAAAACTGTATTGATAATCACGTAACGTTTGTGTTTCCCCTTTCTGTTGTAGTCGTGGATTTAGCTTTTGATTAAAAATTGTCCCATCAGGCACTAGTTCTTATGGCAAAATACTGAAAAATATTTATAGATTTAATGAACATACAATTGGAACTAAATAAGTGTTATAGTGTTATATGTTGGCATGTACATGACCATTTTGGCTCCTTGTAGTTTGCGTGTGCAGCCCTTTGTTTTGAAATCTTGGCTTTGAAACAGCCAATCAGACCTTCTGATTTGAGTCGTACTTGGTGTATTTGATCTGTGAGAAAACCCCCTCTTGTTTTTTAAGCAGTCAGTACACAAAGATAAAGTAATAGAAGATAACAGCTGTGAAGGCACCTAAACACACCTACCTGTCCTTTGGGGATTGTGTCATTAGCTTTATTGTGTTTACTTACAGCAGGAAGCCTTCTAAAAGCAGTCATTGATTGCCTCGACTAAAATCACAAAGTACGGTGATACACGGCTACTCATGAACCCCTTACCCTGACCCAGAACCCGGAGGCTGTCAGGGCTGGTAATTATAGGGGCTGCTTTGTAAACCAGGCACATCCATGACTGCTTTTAGTGAACAGTCACACCCATCCCTGGAATTCCTGGAAGAGAACATTACTGGTTTGGCTGTGTTGAAGTGCCTACTGTAATTATGTGGCCTTTAATTGTGCTCTGTTAACACCGTCAGATTGGGATGAGCTGTGACCACGGACTCCGATGGATCTGCTGTTTGGGGATTTGAAGCTGCTTGGATTCAGTTGGAATAGTTCATCTTTTGTTGTAAAGGCTTTTTCCATCATACCAGTCGACAGTGATCAAAGCAGAATTGCAAAAACAAAAAAAAAAAAAGGAAAATACAGTTTTCTGTGTTTGTCAGGGTTGCAAGGAACTTCATATTGTATGAAAAAGTATATTGCTCAGTATAGAGTAGCTCTCAATAGGGAAATGTGGCATGGGCTGAGAGGCATGGCTTACACTTTGTGGCACGCACACAAAACCAGACAGCAGTGTTTCTGAAGCGGTTTATAGTTTTGTTCTTGCAACATGGCAGAGAACCCTCCTGCTTCAATAACATAATCCTGGTCAAGGCAGATGGCTGCCCACCAAGGAGCCTGGTTCTGTTGGAGGTTCCACCTGTTAAAAGGTAATTTTTCCTTCCCACAGTTGGATGTTTTCCTTTCTGTTAAAGTGGAGTTATTTCCACCAAGCGCTCCCTCACATGTTGAATAGTTGGGTTCCTTTCTCTAATGTTGTACTGTAGCTGAGATATAGGAAGCAAGGCTAATGCGTCAAACATTCGGGCCTTGAATTCTGGTTGTGATAAGCTGACATGTTTTAAGGCTGCCACGGGGGTGCTGTCGGTCATTAGCACAGCCAACCAGGCTGGTTTGCCACAAGGTGAATGGGAATCTTATACTCTGCATCCTTGGTCCTCTCCATCAAATTCCAGGGATATTTCTGTCTTCCCTCACCAAACAAACACACAAACACAAAGACTCAGGAATGTGGACAACTCCTTCTGATGCAGTGTGTGTGTGTGTGTGTGCGTGCGTGCGTGCGTGCGTGCGTGCGTGCGTGCGTGCGTGCATGCATGCGTGGGAGGTCATAAAGGGTTCTTAAAGACTTACATTTCACAGGTTTTGATTCTCTCTGAACAGCTAAATGTACCCACCAATTAAAAGGACTCGTTTAGACTCAAAGCAAAGTGAAGTAAGTTTTTAGATAGTTGCAGAATTCCTTCAAAATCAACCTATTTGAAACTGAGTCTATTGATTTAGTTTGTAGGTTTGAGATATCTAACTCAAAGAGCAGCTCAGTCCAGGTAATACTGAACTGGTGAAGGGTCTGTTGATATGGAAACTCTTGTCATAATGGCTCATCCTATTCTCAATTAGTGAATGAATTAGTTATTTGACATTAGATGAACAATAAAGGTTCTGTTTTTTCAACTTTTCTTTTTTTTTTTTTTACAACATTTACTTAGAAAAGAAGAAGAGGATGTAGCACTGACGAGCAGCTGTGACGGTGCTTACTGAAAACAGTAACAGTGCCGTCAGTGGTTGAGACCGTTTCCTTGTTTACTGGATTTTGACATTTTCCAAAAATGAGGCAAATTGTTAGAAGGATAAACACTGTAAATATAAAGGATATAAACTGGCCTGGTTTGTAAAGTGTGAATTACCACAGAAAACATGCCAGGATGTCAGCATATTTACTGTAAATAGTTTATCATAATAACGTAATATATATACACACACACACACACACACACACACACACACACACACACACACACACACACACACACACACACACACACACACACACACACACACACACACACACACACACACACACAGTGTATGTGAATCAGTGTGTACAATGTTATTGGTTTGTTTACTTATTTCTAAATATTTTTCAAGCAATATGCTCCCAATGATCTTTTTGCATTGTTTAACACACCTTTAATGCTTTTTAAAAAAAACACATGAAGAGACACACTAACACCCTCTATTAGGAGTCTTTTTTTTCTGTTTTTCTGCCTGCATTTTATTTACACTGAAAAAAATGTATGTTCTGTGAATGATTGCATTAGGTTGTGTCAGTTCATGTAGTGTGTAAGCCCTTATCCTTGTCCCATTACACAGTGAAAGAGTTCTTGAAAGGTTGGCATGTAGAGTTGGTATTAAAGCCAAATCTTCTGTGGCTAAGGTTTCAGCACTGTTGTTGTTTGGCCAAGACATAACTCTCAGAAGTGAGAGTCTTATTGTTCCCATTGTTGTTTCTCCAACTCTCTTTGTCTCTCTGGAACTGTAGCCATTGTGATATCCGCCCTTGTCTTAACATATCATGGAGCTGCAGGTATCAGGAGTTGGCTAATGTGAAAGCTCCTCGTAAACCTCCACCCTGTTATTGTGTGGCTTGAGTGGAGCCCCTAGGGGCACCAAAGTATTTGATTAGTTTTGTCTTTTCCAGTTCAGTCAACAGAGGGATGCCAGGAATTCCTTTTGTCTGTAGTTATCCTGTAGCGTCAGCTGGTCTGACAGATGTTTGTTCCCAACAAGTTACACAAGGTTAACCATCAGCTTTGTTTATACTAGCTTCAGGAATATTTTTCTGTTGTCGGTTTAAATGCTTTGACTATTGTAACTGCTAGCATTATGATTATGATCTGCCCCACCAACAATCATTGTTGGATGTCTGATAAGGGCTGTTGTGTCCTGGTGACTTGGTTAAAGTCATTCGAGAAAAGATGCTTTAAAAGGATATTTAAATACCAATATTTTCCGCCTTTTATGGTCCCTGAATTTAAATAGTGTTTCACACCACATGGAATATTTTGGTGCACAGTCTATTCAGGGCCTTGTGTTTGAGACACAACTAACTGCACATATCAAGTCCTGTCTGATCCTCCAAGAGTCTCTCTGTGTACTTCCACAAATGGATCATGAAAACAATTGGTAGTGTTTGCAGGTGGGAAGCCAGTGAGGGATTATGCCCTTTTAGCTGCACCACCTTTCCAATGATTGATGGGTGGGGCAGCTCATGGAGGATAGCTAGCGGGACCTTGAGGGGTAATACATCTGCAAAATGGACGTCTAGTGTGCATAAAGACAATAGTACAAGTCTATTGAACATTAAAAACTATGTAGAAAAAGTGGGGACGTTTTTTTTTTTAGAAAGTTATTGCTGTACACTTGTTCTACAGATGTAATGGTATGGGTATTGGTCTAGAAGTGTTCAGTACACAATATTTTTTTCAGTATGAAATTTCTTGGTTCTGTATGCCTTGTGAGTAAAACAATTAACTATCAGAACACCATACTTTTGCTCCGAGAACAAAAATCCAAGAGTGCGATTTTCAAATGGAACATTTTGGAAATGTCCTTGTCCATTCGTTGTAGAAGGCTGGCAGGTTTTGCTTCGACAGCTGCGCAGACACTGTGCACATTTTGTGATGTTTAGTTTTGAGTTTTAATCGGCCAGCGCGGTCAGAACCTGCGACGTCTCTGGTCCAGTCCGGTGTAGTGTGGCACTAATGTTATGAAACAACTATACAGTTCCTACTAACTTTCTATATACCAGAGCTTACCAACCTTTGTTGTCAGGCATATCCACACAACCCTTGAGATGAACTTGAATAGCCCATTGCTGCCATTTATTCCAATCGTTTATGATTTACTTTTACATCTGTTCCAGCTGTTTATCCATTAATTAGAGCTACTTACAGTAACCATTTACCCATTACTTTAATTATTTCGACCGATAATCCATTAATTAAGGGTAGATATTTAAACCATTCAAGCATTACTTTTAACTTAATATTTCATCTGTTTATCTATTATTTTTATGAGTATTTAATAAATATGTTTCAGCAATTCACTCATAATTTTTGTCTTGATGTTGCCTTGATTTTATTTTCTTGTTTAAGCCAATTATCCATCATGTTTAGCTACCATAATTCTTTAAACACTTGTGCCTGCTTGCTAATGCATGCTCAGGTGTTAAAGCACACTTAATAGTAGGATATATTTAAATCGTAAATACGATTCGAGCTTCTCTGCAGTCCTTCTCTTCCATGTATCCCCAAGGAACTGCAGACGTTGCCCTCGGGTGACTGGTTCCCTAGACCTGTCCTCGACCCTCACACACTACAGGTACTAAGCAAGCATAAAACATATATTTCATCTGCGGCCTCTGAGTGCAGTCCATCTACGTGTGATATGATGAGATGACAGGCAGTAGGGTCCTTTTGAGGGCGTGAGATAGACAGAGAAGCATATTCAGCTTTTCATCACTGACGGGGATGATGCTCTGTTAATGTTTTCCCTCTGAACAGACTGTAATTATCAACAGGAAGCTTCAGACCACACATGTCCAGTGGGACTTCTCTTCACACTGGGAGGAGGGAGGAAGAAATCCGGTGTTATATTTGATGTTGCTGTCACTGCGCAAACCACAGGTCTTTACCTGAACTATACAGCAGGTGCTTAATGTGAATGATGCCTGTACTTGTTGTTAAACTGACTTTGACATGTGATTCTTCTCATTTAATTGGGTAAGGACCCATTTGGGCTCTGTTATTCCCATCTAAGTGCTATGCAGGTTTTAAAATAATGAAAAAAAAAATCCAAATGTAAAACGTTGTGAAAATATTTTCAAGATTGCTCGACAACATTACATAACTAAGAGACTTCCCAGAAGTCCTCTGTAACTCTTGGTACATTGTGCTATTTTGTTAGAATATAGAGATTTTGATTGTTCATGGATGTTGGCAGCCCAAACACAAACACAGCTGTTCCGCTTGATGGTGTCCTCTCTCTTTATTGTTGTCTCTGTTGCTCAGAGCACTTTACGAGCAGACTGTGTGTCAAACTGGACCGACTGGCAGGTTTTCACGTCTGTGGCTACCTCTTGCTCGTAACCAGGTGAGCTGGCTGGCTGGTTGTGATGTCTGGTTTCTACTGGGAGGCTGAAGGGATGAACAGGACAGCACTGGTCAGCCGTGTAGAGCCGTGAATGGACTGAATGAATCGAGAGCCTTGTTCTGCTGAT
The DNA here is from genome assembly GCF_029030835.1 of Brachyistius frenatus. Classification (NCBI taxonomy): domain Eukaryota; kingdom Metazoa; phylum Chordata; class Actinopteri; family Embiotocidae; genus Brachyistius; species Brachyistius frenatus. The sequence goes on from NW_027210608.1 coordinate 2,504,324, forward strand.
GTGAATCGGCCTGTATACACCACACACAGACTTCTGACCGACTGGTTTTCTGAATGACTGATTCAGAGACTGAACCTGAGCACGGACAGATTGTCTGGACAAAACAGAACATGCTTTGTATGAGACTGGAAACACAGCAATATTGTTGTGTTTTCTGTACATCATCAAGTGGACTGTACTGGTGTGGTTTTATTTCCCCGATTCAGCCTGAGTGCTGCAACACAGTGGGATGATGAGCAGTGTGTGAAATTTAGAAAAGAGGGCGGGGACGACTCCACAATCACTGAATTCACAGTTGCACACCAAACCTTCTGAAGAACGGGGAAAACAGAGTGTGTGGAAACATCAGACATTTCCCAGTTTTTAATGGGCCTTTGAAGCTTCTGTTGTTTTGAGTATTTTAATAAATAATATGCAACCTACACCAATAAGTTCATAGTCTAAAAGTAAGTGCTGCGTGGGAAAGAACGTGATGCACACTTGACAGTACAATAGTATGATTTAAAAAAAAAAAAAAAAAATTTGGCATGCTCTGCTGCAGGAAAAGGCAAAAATATGAAGGAAAATTACATCCAAACCGACGCAAACAAAGTGCTTATCAATTGACCGAAAAGTAATCGACAGCTATTTTATTAATTGATTAACTGCAAAAATGAAAACTCAGCCCTTGTCAGGCTCCACTTCTCAAGACCGAGTTTTCTGCTTATCTTTATCATGTACTGTATAATGGTAAACACAGTGTGTCCCACAGGTGGAGAATTTACTTGTGGTGGTGGGTGGTGCACCGTGTGCATGCAGAGACGGGAGACTGTAACCCAGGTTATTTTCTGTAGCTACACTTTACAGATGCCCCCTGAATGCTTCACATGCAAACCATTGAGTATATAATTGATTTAGTATTTTGTTTAGCATTCTTGGTGGGAAATGTATATGTTTGGATGCCCTCTCTGTAAACTCAGGATTTTTTTTGGGTGAATGGGACAAAAAACAACAACAATCTTGTTATGGACTTTTGGATTTCCTAATCGTGTCAAGTCATGTGTATTTAAATATCCCCAAATCACTAGTTTGAACTTGAACCATGAATTTGTTGAATAAGGTACTATGGTTCTGTGGAAAACTGCTGCATGTAGATACAAGAAAGAGAGAAAGAAATTCCATGTCTAAATAACAAAACCTGGTGAAATTGATGCATTGTTATTGATGCTCCAATAATAATATAGAAACAGGAAGTGTGCATCCAAATTGTACTTTCCTCTGTGAAAATATCTCGTGATTCAATAGTCATAAAGTTTCAGATGAGGGATCTGAGATTGTTTTAATGTTCTCTTTTTAACATAACATGACAGCACATTGAAGTAGAAAAATTAAAATAAGGAAAACTAAAATTGGTCAAACTCATGAATCAGATGATTTTTTTTTTTATTATTATTGCATTAAAGGTATTTTTCGTGCATAAAAGAAAGGTCCATAACCAGTTACTGTTTAGACCACTAAGAGTGTGTTGTTCGAAAAAAACAAAACCTGATGTTGAGGGTTGAACCTGTAAAATCTTAACTGAATCAAAGCCAATACAGATCTCTATCTGTGTTTGTGAGTCAACTGCGCTGTCATCAGTCTAGACATCGGCCTTTCCCTGCTATTGTTGTGCTGCGCTGCTGAGTAGTATAAACAGCTAAAGCCTGGAGCGTCATCACCACAACTAAGTGTCTGTGTGGGACATCCTGTTCCTCTCGCCCTGAGGATGGGGGCTGAAACCAAGGATTAACAATGAGCCAGGCTTTTAATTCTTACTTGATCAGCAGATCAAGCTGCTGGAGAGAGGGCGAGAGAGGGGAGGGAGTTGCGGGGGGTGGGGGGGGGTGAGCGAGAGAGGGAGGGAGGCAGAGGGGGGGGCAGGGTGTGAAGATGCTAACTTTATGCCATAGCTGTGTGTGTTTACAGTTGAAGCTGTTTGTAAATGAATAAATGATACAACTTCTCAGGTAAAGTTCCCACCTGCCGATTAAAATGAAGATGCTTAGCCACCTGAGCAGGCTCCCTTAAGGTGGATCAGCTGTTCTCATTTTAGTGACAGAACTCAGCCGTTATAAGCTGAGTGTGGACAAATGTCTGGCTTTATTGGCAGTTTTAGATTTCTTTCCGCTGAGTTATTAAGAGTCACTTTACTGTTGTAAACATTACTTTCGCTGCTGTAGAAACAATGTTTTGTCCTGAACTGGACCAATAAGAATATGTTGAGGATAAAAATCAAATCTTCTCTGCACCTGTCCCTACAGCTGCCTGCTGGATCCAGAAGAACAGTAGGAAGATGAGAAAATCATTTTAAATCCTTTCACTATTAGCCTTAATTTGCCATTTGATTTGTAATAAACTAAAGATTACTGTATGTACTGTAGTGTACTGTAATGTTATTTTCTTTTTTCTTAAAATTTAATTTATGAAATTGGTATTGGAAAAAAGTATCAACCAGGCACTGATATCAATGTCAATGTTCAACCGTACTCTTTCCACCTGTCACTTTCATAGTTTAACCAGCCAGCAAAATATTTACAATTAAATACAACTCTGAAATTGTATTTGATTCTAACTTGTGTTTTTCCACTCGTAAAAGTTTTTTTTTTTTTTTTTTTTTTAATAGATCAGCTCAGAGCCAAACCACAGGCGTTTTCCCGCCGTTTGGCTTCTGACCGGTGTGAGTGTCCCAGCATGCCTCCCTGCTGAACTGGTATTTCTGTTTCCCTGGAAGCTCTCTATTGGGTCCTTGACCCACAACAGCAATCTTTATCCCACAGCCAGAGAGCTCTGCAACGACACAATGGAAAACTCTTTCACTAAATGGACACTAGCAACTCCCTAACTACCTATCGTGACTTTCTACAACCCACCACTTAACTCGAAAACACCCCCATTCAAACTTAGGGAAGGACACAGCAAGCAGTAAGAAATGTAGATCAATTTATTAGTGGAATTTTTTTTTTTTTAAAAAGTACAATCAAATAGACAATCAAATTCCTTGTTGATTAGCCAGTGAAACCCTCAAATGAATAATACTGCTTTACAGGAATAGGAAGCACAACCTGTTTATATGCAAATGCTGTAATAACAGTGGCAGCCACCTTAGTCAGCAATCAACAAGCTCTGATCAAGTAGCACCATTAGATGAGTGTCAGTTGATTTGTCGTTTGTATTTTCCACTTTTATTCACCCATGTTTTGACAAAATTCCCGTCCTTCGATTAACCAACGAATTGTCCGAGATTCTGCTGACATCACTAGAAGGGAGTCCAGTCGAGCAAGCTACACAAACAGTCAGCCAAACATGCAGACACACAGGCACAATCTGCTGTGTCTGGTAACTTTCCACAGTTGAGATTAAGGTAGCACAAACACCAAACACACGACCAGCAAGGATCCACCCGACAACGTCTACCGAGGTTCTTTACTAGAGACACTCGATGGTAACCACACATACTTCATCACTCAGCAGGCTGCCCGTATGACAGTTTTAGTAGTCAGTTGGATGTTTAGAGGCGAGTAGAGCATGGTGTCAAATAGATGGATTGACAGGAGTAATTGTTCTGTAGTTGATTACCAAACTGCATTCTGAGAAAATAAAGAGGACTTAGAATAATCTCATCTCAAATTATTATGAGCTTCATATATTTTAAACTGATATACTTTCTTATTCCCCACCAGCTCATTTCTGTTTGTCAGTTTGTGTTGTCTGGCTCCCCCAGCTGGCAGCCCTGCCGGGTGAGTGGGTGTGTGTGAGGAGGTAGTGAAGGGGGAGGGGGGTGACATGTTATGTTAAATGGTCTTTTTTAGTTTCTTCCTCTTCCACCACCCTCTTAACTCCATCTTATACCACTTCCTTCTTCACCTCCCTGCTTCTTCTCCCCCCCACTTCTTTTGCATCTCCTCCCTTTGAAATTCACTCTCTTCATCCTCCATCTTTAACACTTCCTCTTCCTCCTCTGCCTCCTCTCCCTCCTCCACTTCCATCTCTGTCCCTCGTGCTGCAGCTCTCTATCAACCTGTCTCTAAAAGTGTAGTAAGGGGGATAAAAGCTGGGATCCATTATGTTGCTGAGGTTCAGTGGAATGCTGATGTGCGCTACTGGATGCACCCACTGACCCCTCCACCTCGGCCCACCCTGCACAGTCACAGAGTTGTATTTTAGGACTAGCAGATCCAGTCTGAGCCAAACTTCAGGCCCAGATTCTCTCCTTCTCCCCCAACTCTCTGCGGGGTCAGACGCTGTACAAAATGACACCTTTCCAGCTCCCATCACCCCGTCGCAAGAGGTCAGTGGGCGAGTTTGAGTCGTGGGTCGGCGGGGGGCTCGGAGCAGAGAAAGAACATTCTGTGCCAGCGAAACGCAGCACTGGTTTCCTCCCGCTGAGCACCAAGCGACCTGCTGAACGGTTGGTGGGACCACACGGTCTGAAGGTTCTGATTGGCTTTCGTGTCAGTCAGGAGGCAGGCTTGAAGGTCATCTCATGGTCACTGCCTAATAGGGGGAAGGACCGCAGATTCATATTGTCCCCCAAGAGGAAATAACGGCCCTCACACAGATTCAGTGTTCATTTTTGGTTTGCAGTTGACATCACAATTAGGAATTTCCTAAACAGGTGTGCTGGATTGGTTTCATCAGTGATGGCATGTTGTATTTGGTTGATATCAGACTAATATGTTAGGTCAGAACATAAAACTCAGTAGTTTATGGGTAAAGATTTTGACACCACAAACGGATCACTGGCAGCTTTTGTGGGAGTCAAGATGGTGCAAAATGGCTACTTTAAAAAAAATCTTTTTGCCTTGTAAAACAAATAGGGATACCTATTAGGGATGGATCAATATTCAAATAGTCATTAACATATGAAATATTGATTTGTATATGCGACAATCCCTCTTCCTTATTTCCCTGGTTTTAATGGCGCCTAGTTGTAATGCAGTACTCCTGTCAGAAGGTGGCGGTAATGCACCTAAAACAGTTGATTTGTTCTGAGCGATTTTCAAACAGTATTTTTGCTTGAAATGCACATCCTTAGTACCCATCAAGCAATCATTTCTATGAAGATAACAGTGGAAGGGCCTGATTTATTAAAGGTTTGCATGTGTAAAATCACATGCAAACTTCACACCACCCGCCAAAAAAATGTCCAAACAGATGTACTAACGAGGTGCAGTGAGGACTGCGTCTTTCAAATGTGCAATTTAACACACGTTGTCCATATTGCGCGTTTGCCTGCGTGCATATGTACTATTGGGCTTTTCTACTCCAACGTGTAAAATACTGGGAGGGAACATGCAAATACATACATCTATCTCCCGCAATGATATTTACTAAACCTGAAAGGAGAAATAGGAGAAATGATTGTTGTGTATTTTAGTACGACTGAAAATAAAACCCGTATTAATCAGGTGCGCAAAAGTGGAGAATTCTCTGCTCTTGGCTGCTCCTGTTGTGGTGAGAAGGAGACGAGGGAAACTAAAGAATGCGTAGAGGACATAGTTTTACTCCAGCTTAAACATTTCTCAGATGTCAGAGGCAAAAAACATATTTAGACATATCGTTTGTCCAGCGATGACATTTCTGAGTTATTGAATGAACTGAATGCTGATTGACAGCCAACAACAAGGAGGAGCCACGTAATACCAGAAATTATAAAACTTATTCCGGTAATATTCCACCCTGTCCCGTTATTCAGGTGTGCTGCCAGGTCCTCAATGTGTCCCGCAGAATTCACGGGTACATAATGTCCCCGAGCAGTCGCGAGACACTGAATGAAAAGTCATCTGCTCAACAGAAAGATGTGGAGCTGCTGACCGGTGTTTGTTAGAGGATCTCATCCACCATCCCTCCTCTTTTATTTGCCGACGCTTAATTCTGTTGTTTTTTTCGGCTAATATCTTGCGTCTTCTTATAATTTCATCGATTGATCTTTTTGTTTTTCCCACAGCGTTGACTTCCTGGCTGATAATCTTCCATATAGCCTTTTGTTCTTGTTATATTAATATTTATTCATTTCAGTGGGATCAGATTTCCTTTTCCTTTTTCGGTCGCTGTTTTACATTGCTGGAATCACTTTAACACACGCAAACACCGCATTTATAAAGAACGATTTTCACCTGATATCAAAAATATAATTACTTTTAATAAATCACCCGCAAAAGGGGCGCAAAATAAATGTGCAAACTTTTGGAATAAACACGCAATTTAGTACCCGTTATTTGAGATCTTAATAAATCAGGCCCCAAATGTGCATTGTGTGGAAATTCAGTAAATGTCACTTTTGATCAATGTACTTAATTACCGGATATTAGAGCTGCAATGATAAGCAATTTGATTGATTGGTCAATCGCCAGAAAATTAATCGGCAGCTATTTTGACTTTTAAATCCCGGTACTGACTGGTTCCTTGGTTTCCTCAGTCCTCCTATCTTTGGGTTTTGGATGGTTGGTCAGCCAAAACAAGCTTCTTAAATTTCACTTAAGGTTGGACTTATTTCCATTTAATGTAGCAAATGATTAATGACAAAAAATAAGCAACATGTTAGTTGATATTGCATATAAAAAGGATTTTCAGCCAGATGCTGCTTTTTGGCATATTGGCATCTTGCAGAAATTGCTTGAATGACGCATTCATAACCCCGTAGTTCATGTAAAAAATGATGTGTTGAAAAATAAAGTAAATGTTATTTGCAGCCATTTTTCTGATACAGTCTCTACTCCAAACTGACATCTGTTTTTGGAGGCTCTTTCTTAAAGCGCCTCACAATCAGCTTCCAGCTCCTTCAGCATCCATTTATCCATTTTAAACACAGCAATATAAGTCTTTATAGAGAAATTACTGACATATAAATTAGAGGATGCAGCATGTCCTTGTGTCCTCTGGCCTGCTGCCTTAAAGTTTGTTGAACAGAGTGGTTGGCGGCAGCATGTTGAAACGTGTTTCGGGGTTTTATCACTCAGCATCTTGAAAACAACACACGGTTTGTTCCAACTTCACTTTGTTTGGTTCCTGTTTAAACACAGCCGCTGGTTAACCAGAGTGGATGACATCATCAAAGCTACAGTTTCTTAGGTCATTGGGTTGCTTCTGCTTCGGATCCCTATCCCTTTGTTTATGCCAGACAGCACACACACACAAATAATTTCAAGCAGTGATTTACAGTGTTTCCATAGCAATTAGTATTTGTTTCTGTGTCAGACAAACAGCTCATGTCTCTGTTTGTGCCGTCATATTGAACTAGTGACCTGCTGACATTAGACCTGGGTTCAAAGTTGATGCTCAGCTGTGTGCTGATGATGAAGGTGTCAGTGAGTGAAATGAGCTGCTTTGTTGTTTTGTTTCTCTCTTGCTTGATTTAAATTCTCCTGCCGTAGAGACAACGTCCACCACGAGGTGTGGCCGCTCTCCGTACGCACGTTAGTGCAGGGTTTTTTTTTTCTTCTTCTGGAGCTCCTCAATCGTTTTTTTCCTGTCATCAGTTACAATATCCTCTTATTTAGAGGGACACCACAGCAACTGGAGGAGTTATTTGTAGCCGTGCTCGTCAGAAAACCCGGAGTGGGGGATGCTTTTATCACTGGATCTGGGGTGAACCTCACGCAGCACACTGGGCTCATCAACAGTAACAACTGCGTCTGATAAACCGACAGGCTGTTTGTTGGATCTGGTTTTGTTTGCCGTGTTTACATTTTTAAGACAAAAGCAACAAAGATGCAAATGTGGTTGGTTGGATTTGAAGCACCCTGAACGCCCTACTCGTGAGTTCATCTTGGTGTTTTGCAAGCTCCAATCTGGTGTGTGTGTGTGTGTGTGTGTGTGTGTGTGTGTGTGTGTGTGTGTGTGTGTGTGTGTGTGTGTGTGTGTGTGTGTGTGTGTGTGTGTGTGTGTGTGTGTGTGTGTTCATACATCCTCCAGTAAATGCAAATCATTTGTTCAGGACTGCAGCCATAGTGTCATGCTGGAGGTTTTTCCAAGCCGAGGACCGAGTGCTTGTGTTTATTTGTTGCACCTTTATGTTTGCCGCTTTACTGAAACTTGTGTTTGATGTAGATTTACAACCACTGGAACGGGGGACATTTAGGGTAATGTACTGAACTGCAACTTATAGATCTGTTGAACTGCACTGGGTTATACAGACGTGTTCCTAATATTTTGGCCCGTCCCATTTAAATGAATTGGGGTTGACAAAATATTGGGAACACCTCTCAGTATAACCCAGGGCATTTTAACAGCACCATCAATTATAGTCTCAAAAATGACTATGAAAAAAAAATCTGCTGCTCTCAATCAGACTGAATAACAAGTGATTATAATCCTTATGAAGGGAGGATATATTGCTGGCTGATTGGTGTATGTACTCTATCTATAATATGACTGTTCTGATGTCTATTAATCACCACTGTTTTGTAAAAAAAAGTTTAACTTTATCTGCATCCTCTCTCTCTGTCTCCCCACCAGAGTGCCCAGAGAAGTGTATGCGGCGAGCATGCACAGTGGACGGCGAGTGCTGCCATCCTCAGTGTCTGGGCAGCTGCACGGTCCCCGCTAGTGACACAGCATGCGCCGCATGCATGCATTACTACCACCAAGGACGCTGCGTGGCCGACTGCCCTCCAGGCACCTACAAGTTCGAGGGCTGGCGCTGCATCAACGCCGAGCTTTGCTCCAAAGTCCACCTCCCTGACTACGACAGCTTCATCATCCACGGAGGAGAGTGCATGTCCGAATGCCCGTCTGGGTACACGCGCACCACACCCAACAGGTGAGCTGCAGTTCACCCTGAAGGAGCGGAGCCACAGGTTATTGTTGGACTAATATTGGTACCAAGTCCACACCCTGCAAGTCCTGTCCATTTAGAAAACTGAATTTACTGCTGCAATAAAGGGAAGCTTAGAGGCAACCAATCATCATTAGTGCCTGATTAGTCTCTGTTTGTCTGGTAAAATAAATAAAGTTGCTGGATAGATCGTTAGCTGCTTTTGGGAATCGCTGACGTAAAATCTTTCAGGGACAGAAATACAAAATACAAGGTCAGACGAGAGCTAAAAGAGTTTAGTGAATGGGTGTCTGTCAACAAAATTAAAACCGTCCCCCGCCTCTCTCCATCTCTCCCTGTCTGTCTGCAGTATGTTCTGTACAGCCTGTGATGGTCTGTGCGATAAAGTATGTGAGGAGAAGGTCATTGACTCCATGGATGCTGCTCAGTCTCTCAAAGGCTGCACTGTTATCAAAGGCAACCTGCATATCAACATCCGCAGAGGCCGTAAGTACCGCAGCGTACCACAGCAACACCACAGTTAATACTCACATTTCCACTTGAAGGAGGGCTGAAGAGATTCCGAGCTTGTGAAGGGAAATAAAGTGTTCTTTTAGTTACATACTGTTACAGTCAGTCTCTCACAAGGAATTGGTCCCAGATGGTCCCAGATTTCCCTGTCTGGGAAAGTTCGCTGGGAACCCTTTTCATAACATTTTCTCTATTTAGGAAGAAACATCCTTTTGTAGATTAAACATTTTTGAAATAGTTTTTAAAGGTAAAAAGAGCTGAGTTTCATTGTTGTCAAACATTTTGTGATCAAGAATAACTGAGTGGATAAACACATACACAGACTATTAAGATGAGTAAAAAAATAATGAACAAAGTTTGTGTGTTTTCTATGTATGTATGTATTCGTGTGTGTGTGTGTGTGTGTGTGTGTGTGTGTGTGTGTGTGTGTGTGTGTGTGTGTGTGTGTGTGTGTGTGTGTGTGTGTGTGTGTGTGTGTGTGTGTGTGTGTGTAGACAACATGGTGGCAGAGCTGGAGAGTTTCACAGGTTTGATCCAGAGGGTGACGGGTTACGTGCGGATCACACACTCGCACACTCTGAGCTCCCTGGCCTTCCTCCGCAGCCTCAGATACATCGATGGAGAAAACCTTCAGGACGAGTAGGAACACACACACACACACACACACACACACACACACACACACACACACACACACACACACACACACACACACACACACACACACACACACACACACACACACACACACACACTGCATCAGAAGGAGTTGTCCACATTCCTGTCTCACCTCACCTCGACCATAAACAAACAATCACAATTTAATCCCGAAACTCACATTGGAGACTGAAGCTGGTGTATGGTCACACACTGACCTCACTTCTACTCTTATCTTTTTCTAGATTTTCCCCTTGAATTGTAATTTACTTTAGTAAATACCGCTCGACAAATGTAAATTATTGTCTTCCACGAAAACAGTTTTTTTATATTTGCAGTTCCTATAAGATCAAGTACAGCTAGTGTCATAGACGGGCAGCTAACAACACAGCTAAAGTCATAGAAAGACAGTTAACAACACAACTGAAGTCAGGGGGCTATATCAAATCAATGCTAGCTGCTGAGATAGCTGTGGCAGAAACTAAAGCTAAGTTTCTTGGTTTTTTTCCTTTCGGGGTTTAATCCTACCTAAAACTGCTTCTGTAGTTTCTGCACTCTACTTTTGTAGGAGAGGATAATACTCAGCTCTATGGTCTAGTGATTTCCACATTGTGTTACGCTCACTCCATGTGGCACATGAGGCTCCACCTGGTGGTGCGTAAGAGCCTTACAGGAAAGCCTAACAGTTGCACTCCAGCTGACCTGAGTCTAGAAAATTGTCATTTAATTTAATTTTACTGCTGACAATTGTTGTTTCATATACACATCACATTACAGTGATGTGAAAATTACTTGTCCATCATTTAAACATTTTGAAAATTGTATTTTCTAATAGTTAGCGTGACGTGACTTGACGTCTGTCATAGTTTAAACACAGATGGTTGATAGATGTGGAAATTTGGTTTGGTACATGATCGGAAAAGTCTGTGAACATCTTCCATAGTCAATATTCTGGGCAAAATATTGATGTACTTCCTTTCTTGCTACACTCATAATGTGCAGAGGAAGCTTGTCTCCTTTTATTCTTAGTGTGCCTGTTGCTGGGAGTTGTCTCAGTAACCGAGCAGAGTAACTGTGCCGTGATAGCGCTGAAATGCGGAGCGTGAAGGTCATCACAGAATTGTAGGGAGGATGGCGAGAAAAGGAAAGTATGTTTTGACTGCGAGGGTGCAGACTGGATTATGTAGCACCAATTTACTTGTTTTGGGATAACTGTAATACCATCAGTGAAGTTTAAAATATTGTTTTTAACTGAGGAATACAAACAGCACCCCCACCCCCCTCCTTTTTTTTTTTCTTTTTTTTTTCCTTTTATAACACCTTGAATGCCGCCTAACCTCAAACAGTCTCAGGAAAGGTTCTCTCAGGGTCACACAGAGGCCTTCACTCTGTCGTTCGTCTGTTTGTCTTTGAGTTCACAGGAATCTTTCTGTCCCAAGGCCCACATTACAGTCATTCCTTGATGTCTGGGTGTTACCCAGTGACTCATAAAACAAACTCCTCTCCAGCACAAAAAAATCTGCCCGTGGTTAATCGGATTTGCCAGGTGATTTTTATCCTGCTGTCAAGCATTCCCTCTACAGTCTAACTGGGTCATTAAAACCTCCAGCTGAAAATAGAAACCTACTGAGAAGAGTCAAATAGCTACATTTTGTTCAATTAGCAGAGCTTCCCCTTATAGAAAGGGACAAGTGGGTATGTTGTGTAGTTCTCCATCACACACTGGGAAAAAAAAAAAAAAAAAAAAAAAGGCTTTGTCTTTGGTGGGAAACTTAGATTTCAGCCTGGAATGAAACACTATACACACTAATAGACAGACATACACTGTTATTCATTCATCTTCTCTTCCTTCTCCTCTCCAGCATGTATGCCTTCTCAGCGTTCGACAACCAGCAGCTCCAGTATCTGTGGGACTGGAAGCAGCACAACCTCACCATCAAAACAGGGAAGCTGTTCTTCAGAGCCAACCCGAAGCTCTGCAGGTCCGAGATCCGCAGCATGTGGGAGAAGACGGGCATCCAGGACCCTTTTGATGACAGCGATTTCCGCCACAACGGCGACAGAGCCAGCTGTAAGGGTCAAAATGAACTACAGTCCAAAAAACCACAAACATCTAAATTGCTATGGGCAGTTTATGTGCAGGAGTTCCTCTCGTTTACTTGCAGTTTGCAAACACCTCGTCTGAGCCTGTTGTTGTTCTGCACCCTATATCAGTATCTACTGCGTCCCTCTCAACAGGACTGATTGCCATTGTGACATAGTGAAGTGGTATATTTCTCCTCTGTTCTCCCTCCATAGGTGAAAGCACGATCCTCAAGTTTAAGTCCAACAGCACCAGCAGCACGAGGATCAAGCTGACGTGGGAGCGCTACCGGCCCCCCGACTACAGGGACCTCATCAGCTTTATCGTCTACTACAAGGAGGCGTAAGTTTCTGGGAATACCCGCAATTATTGGCAGAGTTTACTAAACAGAAATGGGACGTGACACTTGTTTAAAGGCAAACATATGCAGTCTGCTGGAACCTCACTATCACACTGATTAACAGGACTTTGAATCTATAGAGCAACAAATAAATCTAACTTATCAGTACTAGCCAAGTGCCCAACCAAATCTAGTGTGAATTTTAAAAAAATGTTTGAAAAAAACTTGTGAAAGAAAATTAGTTCATGTTTTTCCATTCGCAAGTGTCGAATGAATCTTGGGAGTTGAGCTTATTGAAGAAGATGGCAGAAGCGTGAGGGCGCCAAGAGATGATGTAATTAAAACAGTGTCAGACCTCAAAGAAACAGAAACAATGCAGAAAACATGATGGAGATGTTTCATGTATTAATGTGAGGAAGATTACAGTCTCCTCATCACTCCACCTCGATCTGAGATATTCACCTGCTGCCATTTTTCTTTTGCAGCAGGCTTATATGTAAACAGAAGAATCATACAGGTGTATATCAATTATGAATACATGAGACATTTAGATTTTTCCTTTTAAATGTAATCTCCTCACTTATAAATATGCTAATATACCTGTAGTTAACACAACCAAAAGTTTAAAGATTGATTATTAACTTCTGACACTACTTCTCTTCCTTCCAGGCCATACCAGAACATCACTGAGTTCGAGGGCCAGGATGGCTGCGGCTCTAACAGCTGGACCATGGTGGATGTGGAGCTGAGGCCCGACAAGGACTCGGACCCCGGAGTGCTGCTGTCCAGCCTGAAGCCGTGGACGCAGTATGCCGTCTTCGTTAAAGCTATCACTCTCATGGTGGAGGACAAACACATGCCGGGCGCAAAGAGCAAGGTGGTCTACATCCGCACCAGCCCCTCAGGTAAGAGTGATTATTTCATCAGTCAAAGGAAATAAATGGTTTGATTGTTAGAATGACTGTGAGGTGCTGCTGAAAGTTTAATAAGGCTTCCAATATATAGCGAATAGTACTGTAAAGTATCTGTGTCTGATTTGATCCTACATAAGAGGCTGTGCTAGGAAGTTCAAAGGTCACTCCTTGATATAGTTGGAAAGAGATAGATCAGACATGACCAACAGTGTACAGTAATAGAAGAGGAATCCATAGTGTGGGATGATACCTGAAAAATATTTGTTTCACATAAGTGTTCTGCAGGTTGTCATTAATAAATATTAAGTTCTAAACACATTAATTAAAAACAAGCAGAATAGACACTTTAAGGCTATGTTCAGACTGCCAGCCCAAATCTGATATTTGTCAGATCCAGATTATATTCAGATTGATTTTCGGAAGTCTGAACAGCAAAAATCCACATGCAATGCGATTTTTGCAATCTGGATCCAAACCACATTTGGGGGGAGGCTTGAAATGCGATTCCAATCGGATTTCTGTAGATGCATCTCATTTTTTGCGGTTTCTTGCGTTACTTGCATCGCAACGTCATTTTTAGAGACAAAGTGAGCAAAATCTATGTTAGCGCTCGCAGAAAGTTTCGATGTTCGTCTTGCAGAGGACAACAATAGCAATACTCCACGGACTGAAGCCAAAACAAACTGTCGGCTGCCACTTCTGTGTTGAAAAGCCGTGTCACCAACGTAGCTGCGCGTACGTCGTTGCCACAGCAACCCATGCAGATAGGTTGGTGATGTCTGGACACACCAAATCTGATCTGCTCACTTGCAAATATCAGTGTAGACAGTCTGTCCCAAAGATCTGATTTGAGGAAAAAAAAAATCTGATTTGAATGCAGTCTGAACAAAGCGTAACAGACAAGAATACTTCATGTTCAGTTAACGGTAGGTTAGTTTTTACTGAACAAGATGTACAAATAGCTCTGTACAAATTTGAAAAAAAGGATGACTAATTTAGCCTAATTAAATAATCAGCTACAAGTATAAACCAGTCTAAATGAAATGTATCATCCCCAATGGCACACACAGTGCTGTCTGTTATCTGAATCAGATAACACTACTTGTTTTGCAGCAGACGTGGGACTATTTCTTGATGGCGGTATGATAGTATTTCTGCATCTAATCAAAACATACTGTAAAGACATGTAGAGGAATCCAGTTTATGATAAACACAGCTGCATCTCCAAGAGATGGAGAGAAAATTACTTACAAAAACTGCAATGTAATTGGATGAAATGGAAGACGGCTTTAAATACATCCAGCTGCAGTGTGAAGACATAGCAGTGCTGTGATGTCAGAGAAACACATCTGCACTGAAGAGTTTCTCAAACGTGTTTCTGTCTCTCCGTCTCAGCGCCCTCCATGCCTCAAGATGTGCGAGCGTACTCGAACTCGTCGACGCAGCTGGTGGTGCGCTGGTCGCCCCCCATCTCACCCAACGGGAACCAGACTTACTACCTGGTAAGATGGCAGCAGCAGGCTGAAGACCGAGAGCTGTACCAGCACAACTACTGCTCTAAAGGTATAAACACACACAAAAAACACCCACACCCACTATTACTGTAGGTGCATCCAGAGTACAGCTGTTCGGTAACGCATCCTTCCCTTCCTCCTCCAGAACTTAAGATCCCCATAAGGATTGCTGCCATAGGTGTGGGAGACCAAGAAGAGGACACCAAGCCCACTAAACCAGATCCCGACGGGGCAGATAAAGGCCCCTGCTGCCCCTGCCCCAAATCAGTGGAGGACCTGGAGGCCGAAGCTGCTGATGCCTCCTACCGAAAAGTCTTTGAAAACTTCCTGCACAACTCCATTTTTACACCGAGGTAATCTACCTGTCATCCGTGTTTCATCGAACAGCACAAGTGGGGTCTGACTGTGATGCTCTTTAACTTCATATTTAACCCTTTTTGGCTAAACTGAAACTAAAATGTCCCAAGAAAACACTTTTTATGTGCTTTTATTGTAGAGATTAGTAACTTCTTCAGTCTTCAGTAGAATTATATGTAAAAAAATTTTTTTTAGATGTGATGCAGTGATGATACTTTTATCCTTTATCCTTTTCTCTAAATCATGTTTTGGCTCCTGTCTGAGTTAAGCAGTTAGGCTGCTGCCTTGCAGACATCTGCATCACATTATCTCTCTCCCCACACACACGCACGCAGGCGCGCGCGCACACACACACACACACACACACACACACACACACACACACACACACACACACACACACACACACACACACACACACACACACACACACACACACACACACACACACACCTCAGTCCAGTTGATGTTCATTAGTGCTCAGTATGTTTTGCAGCTGCAGAAGAGAGGGATGAATGTACTTCCAGAGATAAACATCAGGTGTTATCACTTGTCCTGTATTTTCCTGTCAGCCCACAGACTTTGACAGTGTGTGAACCACGTGGGCCACCTTGTACATCAGACCAGATCCCTGAACTCTGCTTACTCACATCAGGGTTTTTCCTACAATTACAAGACCGGAATGCAGTATTTAAGCTGTTTTGGGCACCACCTAAGAAAAATGATAAAAAATAATTGTGAAAAACTTTAAAAACACGTTAAGGTTTTTTGGGTGTTGTTTATTTATCACCTGCTTTTACACGGATATGGTAATAATTATGGTCAAAACTTATGTCAAAATGCTTATTTTAATCAAAAAGCGTAAAGTGTAAATGGGGAAGTTCACCAACCTCCCACCAAGTTCATGCACCTAAGTCTTCCACAAATTTGGGGAAAACACTGCACTGATTAGAACTGTCTGGAAGGAGAACAATGCTCATTTTCTGTAAAGACAAATACAATTCAGGATAACACGTCTAAAGCAGCTCAAAGGTGTCCACACTCAAATTCAAGCTTTCAAATTCAAGCAAATAACATGCAATTTAATGCCCCTTCTTCAGGAACAGCTGGGTAATCTGTTGTTGCACTGTGGTTAAAGGTGGTAGCAGTGGGTTTGGTACATCACATATTCAAAAATATTGTATACTTTGCTTATGAAAGTTCACTTACTGCAAAAATCATTGGAGCTGATCAGTAATTCTGTTTTGAATACGTCGACCAAGCTGCATCCCAGCTGCTGAAAAGAAGGCCAAATGGCAATAAAACAAAACAGATCACT
The DNA here is from genome assembly GCF_029030835.1 of Brachyistius frenatus. NCBI lineage: Eukaryota > Metazoa > Chordata > Actinopteri > Embiotocidae > Brachyistius > Brachyistius frenatus. The sequence continues at coordinate 2,520,811 of NW_027210608.1, forward strand.
GAAAAACTCGAGGCTTACCAGAATAAGATTCCCAGTTACTCTGGGATCAACATGAAACTAAAAGGCTGCAGACAACAAACACACAGGCTTCAGTAAAAGATCTCCTCATGGCAGCATTTTAAAATCCTGCTTCAACAATATGAAGGATAGCCATATCATATAGCCATATCTTGTGCTTAATGCCATTTTAATATTCACCATTTTGAGATTTATTGTTTCATACTCCATCAAACTTAAACTGTGCTTTCTCCTCCTCCATCTGTTCCACTCTCCAGGCCACCAGATCGTCGCCGCAGAGATCTTTTTGGTATCGCCAACTCCACGCACCCCCGTCGCCCCCGGCTGCACGCCAACAGCAGCACCGTGCCTCCCCTCCAGGCGGCCGGCAACAGCAGCGCCGGCGATCAGGAGCCAGCGGAGCGAGAGTTCGCGTTCATGGAGCAATCAGTGACGGAGCGCGAGCTGCAGATCTTTGGCCTGCAACCCTTCACCGTTTACCGCATCGACATTCACGCGTGCAATCGGCAAGTCCAACGCTGCAGCGCGGCAGAGTTCGTCTTCTCCAGAACCAAACCTGCAGGTTAGAGGAGAAACGATCTATTGACAAACACATGACAGTTTTGACGGGCACCGTAGGTGTGCTTTTCTGCTGAGACGCTAAAGGCACCAAGTGAATGCTGGGATTTACCAGCCACTGAAGCCAGTGGAAAATGTACTGCATACAAATGATTACTGTGGTAACCATGGTAACCTGTTCTACCTGCGGTTCTCCAGAAAAGGCTGACGACATCCCGGGTCCAGTGACCTGGGAGGGCCACGAGGACTGGGTGTTCCTGCGCTGGCCGGAGCCACGTCATCCCAACGGACTCATCCTCATGTATGAGATCAAGTTCAAACTGCCGACCGAGGTAGGACAGCATCTGTATATCTGCCCGCTGGCTCACTGAGCACCTGCTTGTTTTAATGAGGACGAGGAAGTTCAAGTTTATTAGGAATTGTTTGCAAGAAGTAGAGGTCATCCTCCCCTTTGTGAGAAGTTATTTCTTAAGGCTATCCACATCTGATTAATGTTACTCGATCCTTTCCCAGTCATTCAGCTGGATCAAAATCTAATATCCTCTTTTTGCATACCATACATATCTTTAGCATAATACACTAATATAGTCAGTTTCTCCCTTTTTGTACGAGTTAAGTATCAAAATGATCCCCTCGCAATCTAGTTTTGCTCTTGATGAACACATTTTCACTTTTATATATTATATTCTTATATACGTTTTATATATTCCATTGTATCCATGAAGAATGCCTTCCTGCATACTGTTCATGGTATTTAAGTCTCCACTTTAGATCACTCCAACAGTAGACTAAGTCTTCCACTAATGACTGAATGTAACATTTAAAGTGTCATCTAATGGTCTGAAGACAGAGTGAAGTAAATCCTGCCACACAATGTAATATGGAAACAGTACATGATTATTTTAAATACAGAACAGACATTTTAGAAATGCCATAAAAACAAAGAAACTGCATTTGTTTGGTAGTAACGATTGGTCTCATAAGGATACATGGACCAATCAGTTCCCCCCACTGGCCAAACATGAGACTTATTATGATCAATCATCAGGGAGAAATGGGTCTGGCACTGTGAGCCCCGTCCTTTATTATTTATTGCACAGTACAAATTGAAAGCATCAGGCCCTCGGCTGTGTAAAACTCGGCCCATAATAAGCTCTTTTTGTCTGCGTGTTCGTGTGTGTGTGTTAGGCCGAGAAGCACGAGTGTGTATCTGGTCAAACGTACCAGACCCAGCATGGCGTTCGGCTGTCCAACCTCAGTCCAGGAAACTACTCGGTCAGAGTGAGGGCCACGTCACTGGCTGGCAACGGCTCCTGGACGCACGGTGTGGATGTCTATGTGGCTGAAAGTAAGACAAAAACTCTCGTTACACTTCAATGCTACTTTTTGTATCAGGACAGATTAATGAATTTAAGACAGACAAATAGACGGACTGACGGACTGACTGACACTTTATTGATAGCACAAGGGGAAATATTTGTAAATGTTAACAATGTGACAGATACAGGAGATCATTCCTGCCCACTGCCATAAGACTTTACAATAACTCACCTCTGGCAAAATCCATCACAGTACAAAAACACTGTTGACTGTGTTTCTTGGTTGCTTGTATATTGTATGTATATTATATATATAGATATATACTGTATGTATATATATATATATATATATATATATGTTGACTGTGTTTATTGGTTTGTTGTATATAATATATAGAGATATTTAATGTACTGTATATATACTGTATGTACTGTGCATTTTATATTTATATTTTTTACTTTATTGCTTTTCTATTATATTATTCTATTCTATTATTATTTTATTCTATTGTTTCTATTATTGCTCCTGTATGTATGCTGCTGTGGCGAAAAAATTTCCCCTCGGGGATTAATAAAGTATATACCTACCTACCTACCTACCTACCTACCTACCTAATCAAAGTCTTCGACCCAACAGGATACGAAAATATCCTCTACACTATGATCTTTGTTCCCATCGCCATCGTCATCCTCATCTGCCTTCTGAGTGCAATGCTGGTCGTCCTCAACAGGAAAAGGTGTGTACACAGCGATTATCTCATCAACTACAGATGTGTTGATATGTAATTGCACACTGCGAATAGGATGCAGAATATCATGTTGGAAAAACCGAGCAGCTTAGACCTTCAGAAAAACATTAAAAGTGTTTTAGGAAACACAAAAACAACCCTCAATCCTGCACTTTTCTTCCTTTTTCTTCTCTAAAGTAAACATGGGAACAACTTGCTGATGGCTGGTGCGGTCACATTAGGATCCACATTCACTCGCAAACCAAAGCAAATTACTTCTGCCACGTATAGTCCATAAATCTAAATGGTGAATAAAGCGAGAATTTTCTCAGTTATGTGATCGGCAGCCACTTCATTTTTTTTAGTTGCCACAGTAAATTAGTAACTCCTGTCCTGCTGGAGTTGTCCTTTTAAGGACATCGATATCTTGAAATGCTCCAAGCACAGCAGGCGTCCAGACGGAAATATTTCAGTGTTGTATTTTGCCAATATTCTTTGGAAGCTAAAACTGCGATATTTATGATTATACACCAGAGATCCCAGAATGCATGTGGTGTGTGTGTGAGGACGGTATGTACAATGTCTGTAAACACTTTTGTTTTTGTTTTGGTTCAGGAACAGTGACCGGCTTGGGAACGGAGTCCTGTATGCGTCGGTCAACCCGGAGTACTTCAGTGCTGCAGAGAGTGAGTGTCGTCAAAATTGTAACCGTGTATGTCGGTGCAAAGCTCTGCATTAACGTAGAAATGTGTATTTTCTGTGCAGTGTATGTCCCAGATGAGTGGGAGGTGGCGCGGGAGAAGATCGCGCTGAGTCGTGAACTCGGCCAGGGGTCGTTTGGCATGGTGTACGAGGGACTGGCGAAGGGCGTTGTCAAAGACGAACCGGAGACACAAGTCGCCATCAAGACTGTGAACGAGTCGGCCAGCATGAGGGAGCGGATCGAGTTCCTCAATGAAGCATCCGTCATGAAGGAGTTCAACTGTCACCACGTGGTATGTAAAAAAACACACAAACACATTAAGATCATACAGAACAATCAATCATATTTATTACTCACTCATTATTCATTAATCAGTTAAGTGCGAACTCTAATTGGAGTAAAGGTCAATTCAGCAAGGTGTCCAGTGTGAGTCAGTTCTTGTGTTGTGTTTTGTGTGTGTGTGTGTGTGTGTGTGTGTGTGTGTGTGTGTGTGTGTGTGTGTGTGTGTGTGTGTGTGTGTGTGTGTTTTGCAGGTTCGTCTCCTGGGAGTGGTCTCTCAGGGCCAACCCACGCTGGTCATCATGGAGCTGATGACACGAGGAGACCTGAAGAGTTACTTGCGCTCGCTGCGACCTAAAGAGGTAGTTCGATGTTGTCACTAAAGTGTCAAACATTTTATAGAACAAAAGATGTCATATTGAATCCATATTTAGTACTGTGCAAAAGTTTCAGGCACTCAAAGTAAAGTGAGGCTGCTTACAAAAATAATACTATGAACAGTTTTTATTAATCAAGTAAGTAGAGTCTGACCTTTACTTTTTTTCCATTGTAACTGCCTGCTTGCAGGTTGTTTGAAGCATTTGTCTTGTCAACTTGTCACAGTTCTTCTGTGGATTCAGACGGTCTCAGTCTCTTCTGTCTCTTCATGTAATCCCAGACTGACTCTATGATGTTGAATTGGGGGCTCTGTGGTGGTCTCACTATCTGTTGCAGTATGGGAGGTAGATGGGTAGATAAGTGAGGTAGGTGGAGAGATACATAGATTAATTGATGCATATATACATGGGTGGTAAATAGGTATAATAATAATACAAATCAATAGCAGATATGCAGAACAACAGTATACATCATAAAGATGAATAGAAATAATAAATGACTACATTAATCTCTGTTCTTTCTGACTCTGGCTGTATGTTTGGGGTCTATGTCACACTGCAGAATGAATCAGATGCCTTCCTGATGGTAGTGTCTGATTCATAAGCCATAAGTACCTGAAACCTTTGCACAGTGCTGAGTCTATTGGCATATTTAGGCAGGGCAAGATAAAAAACGTTCCCTTTTTGACGCCTTCCTCAGGGTCCTAATGCAGTTTACTGCCTCGTATCATCCTCTGTTGACCCCTGGCATCATAACATCACCTCCTGTAAAACATTCTCTCTGACAGTATCTCTGTGATTGACGTCTCCTCGTTAGCTCAGAGCATCACTGTGCTGAAGACACATCATCGGTAGCTGTAGCCTCTTGAGAAAGTACTCTACCTAACAAAGTAGTCCTTTTTGGAACTGCTTAATTTGTCACATTGTGGGAACTATTTTGTGAATGAAACTAACCCAGATTGGACCAAATCACTGAAACTTGTCTGAAACGAGCGCTAACCAAACATTGGGCAAGGAATATATTTATAATGCAGTAACAAAGCATATGCTGTATTGAAAATGGATGCAACATATTCCAGTCATCACAAACTGTGTGTCTGACAACTGATGTTCACCTCTTCCTCTTCATGTCGAAGTCACTCTGTGTTGTCTGTGTGTCTGCAGCAGCAGTGGTCGAGCCTGTCTCTCCCTCCCCTGAAGAAGATGCTGCAGATGGCGGGGCAGATCGCCGACGGCATGGCTTACCTCAACGCCAACAAGTTTGTCCACCGAGACCTGGCAGCCAGGAACTGCATGGTGGCCGAGGACTTCACCGTTAAGATCGGAGGTACAGCCAGGGTCAGGGGTCACTGGCAGCTAAGAGGCGGATGGATGGATCTGGGAACATGTTCGCTGGGTGCAAATGAAATCGCAGACCAATTAGGAAATTGTGAAATCATCTGGGCAACTTTCAGCCACAGTTCCAGAGCTGACTTGGCAACTAGTGGCTGTTTCCAGGTTTATTTCCTGTGTGACCCTCTCAGAGTTTGAAAACATCCAGAATATAATTGAGACCCTTATGGTTACAAAGCAGTTTAAGAGCTGGCCATTTTTAAATGTCTCTGACACTGGTATGGGGTGATCGCTGAGGGATTACAGTTAATGTAATCCTGTTTCTAGGGTTGTAATCTCAGTAGAGAGAGCCTTCCTGTGGAATATGGAGGAAAACAACAGAAAACAATGAGAGAAAGGACACTTTGATCCAGTATTTGGCTTGAAATGTATCTTCCTTTAGTTCAGCCGTTTAAAAACAATGAGAAGCATCTTCATCAAGTGCATTGAATGTTTCTATCATCATTGTCATTGCTTCACTTCCTCCCTGTGTGTGCCCGTGTGTCTGTCTTTGTGTGTCTGTGTGGGCAGATTTCGGCATGACCAGAGACATATACGAGACAGATTACTATCGCAAAGGTGGGAAAGGTTTGCTCCCCGTCCGCTGGATGTCACCCGAGTCTCTGAAGGACGGAGTCTTCACCACCACATCGGATGTCTGGTAAGCGCGCGCGCGCGCATACAGACACACACACACACACACACACACACACACACACACACACACACACACACACACACACACACACACACACACACACACACACACACACACACACACACACACACACACACACACACACTGTGGCGTCATACTCTGCTGCTGCTTCTAAAAAGCATGTTGAGATGATCATAATGTTGATTCTGCAGGTCGTTCGGGGTCGTATTGTGGGAGATTGCCACTCTGGCTGAGCAGCCCTACCAAGGTCTGTCCAACGAACAAGTCCTGCGCTTCGTGATGGAGGGAGGACTCCTGGAGAAACCACAGAACTGTCCTGACATGCTGTAAGACAACAATACACACACACATTCACACGTCCTGCTCTCATCTCCATGCCTGTCTGTTCACTGTGTTTCTCTCCACTCTGCTGCTTAATTATACGTGACTACAGAGTGAAGCAGCCTTCAGCCTGCGGTCACTGAGATCACTAAATTTCACTGCGCTGATTGCATTCACAGCCCGTCTGTATTTCACTGTGTTCTTCTTTGTAGTGTGTTCGTTCTTAATATGAAACAGCCCGAGTATAAATTCACATCAAAAGAGTTGTGAGCCTGTCAGATAAATTTGGCCACCAACAGGAAAACATTGAGGATGCATCAGATGCTGAAGTCATGAAAACGAATAATAGCAGTCATTAAAAATATTATTCATGAACACATATTTATAGAAACTCTTTGTGTTATGCTTATATATTAAAGTGTCATGTGGCCTAACTGGTGGGTGTGTAACTTTTAATAATATACAAAGTATCCACAGTTTGACATTTGGATAAATATACTGAGATGAGAAGACTGATGCCACTCTTGTATTTGTACACCAGCTTTTTACTGCAGCTACAGCCGCTCAGTGTAGTTTAGCACAAAGACTGGAGACAGGAGGAAACAGCTCAAAACACAGCAAGATCCAGCTTCTCCCAGCGCCTCTAAAGCTCTCTAATCAACATGGTATATGTTGTTTGTTTATTCTGCATGAAAACTAAAGTGTAAAAATCACATGTTACGACTAGGAGAGGCCTGCAGCTTTGGACAGAGCCAGGCCAGCTGTTTCCCTCTGTTTCTAGACTTTGTGCTAAGCTAAGCTGTTGGGTGCAGCTACATAGTTAGTGTACAAATGAGAGTATCGTCTATCCCCCAAATTTCCCAAATTATAAAGTATTTCAGTCTTTCATCTGAAATTAATGAATTTCTGTCAAAGGAAGCAGTTGCCACATGTGACGTGTGTCAGGTTTGATGCAGACGTTGGTGAAAGCAGCATCAGCTCTTTTTGGGGGGGGGCATTTGGCAAAAGTAAACTCATGAGTATGCATGTTGTTGATGAAGACTGAGCTAACCTGTGCGTGTTTCTTTGTATGTGTGCGTGTAGATTCGAGCTGATGCGAATGTGTTGGCAGTACAATCCTAAGATGCGTCCAGCCTTCGTGGAGATCATCAGCAGCATAAAGGACGAGCTGGAGCCGTCGTTCAGAGAGGCCAGTTTCTTCTACAGCGCCGACAACAAGCCGGCCGACACGCCACAGCTCCACCTGGACAAGATGGACAACATGGACGACGTTCCCCTGGACCCGCCTTCTTCCACACAGCCGCAGCAAAACCCCGCCCCCCAACAGACCCCCCCTTCCCCGAGCTCAGAGGCCCCGCCCGCCCCATCGCTAGCCCCCAGCTCCCCTTCGTCTCCCTGCACGTCGAGCGCTGCCATGGACAAGCAGCCCTCCGGGCAGCAGGCGGCCAATGGGCTGCCAGGGGCGGGCCTCGCAGCGGGGTCAGGGCACGGGACGGGCGTCACGATGCGGCCGTCTCTGGATGAACTGCCGCCGTACGCGCACATGAACGGAGGACGCAAAAACGAACGCACCATGCCTCTCCCACAATCCTCCGCCTGCTGATCGGACAGACACAACCGTCAGACTGCAAACCCTTCACCCGCTGCCCCACAGAAAGGATCTCAGCGGGAGGGATTTTTTTTTTTTTTTTTTTTTCAATACAGCAAAGCAGTGTCCACCAACTGGGTGTGGCCAGCCAAGACTCACGGGAAGGTGGAGGAAACCGTCAATTAGTCCATGTTCTGCTGTATCTCCACATTTTTTCCCCCATAGTATTCTAGTTTTGGTTTCTACCAGCTGGCTGTCAGATGTGGCACTGCCCCGGCTGCTGAGTGGGAAAATCTAAAAAAAAAAAAAAAAAAAAAATGAGTAAAAGAAAGTTAAAAAGAAACTAAAAATCATTTGAGGGAGCTCTTTCTCTCTCTCTCTTTATGGCTGAACTTATTTTATAAATCGTTGTTTGTTACTTTTTTATATGTATTTCCCAAATGGGAAAACACAATGTGTAGGCCTTTATAAACGACCGGCGTTTTGTTCGCTTTTGAACGGGCATTATGGTGAAAAAGTTAAGCATATCTAATGAAGAAGCACTTCAGAGGGGTCAGCGTCTCCCGTCGGTCGTTCAGTAGTCCGGTTGCTCTGCAGGCTGGGTGTCAGCGTAATGCCGGGTCAACAGCCAATCCGCTGAAACAAACAACCAGAGGGAGAAAAAGGTCAACTCTGCCAAATTCATTGCCAAAATTGTAGTTTGTCGGATTCTCTCCTCTGCAGTCTTGCCCTGTAGTTTTCCAAAATATTGAAAACAGAAGCCAAAAAAAAAGCAGTTTGATCGGGGATATTAAATTCCCTCTAGAGTCCCACACGACTCTTTTGCTGTTTGATAGCTGCAGTTATTACGCTGCTCTGTCAAACTGACGCCGTAGACTTTGGCCCCATCAGTTTGTCTGAAATCGAGCCACATATTCTCACAAAGTGCTGTTCCCTTACGGTTAAACCGCCAAATACAGTCAATAAAAAAAAACTAAAAAACTAAACGAAACAGAGGACTGCGGAGGAAAGAGCGTAAAGAGGAAAACAAATATGAACACAAGATCTCTAACATCTCAGTCGGAGTTCTCTCCGAGGTGTCCTTGTTATTGTATACAAACAGGTATTTTTTTAGACTAATCATTAGTCTCCAACATTTCCAACATGTCTACGTGGGCAGAGCATTTATGTACACACCAGTTGTTTGTGTCACTTTTCTAACTTTTCTACAGTTGGAGACATTCAACATGTACAGAAAGAAGCTGCTATTCCTTATTTCTCTTGTGGTTGTAATATAGTCAATATCTATATATTGAAAAGAGAAAAAAAAAATCTCCTTCAGGTTGGATCTACGAACGTTTCCACTACAGTCCATTTTTTTTAATGCTTGTAATTGTGTAAAATGTATCTGAGCTGGTTTCGTTTCTGTGTTTGCGTAAAAAGGTACGACAATTTGCCTTGTGTTTTGAACCCCCCTCCCCCTCCCTCCCGTCTGACTGGAAGACAGCGATGGTGACGATGACCATCGATGTTCTCGGGTCCTGTCGGGACGCTTCGACATCTTTCCTCTAGGGTTTTGGACTAGACGGCTTCGACCCATCATCGCGCCCAGAGGCCGGGCGTCCCAACTAAATCTCAGGTCAAAGAGAAAAGTTAAATCCTTTTCTTCTTTCTTTTTTCTTTTTTTTCTCTTTAGTTTTTGTGCCGTCATACCCAGAGACATCCAGCCTGGTGTGTGTGTTAAATCTTCGTCTCATTCTTCGTCCCTCAGACTCTGTCATTGTGTATTTTTTTTACCATCATTACTCAGAGCAGCGTTGGTGACAGCAGTCTGAAACCAGAGGAGGTCTCGGTCAGTTCTTGGTTGACTGTATGGAGCCCCGATCCTGTCAAAATGTAGACGTCACGCATTTCTAAATATTACTGAGTACGGTGATAAAGAGTATTGTTAGTTTAAATGGAGAATAAAAGAAAATATAAAGCTTTATACATTTCCTATAACTTCCCAGGAGTTGGTATTAAAAAAAAAAAAAAAAAAAAGCTTTATATTTTTTCCTGAAAATAAATTAAAATGTAATTTATTTTTCTCTTCTACTTCTGTTCATTTTCGTTTTTCAACTCCTCATTTGATCATTTTTTGGGGGGGTTTGTTGCACACATTTATTTATCTGTTCTCTATATATCATATATTTGTTTGTAGCCTTTTAGCTATCCACCTAGCTAAAGTAAGCTCACGCTTTTCATAAAATGACACCAGTGCATAATATTAAAGGTTCATACCCCGTACTGCATTATCTGTTGTAGCAGCAGTTACCTGCGTTAGTTCAAGATCATACTTGTAACTGTTGCGAATGTAAATCAGCCAGAAAGACAATGCTAACAAGGTTTGCTAACTAATACTACTTGGAACTTTGTATTTTGTTTTGTTTATTATGAGAAAAGAGACATTAAATGAAAAGAGACGTTAAATGAAAAGAGACGTTAAATGAAAAGAGACATTAAATGACACGTTGCTGCAAGATGTCAAAGATAACAAAACTTATTTTGGTCCCAAACTTGGATGAAGACAAAAGTCATGTAACATGAATATGAAGATAAATATAATGTTAATATCATGATGTTTGTGAACTTCCAAGTTGTGTTAGCTGGCTGTATTGTTTTAAGCATTAGCTGCTATTAGAAAGGTTTATACATATATACACAAAAACTCACACCACAGGTATGTGGATTAGAACTATTATGTTCACCGGCTGGTATATTTAAAACATGAAAGTGAGCAGTGGCTAAGTAGCAGATAAACATTTAAATGTGTGCCAAAACCAAAAAATGTTGTTGAAAAAAAATGTGTAAAGCTTTTGGTTTGCTTTATATTTGATCCATTTAGCTCACAGTTTTATGACGTGAACTCAGTTTTATTTTTGACTTCTCTGATCGCATTTTGTCAGTTTTGTGGCTCCATGTGAGTGTGCTGTGTAATAACACTCGGTTCAAGGCAGGAAAAAAGTAAATGCAAAATAGAATTTATTTCATGTAGCAGAGCCTGAGCATCTTATTTTCCTGAAGGAGAGTTAAAAAAAACAAAAACAAAAAAACACCTTCCTGTTGGATAATTTCACTTTCTTTAATCAACTTCTCTTGAATCACGGGTGGTTTTCTGAATGCTGCTGGAGTAACCCACACTATTTATCTTTTTTTTTTTTTCCAACACATTAACACGTGTTTGTGGAAGAATGCTGAAGTTAAATTGGGATGAGAAATATGTGGAATTATCCTACAGCTTTGAGAGTTTTTCTTTTACACGCTACAAGAGCATTAAAATGTCACCAGGATTCATTTGAGAGTACGACATATCAACACGAGAACTAACGTGAACTGTGTTGAACGTGTGAGCATCACACAGACGGCTTTATCGAGGTTTACTGAGGAGACACGTCAGATCAGAAAATGAAGTGTGATCAGAGGAACACATGGAAAACATTTTAAAGGCTCATTCATCTCAAAAAGTGACATTTGGATTTCCTTCCCAAATGTTTGTTATTTATGTTCATTTTTTTTGTGTGAAGTGTAAATCACTGTAGAAATCCTCCCCACATGTTTTCTTTTTCCCCTCCTCTTGATATTTTGAAGTTCTTTTCCTATTTTGGGGGACGGTTTTGTAATTTTTCCTTCAACCATCCATCTACCTCACTTTTCTTTTTTTCTTTCTTTTTTTCAGTATATTTACGTGTACAGAACAACAAAACATCTCATCTCTGTTGTTGTGCGGCTGTAATGATGATCTCACTGAGTGCTGTTAACATGGTCAAACTCAAACCACAAACCAAACCATCCTGGGGGGAGGAGGGGGGGGGGGGCGGCGGTGTCACTGTCATTACAAATGATTGAAGATGACGATCATACATCCGGACTCCTATTAGATTATGCCGCTGCTGAAGTTGGGACCATACAAGTCTGATAACGTTTGACTTTTATGTTTTTTTTTCTTGGAGTGCTGCCGACTGTAAGGCTGGCTTATTTCACAGATGCTCTGCTGTGAGGAGGAGGAGGAGGAGGAGGAGCTGGTAGGGACATGGAAGAAGGGAGGAAGAGCAGTCCTCTCTCCTCCTTCTGTTGCTGTGTACTGCACACGCCTCAGTATTTTAGGGTTATTAACCAGCTTTTTGAAGAACAAAAGCATCCCTCCCCTCTTTTAGTCCCCAGGTAGCCAGAAAATGACATTTCCCCATGCATTCTTTGTACAATAGTAACAACAAGTAAACATGTTATTTTTATGTAAATGTAAAAGACTACAATGTGATAATAATATAGACAAATAGACCTGATAATAAAACTATACATCTTGTTCCACTTTGTTACAAACTAAGTGTAGGCACATGTCATTTCTGGCTGCCGTCTTTGATCAGAGTAAAGACGACTCAGTGGGGTTTTAAAAGAAAAGAAAAACTGGAAACGTAGCTGCGACTTAAGACCTCATGGAAGAACATGAGAGGATGCTGCCATTCAGAGAAAGAAAGTATGGCCCTTTAAAATCCATATGATATATATGTGGTTTTGATAAGTGACTGCACCGTGCCGTCTCTAAGCAGGAAACATACTGAACTTGTCAGACCATCAGTCTTTTTGTTCTGGTTTAGGCAGAATTTTTTTTTTTTTATTGTATCTTGTTTAATCCGTGACCCCTCACAGCCTTTTATTACATTTCCAGGCCATAATGGGACTTCTGTCGGTCACATGTGCCTGCTAGAAAAGACAGCGCCGTTTCTAACGATCAGTGCTTCTAGTTGTGGACAATTTATGTTTTCAAAATCAGTTTCTTTGGTCAATACGTGCTGCTTTAAATATTTGGTGTCGAGGCATCTTGATGAGTGAAGCCATGTGGTTTTGTTTGATTGTTCAAAGACACATGTGACCTCGGAGACAGATTATGATCTGAACTATACTATTCTTCCTCTTCCTGTGTTAGTCGACAGAATACTCGGGAGGGTTTTTTTTCCCCCCGTTTTCCTTTGGCGCTGTTCCTTGTGCCTAGACCTGTTGCCATGGGGATCATAATCGTAGTAAAAAGCTTCCTCACGGTTCTGTCTTTTTTGTGAATCTTCGTCCTGTCCAAACGAGGCAGTCACTTCGGTAATTTCAGGCTGGGAGTCTCAGTGATCTGAGTCCTTCCACCCAGTCCAACCACAGCACGTTAATCAGAACCGGGGGGTCAGGGTGGGGTATTTTGGTGTTTGTGGTCTGATTTTTGCCTCATTTTTACCACTGGAACACCTCCCAGAGCCGACATAAGATCAAACAAATTCTCTGTTTCTTTTTTTCTTTAATTTCTCGTTACATTGATGGTCAATTTGTTACTTATATTTTGATGTGTGTAAATTATTCATAGCCTTCCAACTCTTGCGTTTCTCTTGAAATGATCTGTTAGACTGAGGTTTCATTTTGGTTTTTCTTTTGTACATGCTGTTGTAAGAAGTTTTCCTGTTATCAATATATTCTGAGTACTGGGAAAAATTATTGGCTGAAGGAAAAGAGAATGTCTGCTTCTCTGATTCTTTTTTTTTTTCTACATGAGATTTAAGATGAATAAAAATGTATGCAAACTGTTTCACTGATTGTCTTTGTTGAGAAGTGAGTATCATTTGTGCCATATTTGAACAATTCCTTGTATTAGGAAGGAAAAGGTCAGCAGACGATTTATTATTTATTGGAAAATGTATTTTTCAAATGGGAATATATTTTGTATTTAAACCAGGCAAATTACATTCTAAGTCCGGTTAATATAATGGAGCTTAAAGGCTAATATTTGTCTGTGAAATGTTTCGGCAGCTCTGAATTAAAACCCTCCAGTAAAACGATCTGTAGGTGCCGTACCGAAAGTATGACGGTCGTATATGATGCGGTTTACCGACAGGACGGCAGGTGGCAGCATAACACCGGCGGTGTCCTGTCTGCCGTGAATTCAGAAAGAGAAGAAGCTTTGGGCCAGAATGACGTCGTGACGTCTGACGTTGTTTACGACCGACGAGTGTTGCTGCCGAGCAACCTCTAACCCTCCGCTGCGACTTCTGTTTTCTTCAAGCTTACGTGTCGGTGTTAGGCAGGTAGTCGGTGTGTTGGGGAATCATGTCGAGGTTAAAATGGTCCTGCACGGCCAAGGTAAGGAACTGCGTCGTTCGTAACAAATGAGCTACCGTGCTAATGTGCTAAACAACAACAACAACAACAACACTGACGAGCTCGTAAAAATGAAGTTTGTCGGCACCACGTGATGCTGCTCGCTGCGGGCTGCAGGTGTGTCGCGTCTGTAACACGGCAGCTTCCCTGTACTAGTCCTCATTGATGATGATGATGATGATGATGATGTAACCGCTGCTGTCTGCTCACCTGTGAATCTCTTTCAGGAAGCTGTCGTGCCAAACAGGAAGGACGCGTTGCCGAGTCTCCTCCAGCAGGGTCCAGGAGAGGTCTCCTCATTGATGGCCGCTGAACTTCACCAGACCATATTTATGGCCAAGCAGGAGCGCCACAAAAACCTGTTTCTGAACTACAAGAACCTGAACATGTTCCCCGTGGAGCTGCTGAAAGATGAAGGCCTGCAGTTTCTGGAGAGGCTGTACATGAAGAGGAACTCGCTCACCACGCTGGTACCCACACCCTGCATGCTGACTCTGACCCCTCAAACTCTTGTCCGGTTTATTGTTGTCTTGAGTAATCAGAGACGCCTGACAAAGCGTGATTTAAGACCTTTTTTTTTTTTTTTTTTTTACACGATAGAAGTTTCTGTTCGTCCTTCTGTAGAAGCAACAGCACATTTCACAAGTTTATTTCCTGAGGTTACTGATTATTTCTGCTGCTTTCACTTTGTCTTTACCAGCCTGATAATCTTGCTCAGAAACTCCCAAATCTAATTGAACTGTAAGTACCCTGTATCCTGCTGCACTGTGTGTTTTCTATAAATAATCCTAATAAGTGCTGTTTGAAGTGAGAGAGTTGCCACGTGTCCTGTTGTGTACTTATTATTATTATTATTATTATGAGCTGGTATAATAGGAAACATGGCCGATAAAGTTTATCAAACAAGTTTATGCAAACACTGAATAAGGATCTATATGTCTGGATGTGTTGTTCTAACGGCTGACACCAGAGCGTCACGTGAATATTACAGGCCTGACACTGTTTTGGACCTTTAACCAAAGAGTTTTCAAATAGTTTGAATAACAGTCTTTTTTTCTTTTTGTTTTCCATGTATTTATTTTTCCTGTTAAGGTATTTGCACTCAAACAACATTGTCCTTATTCCTGAAGGTAAGTCCTCCGTTGTGTCATAACGTTGTGCTACTGTAAGCCATATTTAGTTTGTTCAAACATAAAGAGGGCGTCTGGTTTGATTCCCCAGCTATTGGAAACCTGGCGAGGCTGCAGTCGTTGGACCTGAGCAACAACGCACTCCAGCTCCTCTGTCCGGAGATCGGCCGACTGCGGTCTCTACGGCACCTGAGACTGTCCAACAACCAGCTGAAATGTCTTCCTCCAGGTGAAACGCAACAGCCGTCTGTCTTGTTTTCATTCTTCTTCAGGTTATTTTGTGTCTCGAGTTTAAACACACTTCACCTCTTAAAGTACACGAGCGCATCAAAACCTGAGTGCAATAAAAGGTCGGAGTTCTTCCAGCAGAAAAGTAAGGTAGAACAACACATGTCAACATAAACAGTCCCTCACAGCTCACATGCATCGCTCTCTACCTGATAACAGATTTATACTTCAATGTACTGCACAATAAGAAGCTGAGTTTGTCATGTTTGCCAGTTACTGTTAGGAGACAATACCAACAGAATTGAGTTGTCAGTATTTTGCTCACCGGCAGAGGGCACCAGAGCTTCTCAACTAAACTGAAAAGTCCATCAACAACACATAGAGGCAGGAAACCAGAACAACTGTCACAACTATAGCTGAAATTCAGATGATTTTGTTTTATTTCATATTATTCTTGAAGATTAACAAACACAAATATTGTCCTACCTCACATTTGAATGTTGAATCACATTTTGCAATCTTCACCCTCCGCAGTAAATAATTTAAAAGCATTGCTGCCATGTCAGCATTTGTTGCGTCCTCACCAGTCACACTCTCAGTCAGAGAGCTTGTAGCCGACTGAAGGTCTGTTTCATTTTCTTATTTTTTGTCGTGATGTAGCAGCATGTTTCACAGCCTTAAAGCCCAGTTTAGTTCCTTCTTCTTCACCTTAAGTCGGTGTCTGAGAAGTCAGAAAGGTAAAAATGACAATGGCTAAATTTTAAGCGGTACCTTCTGTTTTCTAGACTTTTTGTAAATGGCTTTTGTCATGAAAAATAATTAACTGTAAATCAAAAGATTCATTCAACCAGAACTGTGTTACTTTGTTCTATTTGGTTCTGTTTTGTCTGAGGTTTGTTTCTGAAATTGACTCCTTCAATCCCTCTCTTACGTCTGTCTGACACCCGCAGAGATCGGAGACCTGCAGGACCTGGAAACTCTGGACGTGTCAATGAACCAGCTGATGTCTCTGCCCGCTCGGCTGCACCGCTGCGTCTCCCTGCAGAATCTGACAGTGGACCACAACCTCCTGAGCCACGTTCCCCGACAGCTCTGCTGGCTCCACCGCCTCAACCAGCTCTCCATGGCCGCTAACCGGCTCACCTTCCTGCCGCTCGGTCAGTATATTCCCTTCTCTGTGAGTTGCCATGGTGATGTGGCCAGCGAGGCAGCGTTCATATCTGTGTGTGTTTCAGATCTGGGCCGATCACGGGAGCTGCAGTTTGTGTTTGTGGACAACAACGCGGACCTGAAGGGCCTCCCCTCCTACTTGTACAACAAGGTCATCGGCTGCAGCGGGTAATACGCCTCATCAAACTGCTCACCGCATGAAGTTTAGTGAACAGCAGTATGATTTAGAAGACTATAAAATAAGAAGAGAAGGAGTGTAGTTACATAATGTGTTCTTGGTGTTGTGCCCCAACGAGGGGTGCCCGAGCCACGAAATGGAATAAAAGTTCTCCTTCGTGGTCCGGGCAGCCACAAAGACAGTCTGCTGAATATGTTGATAGTCAAGAAAACTTCTTTACAAAAAATAAACCTCCCTAACTAACATAAAGAGGAGAAAACAATGTCAACACAGAGTGGCAGCTCAGTCATGTTACCTCCAGATGGACAATAGCTCAAGCAAAGCAAAGTCTTTCTGTATTATTCATCTTAAATATATAATGCATTTGTGTTAAACACCCTGAAAATGAAGCTGAAAGTCCACACTTCAATCACATCTGTATTGCTACACTACAAATCCATTGAAGTGGTGAACAGAGGCAGAGTAAAAAGTGTGTCGCTGTTCAGATACTTACAGAACGATAGATGTGGCTGGTTGGTAGAGGAGGGAGATGAATTTTGCCCCGCGCACAGTGGTGACCTCCCACTAACTCCTGACGTAGTGAGCCATCATCTGACACGAACCAATCACCCGCAGGAGCCGGGACACAGCACACCTGCACACAGCCTCACCTGACGCACATCGTACATTAAAGAAAACAGCGGCTGAATCATGTGTCTGTTGCTCCCCTGTAGGTGTGGTCTATCCTCTCGAGCGATGGAGGGTGAGCTGGGTGAGCAGCTGGGCGAGGTCCTGGTGGGGCTGCCGGCTGAGGTGAAGGTGGTGGGCTCAGAGGCGGACAACGTGGTTCCGCTGGAGGAGCTCGCTATGAGGACGCTGCACCGCATGTACCGCCACCGGCCCGCAGGTGAGGAAACGGTGCTCACATTTTACTTTGAAAACACCTGCCGCATTACAGGAAGTGGGAAAAGTTGAGAATCAAATCACTGAAAATCTTCTTCTACGTAGTTTTACAATTCCTTCCTGTTTGCAGACCTGAACGTGCTGCCTCCGATCGCCCTCCCAAAGAGCCTGCTGGACCTGCTGCAGTTCCCCCTGGGTCACTGTCACCGGTGCAGCCAAGTCATGTTCACCATCATCTACCCCAAACTCTTCCCCCTCCGGGACACCGCCCTGGCAGGAGTGCACCGCAGGTCAGAACAAACACACCGCCTGTTCGTGTCCTCCTAAATGTCCTTAGATTAAAACGCACGCTCATATTCCCGTTCTCTCTGACGCCTCCACCTTTTCTTCCGTCAGGACGACTGTGAGTTTCGTGGCCTATTGCTGCTCCAGTCGTTGCCTTCGGCCCTTTGACCTCCAGGGGTGACGTGCTCTCCCTCCGCCTGTCCGCCTCCACTCAGAGCTGTTGATTGGTTCCCAGAAGGTGGCAGATAAACGTCCCGTCATCTGGCAGCGAACAGTGGAACCCGAAGGCCCGTGTGCAGGAGCTCAGGGCTTGATGACATTAAAAAGGACCGCAGATGTTTGGTCACATGACGGACACACAGACTTAAACCACACATGATGTCCTGAAGTCCAACCAACTGGGAGCGTTGGATCCCTGTGTGTGTGGTGGGGCTCAACATAATAATGGTTCCATGCTCGTTCAACTAGATCTGTCGGTAATAACAGTATTAGACCCACGGTAACGACAAACTTTCTACTAATGGGCACTTTTGAAGAAGAAACACGGATTTTTGTGAAACGAGTGATTTTTGTCACCGAGGTGATTTTGCAGCCGACGCGTCCCCTTGATTGCGGAGTCATCTTTGAGGGTATTAACATTTGTAGTGTGTTTTGTTTTACTGATTACTGAAGAACATACGAAGGCTTGTAATTTAAAAGAACGTGCATCTCCTTGGTACGTGTGGTGTTCAGCAGTAGGTGCATTAATCCTCCAACAGAAGCCAGAAACTCAAGTCTGACACAACAGCACATTCAGTAAACGCTTGAAACGGAAAAGCTACATTTGCAGCAACATAGATGTAAACACAAACACACAGCGTGAGGTCAAATTCACTGTCATAAGTACTTACATTTTTCTAAGAGCAAAGATTCGCTGAATAAAATGAGTCAAGGATCCGTCTTCATAGATTTGTTCAACAGCTAACATGGTTTGTTTAGAGTTCACGTTATCGGTCGTGTTGTAGGAGCAACAATAATGTATGTTAACATTAAATCTAGAAACACCGTCTCGCAGGTGTACGACTCCTCCAATCAGTCAAGTTGCAGTTCATGTTAAGACTCATAATATACGGAGCAACGACTTAATTCTTGAAGGGATTCGGCCAATGAATCTGATTCTGATGGAGCACAAACTTGTTGCCATGACAGCGGACAGTCGTTCAAATATGGAAGTTGCTGCAAAGATGGATGCCTCACACACACATCTTCAACCCGACAGCACAGAAGATCTCTACAATCACTCAGTTTGACAAGATAAGTGTCACCAATTCAGTGTCTTGACTAAATGAGAAATATGGTCACAATCTGCCTTTCTGCTGCTGAGTTATGGAGCTGAATAATAACCAGAAACGTGTTGCATTATAATGTCACAGTGAAGTTGACCTTTGACCTTTTGGATATAACGCTCATCACTTTGTCATTTTAGCCTAATTGACATTTGCGTGAAATGTTGTCATAATTACTGCACTGATTCTGGAGATATGGCCGCAAATAATTTTGGTGGAATCAAAGCGACCTTTAACCTTTTGACCATCAAATTGTAACCAGGTCATCCTCGAGTCCGAGTGAACGTTTGTGCCAAATTGAAAGAAATTCCCTTCAGGTGTTCCCGAGATATTTCAGACACGAGAAAGGGACGGACGCAGCTTCTCCGAAGCGTCGTCCGCTGTCACGGCAACAACTTTGCGTTCTGTCAGAATCAGATTTATTGGCCGAATTCCTCCAAAGTCTTGGATGCGTGTACGACACGAGTCCGGACAGACATGGATGTAAGCCGTAACCTACCTGGTTGGAGGTGTACAACCACGAGGCTGTGATCTCGTTCCTCTCCGCAGCCTCACCTGCTTCTCGTCTCTCATTTTCTTCACCATCTTCTGCACTCACAATTAGTCGTTAAAAAAACACAAAAAAACCACGAGAACTGTGCGCCCACCGTTGTGGCACCGCTGGCATAATAACAGAGGGAGCGCCTCCATTACCTAAATCGATGGCATGTTCAGACAAATGTGAGACCGCGATCCTATCTGGCCGGTGTCTCGGCTCGCCGCCGTCCCCGTGGGACTATCACATCTCTGCTGGCTGCACATGCGAGATAACACACGTCCGTGTTCGCGGGGAAAACACGGGCGAAGCAAAGATGGAAATAGAAGCAGACACGCAGATTATTGTTGAGCAGGAAGGATTTTAAAGAGACCGTGAGGAGACGTCGGCACCACCTGAACACGTGAAACCACTGCACAGGAAGGAAACATGAAGTCAAAGGAAGATGATGAAGGTTTGTTTAAACTTTTGAGTGACAGAGATTCATTCAGTCAAGGTTTCGTTCTCTTCCGAGTCCAGTTTGAAGCATGAGAAAAAGGTTTATCACGAGGCGAGAGAGCAGCGGTTTCCTTATTTTAACAGGTGGTGACCGATCGCAGGCCGTGGACCTGAGTGGTGAGAAGTTCAACCAAAGAGGATTATTTATTTCTTATAGATGGTTTTATGTCACAGATTCTCGGCGCCTGAAGAGTCCAGTAGCTGACATGAAAAGTAAGTAAGAAGAAAATGTTCCTTCTTAACCATGTAATCATCCTTCACAGGCGAACCCCATGAAGAGGCAGGGAAATAATCTCTAAAAATGTATCATGTTAATATCTTTGTAGGTGCATTAGTTTAGTACAATTACTCAAGTCAATTGACAGATGAAGAAAAAGTAATGAAATCCTTCACTTCAGCTCACTGAAAATACTCAGCTCTCTACTGAAGTACTGACAGAATGAAAGTGCTTTGTATGAAAAGTGTCAAACCATTTATTGAGCAGAATGACATCTTAGTGTTGTACACATACATTTCATCAGTGTGTTATTACTGATGCATTACACTGAGGCTGGTGGTGGTGAAATATGCAGCAACTGACTTGAGGGTTGTTCATCCAGCTGTAGATAACTGGCTGTGAAATGTCACGTCATGAGTATGAAACTATTTTTAAACTTTTGAGCACATGTTTCTGGGCCTGATGTTACCGGAACAAAATTCACTGAATGAACATACAGGTCTGTTCACACTCTCGTTGCATCGTACTGAACCTCTGCTTCATTTTAAAACTATTGGAGCAGACTTTAACCAATCAACATTGACCCCCTGTCTGACACGTTAAGACCCTCCCCCAACGTGAGCAGAGTGAAACGCCATGTTAGTAAATGACCAGTGCAGACTTAAAAAAATATATTTTTTGGACATTGTTCTGGCTCCGGCTTCTATTTTTCCATATTTGCGAGCGTTGCTTCGACTGTTTGTATCTGCTCGTGGAGATCTACCACCATTGTTGGAGCTGCATTTAGAAACCCTTGACTTCAAGTCATCACACTTACTCAACCCCACTTGTCCCTGATTGGTCCGACCTTCAGAGTGGCTGATCAAATCTTCACGCAAACAGTCATCTCGGTGGAGAATAAATCTGTGAGCAATAGGTTGGCGGTTCACTGAGAAGTTTTTGTGACTTATATTTCCATATTTGATAACACCTACAGTGGGATATTGTCAAAGAGTGACGGTGAACTCGTTGTTCTCATCTCGACCTCTAATGAGGTTGAGTGTGTTTCATGAAACCTAAAAAAATGATTCTGTAAAGTTTTTTTTTTTTTTGTTTTTTTTTTTTACCATGAATGATCACTGACCTCTGCTGCTGTAACAGCTTCACCGTCCGGAACACATCAACGAAATCACTCCACTCGTGTCCGACTGTCCTTTTACTGGATGTACTGTGTTGTGCATAAATTTGCACTGTGGAGTCATTCTGAAAGCACGACACCCAGGGAGAGAAATCAGTCCCGCTTCAACCAGTGGAAGCACACAGTCACTGTGCTCGGACTAATTGCTATTGGATCATCAAATGTGGGGGGGAGGGGGGTGTTTTTAATGGCTTCTTCAACGGGCCGGTAACCTCACGAGGCAAAAGGCCAATCCATCACCTGTAAAGGTCACATCCACTGTTAATCTCACGTCTCCCACCAGGGCCTGAAATGCTAATGTTCAAATGTTGATGATGATGATGATGATGATGAAGAAGACAGGAAGGAGGAAGATGTTCAGATGCGTCGAGCTGACGAGTGACAGTGCGCTGCGTTAGATGGAGCGGAGGAGGACGACGATGATATCATAGCTTGTACATGTGTACGTCACCGCTGACCCTTAGCTCTGGGTTTCTTTTCCCGGCACGTGTCTCCGTCCTACATGACCTCTCTGACATGATGTCCCCGAGTCACAGAAATAATCAAAACAAACACAGAGGTTGAATTCCTCTGAGAGTCACACGTGGCCCTCGGTGTGCGCTCCTGCGGGACGCGTGCTGTCGGCTTTCTGCACATTTAGGTGTTGATATGAATCATCTGAGGCTAAAATTGAACATCAAAAAGACAGCAGCCTTCAATGTCTGTGGTTCCAGTTAAAAATATCCTCAAAGGAACAGATTTTAAGACTTTATTCAGCCTCACTTAAAGCTGGCAAAACTATTTATTACAAAGATGTAAGACTTTAAAATGTTAAAAGAATAAAAGGTGCCAGGACAGAATTATTAACTAAAAAAAACTATTTGCAAGAGACAAATCAGAAACTTTCTCCGGATGCTCTTAGTATCCTAGTATGAGGCAGGAAGCCTGAAGTCCACTTGTCTTGGTGCCAGTCCTCAATCGGGCTTGTTTCTAAAGCACAAAAAACAACATTACTTTATGATAAAACATTGTAAAAAGGTCCCCTGCAGCATGTATTATTTTCTTCCTTTTTTTTTTGCATAGCTTCTCGCTGTGTATTTCTGGTGGTATTCAGTATTTATGTATTCGATTATGTAAAGTCAAGGACTTCGGGGGCAAACAGCTGTGCACGCCGAGGAGGATCTCAAAGTGACTCTCTGTCAGGCCGCCCTGTGCGCTCATGCATATAAACCTGCTCACACACTGGGATGGATGTTAGAGGAGCCGAGGGAGGGAGAACATGAACGACCCAACGCTGCTCAGCTTTTTTAAATGCCAGCAGTCATCGGAGGGTCTGTGGGCTGGAAATGAGAAGTGATGGCGGTGTGTGTGTGTGTGTGTGTGTGTGTGTGTGTGTGTGTGTGTGTGTGTGTGTGTGTGTGTGTGTGTGTGTGTGTGTCTTCCACTTTCTCTCTTGTGTCACCTGCAAGCTGCATTTTAATGTACAACATCAGCTTTGGTCTCTGTCCTAAAAGCAGCAGCTTTTTACTTTCACATTATTTAACTTCTTCATATGTACTTTCTTTTAAAATAAAAGTTTTATTTTGGCAGTCTGTTTAGACTTTCTAATTGGTCGGCTATTAAGTCAGACAAATTAATATCATAAAAACAAACAAAATGCTTGCGGCTGGCTGCTTGTTAAATGTGGAAACAGACAGTGTCCAGTGGCCAACATGGATTTGAGGAGCGCTGAGCTGCCCTACCCTTTTATCCGCTACCTCTGACGTCAGAGGGCGCGGCCATTTTGTGAGCAGCGTGAATTTAACACAATAAGGCAGGAAGTTAAGTGAGCCACCCGCCAAATTAAAAGAAGCTGTGAGAAGCTGATGATATGAAAAAAAAAAAAATCACATGGCCCACATCCTACTTTGTTTATTGTGTACATTCTCTTACAGTCTGCGTTAAAACACGCAGGCCTTCCTGGAAAACTATAAATATATAAACGCATTAAATCACATTTCAAATAGATTGTAAATAATCTATAATTGAAAAGCATATACCATTATTTGAAGGCTATTTTGTTATTGTCGTGTTGCTTGTTGTTGTAGTTGTTGTGAAATCACTTATACATATCTATAGTCATATAGATATGACAGATTAGTCTTTAATGTATAATGTTTTTTATTGGTCACCTGGTCCAACTGTACGTACAGCGGTAGGAGGACGGCTCATGTTGAGGGACATTTTTTGAGGAGAGTTTTTCCTCGATCGTCTCTCTCCTTTTTGCCGGTTTCCCCCTTTTTATAGCTTGAATTTATGTATTTTCTGACCGACTGGCCGGCCGCCGATCAATTGATTGGGAACTTGAGCGGCGTCGGTTTGCCTTTAAAGAAAAGACCCTTTTTCGTAGGAAAAGCACAGGTGTGTTAGTGAAGGCTGCTTTCCTCTTAGGTGAAGTCCTGCTTTTGTGCATGTTGGTTCACCGTGGTGACTTGCTCATGAGCCCTGGTGAACACACCTGGGCCTCACCCACTGTGACAAGTCACAATGTAACTGACAGGTACTTTCTGAAGCGAGAGGAGACTGTAGTTGAAGTTACAGGTGGAAGTAACCTGTCGTGCTTCTGTGACGAACAAAACCTAAGTAAAGTTAAAAAAAAAATTAAAAAAAATTAAATTAAAAAAAGTCACATGTTGCGTAACAACGAGGCCCCCCACGACGATTTTATTTTGTAACACGCGAACAGGAAGCGTGTTTCGTGTGAAGCCGCGCGGCTCGACGCTCGGTGCGGAGGAGGGCGGAGTGTTTCCACCGGGGACAGTCCGGTTGAACGGAGCGGCGGAGCGGACAGACGTCTTCATCCTGTACGGACACACACACACACACACACACAGTAAAACAAAAAGAAAAGCTGAAGAAACACAACGAGGTACGTTTGACTCGGTTATTTCTTCTTTGTTTTACTCATTCAGAGCCACTAAAAACCGAAGAACATCAATTCAAGTTTGAATTATTCGCAAAATGCGCGTGTTTAAAGTTAGCCAGCAGCTTGTTTATCACAGCTGCGGTGCCCACGTTTTCTCCAGCAACTGTAAAGTTGTTTGTCGTTTGTTATGGCTTTTGTTGTTTGTGATTTTTGTGCACGCTGACTAGTTTTTAAAGGCCACGGAGGAACGAGGGGATGATGTTCCTGCTGGAATATCTGGGGTGTCTCTGTGTGTCGACGTTGGTGCTGAAATGATCAAACTGTGTGACGTTTTGTGTATCCACCAGTGTCTATGTCACAGGACTGAAGTAGTTGTTTGTAGGATGGATTACATCAAAGGAGAATTGAACCTCTGAAGTTGTCTGTCGGAGGGTTGAACTGGCGGAGCGGCTGATGTTTCAGCACCGCGGACAGCTCCGCAGCACCAGCAGCCCAGCAAAGACGCTGGTCACATCAGAAAGACTCCTTTCATGTGCTATTTTAAAGTCTTCTGGAAACAAGAGGGCGAAATCTGCCTGACCCTAGTTCTCTGTGTTGTTTGCGAGGTTTATTTGTGTGTGAAGCAAAAGGCAGAAAAAAGTAGGGACTTGTTAAAATGCCTGGAGCTACTTGAAATAGTGAAATTATCTCCTGTGTGTGACCAACAGTTTCTTAGAAGGAGATTTCTTCTGTAGGATTTGCCTAAAGACGCTGTCGTGGCTACGGTTTTGATCCAGTGGAAGGAGGCTGTCACTGGTTGAGATCCAGTGTAATCCAGATGTCTGATTTTCACCTCTCTTTGACTGCCTAAGTGGCCTTAGAAACACTGAGTGAACACGGCGTCATTAATGGGAACAAGTCATTTTCATGAGTGCTTGTATGTCCTCTGTGGTGGGAAGCCATCAGTCAGAAGGACAAAATGCTATAATTGTTTGGACAAAGGCACAAAAAAAAAAATCACAGCTGTTTTATTCGTGTGTCTCCAGGGGAGACTTTAAAGGTAAAGTTCACGAAATCTTCTCAGCCAGTGAAACCAGAAAATCAAGTCTGAAGCGGCGTGAGCCTCAATTAATATGCTGTCACACAAAATCAAACCGAGGTTAATAACTGTCCTTATCATTTCAAATGAATTTAATCTGCTTTCCAGGAAAAACAAAGAGTATTACTCAAAGTTTTGGCCCTCCCTGTTACCTGTCTTGCACCTGCCTTAATGTCAGCGAGGACAAACAGTTCAGGGACGAATCTTAAGCAGATCAACACTTGTGTGTTGTCTTTGTTTGGCAGCCCGGCGTCATTTGTAACCAGGATTAAACACACATTTCAATGAGGAAATGAAAACGACAGACTAGTTCAAACATATCCAACCTTTCTTCATTTTTATGGATTTTCTTGCTCATACGTGTTGAGGTTTTGATACTTTATTTTAATGGAATAGGCTAAAAAATATCAGATCAATCAGCATTTAAAATGGGCTGCGTATTACTGCAAAATTCATCATGTGAGATATTATGAGCTCTTTCATGTGTGTCTTGGCACGTTGACAGATAATCAGAGACGGTCCTATTCTGTTGAAAACATCTAGCATGCGGTGAAAAAAACACAGCTAGAAAAAAAACAAGGCGAGGAGGAAACATTAGCTGGTTGTGATTTTTAGCCGCTTGTTCAGGCTGCAGGAGAAACGGCTGGTTTTCTTTTTCTGATTCTCTGGAGCTGAAATGATATGATGAGCATGAACCCAGGGTGCACAAATAATCACGCTCCCTGCTGAGAAAATGGCTCCTGCTTTCACTGACACTTACCCACACACACACACACACACACACACACACACACACACACACACACACACACACACACACACACACACACACACACACACACACACACACACACACACACACACACACCCTGCCCACAAAAAGGTGAGAAATTACCACAAGTGAAAACACACACACACACACACACACACACACACACACACACACACACACACACACACACACACACACACACACACACACACACACACACACACACACACACTCAACCCTTTCAGTCACACACACGTTAACTTATTCCCCTTGTTGTCAAGTTCATCTTGTTGTCCGTGTTAAATTTCAGTGTAATCATCTTTGAAGCTGGTAGAGAGGCAGCAGTATGTGGAGCGAGGATGCGCTGTGATCGCAGTCTTCTGTTTCTTGCTGCTCACTCATTAAGTTTGAGCAATAAAACGAGCAGCGAGCTCACATTTGTATTTTCTGGCAAGTGCTGCCTTTTTCTTTTTTTTTTCTTTTTTTTAACCCTAACCAATTTTTGGATAAAGTTTTGGATAAACATGTTCCAAATAGACCTTATATGAATGTCACAGTTTATGACTTGTAGGTAATTCAGTCTTTTCTCTGAGGGGCAGATGTTTATTAGAAGGATGCTCTGGTCTCTCCCACACAGTTTGTATTTAGAGCGATGTCAGCTGGGGCTACTTACAGAGGTGTGTGCTAAAGTCACATGACTTTTTACTTGCCTAAAACAAAAGTGGTTTTAACTCCACTGACTTGTCACTTTATTTAGAGTTCAGAAAAACTCCCCCGACTCTGCAGTTTTCAGTATATCGAAACAATCCGGCAGCAGCCGTCACTTTGCGCGAGCAGCAGAGAGAGTTGTGCAAACCAGCAGATGGAATTTTACTTGTTGTTTTGAAACAAAAAATGTAGAATTTGGAGCTTAACTTGGGACCAAACTTGTTGCTTACTTTTGACTGACAAAACCCGATTTCATCTCTGGCAACTTAACACATCTTAAAGGCCCCATGTGGAGTGTTGTAGCCGGGCATTTTACAAGGTGGCTCCTGTTTTGTTTGGAGATGTGAAACACGTTCCTGCTGCTGGTTCCACTTTATTCTGTTCAATTATGTGTAAATAAAGCAACAGATAAGACAGAAAAGAAGAAGGGCTCAGGAGTAAACATGAATGTAAACAACACACAATTTCAGATACTTTTAACAATCAGCTTTGTAAATGTTTTATGAGTTTGTCAGACATGAAGAATACACAGCATGTGCTTTGCTGAGAAATAATGAATGTTGTTTACAAAGGTCCCTTTAACACTTCCTGTTCTCTATCAGCTCTGAGGGCAAAACTAACCTCAGTTTATAAGGGTGTAGCTCTGACCTACACACACACACACACACACACACACACACACACACACACACACACACACACACACACACACACACACACACACACACACACACACACACACACACACACACACACACACACACACCCCTCTGTACTCTGATATCGATATCGATGCTCCATCATCAGATCATTTCTGAAATGTTTGAACCTGCGATATGATGCCGTCGTATCGATCAGGATGACTTGGTGGATCTGCAGTAACCCGACTCCTGTGGTGGCTGCAACTCTGTAGAGCTTCTCCTCTCCTGCCTCTAAAACCTTAATAACTCTGCAGCACTGAAAACATGCACATCAGTAAAAACAACAACAACAACATCTGGAAAGACAGAAACAATTTGTGTTTAGTGTTGTTAGTGTGCGTGTGTGCAGACTTAGAAATAATATTTTAACATCTTTCATCATCCTGTGTGTCTTACGTAAGTGCAGTGTGTGTGTTCATGTGTGCATCTATCTATTTTAGGATATATTGTACTGTATGTGCCTGTCAGCACTGTGCATGTGTGAGTAAATGAGCAGCATGTACAGAGCAGCATGTTGACAGGTGTCCATTTGAATGTGTGCATGCGGGAAGAGAGCGGAGAAGAAACAGAGGACAGGAGGGGGTGGGAGGTGGTGTGTGTGTGTGTGTGTGTGTGTGTGTGTGTGTGTGTGTGTGTGTGTGTGTGTGTGTGTGTGTGTGTGTGTGTGTGTGTGTGTGTGTGTGTGTGTGTGTGTGTGTGTGTGTGTGTGTGTGTGTGTGCTCTAGGTTTTGTGTGTGTTAGCGGCAGCAGAAGTGAGAGAGAGATTGTGACTGCCAAAGTGAAAGAAAAGCGAAAGCATGTCTGCGGGAAAGTGGGGAGAGCGAGAGGGAGAGTGGTCCATGTGTTATGTAAGTGTTGTGAAGCATGTGTGTGTTTTTGTGTGTGTGTATTCTGCAGGCCTACAGATTAATCCAGTGGGTTTTTATCCTCATTGAATGGGACAGTGGGGCTTTGCAGTGATTATCCCTGCAGGCCCCAGATGATTGCTTTGAATCTCCTGTCCGTCCCACACTGCTGCACATCGTTCTGTCTTCCTACTTCATTGTCAACATGCTGACAGGCTCAGTAAAAGTTGACACATCATAAAACTTTGGAAGATGTCTGGAGGTGGCAAATTGTGGATGTGATTATCCATTTGAATCCGCTCAAAGCCGTTAAAAGAACCGTTTCAATGGGAAGTTTGAAGTGTTTCTTTCTTTCTTTCTGACTGGCATCTCCGCCTCCTCACGTCTGTCTCCCAATCCGTCCATTTCTCTGCTTTAATCTGCGTGTCTCCGCCGCAGCTTCCTGCCTCCCCGTCCTCTTCTAGATTATATAACGGGGAAGATGTCAGAAATGCAATCTGCTCCATCATCCCCGCTCAGCTGA
Organism: Brachyistius frenatus; assembly: GCF_029030835.1. NCBI lineage: Eukaryota > Metazoa > Chordata > Actinopteri > Embiotocidae > Brachyistius > Brachyistius frenatus. The sequence continues at coordinate 2,550,038 of NW_027210608.1, forward strand.
GACAGAAATGGCCGACTGTCGGGAAGCTGCACCCTCCGTTTGTTTTGGGTCTGGTAATCCTCCATCACGGCGAAGGTGTTAAAATCGGAGCCCGGCATCTTTAAATGGTGCGTTTTTTTTGCCCTCGCTGCCATGTGGTCGAGCTTGTACCTCTTTGCTCCGTCGCTGAGTGGCAGCTGCATTTTGTCCCCCTGTGGAGTCGCGGTGTCACCAGAAAGTTTAGCCAGCCCCAATAATGTGAAAAATAAAGGAAACCAGATTATATAAACATGATTTTAAGGTCCATTTTGTTGGTGTTTCTTAAATGGCGCTTAATGTTTTGCATTTTCCCGATGAATTGGTCTTTCCTCCAGATTTCCTCGGTGATTTTCCACAGCAGATTTATCTCTGTGTGTCCCTCCTGCCTCTCCATAGGGGATGTTTTAATTCGGTGCGGCCATATTGTCACGGCAGGCGATGCTGTGGGCAGGAAACCAGCTTGTTCCATTCACACTCACTCGACCTGGATGGGAATCAGGAGGCTTGAATATAAAGCTGTTCTCTGAACATTTGACATCGTCCCTGTGTTTCTGAGGACTCTGAGTTTAAAAGGAACAATTTCCTCAGTTTGTAGAAACCTCGCTTCGCCTTGTTGCTGAATACTGGTGGGATTGAATGTGAACTTATTTGCACATGAAAATGTCTTTATTATGTAATTATATAATTATGCTTTTGCAATTAATAGTTTAAACGAGCAGTCTGTAAAAATTAAGTAGCGTTTTGCAGGTGACAGTGAGTCACTGAAGCATTCAGTCTGCCGTCAGAGTTACAGAAGTTTGTCATTAGCTCGTAGTTTGCTTTTTTATGCAGTGGGTGGATCTACAAAAAATGATGTTGATCAATTAAGCCTATACTTTTGGTTATAGCACGCTTATTTCTGTTTTAGCGAGGCCAAATGTCGACAGCATTTGAAATGTTGGCGGTACGTGTTGTGTTTTCGTTAGCTGGACCGAAGATCTGTTTTTAATTGTCCAAATGAGGGTGATATGTCTGGTTTGTTGACGATTTAAAGTGGCCTCAGTTTGGTAGATAGCCAGATAATGAGCTAATTGAGCTCATCACATGCTGCAATTCTAACTGGTCTGAACGGCGTATTAACAAAAACTAAACATATCAACACTGTAAGTGACATTGTACAGAGGTGGGGTGGAAAACAAATTCAGCCCTGGACATATCAGTCGGGATCAGACCGCCAGCAGAACACTCTCATGTGCTCCCTGAATGTCAGGCGCACGGAGAGTTTTGAGAGTTTTTGGCGGTCCACTTGCCCACCGGGACTTTTCCTGGTCCGTCCAATGGTCTGAACATCCGATAGATAATATAGTTAACTGTCTTTATAAGTTATCGCTACATAGCCACCGTTCACATGAACAGCTGTTTCCTCAGCAGTGTACAAGAAAGGTTGAGAGTTCAGCATCAAACTTCATTCTTTCACTCAACGACAGCTGTGTCCAGCTGCAAAGCAACACCAACGTTAACTCCACTTCCGCTTCTGTTTTGCTACGAGTTTCAGCCGTCTTAGTGTTTACAGTTTAATTCACAACAACAACGTTAGAATACACTACTTCCTTTTCTTCTCCTATTGGACTGAGTGCACTCCCAAAAAGAACTAAAACATCTTACATATGCACCTTTAAAGAATCTCTTTGCTTATTTGAAGTTATTTTTTTTGACATTATTGAATTAATGACTTGAATAATACTTTAGTAGTATTAATAGACCCTGGCTGGTATGTCCGAGTTGTGCATGTGTGTTAGACGGGTACAGCATGTTAGAGTACTGGATGTTGGTACATGCATGGTACTGTATATTAGCAGTCAGGCATAAAGTGGTGGGAGAAGCATCTGAATAGTTTTACCCTCAGGCTCCCATTATGCTCTCTGCCCTGGTCACATCTTTGCACATGCATTTACTGCTTATAGGTCAGCACGGAGGTTTCAGTGTGTGTGCACTCGTGCACTGGAAAACTGCACTAAACAAAAAACTATTTTTTGATGAAGTTAATGCATTTTGGTCAATAGTAATAACATATGGTGTATTTTAATACATTGAGTAAATTATAAGACAAATTGTTTCTGCATGAGCTTCAAGTAATTGATCAGCAACATGTCAAAAAACAAACACACCAGAGGGTATCAGCCTCTGTGTGTGTGTGTGTGTGCGCGCGCAGACTGAGACCTGCACAATGCAAGTGTAGCTATGATTCACACAATGCCATCATTAGGTGCTGATTTACTGACCAAATAAAATCTTCTCATGATGATCGGACCATAAAGGACTCAACACGCTGAGTACTGCTTCAGCTAAATAATTCTAGTTTGGTTTAAGAGCAGCAAATCCAAACATGTTGCTGGACTCCCACTGGTTCTTGTGTCTCATATCCACCTATTTATATCAAGATGATGTGATATATAAAGTGTCAGCAGGTTGGAACCCAAGACACACACACACACACACACACACACACACACACACACACACACACACACACACACACACACACACACACACACACACACACACACACACACACACACACACACACACACACACACACACACACAGTTTTTGCATTAGTAATGTTGACCTGGCTCCATCCAGTGAATAATAAAACATGGTTCTGCTTTGATGTGGTAAGATGTTGAACCCTCCCACACACACACACACACACACACACACACACACACACACACACACACACACACACACACACACACACACACACACACACACACACACACACACACACACACACACACTCTCTCTCTCTCTCTTGTCTGCCCTGCTGCTGCTCCTCTTCTTGTCCTTGGCCCAGTTTTCCCTGCAAGATGTTTTCAGCTTCTCGGTGTAGATAAGTGTCAACCTTCTCTCTCACACACACACACACACACACACACACACACACACACACACACACACACACACACACACACACACACACACACACACACACACACACACACACACACACACACACACACACACACACACACACACACACACACACACACACTGTTGTTGATAGTGTGACATGGTGGGTCTGCAGTGTCTGCCACTGTCAGTTAACATGGACAGGAAAGAGAAGGCTAAAAGTGGTGGCATATCTTCTTTTTTTTTAATATATATAATTACATTATAGGAATTAATGGAGAAAGATAGAAAAGATGGAAGACAGGTTAAGTCTGGTTCAGATCGAGGAGGGACTGAGGGAGTATGAGGATGTTAAATGTTTCTCCTCGAGATTCCTGCTCTCTCTGCATAATTATTACTGTCACCTCTGTTACCTTGAGTGAGAAAGAGAACAGAAAGTTCTCTGTGTTTAAATCTTCTTCAGCTTTCTGTTACTTCTCCTTCATGCTGGATTATTAGGGAAGGATTGAAGTGTAGTTCCTCCAGAAACCCAGTGGCCACCCAGAGTTCACTTCTGTGTAATTCACTCCTGCAAAAAGAACAGCTTTTCCCATAATTACACAAACAAAGATAAGCGCAGCAGAAATAGCAACGCTGGTTTCCCGTTACCGTCTCATTTCCCACCTCTCTCACTAATCTGCAAAAACAAATGCATGAAAGAGAGAGAGAGAGAGAAATACACCAGCTATCCAAAGAATCTCCCAGATTTAGGTTAGTGCTTCTGTAAACCCGTGAGAAACGTACAGCTAAACAACTGACAAACTGACCTGGTTTCCCCGACTGTGAGATTCAGCGCAGCCACAGTGTCCCGATGCCCTATTTCCTTCACGAACATTGTTAATCTCAAACGAACACAGCGCGTGATTGATGGCAGTCTTTTCACTTCAGAGTGGAGGCAGTTTATCGCGACGGGCTGACAGCGTGCTACAGTGGAGGATGCTGAACACGAGTCTCTTCATCTTTTCATTCCTCCATCTCTCCTGTATTAGTGCTGCATGTAGTGGAAGACATTGCAGTGATTCATTCTCAGGCATTCGTCCTTCATCTAGGTGGTATAAAAGGTGTTTGTACATCATTTCTTATTAAGGAGACTTCACATATATTAGTATTTTGATAACATCTCTCACATGTATCAGGATTTGTCTTCACTTTCTTCTCTTCAGGTGAACAGAAATACTTTCCGGGTTTTTTTTTAGGTGACTGTGGGTAAAAGTGTTGCAAGAGATTTTTAACTCATTGAAGTCATTTGTATCTTGACGAGCCCGGTGTCACGCAAAAGTGTGTAATACACCCTTCGATCCACCAGAGGAGACCGTGTCAGTGTCGCGTTTTGCCTCGCCCAGGCGTGAAAAGTACACGCACGTGTGACCAACCTGTTCTCACGTTTGTAAAAATTGCAATTTCAACCCAAAACATGATCTTTTACTAACCGTAACCATGTTGTGTTTAGTGCCTAAATCTAAGGCACCTCACTTTTCACGCCTCGGTGAATCCAACGTGAAACTGACTCGGTATCATCTGGTGGACTGACGGGTGTCTTACACACTTTGGCTTGATACCCAGGTGCGCACACGTTCATTTGTATCTGGTAGACATCACAATATTTTAAGTTATGATATCAAAATGTGCTCTGACCCCTGGTAGAGGAGGTGATTAAAGGGTTAATAAGGATGCCATCCTGAGTTTGAAAAGTAGACTCCCAACAACTCCCACGTTCTGCCCCAAGAGTTTCTCTCCACAACTGATGTTGGCGCTGAGTTGAACACACTGCACGTCAGGCACCTTGAAGCATTAATACAATGAAAACACACGCTATAGACCTGAAATGAATGTAACTGAAAACTGTATCAGTCATATCAGTACGTAACAAATAGCTTCTACATCGTGAAAGAAAACTATAAATTGTGAACTTTATTGTAACAAAGGTGAAATATTTTCAAGGTGAACTTGCTGTCTGCTCCTTCGTTACTGAAGCCTGTTAACAATATATTTTTCACACGAACACTCGCTGTGTTTTCAGTGAGATTTTCTGTTTGTACTCTCTAACTGGATTTCTCTTTGTTGCCTGAAATAGCTTGTCATTGTGTTCTTCCACTATTTGGGCTGCGTAGCTGCTGTGTTAATCATGACGGTGCTAATCCGGCTCCCTTCTGGAGCTGTGAGGCCCGAACTGTACGCTGCTGCTCTGTTGTACGTCCTCACACACACAATGAAACACATTTAAAACACACTGAAACAGTTCAAGTGACATGAGATGGTAGAAAGAGAAAGTAAGATTGATGCGGCAGAGAAGAGCTTCCATAGACACAGATTCAGAGGTTTTTAACCAACAAAAGGAAAAGAGAGACGGGATGACAGACGTAGGAGACGACAAATCAGCAACTGGACTTTCTCTGTTCACTGAGAGGGATGAAGATTAAATGTGATTCCAACAGACAGTTTACGTGAACGTTTGTCACAGTAACGGGTCCAAATGTTCAAGTTTTTATCTGCTCCTGTTTCATCCTCTACCTTCAATAGCTTTTAGGATTAATTCTATTAATATTAACATCAATAATTCATCGGTGCCCTTTTCATGTCTCCCTTCAAGTCCATGCTCCGCTATTGTGTTTGATTTGTTGCTAATTATAATTTTTTTTTTTTCCTGGATCACGTCTGTGTTGTACCAGTCAGCTACAGATGAGAAGAAAATACATTTTAATGCAGGTCAATAGTTTGTGTTATTTCCTAAACCCTTCATTATATACAACATCTCTTTCCTGGACATACAGTGTATATATTCATAGACGGAGAAGGTGTGGTGGCGAAGCGAAACAAAGAAAGCAGGAGAGAGGAGATAGAGTCAGAGAAGAGAGTGTGTCAGAGAGAAAACAGTGGAGGCTAAATCCTCTTTCCCCGCTGACTTTAATCTCTCTCTGGGCTGAGCCCGGCAGTTCAGGCCTTACAGCAGCTGTCAATCAAGACGAGTGACGGGCAGCAGGGCCGCAGGTGGGGGATGGGGATGGCCGGACCTCGTGTTATGTCAGCTCCGCTGTAGGCGTGTCGTGTGTTTGTGTGTTTGTGAAACACAGTTAGCATGTTAAAGAGGAAGTGACTTTCAGAGTGGGATGGACGGACGTAGAGGGAGGGGAGAGAAAAAAAAGACGTGATGTGAAGAGGTGTTTTTCTTTTGCATTTAGTGAAGCAAAACATTGAAAACGCTGACTGGAAGGAGATGTATTTAAAACTTCTTTTTCTTTTTTTTAAGTGACACTAGAGGAAAATAGTGATGTCCACCCACCAGACTTAATGCTTGTGTTGCTGTTAGCTGGTCCGTCTTTGTACTGCAGTTGTTGGATATTATAATTCACTCCACTCAGGGATTGTCTTTCATTTATGTATTATGTTGTTTTTTTATATTCAGGAATTTGATCTGCTGCCATCAGACTGACAGTTAATCTGATTTGTTATTATGTATGTAGGTAAGTTGGTTGTTGTGTTTGATAGCATTATTTTGTCCTGTCGGCTGTAAGGTGATCAAACATATCTGAAAACATGTTGACTTCTTGTTGATTGAAATGAAGTCACTCCACAGTTTTCTCTCTGACTTTGTTTCATGTTCGGGACCTCTGAGCAAAAACACACCGTTGTAGCTGAGAGCAGATCCCAGATAACGCTCAGCCAGTATTGTGCGCGTTATCAAAAATGTTTAATTAGTTAGTTTCTAATTATTTCTTTCAAAAGTAAGGGACTCAATTAACCAATTACTGTTGACAAAAAGTATTTTTTTTCCTCGGGAAACTAACTTTTTCAGTGTCTTCTTCAGTTTTGTCTTGAATGTCCACCGCTGTCTGACGCCAGTCGACACCGGCACTTCCCCCTTGAGAACCCTGAAGACCAGTGTGGTCAGAAATATACCAGTTGGTTGGCCCTCCTTCGGTCTGGGCAGAAATATCTTAACAGCTGTTGGAGGGACTGACATGAGGCAGGATGAATCCCAATGACCGTGGTGAACTTTGGGAGCCTGGATGTATCATAGTGTGTGTATAAAAACGTGTCGACGTGGCAGAGTTGGTTGTTCAGTCAGTCTGTCCAGTCGGTAACATCTCCGCAGATTGGATGGACGGTCATGACGGTCACGGCTCAAAAATGAATGTTGCCCTCAGGGTGAATTATAATAACTGTGGTGGTCCTAAACTTTGGTGACTCATGATTGGATCATTATTGATTAACGATCAAATACTTGTAGCATTCAGCCTCACCTCTACTCTGCATTTAGTGATAATCAGCACAAGTTAGCAATCTTATTTATAATACTGAACATGGTAAACATGATACCTCCTAAACATCAGTAAGTCATCATGCCGACATGGAACAAACTGTTTTGAACATTCCTGTCTTCACCAGTTTTTCTGTGTCAACACAATGTAGACTGAGAAGCTGTAACACCTAACGTCTCGTTGTGACAACAAACAAACAAATCGTATTTGTTTGTAGTAAAAGTGGTCAGATTCCTGTTGGTCAAACAATAAACAGATATGAGCTAAACAACAACTAACATGGATCTAAACGGATGAACAGAGTGGCAATTGTGGTTTATCAGGTCAGTCATGGCCGAACTCAAACAGGTGGGGTTGGAAGAAAGTAAAACATTAGCTGTTTCATGGTCATAGGTGACCAATAATTATCCAATCAGGAACCAGCACTGGGAACACTCACATCTTATAGGACATGAAGTCTAAACAACATCAACGACAACAACCAAAACACGTTAGACTAATTGAAAACAGGTTCCATGAGAAGATTAAACTGTCGATACAAATTTAATCTTAACTGCTTAAAAGAGTAATTTTGAGAATGACAAACACAAGGACAGAAAGACTGGACGCACTCAATACAATAGGAAACAAGAAGAAGAAGCTGTGTGTGTGTGTGTGTGTGTGTGTGTGTGTGTGTGTGTGTGTGTGTGTGTGTGTGTGTGTGTGTGTGTGTGTGTGTGTGTGTGTGTGTGTGTGTGTGTGTGTGTGTGTGTGTGTGTGTGTGTGTGTGTGTGTGTGTGTGTGTGTGTGTGTCAACATCTCCACTGCAAAGAGAAAAGCAATCAGCGAGTGATCAATAGCACGGCCGAACATGACGCTGGCAAGATGAATGTTGAGGGGAGCAACAGGAAAAGGAAAAACAGAGCATGTGAGAGTGCAGGTCGGAAAGTTATCGACAAAGCAACATGGCCGAGTATTTATTGATTATTATTGTTGATGGTTTGCAAATGTACTTCAGACATGTTTAATTTCAGTACAATAAGAGTGCAGAGTTTTTATGCACGTTATGAACATGCATCACTGAAACAGTGCTGTTGCCATTGACAACACAACCACGGCAACGCTGTCAACAAGTGGGCTTGAAGTGAGCCCGACCTTGGATGTGATGAACTTCAGATCCATCTTCAAATTGGAGCAGAAAAATGAAATTATAACCTGAATAAATTAACATATTTCATCGAGTTATTAAAAGAGTGTACTGAAAATGGACACGGACAGTTTTACAAATCTGTCCCCGAGCGTCAGCAGGTCTTTTTCATTTTAAAAACAGTCTGCTTGAGCTGTTTCTCTCCTAAAACATTGTTGATTTCTGCTGACTTCATGTGCGTGCTTCTCTTTCATAACATGAACCTGGCCTCATGCTGCTGATCTGCGAACTCACGTTTATTCTGCTGTTGCACTCATCGTCAGGAGCGGCGGATTACTGCACCAGCCAAATAGCTGAAATGTGAAATGTCAACATAAATATTTTAAAGCGCAACAGCGTACCGGGCCGAGCAGACAGAGAGAGCATGAAAGAGGGAGAGAGGTACTTTGAAATGGTCCATTTTTTTTTCTTTCTTTCTTTCTTTTTTTCTTTCCTCCTCGTCCTCTCCTCCATCTCTTTTCCCGGCACATGTTCAATTATTAACCGGCGTGACGACTCCGCGGGAATGGAGGCCGAGACGGACAGAGAGAAGGCGGGGCAGAACAAGGAGATACTTTATCAAACATCCCGCTGCTGCTCAAACTGACCTTGTGTCTGTTCACCTCAGAGATGTTGTGACAGGCTCTGATTGATGGAGGCAGCAGATGGGTGGAAAAGGAACTTTTTTTAGGCTTCAGAATTTGCTTTATAACAAAATCCACACACGGCAAAGGCGTCTTGATGATGTCACCTTAAAGCAATTTACAGTGAGCTCTGATCATTACGATTTTATAGCACAAATATAAACTAAAGATGTTTTAGAAATATCATTTTGCTGTGACAGACTAATAAAAATCTACCACCTCAGTTCCTGATTGGGTCCAGAAGCCCTCGATCCCTTCTGCTTCTGCTGCAACTGTATGTTGCAGTAGATTAGATTACATAAAGCTTTAATGATCCGCGAGCTGAAAGCTGCTGGGTGGTTACATTTATATCCGCATCAAGCCACATCAGAGCAAAAACTCTTCATTAGATTCGGGCAATAGAAACTAAAAGGCATTAGACTCCCAAATGAGGTCTGATTGGACCAGATCAGATTATTTGCCTCATTAAAGACTTAATTATTCAGAGAGCCAGTGAAGGAAACAGTCAGAGCTGCTCTCCTTTGTCTTCTCAGCCGTCGCCACCTCCGTCCCGACCAGCAGCAGCAGCGGGATGTCACTCCGTCAGACTGCAGAGTAACAACATCCATTTTTCATGGATCAGACCTGCAGCTCTGCTGTGTGTGGCTTTATGAAAAACTGTCTGGCAGCACATCAGAGCAGCAGAAATAGACCCCTGTCTCTGTCCTGATATGTTTTTCTTCTAACATCTTGATTCACTGCTGAAGAGGAAGTTCAGGAGGTTTGACCTCAGGGCGTCTGCAGCAGCAGCATGTCCGTGACCAAACACAATGTACAGTCCTCTTACATGTAGGATTGTGTGTATTTGTAGTTAATTGTGCATAATTTGTCCTCATGACGTAAGAAATTTGCCTTAAATCTAAGGTCAAGTCAACAACTGTGGTGTCAGAATCAGAAAATATTCTTTCGTTTGTGTGTTTCCAGGATCCCGTAACACTTTACCTGCACTGATCTGTGTGTTAACTTGTGATCTTCAGAATTCATCAAGTCAGCTGAATAGTAAAAAGCACCTCGGTGTTTTCCTGAAAGACACTTTGAGGCTACAGAGTGTGTATCAAAGAGAGATTGAAGTATTGTGTTTGTTTCCTTTCTGTTGTTCTGTTTCTGTCCATTCACACCTGGTACCAACACGTGATCTGTATGTGGACGAACATCCAACCCGCAGGTCTGCAATTACATCTGGAATTAAAATGCGTCTTGTCCTGATCTCAGTTTGCAAATAAATGAGGCGGCTTGTCGACAAACACGTCCCAGCTCAAGGGGAAGCAGTGTTTTTATGTGGGATCTATTTTTTCCGTTGAAGAGATCATGTTAAAGGTAGCTGCAGCTTTGGTTGGGCTTGTTTGAGTTGGCAGGAAGAAACATGTGGGACTGAGTTTCAGGAGTGTTGATGCTGTCGGCATTGTGTTTACACCTGGTTGATATCTGATCACAATGTGAGTTTGACCAGCATCAAATGTGGTCTGGTTGCATCTGTGTGTATTAACTTCTTGAATGAACATGCGGTTTTTTTCCTTATTCACATATATTATCTGGATCCAGACTGCATAATAGATAACAGGTGTAAATGGGCACTTTGGATCAACTTAATTAAAAATCACAACTGTGGTGCCTTTAATGTCTCACTGTGCTTCATCAGAACAGATTTTCTGATAGAGAACTGGATAAACAGCTCCAGAAACCTCCTCCTTCTTCACCTTTCTGACATCACAACTTCATGTCCTCCCTTCTCAGCTGTGGAGGGGTGAACAATACATCCACAAGAGACAAGAGTCCAATGACTCTCACAACTTTGTCAGGGAGTTTTAACGTGAACAACCTGGAGCAGCACTATGAGTGTTTTCCAGAAGGGAAATGTGCATCGCTGTCCCACTATTTAAATGAAAGAGTTTCCTCTCTCTCTCAATGCTGGCCGGCTTTTCTCTCATTGAACAACTGTAAACATTTGGGCTGCTGTAGCTGCAGATTAAGAAACAGATAATTAAGTCCACTACAGTAAATTGAACTTCCAAAAATTCACATTTTATTTACATATGTTTACCATGAAATGGAGATGTGCAATTTTTGGTGTGTTGGCTGAGAAAGAAACTGTGTACAACGTTTTATTGAGTAATGATGATTTTGGCAAAAGCCATAAATGCCTTCAGACCTTTCTTGACGTGTTTGTGAAAAAAGCAGCCTTTTCATTCATTTAAATGAGGCCAGGGCAGCAACACAGCTGGCTGACAGAGCAGAGGGCTCCTTCAAATACAGCACTGTGTTCACTGCATTTATGATCTTTAGTTTGGAGTCGTCGCAACAAAAGGTAAAATAATTGTTGCCATGATAACTTCATTCAGCTGTGAAATCCTGCGTCAGCGCTTTTAAAACAGCCATCTGCTGTGTGTTTTGGCCTCTTATAATCAAACTCAGCTTTCTGGATTGGACTGGAAAAAGCAACACACTTCTTGAATGCTGCGCCGTTGGCTGTTTTCAGTCTGAATTCCAGTTAATGCTTCAAAATCGTATTCTTTCTTGTACAAAGCATCTTCACACAGATGTCGTGGTATTGTTCATGTACTAACCTGCCTCTCTCTCTCCCTTCCAGTTTTTTTTGCTTGAAGTCAAAGTTCAACAGTCATCATGGCAGACGAAGCGGACATGCGCAATGAGCTGGCCGACCTGCAGTCACGCGCGGACCAAGTAGCTGATGAGGTACAGTAGAAGACACACAAACACACTATTGTAAAAACAAGTCAAGGTCAAAACCTATACGTAGGGCTTTTAATTTGAAACAGATCAAGAAAGTTGCTGCATTTGTCCGACTGGCACTGGCTGGTGCTGAATTGGATCAGCAGGAGGGTGGGTGAACCAATCACAGCAGTATACAGTTTAGAGAAGTGGTTTTCAGCTGGTTCTCAGGACCCAGAATTCATTAAATCGTGACCCAAATTTTGCCACTATAATTTATTTCACAAAACAACAGTGACATAATACAGCGTGCCTTCGTGTACTGTTAAAAATGTGAAATGTGCAACAAAAGGGCATTTTTGTTCCAGAGTATTTCTTTTTTTTTTTTAAATCCAATGAAACAAGTCAGTCTTTAAACTACAGGTATATATTACGTTTGAACTGACGATGTTCATACAATTCCTCAAGTGGGTCAGATATGAAATTAAAAGCTTTTCTAATCCTAACCTGGTTTACAAATGCTTCAATGAGAGCTGCTGATGTGATGACGTAAGATTTTGGTCAGCACTGTCATGACAAACAGCTGCTGCGCGCACGTTGCATCATGGGAAATATGTGTGCTTCAAAATAAAAGTGTAGCAGCAGAAATTCTAAAAGTTTAAGCCTAATTTTCAACTTCTTTTTTCAGACGCACACACGTCTGTGATCAACTTAAAATGGCCCCACGTCCCACTTGTGGGTCCTCACCCACCAGTTGAGAACCACCGTTTTAGATCATGTGTGATCAAATCAGGCACCGACAGTAACCTTGTCACTCCGTCATTCACGGTGACACGTTAGGCATTTATGGCGCTGACCTCGCTGTTCCAGTCCAGCCATAAAGAAAAATATGTCATGTTATATTGTTCAGTGAATTTCATGACAATACAGTATTTCATTCAGGACAAAATATATATGTTTATGTCTGTAAGTCACAGTGGGTTGTAATTTTACACGTCACATGATCCTGTATATTAAAGTCTGTCAGCATTTATTATCTTTTATCTTGTAATTTCCTCGCCTTGTATATTATCACAGTTACAAACGTGTGGTTTGATATCTGGTAGAGTGCCTATTTTAAGCACAATGAATTAGAAAAAATGAAAATGAAAAACTCCCTAGAAAAGCAGGAAGAACAAAAAGGCGACAGATTGTGAGGGAGAACGTGGCGCAGAGTGGAAAAAAGTTTTTTCTGACATGCCAGTTATAATTTGACATTTAAAAAATGACCTGTTCTCATAAGGACACAAATGTCCGTCCGAAGCCTCCGGGCTGACAGACACAGCTGCTCTAATGTGACCGTCCCTTGTTTTAGCAGTCGCTTCTCTGAAGTCTCTTTCATCAAGACGGTGCTTTTTTTGGATAAGGAAGAACTCTGGCCTTTTTAATGAGTTGAGAGGAGCTCAGGAAGAGCAGATAATTCTGTGCAGCAGAATAATAGAGCAGCTCAAATGGCCTTATTAAACATTCATGAGGAGATAATGCAAGGCCAAGAGGCTCCATTGATGGGATGGGAGGAGAGGAAGAAGGGAAATAAGGAAGGCATGTATGGATGGATGGAGCAACACGGGGGCGGAGGAGAAGCAGGAGATGAGGAGATTACAGAGAGGAAGGAGTGAGGAGGGAGGATTAGGGATGAAAGAGGGTTTGGTCTGGAAAGGGATGAGTTTCGAGGGGATCCTGCAGAGTTAGCAAACAAAATGTAGGAATCACATAATTAATCATGTGACCAGATGAGAGCAGAGGAACAGTCAGGGCTAATATGACTAAGGATCATTCATTTGTCTGTCTCCCAAGTTTGAACTCGGCATATTCTGTTCTCCTTTGTCCACCTTTCATCCTTATATGTGTTCAGTTTTCTATGTGAACACAGAGGCGTGTCTTTGTGGTATTTCTTCCAGGGTCTGTACTGTATGTATGTTTTTGCTCTCCTCTGGACTCTCAGCTAATTATTGTGTCTCTCTCTGTCCCTGCAGTCTCTGGAGAGCACTCGGCGTATGCTGGCTCTGGTTGAGGAGGTGAGTCTGATGATTCACTGACACTCGTCACAACTCGCAAAAGAATAGTTGTTCAAACATCTATTTGTCTGGTTATTTTTATCTGTTGATATTTACTGACACAGTAAGGTGTTTGTTCTCCTCGTACAGACTTTTTCCTGTCATTCCTATTATAACACTGCACACAAATGTTTTTTCACAGCACCTCAGCCAAATGAACAGAAAGTACTATTTTGAGTGCTGACTATGTGGATGAGAAAACTCCAGTTCAAAATCATTCACTATGAGCCTTGTTTTACCAGAGATTTGTGGATATTATTTTTATGATGGCACACATTGTCTTTTAAAAATAAATATTGTCATGATAATAGTGCAAAATGTTGTGAAAATGCATAGTTTTTATCTACTTGCCAACCCACCCAGTTACTACGACCGCTGAGTATCTACGCCATCCACAAACCTACAAAAAACCCTGTAGGTCGTACCCCACCCTTTTGTTTGGGCTTCATGTTCTGGAGATCCAGACTCTGGAGGCCAAACCATCTGCTGCAGGACTCTGGCCTCTTTGTTGTCCCTGAAGATGGGTCTTCATGACTCTGGTTGTATGAACAAATGAATTTGGGGCTAGTCGGACTCCTCCTTGATGATTCTGCATTATGAATAAAAATGTCAACATACGAAGTGACTAAAAAGTTTTTTTTTTTTAGTGCTTTTATGTCACTCAGAGGCTTTTCAATAATCATCAAAAGGTCTTCTGTTGTTGAAATCAATTAGTTGTCTGGAGCCATGAAAAGACAACAAGATATGTGTTGATATTACAACAGTTTGATGACATTAAATTGAATTACATGGTATTGGTATTATATCGTGTTCTCTCGCAGAGCTGCTAAACTGTAAAGCGAGCTTGTTTTTTACCTTCAGGTGACATGTCAACAGGATTCTGTGTTTGCCTGCCAAGAAGAGTTGGCATTAAGTTAGCTCTGAGCACAGCCAAGCTGAGGGCATTAAACGGCCATGTGTGTGTTGGGCCTCCAGCTACTCTAACGTTCCCACAGGCAGCAGAGACATGGCTGCGCTCTAACCCCTGACAACATGTCTTAATGAGACAAAGCCATGAGGGACAGGAGCGAGTCCTGAGGCTGACCCAAACAGTGACCCGCTCCGCTGACGAGGTTTTCCGTTGACAGTGGCTGAATGTCTGACCTTTGAAGATAATGCCAAAGAATGGCATTTATCTGCTTCCACGTTGAAAACTTCCTGAGGTTTGGTGTTGTGTTATCTTGTGATAATCCCGGCGCTTGGTCTCGAGTTGAAAACGGTGAACAACACAGAGGTAAACAGCTCCTGTGTCGTGTTTTGGCTTCTCGTATCCGTCTGGCATACGCTCTTTATTGCCCTCACTTAGCATGTCTCCAGAGAAACGTGCTCAATATAGACTGCAATCAAGCAGTAAGGCAACATGGATTATGGATGAGACTCAACATGCTTCCTCCGATGCTACGCTATAAATATCATGAAGTGTCTTTGGGTTTATTGACAAAATCTGGTCTCTAAAGTGACTTCATGTAGATTCAGTGGTACCAGAACGAAGTGTGTAATTGTTATAATTGTCACATGATTTGATGAAGAGAGTGATTGTGGTTCTGACAACACAGTTCACCTCTCTCTCATGCAGGAAACTGTAAGCATGCGCTGCTGCTCCATGACCTCTGTGCTCAGGGCTTATAGTGAAGCTTACACTAATTCAATAAATTGGAGAGCAGTCAGAGCCGTCGAACCACTCGGCCGGGGGTCCATCTTAGATCTGCTTCTTCAGGCCTGTCCTGGTCTGATTCTGCACAGACGAAGTCTCCAAAAACACATCCATCATCAAAACATGTGTCTTTGAGGAGTTACTACACTGTGGTGTCAGCTCCTAAAAAAGTGTTAAAGAGCAGTGATGCTACTTACTTTAATCTGTCCTGCTCTTCTTCTGCAAAGCTTGCGCACGTAGCTAATTATTACCATTATTATTTATTATCATTTGTCCATGATTAAAGGAAAAAAACAGAATGAAACAACAGAAAACCTGCCATGATTTGATGTCACCTGAGCTTCGTAGAGTATATGAGTGGCTGTTAAATGTCAATTTGTGAGCTTGTAATGAGGCTCATGATGTTCATTTCAGCCTCTGAAATCCACATTTTCAACCACAGAAAGTAAAAGGTTATTTAAATAAGTACATTCAGCTATTTTCTCTTTTATCACATTTATTTTGCTTTTATTTACGTGATTATTCAGTCTATCTTGGTCAATATTTTGTGTATAATTTTTAATTTAAAGAATTAGCTTTACATTTTGTAAAAAACTCTTTCTTACAGAAATAAGTGAGAACATCAACACAACTCTCATGTCTGTGTTAATTATAAGACTAGACCCCGGAGATCATTAGCATAGCTTAGCATAAGTCCTGGAAACAGGAGGAAACAGCTAGCCTGGTTTAGTCTGAAGCAAACAAAATCCAAAGGACAGCACCTCAATAGATCACTAATTAATATATTTATTTATATGCCATCTGTTTAATTAATTTAAAAAAAAAAACAAAGCTTGAAAACAACATTTAGGTTTTCTATTTCTTGGTCATTAAAAGTGACTTTCCAGTCTCTGCTGGTCGTCTGGCAAACTTACTGTAACGATTCACGTGTTAGTTAGTGAGCTTTAGAGGTGCTGGAAGGTGGATTTTGTTACCAAATCAAGCTAGTTGCACCCCGTTATCAGTCTTTATCAGCCAAACTAAACGGCGTCTTGTTATCAGTGGTGAAAGGAATACAGAACGCAAAGCACGACAACAGAGACGGGAGGTTTTCATTAAAACCAAAAAGCTTTCATAACTAAAAGACAGAGCAGTCCGCTGGGGCTGGATCCAAAGGCAACTAAGAAGAAAACTCAAAATCTAAGAAAATAAAGTAACAAACTGACAGGGACACTGAAATGACTTTGTATGAAATAGCAGAAGAACACGACAGTGACAACTGATTAAAATAAATGGGAAGGAGAGCGTGCAGACTAAATATAGTCCAAACTACAACACTGCTGGCGGAACCATTTTATTTAACAAAGAATATTTACGTGAGAAATTTAAACTAAAAAAAAATAGTGTGCCTGTTAATGTGTGTCACAGATTACAGAAAGGAATCTGATCACTTATTTTTGAGGATGAATATGATCAAACATCCTGTGTCTTTGATCTTTCTATTGCTTTTTTCGAGGCACACTGAGATCATGAAAGTTGAATTTAAATTAATAGCACGTTTATCAGCAATGTATTTATATTAATGATAATTCTAGATTTATTAATAAAATCCTGAAGTGTTTTATTCATGAGACATGACGGACAGTAAAAGATTTCATTGTAGAATAAATCCAACCTTTCCCTCTTTAAGCCTTCTTACCTCTTCTATAACTTTCTTCTTACATGATCCTTGACGGATCGCTCCCACACTGTTCCTACGCTGCAGCTCTGAGTCGGACTCTCTGATGTTCAGCATCCAGGAATTTAATCTGACGCAGCTTTTATAATTAGGAAGTCACTCTGATGAACTTACCAGCCTTATAACCGCTTGTAAAATCCTTGCAGAAGCTGTAGCATAGTGTCATTATGCATGGATTCTCCTTTGAAATACCTGAACTTACATTAGGGAGCAACACAGTCCACAGTTAGATAGAGCATTATACTCTGTATTTCCTGGAGCCGGTTAGCTTAGCACAAAGACCTGCTGCCTACCAGCATCTGAATTTATTTGGTCTTGTTATCAAAATGTCTAAGTTATAAAACATAAAGATGGGGGGTTATCTGGAGTTCATTACACTTTGAAATAGCTTATCAATAACAGACATCTGTTGTATAGGCTTTGTTGCTTCCATAAAAATCTGATCAGTCCTTCGAGCATCAAACCATTCATTTTCATTGACATTTTATTTACTGGTTTGTTATTCACATTGTGAAAACAGCAAACATTGATTCAGTCACACGTTCAAAATCTCATGAAGCATCAGAATTAATCCAGTCCTGTATCTAAATGCCGGCTGTGGAGAGATTAAATGTAAAGAATATTCTTATTTGATAAAAAGTCGACCTTGTGCAACAAATGTAATGCATTTTTACAAATAAAAAAAAAAAAAAGGTTTTACCAATAAAGATCCACAGATATTAAATATTTTTTTCATTTATTAAACCGTTATCTTCACTCCAGACCTGCAAGGAACAGAAATGAAAAACTGCTCAGTGGTTCAGGGTGAAATGTGAAGAAAGCAGGTGAGGGAGATGGAAGTGAAGGAGAGAGTGACAGAGATGAACACCAGAGGGACGAGAGATGAGATGAAAGATAAACAGAGGGATGGAGAGGAATCTGTGAAGGACATCAAATCTAAATCCAATGTCTTTGTGGAGATAGTCGGTAAAATGGGAGATGAGAGTTGATGATCTGGCCTGAAGAAAACATTAAACAAGAGGAACATGCAGCTTTTTTTCTGAATAGAAACAACTACACTTTTTAGATCTACTCCTTCTCAAGTCACTTCCCAATTCAAGTCTTAAAACTGTTTTTTTTTTAAAAACACAAACAGAATCATCAGTTTTGTTACAGATGGACTTTTATTTACAGATTAAACAAGCAGGATAGTTAGAGAGGTTTTGGGGTGCTGGCTGGTAAATTTAACTACATCCAGACAGAGCCAAGCTAGATGTAAACTAGTTATTTATCAGATTAACCGGATATAAATGTCGATATCTTCCCATCTAACTCTCGGAAAGAATATCACTTTACATATTTATCAAAATACCAAGTATTTCAAAATGTTATGCCAATAGAAAATAATGAACCTGAAAGGCTTACTGTACATGTAGAGATGGGAAAAACGTAATTTTACTGTGCAGTAATCTGCTGTGTTTACAGTTTCCTGGAAGTACACAACACACAGGGACACATCCGATCAGTCACCAGATCATTTGATTGATCTGATTCCAGAATACATTTCTCCAATAGATTGGTATTATCATCAGATATCACTTCAGTTTGTGTTTGCCCAACAGCAGGGCAGCAGGTGGACATGTTGGTCACACTTTGACTGAATGAGAAAAGATTCCAGGAGACAGCAGAGTCGATTTCTCAATAAAAGATCAATACCTGCTTTGTTCTTAAAAGATTGCAACTGATGCAGAGCTCACGTTGAGACTCTCAGCAACACTTTGAAATCACTTCACTTTTATGACAAAAGAGGCAGAACACAAATAAAGAAAAACACATGAAGACATTTCTTCCTTCTTCAACTATGTGTGCTTAAAATTAAAAAAAAATATAAACAAGGTCGGCTTTACGTAGAAGGATAGAAATGAAGAACAAAGAAAGTGATATCAGATGAGTTTAAAATAAATCATCTCTATTGATCTCTTGAAAAGCACCTTCTGTGGACATTTAAAATTATTTTGGGAGAACTGCGAAAACAGTATCAGGTGACTCAGCAAAGTATGAAGACGACCGGATAGTGTGTACACTCATTTGTGTTTAACTGGCCATGCAGAAAGAGGTGATGTCACCACCTCGGCACCACGCCAGTTGGCGTGGTCCGATATCCTGTCCTGTAGTTCTGAGGACACGGCTGCTCTCACATGTCTGATTTCCCATGATTCCTTCTGGGTAAACAAGCGGTCGAAAAGCTCCCACTGAATATCAACTCATCCTCAAGATCCTTCTGATCAGTGTTCTGATGGTTCTTCTGATAATAATGCCATAATTAATTAGATATTAAGTCTCAAAGAGCGGTGTGTTTGGTCTGTTTGATGGGCCTGGGATGCAGTCAGGTTGCCAGTAGAGGTGGGCGGCGCATAGTGTCCTCTGTTTCTTGCATAGACTGTATGTAAAAGTGGACGCAGCGTCCGGGTCTGAAAAATGAAGCCATTGTGGAAGTGCCTCAAGCTGCACTACCACCGGGTGCCACTAGAGGTTGGCTCCAATAAGGCTCTTTCGCTATAGACTCACATTGAACTCGTCTCATGAAATTCGAAGTCAATAAAAAATTTTCACAAGTTATTTTGGTTTTGCTAGCTGAAGTTGTTCCTTCTTATTAGTTTTCTGGCGTTCTATCTGAAAATAATCCCGTCAAATAATTATACAAATTTGCCTCAAAAAGCTGTGTTTTTGGGGGCATATCTGTTTGATTGTCAGGTTTCCGCTATCGGTCAGCGGGACGTAGTATCGTCGTGTTTCCAGCCAGATTAAGTCAGATCCACCGCTCGTCCAAATATGGTCACTACCGGCTCCAAACCGCTCCGAACTAGCAAGATGGTGACGGCCAATGTCCGAATTCGGGGCTTCATAACGGCCGCTCACAAACCAATGGGTGATGTTACTGTTGGCTGCCGATGGGTTCTTAGTCAGATCCACCGCTCGCTCCTCTCCGACTCGTCCATATATGGTTCAATGGTTAAAAAAAAAAAAAAACATGGCACCGGCCAAAGTGCTGGAGTCGAGGCTTCAAAGCCGCAGTTTACAAACCAAAGGGGTGATGTCATGGAGGGTTTCCACTTGATACAGATCCCTGGCCACTGGCACATATTTGTTTCAGATGGTTTGAGTGATACTAATATCAGCGGTCGTCCTAACTGGCCTCCTGCAGCACCGGTCCAGATCTATCTCTGCTGCTCCAAGAAGGTCAGAGCATTTGATCAAAGGCAACTGATGCGTGAAGTGAAGGGCCATTGGACTTTAATATCTGTCAGAGGAGGCCTGCGGCTCATGGAAAGCACCAAACTGTTGTTTGGTTGTATGCGCAGCGGTTAATGTGGTTATTGTGTGCTCACTGAAGTGTGTTATTTTGTGATGAAGCCCATGCACGGAGAAATAACAGGATGTGAGTCCACATGGATGTTGGGGTTTGGAGCGTATATGTGTTCATGCTTGTGTGTCTGAGCGTGTGCCAACTGTTTGAGCCAAATCAGAGTGTTACATTACTGGAGCTTTGTCAGCAAATCTCTGCGAGCAGCCCGGTGAGCATAACAAATACAGCACACGCCGTTCTGGGGACGAGTTTATGCCGAGCCTTTGTGTATGAATATATTTCTGGCATTCTGAAGTTTTTTGTTATTTCCTTTGAGCTTTTGGGAGGTTTACAGTTTTGTTTTATGCTTCGACGTTGGTTTGTTGGATGTAAGTCTGTCTCTTTGTGAGATGCTTCTCAATCAAAGCTGTAGAAACCACCTGGTTTTACCTGCTGAGAGAATAAATGAATTCTTTAAGTGCATCACTGACACTGACATTTATTCATGTGATGTTTTGTTGACTTTCACATAGTGATGTGATTGACTTATTGTAAGGGAGTGAAGTTTTCAAATTTTACACAAAACTTTCCTACTACTGTTTATACACTCACAGGTTATATTATCGTGATCAGAGTCTTTTCTTCTCGTGTTCTACTTCCATGACTTTGCTCCATTCGTGGCTCAAATATATCAAATGAGATCTCATTTCTTTTAACTGATTACTTTAGTTTAGAGAAATTGTTTTATATTTTGGGATATTTGCTAAATTGGCTTATTGCTGAGAGACATAAGATTGATGCCACTTGTGTCTTTCTTTAAAAATGGAGCTACAATTAGCTGGTGATTAGCCTAGTTTAGCTGAGCACAGGGGGGAAGCAGCTGGATTGGGTGGTTTTGTTACCTTTGGACAGCCAACTAACTGATCCCTGTATTCCCAGTCTTTATACTATCTTAAGTTAGTTTAGTATTTCCAGACTCAAATTCACTAATTAATATATGGGTGTGGCTACACATCGTTGGGGATTGTTTCCAGTCGTGGCGCCCTGCTGGGCACAGACCTCATGTTCATCTTGAAACTGTTAGAGTAGCCTTGAACCAATTGGCTGCACCACTGTGCCGCCCTAAAGATGGCCGTTGACATACATAATATCTCCATATTATGTATGTCAACGCCATCTTTAGGGCGGCACAGTGGTGCAGTAGTTCGCACTGTCGCCTCACAGCGAGGAGCTTCTGGGTTCCATCCCAATTTTGCATGTTCTCCCTGTGCCTGCGTGGGTTCTCTCCGGGTACTCCGGCATCCTCCCACCGTCCAAAGACATGCATGTCAGGTTAATTGGTGGTTCTGCAAATGTCCCTTAGGTGTGAATGAGAGCGTGGATGGTCTTTGTTCCTGTCTGTCTGTAAGTGTTGGCCCTGTGATGGGCTGGCGACCTGTCCAGGGTGTACCCTGCCTTCCCCCAAAAGTAAGGTGGGATAGGCTCCAGCCCGCCGTGACCCTCAGGATAAAGCGGATATAGATAATGGATGGAACGCCATGCTTATAACTGACCTTCTTTTGTTTAAATTTCAGTATTTGTTCTTGCTGCAACTTCAATTCCTCAATTTTTGCTAGCGTTGTTCGAACTCGTCACATTGCTCCATCCATCTAACACAGGGGTGTCAAACTCATTTTAGTTAAGGGGCCACATACTGCCCACTTTGATCTCAAGTAGGCCAGACCAGTAAAATCACAGCATAATAACGCATACATAATGACAATATTTCTCTGTGTTTAAATCATTGGTGAAGGTTTTTGGTCGATAAACCCTATTTTAAGGTCTTTCTACAATAAACTAGAAACATAAAGAGCAAAAACTCAAACATCAGCCCACTGTTTATCTGCCTGGGCTCTCCTCTGCAGATTCCCGAGCAGCGAGCGCTTCTTCCTCGGGAGCAGACGTCGCATTTACGCTGTTTTTGAAGCAATTACTGGATCGATTAAAAAAATTACAAAACGTTTGTACTCATAAACCTCCATATTCTCGTAGAAATGCAATTTACGTCTTTCTGTAATTTTCACACTTCGCAAAGTCATCCGGCGGGCCGAGCTGGACCCCCTGGCGGGCCGGATCCGGCCCGCGGGCCGCATGTTTGACACCCCTGATCTAACATCATCACTGCTGCTGTTGCAGCTACATTTTCAAACGAGCGCTTGACATCAACGTCATTACACTTAGCCACACCCACTGGTCCCTGATTGGTCCATCCTTCAGGGTTTCCAGACTATAATCACGACTAAGACTGAGGCTATGAGTAAAACAATACGTGGTCAGGCTAAGGCTAAGCTAGCTCTGGCTTTATGTTTAGCCTACTGGCCTGAAAGTGGTATCAACGTTTTGGCAAGACAGACAATGTCAGAATATTCCTTTAAAGTCAAACTGTTTTCTGCTGTGCCACACAAGATCAGTTTCAGAAATGTGATTTCAAATTGTAATTTGACCCACTTCTGCCATCCTGACAGCTCTGCTCTGTTCTGCTCTGTTGACCTTCACTCATCTGCCACATTTATTCCTCTTTTTTTTCTTCACTTCTCTTCTCCGCTGTCTTCCTTTCATCTCTCTTTGTGTCTGTTAGAGTAAAGATGCCGGCATCAGGACTCTGGTCATGTTGGACGAGCAGGGAGGTAAGTTCGTAGGGAAAGATCACTTTAATCTGCGCTGCTCCTGATTCTCTCTTTTTTACAGTTTCACACTGTATGACGGGAGAGTCGTCCTCAGTACGTCCAGTATAACGCTGTGGAGCGGGGGTCTCCCACCTTTGTTCCTCCGAAAACTACTTTGTCAAAATGAAAATGTCCGAGACCTACTCCCGTTTAGTAAAAACAATTTCACATAGCTGAGCTCCACCAAACCAGCTGAATAAGCTTCTCGCATGTGAACAATAACAAATTGATATTCAAAACACATTTTAGGATCACACAGCTTAAATTCAACAGCATGTGCATGCTTTTTTTCAGTCTGCATTTCTTTATGTGTTCAATTGAAGGGAGGGGCTTATTCTCTGGATCTACAATTACAAAGATGCTCTCTAAAGTGCTCTAATAAAAGATTTAACAAAGAAAATCCAGAGTTTCCCCTTCGATTGGGACCCCCTGCCTCTCCTGAAAGAAATACATCTGTGGTAAAACCTTGTATGTGACTGGACCCTGTGTGAAACTGGACGGCTTTTAATTTGAATAGTCACGGCGTTTGGCTTACCTGCGGTGTAACATCACTTTATAGCTCTGGCCCTGCTGTTGCAGTGCAGCCAAAAATATAGTATTTATGTTAATTACCTAATTTGTGAGCACCCATTTCTCTTCAGCTCAGTGAGAGCCTCCGCTGCATTTTGCAGGCACGTTACAGGTCACAGTTTCTGTCCTCTGATCTCTGTGTGTCTCATTCAGGGCTGCTGCACTGACAGGGTGCCGAGCAGACACAGGTGAAGGGAGCGAGGAGAGCTTGTCCACTCATTAATCGATCGCATCGATAGCGTCGTTCTCTCGGTCAGGTTAAAAAAACAGATAAATAAAAAATGCTGAAATAGATCCCCAGATATACTCGGGCGGCCGTCAACATTCCTGAGCGGTTCGCCCAAGTAAGTCTACAGTATGTGTGGGAAACACCGCATGTTGTTCGAACCTCCCGCAATCAACTCAGAGCCGAGTCGCAGTTCTAGTAGTGGTAGTTCACGAGCTACGGGTTGGAGACCCCTAATTCACAACAACAACAACAATAACCCCCTTCATGGTTTCATAATGACTAAAGCAGATAAGCCAATCAGTCTGCAGTCACGTCTTTAACAGCAACGTTACCTGAGTCTGAGCTAATGTGGCTAACACAATTATACTGGATGTTACTGTTGAGCTGGCCTGCTTTGCCTCCCTGTACTACACTTTCATGCTTATAAATACATCTTACTATACGTTAGTTATATCTTTAAGTCCTGTAGAATAATGATAGAAAACACTTTTTAACCACGTTCTGTGAAACCTGGTCGACATGTTTTCAGGACACCTGAATGACTGAGGTCAGAGGTCAACTAGTAACAGATACTGCATATTTTGGCATTATACAGTTTTAGAGGTAAAACAATGATAAATTTAACAGGTAATGACCTCCACACACTGTTGTGTTTATCGCTGTGAATTAAAGGGGCACTCCACAAGTTTCGCAAGTCAGTTAGTTTACCGCAGGTAAAGTACAGAAAAAAAAAAAAAACATAGCCTCATGTACCAATAAGTGTTTTTGTAGTGATTTATCTTGGGACACTTTAAGGGGCCCTGACCATCATGTTGGTACGAAAAGTATGAGAAAGCCGATGTGACAAAGTGTGGAGTTTCTGGGATCCAGAATTTTTGGAGCTTGACCCATTTTAGGGATTAAAAGTAAACTTGTTTCAGCCTCTCAAATTTATTTTTATCTTTATTTTTTAAAATCTCTCTGAAGTCCACAAAATGTATGGATGTGCTTTTAAGCACAAATCATAAGTAGGAACTATCCCGTGGCTGAAGTAGCTAAAATAAACTCTGCTTATATTTGAACTGTTTAGAATGAAGAATAAACAATGTAATATGGAGTACGGATGAAACACGTCACCTGATGCTTAACCAAAATTCACTTTAATGATTATGTAAACTGGTGAGACTTTAAATTACATTTCACAAATGGAAAATAATACAACAGTAAAACATTGTGCCAATAACTGCAGACTAAATGGCTGCATAATGCAGCTTACATTAGCTCAGCTAAGTGCACTAATTCCACCAACTCTGAAATCACCTTTCAAAAACAGGCTCAGTCAGAATTTAAGAGGGACTTTCTGCACAAACTTAGTAATGATATCATGAATAGCTGTTGTTTGGTATTCTTTGGGACTTACTGTTAGAGGCCTGGAGAGTTTACTGATGGAAATTGAGACACTTAAATGAAGGCTGCAAGAGAAAGCTTCACGAGCTCTGGCTGTTCTTCCACCTTCCACAACACCTTTACACATGTGATTCCTTCAGAGACATTTTTTCTGATGTGGAACCAAAAGTTGGTATTGACTAAGGAGGAACATTTGATCAACATTTATTTTCTCAGAGTGTAAGAGCGAAGCTAATTATCTAACTTCACGCCACCTCACCAGATTCCTATGACATATAGGACAATCTGTATTGTCCCTGTGAACTGTGGCTGTACAGGTGGGAGCAGATTCACCTGAACAGATGGGACAAAACCAACCAGTCTGCTGCTTAGAACCCAGTTTTATTCTGAAAACCTTGAGCCCGGGTTTGTTCCACACAGCAGTCAGAGTGAAATGTAAGAACATGCTCACACCCACAACCTTTGTGTCTTTACTGTCAGACTTATCACCTGACGACTTATAGAGAAAAGCTTTCAGTATGGAGTGACTAATGTTTTGTAAGTGCACGTGTCGGTTTGAGGCACT
The DNA here is from genome assembly GCF_029030835.1 of Brachyistius frenatus. Taxonomy (NCBI): domain Eukaryota; kingdom Metazoa; phylum Chordata; class Actinopteri; family Embiotocidae; genus Brachyistius; species Brachyistius frenatus. Next base: position 2,576,050 of record NW_027210608.1, read on the forward strand.
TTGACTGTGTGTATAGAAGAGTATAGTGATGGTATGTAGGGAGGTGTGTGTGTGTGTGTGTGTGTGTGTGTGTGTGTGTGTGTGTGTGTGTGTGTGTGTGTGTGTGTGTGTGTGTGTGTGTGTGTGTGTGTGTGTGTGTGTGTGTGTGTGTGTGTGTGTGTTACCAAAGGCGTGTGCCTGGGTCCATGCGTGAACGAGCAGCCTAATTGGCCTGTCAAAGGAACAGATAGCCTGTTCCCCCCCTCTGCTCCGTCTCCCTCTGCTTCCCCTCCGGAGTGACTGCTGCCACAGTGCACAGCTCACTGCTGTTATTGCAGGACAGCAATCAATTCACAGATTTAAATTACCTCTGCCTCGAAGCTAATGTCCTCTATACCTGACCACCCATCTGTCTCCCTCTCTCTCTCTCTCTCTGCCTTCCTTCTCTTCTCCTCTTTCCTTTGCTTTCTTTTTTCTGACCTCCACTCTCTTCTTCTTCTGTTCCTTTATCAGAATGTAACGGGCTGCAACAACCATGCAGCTCTTTCCTCCTTTATCTGTCCTTCTCTCTTGGTTACTGGTGACAGCAGCCTCTGTTGTCCGAGGCTCCATCATATTTACCTCAAGATGTTTGTTCGTTAATGGTGATATAAGAGGGTACTCTTATATCACCATTAACGAACAAACACTGGGAAGTAAAAGCTTTTCAAGCCTGTAGTAATTAATACAGTGTCTTGTTGAGCTGTAAACTGCGGGGTGACTAATCCCTCTGCCCTTTACACACACACACACACACACACACACACACACACACACACACACACACACACACACACACACACACACACACACACACACACACACACACACACACACACACACACGAGGAGATTTGTCATTTGGTTGCAATGATGTATTACCTGCGGCGGAGGTCTCGCTGTAGCTAATGAGTCCCTCCCTGCTCGGCTGTTACATACATGTTGACCTGAATTGCACACACAGTCAGGGCTGATGGATTATCGCTCTGCCTCAGCGAGCCTTCACGCCTTACATTATTGTATTTTAGCCAGCAGCGCTAGACTGTCGGCTGTGTTGTCAGTCCTGCAGACTGAAAAAGTAGACGTGAGTGTCGCATGATTTACGATCATAATAATAACTGCGGCATGAAATGTGTTGAATTGAAAAAGAAGTTTGTCCAGTTTTTTTATTTACCTCTTCATCTCTGGACTTCGACCAAGTGGTTGAGAGCGAGATTCCTCGACACATCCTCAGCGACTGACAGCCAGTCAACAGTATATTTTCCACTGGTGTGTCTCACCCTTAAAAACAAAAAAACTGTGGAAGAGAAAAATCTTGCAGAGCCCGGCAAAGCGAAGACATATTCTTTATGTAAACAGCCAAGAGATGGGTTATAAAAAAGTGGTTGAAGCAAATAGGCAGTCACTGCACCAAGAAGATCGGTCTCAGTCCTCTGAGCAGGTACCCCCAATCGTGTTTATTTGAAAGTGCCAAAGCCTCTGGAAAAGAGAAAGTCACATGCAAGAGGTTTCCAACTATGGAGCTCATGTCTGAGCAGCCCCAGGGTCTATGGACTGTTGAAAAGGTCATGTTTAGTCACAATTATCCTCACAGTTTTGGGTGTGAAAGAAATACAATGCTAACATACCTAAACTACTACGCGTGTTAGGTGGTCTTAGCGTGTTGAAAAAGCTAACATCAATGTTGTAAATCTTATACATATGGTCATATAATCAAACTGAAAACATCAACTTCTCTGCTGTTAAAATGAAATAGAAACATAACAGTATGGTTAGTTCATTATCAACCAGAAAATCACCACTTAGAAACTCGCAGCTCCTCACATTTCACCAGTCTGCAATATTCTGAAACCTGACAGTTCACACTGAAGCAGGTAGATGAGATGGTCTAACATCTCTCTGTAGAAGAAGAAGAAGAAGAAGAAGAAGAAGAAGAAGAAGAAGAAGAAGAAAAGAAGAAGAAGAAGAAGAAGAAGAAGAAGAAGAAGAAGAAGAAGAAGAGGAGGAGGAGGAAGAAGAAGAAGAAGAAGAAGAAGAAGAAGAAGAAGAAGAAGAAGAAGAAGAAGAAGAAGAAGAAGAAGGACGCCTTCTCGTTCCAAATCGCATCCTTTTCCTTTTCACTTCAAACATCGCGATACGGATCACAACAAAATGTGTCAAAGTTCAAGCCGCATTTTTATGATAAAGTACTATGTCACAATTGTGTACATACAACATGCTACCGTACAGACATGACAGTTCCTCAAATAAATTGAAGAGGTGATCCTCTTTCTTCCGCCCAAACTCTCTGCCATTTTTGTCAGTGAAATGCAGAGTTTGTGATTGACAGGCCTGGCCGACTTTGCTATGAGCTGAAAGCGCCTCAGGTTCTGAAACTAGACACCGGCGGTTTGACAAGCTCAGTCTCTCTGCTCGAGACACACGCAGCAGAGACAGGACGGTTCACACTGTTGCAACTTTTCCTGAAGTGTTCTCAAACAGTTTCGTTGTGACTCTTTGGTCTGAAATGAGCTTAAGATCTGTTTCCAGCTGAATCAAGGGGCTCCATATCATCGTTTTAACCGGGACGCTTCATCAGTGCAAAAGTACTGAAACTTTACTCACACCAGGCCTTCGGTTGGAGAGCAGTCACTGTAGCTCCTGTCGTACACGATCATCTGTGTCATCTGCATCTCAACGTGAGCGATCAAACAGTGTTGTTTCCCCGGAGGACAGATGCCCTCCTCCACCGACGGAGATTACAGCTGTCCTGTCCTGTAACCGTTAACCAGACAGACAGAGAGGATCTGAATGTGACTCACAGCTTTTTATAGCCCTGTGCTCCACTGACCATCTGAGGAAGGAAATATGCACCACTTCATACCTGCTCTTCATTCATTCATTATATGCTCATTCATTGTTTTGTTCTGAGCTTTTACATCCTCTGCCTGTCACACAGTTTTCATTGTTTCTCTCTGTTCTGCTTCTAAATCATCTCTGTCTTCATCCTTTGATTTTATTTGCATCTCTACTGTTTTTCTTTCTATTTCACTCCAGTTGTTAAACTTCAGCTCACATGAGGCAGCCATGAGTTCCTTCCTATCTTTCTCTCTCTCTTTGTCATCTCTCTCTGCTCCCACTGACATGCAGTAGTTTTTTTAGACAGTTAAAGTGGCAGTTAACGTCTTCATGTGCAGATGCAGCGCTGGATGAAGCATACTGACGCAGGTACTGCTACTGGCATTCAGATGAAATAATAAGAAAAGCAATATGTGCCCGAGGAAGGAGGTAGGAGAAAAAGAAAATCCGAGGAAGAAGAGTCACATGGAAAGACAAATTTGTCTTTAATTCATTTTCTCAGCTGTAGGTCCTCTCAATGCTTGTTGCCTGCTTTGCCTTCTGCATAAAGCCAAAACCTTCTTGCACTGTAGCGTAGAGCGCCAAGCCTCGACACGAACCCAGTCACCTTTATTTCACTGCTCTCATGCCTTTGTCCTCACCAGAGCAACTTGATCGTACGGAAGAGGGCATGAACAAGGTGAACGCAGACCTGAAGGAGGCCGAGAAAGATTTAAAAGATATAGGACTATGCTGTGGTCTGATATGCCCATGTATTAAAAAGTAGGTACCGGCTAGGAGCTCCGCGCTCTTGCCTGTCCAGTCCTGGTGGTGGTGGTGGTGATGTCTGATGTCTCTCTTGTCACAGTCAATGTCTTTTTTTGTCTCTTCTCCTTTGTCTCCCCTCTCTACTCCCCTCTACCCGCGACCTCTTCCTCCTCTCTTCTCTTCTCACGTGCTTTCGTTCTTTTGCTGGGATAAATGACAAATTGTTGGTAATCAGAGCAACTGGAGCGCATCGAGGAGGGGATGGACCAAATCAATAAGGACATGAAGGATGCAGAAAAGAATTTGAACAATCTAGGACAGTTCTGTGGTCTATGTTCATGTCCCTGTAACAAGTAGGTGCTGCCTGTGTCACCTGACTGCATGTGTTTCAGTGCCTGCCTACCTGCCTCTCTATCCATCCGCCTGCTTCTGGTGTGTAGAGCATGGTGAACTGTGATGTGAGCAGTCGGGCCTAAAGCCGCAACAACACACTCTCTGAACAGGCACTAGCACTGCATGCACGAGTGTGTGTCTGTTTCTATTAAGACCCAAGTGAAAGATCGCGTGCATGCATGGACAACACACAACACACAAACATGTGCACAACTAACCGCCCCAGCGCCGCTGGGTTTGCTCTCCGGCCTCAGTGGCTGCTGTCCTCAAAAAGCCCTTCATTCCACATTGGATGAGAGATTCTCTTCCAGCAGGTTGCAGCATCACCAAGGATCTTGGCCATGGCAACCTCCAACCCTCCAACCCTCCAACCCCCAATACCCGAGCACCCCCCCCCCCCACACCGACACCCTGCAGCATGATGCATCATGCTGCGTGCAAGTCCAACCAAAGAATACATCAACTAGTTGCATTCTAACTCATTACTTATTTGAATGTTGCCCCTTTTATGGCCATTTGAAAACCTACTGATAAAGGTGTTGTTGTTTTTTTATGATTTCCACCAATTAATTGACTATATGGGGCTCTTGCAATGCATTCAAATAAAAATGATATTTTAAATGGGCCATATTAACTTTTGTTTAATCACACCAGTATCTTAGTTCCTGGAATGTATGCAGCTAAGTGTGTAATACACCCATCAGTCTACTAGAGGACACCGTGTCAATGTCACGTTTTGCCTCACCTAACCGTGAAAAGTACACGCATGTATGACCATGTATGACCAGGGTCGAAGAAAGAGGTCATGTGACAAAGTACAAAAGTAACAAAGTCTAAGTAAAGAGTTATGTCAGACTCAGGACTTCCACCCAGCTGGTGACCAGGGTTTGAGTATGTGTGAAAGTGACCCAGATTTCTTCAAAGAAATATTTTCCAAACTCTGGCCAAGTAGTTTTTTCCTAAACTTAATCACTTGGTTTTTGGTGGCTAAACCTATTGTACCTCACCTTTTAAGCCTGGGTGAGGCAAAACGTGACACTGACACGCTAAACTGTAGCGGACTGACAGGTGTATTACATACTAAAAAGTGATACTGGGTTAAAGTGATACTGGGTTAGAGTGATAATGGTTTGGGTTATGAGGTCCAAAGTTTTCACCACACATGTTATGAGAAAAATGAAATGTCATTTATCCGGCTGCTTTTGTAATCAAGTACTTGCTGGTATTTGCAGCCAAACAACACGATGAATCATTGAAATCAGAAACCTTCAAAGTTATATTTCAGCATTATGGATATATGTTTATTTGCTTTGTTTGCAGAGAGTTTGGTGCAGCATCTTTTCTCAAAAAACTGTTAATCGGTTTATGGGATTTTCTTTCAGGGGGGTAATTTTGGGAACTGGAAAGGAAAACAATTCAGCTTTTTGTTAAAACTACTCTTTAATGAAAGAGCTACATGCAAATCTCTTCTCTGATAATAAGTACATCACAGAAGTAGAATGGGATGGGCTTGAAGTTATGTCATGAAAGTGACGTAGTTTTTACATAACACATAGGATAAATCTTATCTGTATAAAACACACTGTATGATTAGACCGACACGGGGAAGTGCGATGATTGGTCGCCTAGTTATCATGATAAGACCACATTTCCCATAAACCCAGTTACTTCCAGTTTTGCCGATTGAGAGGTTGAAGAGCTTCACTGACTGTAAATTAAGAATTATCTTGGTTGGTTTTATTTGGAAAAGACTCACTTTGTGCTGTAATACCTTCAGCAGAGTTTCTGTTCAGCACTACTAAATGCAAAACAATCGTGGGAATTTTGAATTGAATTGAATGCCTTGGCACAAATTCTTACAATAATAAGATCACGTTTTCCTTGAGAGACTGATATTTATCATCCATGCATGAGAGTGGCGTCTCATCAAACTTTCTGCAAGAAAACAAATAACTCTATCTCCCAAAAGGTCAAACTATTGCTTTAATTTTTTTGGATCATATTTTTAAGACGTGGTGATTGATTGTTGTTATTTGCTAAGACAGTGTACATGAACTGCAAACCTTGAGGCAGGTCTAGGTTTTCTCTGGACTGTAACTTCAGTTGTTTCATCACTTTTAACCTAAAAGTAAAGGTTTTAAAGCAATGCAAACTGGTCAAATAAGTAAATTTACTCTTATTACCTTCAGATTAGAGATTGGAGCTTTAGGAAGCCTCGATTGGCCCCCGGCTCTCTTCCCTCAACACCGTCCTCCAGACTGAAATATCATGCATGAGTTAGGCATACTTGTTTTCTGATCACACTCAAGTTAAAGCTCCTAAATCCTGAACTTTTACTTTGACATCTTAGATGGCAGTTTTGCCAAACTCCTGTGTGACCCTCAACAGCCAAACTATGGCCACAGGGTCATGTCTGAGCATAATGTATTTCGGGACCTACATGTAGTTGTCTATCTCCGAGCTATAGAAAACACAAGTGGCTGTCAAACCAAACCAAAATCTAAGTAAAAGCTATATTGGGTATTTTATGTTGGCTTTACAGCAAGATCTTTCTGAGTCATTCTTCTGGGAATTAATAAAGTGAGGCCTTAATGCAGTACATGTCAGGTATTAGTGCAGTTTTTTTCTCTTCTCTGATTTGACCTATTAACTAACCGCTTAATCGTAGTGTCTCATTTTCTTCTATATCTATTCTGCAGAGTAAATACACCCACAGACATCTTAACGACAGATGATTATTTTCTCTAAAACAGGGCTGAACAGGATGTTGTCAGTAGCACATGTAACCAGTCTGCTTTATTTTTTTATTTTTTTATTTCAGAGTTTGTGTCACCATTTTAATTAGCTAGAACCTGACTTCCTGTTTCCTCTATGTTCGGGGTCCATCTTGGTCCTGCTCCCACGTGTTTTTGGGTTCATATCTTGTCTATTCTATAGCTCTTTGGTCCTCCCATTCATGAGCCACTTGTTATGTAACCCTGTGGTTATGTCATGTGTTTTCATTGGATCTAGACTCCTTATGTGGCAGCCGTGGGTCAAATAGCATGACAGACATAATTCTTGCTTGTTGACTGGAGCACTTGATGGGTGGGGATCACCACCTCCAGACAACACTGTGAGAGGCAGTCAGGTGTCGATCATTCACGAACACAATGAACTCTGCCTCGACTTTGTTCTCTGCGTTGTCCTCAGCGGAGACCTTCACCGATCAGATGCTCCGAGCCGAATGAAACAAATGCGAAGAATTACATTTGCTCATTTGACTGTATGCCGTGTGTCGTCCTGCAGACCTATCCATCCAGATGAAATGAAGGGCTGATCACAGCTAGTCTTCCATACACAATGATCACTTTTTTTTTTTTATTCTTTTTTTTTTTTTTACCACAATTAATCTAACCTTACAGCTTTCTTTTGATAGACACAGAATGTATCTAATCCTGTTCCTCTCTTCACGTTTCCCCTCCCATGTTAAACATTGTGTATGTTTCTGCATGTCCTCTCACTCTGCATGTTTATATATGTGTTTGTGTGTTTTTTTGTGTGTGTCCTCTGTCTGGAGCCTGCTTCTCGTCTTCTGTGTTTGTGCTCTTCTGTCTGTGAGAGGGTTCTCTTCTGTTTTAAATCTCTGTCTAACATAAGCCACACGTGAGCTTCCAATTCAATTGATCTGCACGTCGGATCAATTATTGACTTACAGATTGCAAATGCATGTATGTAACGCGATCATACGTGGCTGGCATGTTGCTTTTAGTAAGTTAATTGGCTTGACACCATATTTGCGATGCATTCTAAACATATATTCATGTATATGTTTTGGTAGCAAATAGCGACCAAATCATGCAACTACATCAAAATGCGCATACACATTCACACTCCAGTACACGCACACGCACACACACTCACACACACACACTCATATTCACAAAACAGTGAACGACAATACACATACGCACACACCCACACACACATAATACTGTGTCCCTGACTGCGATGTGTGTGTGGTAGGATTAAGGGCGGGGGCCAGGCCTGGGGAGCGAACCAGGATGGAGTGGTGAACAGCCAGCCGGGGGCCCGAGTGATGGACGAGCGTGAACAGATGGCCATCAGCGGGGGCTTCATCCGCAGGTAAGCGCACCGTACAGTGTGTGCGTGTGCGTGCGTACGTGTGTTGGTTTTCGCGTGCCCTTCTGTGAGTGTGTATCTGGAAAGCATGCTTGTTTCTATGTGTATGCTCAGTTTTAGTTGTTTTCTATATTTGAGAATGTGATACTGTTCACATCTTTTAATACATAATATTACTGGTCCATTTTGACTCTTAAAGAGACGTTTCACCATCTTAAGGACAACACGTCAGTAAAGCTGTATTAACATACTATCAGCTGTTGGGACGACTGAGTTTCCCCTCATGATTAGGTATAATTTTATTTCAGCTTAATGTTTAAAGCAGAGGGGCTCAGATTCTTTCCTATGAAGGGACAAAAAGGAATCTGGATGGCGGGCCGGAGGAAAAAAGCAAATGTTTATGTTATGTAAAATTGAATTTCATTAAAAAGTAATATTATGAAGAAAATGAGCACTCTAAATGTAAAATACAATTTCAGAATAATTAAAAAACACACACAGTTGCACAGATTATTTTCAGAAACAGCCATCTCGTCATCTTGACAAATGTTTTCTTGTCAGTGTGCCACTTCCTCCATCTCTCATCTTGACTGGAAGTATGAAGTCAGTGACGTCGGACACACTAACAGCACACGCGCATTAGTAGGAGAGAGAGTAATACTATTATTATATCTAATGTAATTTAATAGGCAGAGTTTAACAGCACTGTGTTGTACTTTAAACTCATATTATTAACTTTTTAGCTGCACAAAATTTCCAGTTTGTATTCATTCCAGTAAGATTTTATAGCACTTCAGATGAAGGAGAATAAACATGAGCTTGTCAAATAGTCAGCTCAAATTTAGAAGGTGCCGAATAGGGCTGCTCTGGTTTAAACTCTAGGAGACTGAAGGACCAGTCTATAGCAGTAAGTAGTTATGGTTTATGAAGAGGTGCAGTCATTTTGTATTAAGGTCATTGGAACCTAGTTTGAAATCAGATGCCTGATGCAAGCTATGCAACTGGTTTCTAACCTTTTTTTTCTTCTGAGGCCTTAAACTCAAGAATTAATAAGCAATAAGAAGAAGAAGGTCCGAGTCCTTATGTTGGGAGTCACTTAGTAATACTTGGATATACAGTATGACTTAATCCTCGTGGATCTGAGTGAAAACAGTGCTTTCACAGTGCTGTAACAACTGATCTGTAGAGATGGAGCAGGCCATGTGGTTTATAGATACGTCTTAACAGGTAACCAGAACACATTTTTATTTTATCCTTAAATGTTCCAGGATCTGAATTCCTGAGTCATTTAAATTGAATTTAAATTCCAGAGGATCACGAGAGCAGCTCCCAACACACACAATCTTAAGCAGCCGCGCTTCCTTACCTGTGTGTGTTCCAGGGTAACGGATGACGCCCGGGAGAACGAGATGGACGAGAACCTGGAGCAGGTGGGTGGGATCATCGGCAACCTGCGTCACATGGCCCTGGACATGGGCCAGGAGATCGACACCCAGAACCGCCAGATCGACAGGATCATGGACAAGGTACGACTTATCCCTCTGTACCGTGGAGAGTATAGCAGCTTATTTGGTGGGTGAGGGAGCAGGGCTTTGATGTAGTTTTCACTTCACTATTCTGTAGTGAACTTTTGGATGGAAACAGTTTCTGTTTTTGGAGTGGCAACAGAAAGTTTATTCAACGTAGAAAAAGACATTTGTGACGCTCCAACACAAAGGCAGTATGGAACTACAATTTGAGGATGAAGGAGGAACATACAAGCACTCTTTTGTTGTATTTATGTTGCGTTGTTGTGTAATTAAAAGGTTACAAGACACCTTGATGAACTAAGCACCTCCAGACCTGTTTGTGTTAAAAGTCAGGAAACAGAATGTGGTCCGATTTACACGTTTAGTTTGCTCCGAAATTGTAGTTGTAACGCTGTGTTGCCAGAATTGTGATTAATGTAAGTAAATATAGGGCAAGAAGGCAAAAAAAAACAACCCAACTCCAGCTAATATTCAGATGTAGTATTTAGCTGGTATTTAGCATGGATTACAGGCTCAGCGTGGAGCTATGGGACAGCGGATGGAGCTGATTTAGACCAGATTTAGCCTGCGTTTGACACTAATGGAGACAATCTGACACCCTGGGTGAAAACCTGTCTGTTAAACAATCATTTCAGTGCATGTGTCTTTACATCTCATTCTTTAGCCCAGGGTTTGCCCACATGTCTCGACTCCGAGCTGAGGACTCGTAACAACCTCTCCTTTTCCCTTTCAGGCCGATTCCAACAAGACCCGGATCGACGAGGCCAACCAGCGCGCTACAAAGATGTTGGGCAGTGGCTAAAACTGCAGCGAAGAAGTGCTTTTCACCCCCCGTTTGACCCCACCCACCCTGAAATTAACAACACCAACCAATCCCAGCCCCCCTCCTGCTAAACACCGGCGCCCGGCGCCCGCTTCCTTCGCTCGAAAGCAGGCGCTCCAACATCATGCTTTTATTGTGATACTGCTAGAGATTTGCACACAGGCACATATCATCCATTCCTCTGCCCCCCCCTTCCTCCTCGTTCTCCTCCTCCTCCTCCTCCTCCTCCTCCCCTCTCCCGTTCCCGCGCATCACTAAAACCTCTGTCCCTTCCAGCCCTTTGTTGTCAGTGTTGTTCTGTCATGTTGCTCTTTTGATTTTGTTAAGAAATAATAGTTCCATCACATGACGCCCACTCAAACTCTCTCCACGCTGTACATAGAGCTTCGTTAATGGCTTCAGTGATTTAGATCACTCGTCCTGTTTTCTTCATCACTTTCTCTCTCATTTTTTTTTAAAGTCTGTGTGTAATATAAACTGTATGTACACCTCATTTCCAAGACGTCCCACGTCAGTATTGTGGTGTCGTCCACGTGAGACACTTCATCAGTTAATTTGTTGTGATGCTACATGATAAGGCCACGGTGAATATAGTGAACATACAGCCCTGACAGCTCATTACCAAGACGCTTGTTTAAAGTTCTTTCCTGTCACTGTGGAGCCGCTCACATCTTCCTATTGGAATCGATCACGGTTACTTGGTAAAGTATTTGGGCCATTAGGATGAACACATGGCGTTTCGGTCATTAGTCTATATGATGAGTATTAAAACAATTTGATGTCGCAGATTGTACCTGTGTTTCCTCAGGGAGCTAAATCCGACCACTCAAAAGCAAAGGGTTGAATATGTGATGGCTGCATTGTAATTTATAAAAAGCTACAGCTTTGTATTTGTGTCATAAGGCTCGGCGCATATGTGAAAAGTTGCATTTGTTTCTGGTCTGAACGGCATCATCGATAGGACTAAACTATCAGACTAATATTAGTCACAATAGCTAACGTGTGATCGTGAGCGGAGGCGGAGCTTTGCTGGAGGTCAGAGTTCAAAAGGTCAACAACCCCTTCACATCCCGGACCGCAAGTTCTCCATGATTCAACCCGAACAATATACAGTAGTGCATTAAGTGTGTTATGCATGTCCATCCGCTGCTAGAAAGCACTGAATAATTGATTTATCCAGGCAAAAAATATCCTAACATGGCAACCGCATGCGACATATGTAGGTCACACAGAGGAGAGGCCCATATTTATCTGCAATAGTGCCACTCATTGTTTCATGTCTCTTTACCTTTCTGGACTCTGACCATCACTGTAAAATAATACCTTGGAAAATGCCAATAAAACCATCATAACTGTAGAACCAAACCGAGCTTCCGGCTTGTTATTATGACCGACAGGGTGGAAGTGGTGGGAGAATTGTTAGCAGCAGTGTTCAACTCCTACACGCAGCACAGGAGTTTGTTTTTATGACATTAGGAGTGTTTTCAGAATCATTATTTAGATGAGGTGCACAATATATGTGTACTTACTGCTGGAGAGGAATTAGCTTGACATCCTGGATCAGAGCTGCAATTTCATGGTCATACTGTACATGTAACAGACGGTGTTCGGGGGTAACTCGCTACGTGTAATCAAATTACAAAATGAATGTCATTGTAATCTGCTACAGTTACTAAGAATGAATATCTAGTTTAATTACAGTTACTATTGAAAATGTTGGTGATTACAGATGGCTTACATCTGAATTTAGTCTTAGAATGTAATATTCATTATATATATTATATATATATCTATAATATTCTGCTACTTTGCATCTTTTCTCTGCAAAGGAATGTCTTCTGTCTTCAGGCTCCATTCATTTAGCAGGATGCCCCCAAAGTCTGAGCTCTTGATTTTGATTGGTTCTCATGTTTATAAGTTGATCCGCCTCTTGTCTGTCACTCAAATCAATTTATATTTGGCACCCACGCTAAGAAAGTTTGCCATGTCCTCAGATAGACTTAGACTTTATTAATCCCAAAGCTAATAAGAGTCATTGAGTAACCCGTGTTAAAAACAGTGACCGGTACCGAGCCGTGTTGATGGTTCTGTCATCACTCAGCTTTAAGTCGACCTGGATGAAGACTTGGTTTGAGGAACATTTCTTCTTCACTGCAGTCAGTTGTGATCTACATGTTTCGGTGGTTGTGCTGAAAAAGCAAAACATTTCAACCTTAAATCCAATTATATCGAAGGACTTTTAATTAATAAGTGTTGAGGTTTTTTTGGGATGTTTACACAGCCTGGTTTACATTTGGTGTTTCAGACTTTCAGCTTTATTAACCAGTATAAAACATTCACGATAAAGTTACCATAAAGGAATCAAATCTAATGTTACATTACTTACTACATTTTGAATAGGATAACACTTAATCTGTAACCTGTTATATTTCAAAATGCCGTCCCATCACTGGTAACAGGTACCAGGAGCATGTGGCAGAATGTTTGGATAAGAAATAAGAAACAAAGCTGATGGTAATCAATAGAAATGTGTTATTTACTTCTACATGACATTGTTTTCATCCAGTAAAATGAAAACATGACATATACGGGAGACATGCTTTCAAGAAAAAAGTGACCGAAATGGTTAAAACCTGTAATGTCGACACAGATATTTAAAGCTCGAGTGTGTGTGGCGAGCATGGAAGAAAATAAAAGACGGACTCAGGACAGAAACAGGAAGAGACAGGCAGAGTCAGACAGGGAAAGATGTGCAGCAGCACATTACACTAATGGACATCTACTGTGGTGCCCTGGGCTTAGAGCGGATTAGAGTTTACCACGTCACTAAGAACACAGACACACTCACACAAACTTGAATCAACAACAGATACACACCGCAGGGTAATCCACCATACCTTAGTTACATCCATTACAGCCCCCGCGCATGCATGTGTTGTATGGCCTAAACGATGGAGAAAAAAAAAAAAAAAAAAAGTGGCCTAAAGCCTGAAACTGTCCGAAAAAAAAATTATCATTTCTGCTTTATTAAATACAAAATCTTCACATTTTGGAATGAAATCTGTCTGGTCACATCACCTACTGTAACTACTGTACAAGCAAATTAAACTAAACTTGCGTGGTTGCCTGTGGTTGTTGCTGATTGAAGCGTTCAGTGTATTATTTAAACCAAGAGTGCCCCCTGCTGGTATATCAGGTCTTTGCACTGCGTTCATCACGGCAACTCTTTGAAGATTCATTTAAAACTGTGGCGCACAGTGGTCAGGAAAGGAAATCACGTCTTTGTCCCAAACATGATTGAGGGCACTGTATATATCCTTACATTAAAAAAAAAAATGCTTCTTAGCCAATCATATCCTAGTTGTTTAATAAACATACATAAGGTATCTGGGTAATTATGTGTGCCACCAATGTGTCACAGTTTGGCAGAGGTTGGTTTGCCTTGGCTGATCTTTAATGTTGTAGTGGGCCTTCTGTCTACTTTATGAACTCATATAAAGCTCTGCAGATCTGCTCATCTTCGGTATGCAGTCGTTACTGAATAGACACTGTTTTTTTTTTTTTTTTTTTTTTTGTCGTTTCAGTTCCTTTTTTAATTAGAATTAAAGTCCCGAAGGACTATTGGTATTCTATTCAAGTTTTTATAGTATTTATTTTTCAAAAATGAAAACCACGAATCAGATGTTCCTTTTACTGGGCCCTTAAACTCTTTGAACAAACAGACGTACCTGGTCAAAATGGAAATGCTTTGAAGATGCGCTCATGCACTAATGGTCAGTTTTACACCATGTAGCCGCAACTGGAGGACATGTCCTGTCCGGTCCGGTCCGGTCCGGTGGGCCCGAATCTGCCTTTTACAGGCACCTGTCTATCAATATGATGTAAATGCAACGATTGAGGTATCTGAAATAATCACGCGTGTTTGACTGATATATTCAAATTAATATACATATCCGTGGTTCCACTGCTGAACATAGTGAAACACATTTGATTGCAGAAATACACCAGAAACCAAACTATTAAAAGCGATGTTGCTCGATCGACGCAGACAGCGCGTCATCCCACCGGACCAATCAGCGGCTTCGGACGAGGCGGCGTTCGGCTTTCTCCGTCGGTCACGTGACACTCCCCCCCCGCCCCTCGCCGTCGCGTTTCTCCGTCGGTCACGTGACCCTCCTCGTCCTCCTCTTCGTGTCTCTCCGTCCGGAGTGTCCCCCTCCTCGCCCGGTTCAGGACGGCTAGCATCCACTGCGGTGAACATGTTCCCGGCCCTTTTCCGACTGTCAGCCGCGGGGGCTCGGAGCCTGGCTCGGTCACGAGCCCGCTCCTCAGGTAAGGCCCGCCCGCCTCCACACCTGTCGGTGTCGGGACCGCCAAGACTCTCGGGACGACAGCTGACCACGTTAAGCGTCCCGCACCAGCTGATAGCTTAGCCGCCGCTTTGTGCACGGTGTGTAGCTCAGAGAGAGAGAAGCTAGCGCGGGGTGACATTGAGTTGTTGTGGAGAGCTTCTGTCCCCGCGGGTCTGAAAGTGGAAGCGTCTTGTCCTCCTGCCTTTTGTGTTGTGTTTTAAACGTCGAGGCGCGAAGTGAATGCGAGCAACAACAACAAAAGCCACGACCTTGTGATGACCCTCCTCAGTCGGTGACCGCAGCTCGTTTCAGCACGTCCAGTTGTTTATTATTATCTATCACGTGTACAGTTGTTTATTATTATCTTCTCACAGTTGTTTATGATCATCTTCTCACGTGTTTGAGGTTTACACGGTGCACACGGAGGACGTTTGACATCTGCTCCTCTCAGGTGACCCGACCTGAGCTCTCTGTCATCATCTCCTGACTCGCTGTGCAGATTCATTTGTTAGTTGACAGAAATTGTTCCTACACATTTTCTTTCAAAGTGTCAAGTCGGGTTTATTTATGTAACTGACCTAAAGACAACACGACCTGAAGAAAGTGCTGCACCAAATCAAAAGCAGATTTATGATAAATGAAAACAAGAATACAGATGCTAAAAAAAAGAAGATGAAGCAAAAGCACAATAGAAGAGGATGTAAGAGTAGTGAATACTACTGAAAAATAAAGCTCCAAATTTAACTTGCCCCTAATGTGGAGAAGCCAGCGAGTGTGATGTGTTTTCAATCAGGATGCGAACACGAAAAGAGAAGTTGATGAAGTGATCTGAAGTAGGAGATTGTTGAAAGGTTTTGAAGCTGCCAGAGAAACCAGACAGATACAGGAGTCAGCCTGGTTGTAGGAACAACTAACAGCTGCTGGTGCAGTGACCTGAGCGAGCGCTGTGAGGTTGAGGGGTGCGACGGATCGGACAGATGAGCTGAAGCTCCTTCATTTAAATACAACACAAACCATACAATCTGAAAATGAGTCCTATGCTGAACAGGCAGCAAGTGTACGTATGCCGGGATGGTTGGAAATATGCTCACGCATATGCGAGCCAGTCGGGAGCCTCAAAGCATGACACCGAACCAGCTGCTACCGGGCCACGGTGCCCGAGAAGAAGAAGCTGAACTCAACCTCGCGCAGTACTTTTAAGTTTACAGCTTTACTTTCACTTTACACAACGTCTAAAGACACGTAACACCGTCCTGACGAAGGCAATCAAGCTGGACGTGTTGTATCACCTGATTTGACTTATGGTCCCTAATGTGCATGTGTTCACCGACACACACTTCCAGTTTTATATCTAATACAGACGCTGACTCACTTTGTTGCAGATCATTGAGTGAAGTGTACAGTTTGCTCTTGAGGTTTAAAATAGCACTGCAGTACCGTATGTGTGAACAAGGACCTGCAGTCTTTTACTTCTTCAACACTCACATAAGACATTGGTAGAAATGACATAAAGTTTGCTCATAATGCAGAATGATTTATTTACTCATTTAAATAAGAATTAGACATATTTGAGATTGTATTTAATTCTGGCAAACGTACTGTATTACCGTTGGTGAGATAAACATAGGAATTTTTATATTTCTACATTACATGTGTTTATACTTTTATGTATAAATTCTTGAAACTTATTGCATCCTCACCGGTACTTTAAAATCTGTGTCTTCCCATATGTTTTCCAGCTCCGTTGGCCTCCAGATGTTACTCCCATGGCAAGGTGGAGACAGATGAGGAGTTTGATTCCCGCTGGGTCACTTACTTCAACAAGCCTGACATCGACGCCTGGGAACTGAGGAAAGGTGAATTTGCTGACAGATAACACTTATCATTTTCTGATGGATGTTGCTGTTTTTGGTTCGAGTTTGGGTGAATTTGGAAATCACGATGAAAGCATGAAGTCAGAATATCACTGTTTTAATGACGTTTCCATTCATGCTAAATCACGGGGCTTCTTCCAATCATTTGAACCTAAAGGCATGAACACCCTGATTGGATATGACCTGGTACCTGAAGCCAAGATCTTGGACTCAGCACTCAGAGCGTGTCGGAGGCTGGATGACATGGCCAGCGCCATCCGCATCCTAGAGGCTGTCAAGGTGGGAGACATTTGAGGGTGTAGTGCAGCGGTGAAAAGATCCACAACCCGAATCTGAAAGAGAATTACACACCAAAGTAAAGGGAAAAATGATAACGACAAGATTTCATCATCTGAGTAGTTACTCAATTGCTTGCGGCAGAGTTTTCATGTATGACCTGTGATGAAATGGTCCTCGTTAATATAATTTTCTCCTCTGCAGGACAAAGCCGGCCCCCACAAAGACATCTATCCCTACCTGATCCAGGAGCTGCAGCCCACCCTCGCAGAACTTGGTATCTCAACACCAGAAGAGCTGGGAATTGACAAGTTGTAGACTGTGAAGGTGAGACTGCACTATACAATAAAACTATATACTACGACTTCCAACGCTGGACTCAAACCCTTTATGTGCTTGCTGGCTGATTTAGGCCCGAAATTGTGACCAAAATGTATTTTTCGTAGTCGGTAGAATCGTTTCCATGAATTAGTAGTGGCTTCAAATGAACAGGAAAAAGACATTTATATCGTTAATTGTTTATATTTTTCTGACAATTAATCGACAACTAAAATTGGATGTTTGCGAGAGCCCTACTCTGACTTTACAGTTTATGATGGATTATGTCGCACGTCACCTGCCTCCAGTTTAAAATGTGTTTGTTCTCTTTCCTCAGGTCGCGTCATGTATAGAGATGAACTTTCCTGATTCTCTCCTCTCCGAAATGTCTATATTGTTAATTAAATCCATGCTGTCCTGTTGTGTACAAAGTGGTTGACCTAATAAAGAAATCAATAACTGAACAGGTGTGTTTTTTGCTAAAATCATTGATTATTTTCAGAGCACGACTGAATCTTCTGACTTCTAACTAGTAAAAGCAAACGTGTAAATATTTTCATTAATGATGGCTGGTTCTTCATTTGCATGACTTTCGCTTTTAAGATGTAACTGAGCCATTGGTCATGTGATAAGTTTCACTTGTGCTCCTCTTAATGGGAACATTTTAGTAATTTGATTTAATAATAATCAAACTATAAATGTCAACCAGTGCCTACATTATCTGTATTTAACCTTTTGTATTGTAAAAAGTGTCTCAATTTCATTTACATCTAGACTGAGCCTTCATGAAGTCCAAAGCAGAACCAGATATGTGCTTTTTAATTCAGCCAGTTACAGACACGTTTTTCTCGATAAGACGGTTGAGATCATTTTCTCTCCAACAGAAAGCTGTAAAACATTCTCCTGGATTTTTCTAATTACAAGCAGATTAAGCATTTTACAATTGTAACTGCATAATTTGTATGTGCTGGAGAAGCAGCACCAACATCTCTTCTTCTACAGGAAATGGTAGAAATAATGATGTACTTTCATTTATTATTCTTTGTCATTTTAATTGCTGACTTTTATTATGTCTCTTTTTTTTTAATGTATTTGTAGTTTACATGGAAACGTTTTCTTTTGTCGTCTTTGTTTGAAGTGGAAACTTTAGCAAACAATGACTGACTTTAGTCATGACACGTGTACATGTCTTTCACAAAACGTGTTCGCGGCGCGCTCTTTTATTTTGAAAAGCGTTGGCCCGGAAGTGTTGCGACAGCCGTCACTGATAGCGTTATAGCCAGGCTGGCTAACAAGTGCCTGAGGAAAAACAACAACAACGTCCCGGGGCGATGGGACAGCTGTCGTCATGGCCGTGTGAACTGTGTGAACTGTGACAACTAACGCCAAGATGATGAACGACATAATAGAGGAGCCGGAGAAGGACGTCCTCCTGGAAGCGCAGCAGGAGACACAAGTTGTGTCGGTAATGAAAGCTAAAGCTGAAGCTAGTCCGGCTAACGCTGGATACATTATAAACAGGGAGGCTAGCTGACGAGGCTAGCGCGAGATTCAGCCAGTTTAAATAAGACACGCTTAAAATATAAATATAAATATATATATGTGTGTGTATATATATATATATATATATATATAGTGGAGAGTTTAAGCTTTCTGCTGTTAGACATTTGCGAAGTTGGACTGTAGACTAAACTAAGTGACGTCATGGTTTATCCCTACCTGTGAAGTGAAGGTTGACTTGTGGGGACATTTGGACATGCTTTCGATTTTAAAACTTTGACCAGGCCGGTGGGATGTCGGGGACAACCGCGGGACTGCTGAGCAATTCAAAGTAGGTGTTCAGTGAAGATGTCATTCACTGACCACCTGACGTCATTCAGTTGTCTCGTGCCCCTGTCATGGACTTTGCCACACGTGACATGACGTACAGATTTTTTTTTTTTTTTTTTTTTTCTCCTCTTATTTCTCAAATCTCAGGGGCCGAGTAGCGGCACAAGACCCAAGACCACTGATGGAGGCATCAGACCGGTGGAGAAAAGAGGACCTTACATCATGTCCAGAGCTCCAGCCATCCACCTCAAACTACGTAAGCATTTCCTTCACTGGAGGAGTCATTGGACAACACGCTGCGTGTCCGTCGTGGTTCCTCTCAGGGTGGTTGTGAGTTCAGCTGCGGGTCATGTTGATGCTCTGAATCATATGATGCTGACTTGACGGTTTCACTCGGACTGAGTGGCAAAAAAAAAAAAAGAAAGAAGCAATAACTTTCCATAATGTCACATCCGACACTGATAACTGCATGTGATGTAGATCGGTCCGCGCTGTGCAACCGTAACTCTCAAGGTGTTTACAACTAAATTGTGTGCATCATAACTCACTTGACTGATAAATCTGAATGCAATAATCATGTGGCATCAGTTAAATATACTACCTGTTTATTTTTGCATAAAGCCAGACAAATGTCACAGACGTGGAGGATTTATACACACATACAAGTTAATGTAGGATGAGTGTCTGCAGTCTAAATCTGTCACGTGAGGTTGGAAATGCCAATTGCATTAGACACATGACATATTTTACACACTTCTCTGTCTCTCTTTTCAAATAGCTTCACTGTCAGGAAAGAGCAAGACAAACTCCCAACGTCCCCCCTAAAGCCTCCTCACGGACTTAACTGACGTTACAGCTGTATTGTTTGAGTGTTTCAGTGACATCACGCACTGCTTGCATTGTCATTGGTAAAGAAAAAATGCCAAACCTCCAGGAAAAAAAAAAAAAGTGTGTGCATGTTCAATGTTTATACATTTTAACAAACTATCAAAACTTAGTAAAGGCTTTAACACGAGTAAATCCAATTCAGATGTTTGACTTAAGATACAAAAAACTTTACAAACCCGAAGAAAACAACTACAGCAGCGAGCAAGCGGGTTCTGTCACTTCCAGATAACAACATCCATGCTTCCTCTCTTTACATTTTGTGAGTGGCGGGACAACCACGTTTAATACGTCACCAATCTTGCTGTGAACTGTAGGTAATTCCCTTAGACGTAGTATGCAGAAATGTGGACTCGCGGATAGGGTGCTTAAAGGGCTCAAAACGTCCGTCACAAGGCCCTCACAGACTGGATTGAGTGATGATTTGACAGGCGGACAGTCCTAAACCCTCGCGGACTTACTGGGAACGCGCCTTAAAGTGTGTGAGTCTGAGGGTGGAGGTTGGGATGAGGCCAACCTGAAAACACAATTCATTTAATCAGAAAGAAGAAAATGTTCAGTTATGTTTGCAGCTACGTTGTTTGTTGTTACCATCTTTTCCAATCTTTATAGGAGTCCTCTCCCAGACAGCAACTCCTAAGAAAGATGACAAGACTTGATCTTTAATCTCAGTCTATGTGTCTACGTTTCTTACCATGGTGACAAATCACTCTTAGAGAAGTGCTCAGGCTCCTTTATAAAGCAGCATGCATGTAGGGAGCTTCATAAATCTCAAGTTGTCTGTGCTAGGAGTGTTTTTAGTCCAAGTCATCATTGAATTCTTGGGTGTGGTTTGTAAAGATTTTATAAATACAGGGACTTGGGTTTTATTTGTTAAATGTTGTTAGGAAAGGGGGCTTCCATAGCTTTGCGACTCAGTTTGTGTTTCCATTCACGTAAGCTGTTAATCATAAGAGATGTGTCTTGTTCTAATTATCCAAAGAGAAACACAGGGAGATGGCGAGGAAAGCGCTGAAGAAGAAAGCCCTCTCACCAGGACTTCCAGTGACACATCAGCCCAGACAAGGAGCCAAGAGGTGAGGAGGCCTGATGACGAAAGAGGAAGCAGCTTTGTGTGACATCAGCATGACGCAGAAAGAGAGGTTTGTTTTTCTTTTTGACTGTTTCTGGTTCTCCTTTCAGGACGGTGAAGTATAACAAGGGCTACGCTGCTTTGAGTCAACACGCAGAGGATACTTTGGTTGCACTGGACTCGGACAGGTAAGGTCACTCCAGGTATACGGGTCATAGAGTTTGTTAAATTCCTACTACAGTGGTGCTTGAAAGTTTGTGAAAGTCTACATGAAAGACAACCCAATTAAACCAATAAGATGAAAATATTATCCATGGTCTTTTTTTTATTTTATTTTGAGGAAAATTATCCAATGTTACATAGTGACAGAAGTACGTGAACCTTTAGGATTATCAGCTAATTTGAAGGTGAAATTAAAGTTAAGTGTTTTCAGTCAATTGGCTGACAGTCAGGTGTGACTGGGTTCCCCGTTTTATTTAAAGAACAGGGCTCTATCGATGTCTAAGCTTGCTGTGTATCATGGCACGAACAAAGGATATTTCCCAAGAGAGAGCTGTTGATGCTCATCAGGGCTGAAAAGGTTACAAACCATCTTTTAAGAGTTCAGACTCCACTCGTCCACTGTAGACAAATTAAGTACAAATAGAGAAAATACAAGGCCATTGTTACCTTCCTCAGGAGTAGGCAACCGTGGCCTTGTTGAGGAGGGCCTTCTAGTGGGGAGTGGCCCTTCACAAGGAAATGGGACAACACTCGCCTCAACAGTTCTCCTAAGTTAATTGTTAATACGTTTGTAAGTCTCAGGAGTTTGATTTAGATTTAAGGAACTATACAGAATGATGACCGAATAGTGTATCTCAGAGAATCTGCTATTACTTCTCACAAACAAGACTTTATTCAGTCAGTCTGAACCATAAATAGTTTTATTTTCCCAAAGCCACACTTTCAGATTACAAAAATATTCTTGAAGAAAATTATTTGTATGGATCAATTTTCATGTTATGTAGCCTCAGCTTGCAAACACTGTTTGGAGGGCTAAATGACCACTACCCCTCGATCCCTGCAAGAAACGGGACACCCTACCGCACACAGGCACGCACGTGCTAAACAGAGTGGTCAGGACAGGTGGTAGGGTCACTGGGGGGGGTTGGGATCGGGTCCAAGAACAAGTCGTGTAATAGTCCCTGAGGTCTCAAAGGAACCCAGAGTAGTGTCTAAGCTACTAATGAGTCCACTTCACAACAACACTGAGCATCAATGGTGTGCACAGCAGGATGCAAATCTCCAAAAAGAACAAAGCTAAAGGTCACGTGGGCAAGACGAAAGGTTCGTTGGAATAATGTTTTGTTGACAGATGAGACCAACGCAGAACTTTTTGGTTCAGATGAGAAGCATTATGTTTGGAGGAAGGAAACCACTGCATATCAGCATATGAATCTGAACCCCTCTGTGAAGCATGGCGGTGGTAGTATCATGGTTTGGGCCTGTGTGGGTCCATCTGAACCACGACAGCCTGCGATCATTGATAGAATAATGAATAATGACTTATACCAGTAAACCCGGAAGGAAAATGTCAGTGAGCTGAATCTCAAGAGAAACAACCCAAAGCACACCAACGAATGGTTAAATATGGGTCAGGACTTTGACTTTCAACAGCCAAATCAAAGTCCTGACCCGAATCCAATATCATGTGAGGAACCCACTACCATCCCACAGTTGAAGCCGCTCTGCTGCAGGAACGGGCTGAAATTGTTCTGAGCCGATGTGCAGGACAATTCAGTTCGGTTCGGTTCCAGTTACTGCTGCACAATAGGGTCACACCAGATACTCACAGCTGAGGTTCACATACTTTTGTCACTCACTGATAAGTAATATTGGATCATTTTCCTCAGACAGTAAATGACCAAGTCTAATATTTTTGTCTTATTTTTTAATTGGGTTCTCTTTATCTGCTTTAAAGACTTGTGTGAACATCTGATGATGTTTTAGGTCATATTCATGCAGAAATATGGAACAATTTAGAAACTTTCAAGCTCCCATGTAACTGCAGTAAACTAAACACAGATGGTCTGTTAATGTTAGCACTTCTTAGTGGGTTTTTCTTCTACAACAGCTAATCTATTTATTGGTTTCACATTTCTTTCAAGTCTACACATGAAAGAGATATGACCTTCAGTGCTCACAAGGACTGTATTTGCCATAAAAGCATGCTTTAAAATGAGCCTTTGGACTCTTTATTTTGATGTTCTTCAAGTTCGAGTGCGTCAGCAAAGTATGTCCCCAATGAAAAATCTTTATCTAGTGTCAGGTTTTCTTCTAAACAACGTTACATGAATACAGATTAATTAAAGATGAAATGGTCATATCTTTAAATTTAATGTAACATATTATACTGCGGCCATAAAACCAAGTCACCTGGACATTTACCAGTTCACGTTAGAAGTTTTGCGGACAGTAACATTAGTGTTCCTGAACAAGTTTTTTGTTGGCTGTTGGCTTTTTCACCTCACAATAACAGCGTGTGTCTTTACAGTGATGAAGAGATCGATTTTGAACAGTACTCTTCGGGATACTCTTCGGCTGAGGTGAGTCAGCCCCGCAGGACATTTTTCTGATTCTATCTAAATTTCAGTTACCACATTGTTAAACCGGCTGTGTGACTGTTTCTGTGGAGGTGAGTAAAAACAGATCAAAGTGCTGATAAGAGGTCCAGATTTAAGTGCATCAAACTTTCAGAAATCGTGCCAGATCTTTTTTGTGTTTGCATGTACGCAGTATAACAGTTCACACTGAGTGTGAGTGTGAGTGTGAGTGTGAGTGTGAGTGTGGGTGTGGGTGTGGGTGTGAGTGTGAGTGTGTGTGTGAGTGTGTGTGTGTGTGTGTGTGTGTGTGTGTGTGTGTGTGTGTGTGTGTGTGTGTGTGTGTGTGTGTGTGTGTGTGTGTGTGTGTGTGTGTGTGTGTGTGTGTGTGTGTGTGTGTGTGTGTGGGAGAGTAACTGTGAGAGTCAAGGATGTCTTTTACTTCTGTTGTTGTTATTTTAGTTACACACACTGAGCCTCTGGCTGTTTCCTGACTTTGGACATGTAGATATGTGGAGTTGTTCACTCTGCCTTTTAACAAAGCTTCAGTTCAAATGCAGTTTTTCCTGTTTTCACATATTGCAGTTGAGTAACTGTTGAGACTACATCATACCTAATGAACAAACATTGAAGTAGTTCATGGCTCTCCCAGCTATTTTTGGAGGGTACAAATGTGCAAAATGAAAAAGACTTAAAAAAAAAAAAGAAGTTTGGTGCCAATTTTAACATGATTTTAATTGCTAACAGTAATAAACACAGAACTGGTGGCATCACAGGCAACCTGACTTGATCTTAAAAGATGGTTGCGTCACTCATGAACTCCTATCTGTTCACATAGATACATTTTTTATTTTTCTATCTAGCAGGTTTCGCCACGTTATTGAGTGATGTGTGTGTATTACTGCCTCCTTCCTCTTTGCTCTGCAGGTCCACCCTGATTTGAGCAGGCAGCTGCTTCAGGACGGCTACCGCCTGGATGAGATCCCTGATGACGAGGACCTGGACCTGATTCCGCCCAAAGCCATGGGCTCGTCTGTGTGCTGCTGCTCCGAGGGCCCGTCCTGCCGCATGCAGTGACGTCGGTGCCGCGCCTTGAACCTTACAAAGGCTTGGCTCCAGCTTCACCTGACTGTAGTCACTGGTGCCTGCTGCCTTCTCTCTGACCGAGCTCCACTGCTGCGCTGCCTGAGGACTTCCAGCTCTGGAAGCTGGACTGCGTGCACGGAGACCGCTCAGCCCCCATTAAAAACGCAGATGGACGTGAGAACAAGCCTTATCCACTGTGACCCCAAAGCTTGACCTATTTTTTTATTTATTCTTTTTTCTTTTTATAGGATTAAATGACACGCTATCTCCGCCACTGCTTCAAACGGAGTGGCAGAGTAATTCAACATTTGGGATGTTCCCTTGTTGACCTATGGAGAGCTAGTTACCGTCTTTACTTCTCTGGTAAACAGGTCTGCGACCTTCTAAGCACGACATGCATACAAGTATGAGGTATTGTGTTTTAATGTTTCAACCCAATCAGTACCTAACTGCTAATTGAAATAATGGCCCCTCACGTCACCATTGACATTCCCTGACTACTGTTGAATTTACAGTCTGTTTTTCTTCATGGCTGGACTACAACAGCAGGCTGTTCCTGGAAATGAAATGCCTGTCACTGATCGGTTTATAGTTCAACCATTGGTCAGCTGAATGTGACTATCTGTTTCAAAGCTGATCTCGGTGCAGGCTTTTCGTGCAACTATCTGCAGCTCGTCCCGGGGGAATCTGGAGCCGCCCCACCACCTTATTCTTTTCATCCTTACCCAGAGATCATAACTATAGGTGAGGGTAGACCGACTGGTAGACTGCAGTTCGGCTCCCTTTTCACCACCACAGTCCAGTACAGCCACTGTGTTACTGCTGCTATTTCTCCCAGCCTAACAAAACAAAAAGCTCTGTTTCAAAATAAAAGCCATTGTTTCAAATTAAAAGCCCTCTCGTTACATACGAGGTCCAGCCATATGCTAGGTTTTGACCTGGTCTTGTTTTCCTTCTGTCCTCAAAAATTACAATTGAATTTGATTTTGAAAGGACGTCACACATATTGAACACCTACTCCAACAGAAATAACTACTGAGAGCACTGAATTGAAGCAAGATGTGTAGTGTTTGAGTGAAACCACCTAATGTCTTCATGGCTTATGTGTATTGAGTAACTGTTTCCTTTACCAAGTGTTACTATATACAAAAAAGGTATTACATTTTACAAGTCGTCATGGAACAAACTACTCATTCCAAGTAGAACTCACTCTTCCTCTGCTTGTAGAAGATACACGAGGAGAGGAATGCAGGATGAAAAGTCGTTACCACAGACATCCACTGTTTGAAAGATTTGTGCAATGAACAGCAGTGCAACACGTATGGACATGTAAGCAGACATATTATCTTAAGTGCTTTGAGAGATGAACCAATGACCTTTGAGTCAATTCCAAAAATGAATATCTGCCACTTTAAAAAAGAAAAGAAAAAGCTGTTACAGAAGATTGTTGGTGTAAAATCAAAATCTATAAGTACTTTTTTTTATTTTTATTTTTTTATTGACATACTTTAGATAATAATTTGTGGTAAATAGAAAGAATTCAGAAACAGATATATGATTTTATTTTATTTTTTTGTATGTGGCCACGATGGATGTGTAGCATTTTGGTTTCGAACCCTCCAGGATCTAATACGTCTATTAGGAAGGATATGAGTGGACATTGCATTATTTTATTTATGTATTTATTATTAAAGTTGTAGGGGACACTAAAACAGATGTTACAGATTGATAGGATACCAGATTAGCATTAAGAACTGAGCTTTTTGTGTGCCCTTGTTGTTTGTAAATCACATTTACATGCAGAAGTTTAAACTACGTGTTTGGGATCATTTTTCTGTTTGATGTGTCAGCTGTTGTTTCCAAAACAACAGACACAGATGAGCTAAAAACAATCTGGGGAAGAAAAAAAAAAGCATATATTATTTTTCTTTTCCACTTTCATGTTACCGTCTGGGTCATATTTTACTATTAACTGTTGGTGTTTATTTTGAAATTGTATGATCAGAAAATGTTAAATGTCAGCATAAGTGACGGTGATCACTTTCCTGGGAGGTGTGTCTGTGTGTGTGTGTGTGTGTGTGTGTGTGTGTGTGTGTGTGTGTGTGTGTGTGTGTGTGTGTGTGTGTGTGTGTGTGTGTGTGACTGAGAGAGAGAGAGAGTGCGCAAATAGAAAGTCATTTGCCTTCAACATGAATTTGTTAAATAATCTGGTCAAGTGCATAAAGGTTTTAAAGTCAGGATAAATGTGTGGCTGCTGTTCGACTCACCTGCCGGCCACACTCTTATTTCTCCTGCTGTGATGTTGGTTGTTACACGTAGTGACTCTCAAGTCGTATAAATGTACGAGAGCAGACCACTTGACCGCCACTAAGTTAAGAACTAGCAGTAGTAGGACATTTTGTGCGAGAACAAAAGTATGAATGTGGATTTGTACTTCAGAGTTGGGATCAGTTCATAAAAGAAAATTTAGGAAGTCGATCTTGATAAAAACCTGGTGTTAAAAAGTGTTAGCTTCATAACATTCGTAATGTACACTATCTCCTCCCAGCACTCCATGGTTGTAATGTGGCTGATTTAGGAATAAAAGATGATTCTGCTATTACACTAAGTGTGAGTCACTCGATACAAGTGTGAGCCAAATGCTTTAAGCGGACCAGCTGACTTTAAAGTGTGTTGGCCCTGCACCATGTTTGTGGGTATATACAATTTTGCACTTTGACACCAGTGGTCAGTAGCAAGTACGCTTGACTCACCTGTACTATGCAACTATTGGGACAATCTGCTTGTTAAATATCATTGAGACAAGATAACGTTATTGTGTGCTCAATGCAATAACTTAAAAATGTTTTTTTTTTATGATGGTAAATTTTAATCTTTTTTTATTTGATTGTACTGTTTATTGGTTCACATTATTAAATAAAACTCAGTTAATTATATTTTGTGTATCGCTTTGATTATAAGTTCTAAAAGTCGTCATCGGTCGTGTTTGTGTAAATAGGTAGCATGTAAAAGAAGCATCTATTCATTGAATGAATGTAAATGAGTTTTAACACAGGAGGTTGATGGAAAACACTAATCATCATGAACACATAGTTGATGTTTCCACAAGTGGGCAGCATGGAGCCATGCTGAACTTCCTATAGGATACCTGTTGCTCCCGCACTTTCCATAAAGTTTTTCAGGTTAATATTGCCCCATACTCTTTGCCACGTAAAATTCAGAAACATATTTGCTGCTGTAAAAAAAAAACTATGCGGCTATGTGAGTAATAATTTAAAACATCCAACATTTACAACATAAACACTTCCACTGAAAGCAACCTTTTTTTTTTTAGTAAAGTTATTATTATTATTATTATTATTTTAAATGTACACACACACTTTTGTTTTTAACTTTTTATGAAGATCATGCATTTTGCTTCGAGACTGTTCAACGCACGTATGCTGTGAAGTGTACGATCCTGGTGAATCCCAGGTGAGGCTGCTCACTGGGTGTCACGCAGCTGAAGGGGCTGACACTGGGTTGCCGTCGCAGGGCGGGCCTAACGGCGCCGTGCGCCATGCGGGGGATGTCAATTGAAGGGGAGGAAAAAAAAAAAAAAAAAAAACAACAACTGGGAGTTACTTCAAGCTCTCCGAGATATGAGATTCGGCCATTTTCCAGTCGGCCCCTCTTTTCTAATAAAGAAGAAATTTGCGCAAATCACAAGGGAAAGGAAGAAAGAAACACCGGACTGTTCGCAGAGGTCGCCCGGGAGAAAAAACCCCAAACCAAAGCCAGCATATTATACCTCCTTTCTGCCGGCGGATCACTCGGGATCTGCGCTGCGTGCACTGTGTCTCACCCCCCCCCCCCCCCCCACACACACACACACACGCACACCGCGTGCGTGCGTGCGCGCGCGTGTGTGTTTACAAGTGTTTGAACGAGTGCCAGAAACGAGGGAAGAAAGGAGGATAAAGCCGAGGAAGGAGGGATGGTGGACAATTCAAGCAGTAGTAAGGCACAAATGGTGAGTCGCGGTCCTGTTTCGCTTCCCGTTTACGTTTCCCTGGTTAGTAACGGGCGAGAAAAACAAAAACACGACTACGAAAGACGCAGTTTAACCGCGTTTTATTTACGTTACGGAAAAGCGTCGGCTCGCTTAACGTTACGGTTTCCAAAAGAAACTAAAAGAAGGCAAAACTTTAACAGGTAATTTTACGTTATTCTGTGTTGCTTTTTTTTTTTAAATTTTTTTACTGGTTTTACAACCTTACGACAAAACTAACTACATTTCTACACAAACGTTTGTCAGCACATTTTATTTGTTTGCGTGATAACTTAAAGACCCTTTACGTTATCCACGTATTTTGAGGATGTGGCAGTTTACTTGGGTAAATGCGGAAAGGGTGGTTTTTTTGTTGTTGTTTTGTTTTTTTCTTCACTTGAGTGTTTGTTTGCCTTATTGATATGATTAGAGAATACACACTTGTTTATTTAACACCGAGCTTTCTGCTGGAGGCTGTTTGAAACAGTTTGTCTCCCTCTCGGAGGAAGGAGTTTGGACATTACAGCTGCGTGAATGAGCGTTTAACTTATTAAAACTCAGTAGACGGTGTCAAGTATTCACTCCTTTTGGTTTGAGAAAGACGTAGAAAATCACTGTACTACTACAAGAACTGAGAACCACTTAAAGTGGGAGACCAACAATTCATTTTTCCCTTCTCTGGTCTTAATCGAGCACTTCCTGTGTCTACAAACTGACGTGTACTCTCCAAAACTTTAACATAGTTGTGTGTATTGCATTTTGCAAAGTTTTGTCTTTTATTTTTATTTTTTTAATGAGCCTGGCTCCATTACTGTAGTCACGGACTGTGTGAGTATTTTTTTTCTTTTTCTTCTTTGGCACAGGCTCAGGTCTTTGTGAGTTTAGATGTAAAAGTTGAGGGCCTCAGCTGCCAGAGTCTATTAATGTTTAATGTGTTTATATTAGTAAATAGAAGTTTAGATGTGTTGTTGTGTTGCACATTTTACATTGTGGTACTTGGGGTCAGGTCTCCTGGTTAAAACATTGACATAAGTAAATGAGTACATGGAGCATCAGCGGGAAAGTGTTTACCACTTGAACCTGATGAAAATGATGTGTATAATAATGAATTATTCATATTTATTTGTGTGAGTTTATATTTAAGTGTGGCATTTGTATTTCCACGGTAGCTTTGAGGAGTTGGTAGACTTCACTATTTGACTGCTTCTCTTCCTCCCACAGCCGAGCATGTCTCAGGAGCCCGGTGTGGCCTTTCCTCAGAGCACCTCCACAGGGGGAATGAAGCTGGAGGCAGTGATGGAGCAGCTCCAGCGCCAGCAGCAGGCCCGACTGGAGATGGAGCGCAAGGAGAGGAAGCTACGAGAGGCCCACATCATGTATGCTCAGCAGGTTGCTGCCCAGCAGGCCATCCTGGCTGCTGCCCGGGCCTCTGGGGCCAGCTTCATGGGCAAAAGCCTAGCTGGAGGGATGTCTGGTGGCGGGTTTCCTCCCCGGGTGTCCAATCAGAGCAGCGTAGACTCGGAAAGAGAGGATGACGAGGACAGAGGCAGGGATTCTGGGGATGAGGATGACGACAATGAGATGATGGAGGGGGACGAGGGAAGCGATGAGGATGAGGGAAGCGCCAGTGGTCTGGAGTTCCTCCGCAAGCAGACCCTTGCCTTGCAGCAAAATGCCTCCCGCATCACAGCCCGTCCATTTGGCAGTTACTCTGCTTCGGCCCCTCAGAGGGCTGCGTCCTCACCTATTAGAGTGAAGCAGGAACCTGATGAGGGTCTTTCTCCTGCAGGGCCTCACTCTGCTACCTCCCCTAACGGACAAGCCGACTGGGGCTTTGATGATCACTTCAAACAGGTTAGTGCCTTGCCTCTCCTGCTCCCTCCTCACCACACCATTTCCTCCTTATTGCAGCAAATCTTTTTTTTTTTTTTTTTTTTTTTTTGCCCAGTTATGTCTTCCACATATTGCCCCTTTAACCAAAGCTGTCATGTGTATAAATACCTTATCTAGAGTGACCTTTGAAAATTACCACTGAAGATTGACCTCTGTTAATAATAGTGTCTTAAAATTAGCACAGTGACTTTTGTTTGATTTCCCAGATCAGCCACCTGCTGTGAGAAACTACTTAATCTTGACTGTAGGACAAACCCCTCCCGCTGTATCATTGTGAGACACTTAAAAACTCAGCAAAGGTTGACCGCCAATTGGCTTTTGTGGCAAAAAAATACTCCCAAGTGAGTCTTGGCAAAGGGCCAGGCTGAGGCTCAATGTGTTCACGCTCACAAGTTCTCTCCCCTGCACTCACTGTGTGTGTGTGTGTGGTGTGTGGTGTGTGGTGTGTCTCTCTCTCTCTCTCTCTCTCTCTGTGTCTCTTGCTCTGTCCCTCTTGGTGCTTTGCTCTGGTTTGGCTCTGATCCAGGTAGCAGAGTCAGGCGGGGCAGGGCCGCTGCTGTGAGGCAGTGGGTGGTTGGCCGGGTCAGCAGGAGGATTTTGGGTGGGTGGAAAGGTTGGATGTAGTACACAGTAGCAACCTGTCAGACCCCACACTCGCCACCCGAAGAGTTTCGGCTGTGTGCCAAGTGTACTTTCCCTTGAAGGTAAATATTGCCTCAGCACAGTGTTACAGAAGACTGGAATGCCAACTGGGACGCCAGCCCAGCTACATGTGGTTTAGCGTCATAGCTCGGGACATAGTAGGTTAGAGTGTCATAGCTCGGGACATAGTAGGTTAGCTCGGCAGCCTGTGGGCGATATAAAGGTCACAGGACATATCAGTGGTTGATCAGTGAGCTGAGGGTGCTGGGCTGTCATGTGTCTGGATTTTATTACTGTCTATTTAAAGGCAAATGTCTTTGAATGGTGCTTCTCTAGACCACATTTCCAAATTTAGCTTTGGAGCATGGACATTTGGTAATGACTCGGGGGAGCCCTGCAGCACAGAGACACTCAGGGAAGACAATAGTGTAGATGTGGTGAAAGGAGGAGCAGCTGTAGTATTTTAATTCTCCTTGTACATCTGCTGGAGTGTCTGCCTTCTCAGGGATCTGCTGGAAATGGTCCAACACATCACCCTGTTGGATTTGAGCATTGTATGAAACTGAGTTTTCACAGCATTGTTTGGACACCTCATTGTTTGTGGAGGTGTCAGAGAGCGTGGAGTAGTATTATTCTGTGAGATGGCCAGACTTTGTCTGTGCATTGTCAGGACAGAAGATCATAGCAGCAAAGTTGTAGCTGACCAGTGCCCTATCTATGGCCTGGTGTCTTTTATTAGGAGAGGCGGGTGAGCCTGGGGGTTGGGGGAGGCATTATGGGACGAGAATTGGTCTGGCCTTTTTTTGTTTCCTCTCTTTTATCTTTCCTGTCATTATGTCAGCTCTGCAGTATTTAATGACTGCTCATCTCTTCAGGCAGTTTCAGGTTGCACCACTGTAGGGGGAGGGGGACAGTGGAGGCCAGGGAGCTGTGCTTTTTTTCTTTTTTTCTTTTCTTTTTTTTTGATGTCATTGTCTTCCAGAGACCAGAGACAAACCTGGCAGATGCCGCAAATACCAACCCCTAAAATAATGGAGTAGATTTATTATATTCTGCCAGCAGTGACAGAGGGGTGACAAGATGAGCAGCTGAAGAGACAAATGTACAGAAGAAATTGACATTTTACCTAACCAGTCCCATTGGATTGAGGCTTTTATCCAAAACTGTATTTAGAGAGTTTGGCTCCTGATTTCATCCAGAACAACTTGCAGAGGTATGACCAGGATAATAATGTCCATTTGCTAATTCGCCAACATTTCACAGAACTAAAATTGATCCCCGTAATTATTTATATGTCGAGATGACGGGTGGATCGTGTAGTATGTTGCAGATATAACAATGATTACTTAATGTACATCTTTGAAGTAACAATGTGATGATAAATTGCACATAATTTTCCTCATCCAGCAGCAAGACTTGACTGACCATTTGATCAGAGCGTGTGCAGAACTACAAAACCTTCATGGCGCCAACTGAATTGTTTCAATACTATCTAGAAACGCCTGTTATTTGTCACAAAAGTTTGGTACCTCGGCTACGTCCAGTCTATTTAAAAACATATAACTTTTAATACATTTACATCGTTAATCTCAACAACGTAAATGTGCCAACTTCGTGGTTAATCTACGCAGACTACTTCGGCAGCCACATCAATGAAATCACTGGGTTTCAAGTAAGAACATCTCAAACTGATTTCACTCTTTTCAAGCGAATTTTTCGCCATGTTGTGTACAGGTCATATGGGGGGGTGGATAGACATGGTAACCAGTGTTTTCCTGTCAGTGATGTATGTGGTGACCTCAGCCTTGTCCCAAACAGCAGAGTAAATAATTGTCAAACAAGGGGATGGACAAAGGCATAGCATGGAGAGAGAGAGAGAGAGCAGAGCCAGCTTGGCCTCCTCTCCTCTCCTCTCAGTGGGACAGAGGCTGCATGACCTCTGTAATCCAGCCTCCGACCCGCCTCATGCCTCCTGCTCCACATGTGCAAAGACCCTTCCTCTTCCTATAATCTGTCTGTGATTAATAAGAGTTTTAATCGTGCCTCTGCACGCTGATTGGCATGATATATCGGCAGTGACACTGCATAAGTTGGATTAGCTGGATGTGAAGGAAATGTTGAGTGGTCTGCCGGCTGGTGGTGCATGAAAGCAGTTGCTTTATGTTTACCATCATCACATGATGCTCATTCCTGTAGTTTTGACTTGTACACAAAATGGAGGCGGTGGCAGTATTTCACTTGCTTCTGTGTTCTGTATAGAAACGTGCGAGCTGGAAAACAGTGTAAGGTGTGTATTAAGTTGTTTGTCAATTAACTCTGTCACTTGAACCTTTTTCAATGGACTACATTAGTTCTTTATGTGCTCCTACATTTATTTGTTTTATTTAGGAGCACGTATAGTCCTGGGGAAAGAGGTTATCGTAGAGCCCTCGGGGGGGGGGGGGGGGGGCAGAGCAAGTCTACTTCGGCATTACTGTGATCATCACATCACGGCGGCTAAATGTTAAGTTTAAGAGTGCAACTACGCATCAAGTTGACAGATTTGTGGCCACATTTTAGTTGTTACTAATTGATGGTTTGGTTGCATCATGTGACTTAATATTAGCAAATATTAAGAATACTTCATTTGATTTGGTTCACTCTTCATTGCGTCACATAGACTAACCAGCCAATAATGTCAGCGTAGTACATTTAGATTGTACATTTGCAGGGTAGTGTATTTATCAGGCTCAGTTACATGCTCCTGAATCTCTGCCCCCTGCAGCCTGATGAGATTTGTAGTTTGTCCTGTTTGGTCAAACCAGAGGATTTCTTCTGGAAAGTCTGCAAAGCCAGTTGTTTCAGCATCTCACACTAAGTAAATCAGTGCAACAGGAGCGCTCACTCGCCATCTCAGAACAGAAGCAGGCAGAACCTTTGTACAACATGGGTGAAAGATCCCTGTAGGAAAAGAGGGGTTCAACCAGACCGCCATGGTTCAAATCTGGTTGCAGAGGGCAAGTGGGGCATCCTTTATTGATGAGCCCTGCCAATGCTTGCCACCCTTAAGCCCTGCATTTTCTGCACAGGCACAGAAGCTGTTGAGGCAGCACTGTTGCATAATTTAGCTGTAGCCCCAGCAACACATCAGCAAGGAGGGGGGGGGTGCTGCATGGCTGCAGTGGAGAGATCGATAAAGATTGTGCGTGAGCTGTGAGCTTCAAGAGGCAGGAATGTTTGGCCTCATTTTCCACTCATATATGATAAATGAGGCGGGCATTGTGTTTAGCAGATGGACTCAAGGTTTAATTTTGACAGAGGAATGTGAAACAAGTCGATCCAGTGCATCAGCACACTGCTGCAATATCGTTGGAAAGGCTGCTTTGTTTGTTAGAAATGTACAACCATGTCGCCATGTCTGTCAGTAGTGATGTAGTGGGTGCCTCACCGCCTGGTGTGTCTGCTCTGTATGCCAACCTGAGCTGCTTTTTGAAAGTTATGTTGGTGTCTGGCATGCCATAACTGTCAGTGGGTTTTAAATGGTGTACTTAGTATTATTGTGTTTACTGGACTTCCTGTTATGCTGATGTAATAAGGCTGGAATTACCATCTGACCTCTGTTCGTACAAACAAATTCGTGCAAATTGAGGTCATTCAAATGAGAAATGATGAGGAAAGCCGAGGTCTGTTAAAATGTGTTGCACTGCTTGGTCAGAAAGAGAAGCTGACTCATCCCGATATCTGAATAGGAATTGCTTCACTATGTCGCCAGTCTCTTTGTTATCTGGATGATGTCAAGACAGCAAAATCACATTACTAATGGCATGTGTGATGAATAGCCTGTGCACTAAACTGTTAACCTCATTTCCAAATTTGCCACACTGGTCTCGGCCCAGATTTAGGCTGGCTAAAAGTGTCTGATTTTAGCTGTATTTTTAGCTCACTGGTGTGAAATTCTCCATGAGCACTCTGGCTGACCTGCTATTCCTCCCTCTTTGTCTGTCTTTGTTTCATACATTAACTCTACCACAACAACTTATTGTTCATGTTTATATATTTAGGGCCCGAGCACCGATGGTGCAAAAGCCCTATTGTTATTCAAGGAATTATTTTTCTTGTGTATTATTATTATTATTATTTTTACGTAAAGTGATTTTCCTTTTTGGAGGCTTTATCAGATTCAAAAACTCATGAAAGTGTCTCCCGGTGAAAAAATTCATATTCTAGTGGAGTCTCGAGTGGGCGTGGCCAAATGGCTCGAGAGCGCCCCCTAAAGACATGCCCCGGCGGCGCCCACATTTACCTAAATTCATGAAATCCAGTGGACAGGTGTGTCACACCTGGACGCACAAAAAAGTTACATTGCACCATTACGTCAACTTGACAGGAAGTCCACCATTTTGAATTTAGTCGCCATTTTGGGCGATTCTTACACGTTGTACTTTGTCGAACTCCTCCGAGGGATTTTGTTGCACCGACTTGAATTTTGTTTCTATGGATAGATAACATGTTTGGGATTAAATCTTATCAAAATAATTCGTTTTCGTCGATGCGTGTGCCCGTAAAGAGGTGGCCATTTTGAGGGCCTCGCCATGAAACTACGAGTGACTTTAAATCTGATGTACATGGACCGACCTTCTCCAAACATCACAGGTATGATAACAGCCCCGCCCTCAACACCCCTGTGGGGGAATATTCGCTCATAGTCATAGCGCCCCCTGTTGGCCACTGGAAATTACACTTTTCATACTTTCACGTTCTACATCGAGCTGGTTGATCCCATGAACGTAAAGTCGGGTCACAATAACCTAAACATGTAGTTGATGACATATTGAGACATTCGTTCGACTTTGTCGATGGGCGTCGCCAAACGGCTCGCCAGCGCCCCCTAAACTGCAGCTCCGGCACCTCGTTTCACCTACGTGCACCAAATCTGTTTGACTTGTGTATCACACTGAGATGTACCGAAAAGTGTCTCAGCATCGTGAGTTTGTTTTCGTCGATCCGTGTGACCGTGTCGTGGCGGCCATTTTGAGCGTCTCGCCGTGAACCTGCAACTGACTGTAACTTTTATGAACATATTCCGATCTTCCTCAAACATTACATCTTTGATATCAGTCCCGCCCTGAAGACACCCAATAGTAATATTCCGTCATAGTCGTAACACCCCCTGCTGGAGACATTAAACGAGACAAAAATAGCAACTTTAAGCGGGGACATGTGGACCCTCGCGCGCTGCATGTCGGGAGGGGGGGCGGCGCACAGAGTGCGAGGGCCCGTTATCACTGTTTGCAGTTTTAATTAGGTTTGTTTTCTTTTGGGAATTCAGTATTTTTGACAGATGAAGGTGAAGGGTATTATTTACACATTCATGTATATGGTGTTACGTTAACCTCTAAGTTGCATTGCTGTGGGATATTTCAGTTAACGCTTGTAGTTCAATGCCCAGTGAACTTTGCTTTACCTCATTAAGAGCAGGTATTAGTTGGTTGGATTAGATGGAGGTGACAGGACTTCGAGCTCTTTGTTTCCTTTTTTAATGTCTGATTGATGCTACACTTAATTAAGCTTAATGTGGGCCACCTGTTACAGCTGAATGTGTGTCAGGATGGAAACAAATAAGGGTGTTGAATAATTGTGTTTCGCACTTACAGTTTCCAGTAGAGTTGGAGTACAGGAAATATTAGAACATGTAACTTAATTTAATCTGCCTATGGTACTTTATAATCACATAAAAGAGGAAAAAGAATTAAAAAAAAATATATCCCATCCTGCCTTTAAAACCATAAAAACAATTTCATGTTACATCAGTCATCAGACAATATTTAACTAAAAAGCCAAGTGTGCGACCTGTTTGTGACACTAACCACATTACAATAAGTTGATTTGAAAATTCACCGGTTTTTGCTATTTCGGGCAAAATAAAAAATATTTTTAGAAGTCCTTAGGATTACTAAAAAAAAGAGATAAAAAAAAAAAGAAGATATATTTAAAGTCTCCAATCACACATTGTAGTGTAGAAGTGCTTGCTACTTTTTGATGCCAGTGTGTGATGTGCTGAAAGGCACCAGTGTTGACTCAAAAGACTTGAACTTGCTCAGCTGAGAGTTTCACATTTTTCCCTAGTGTTTTTTTTTTTTAAACTACTTCAACCCTAAAATGGGATTTGGTTTTTCACATGCAAATTGAAGTTTTGTCTGAATTAGTGCGTGGAGTGTAATGGTACTGGCAGAGAACAAGCCTCATTTTGTGCTGGCCTCCTTTTAACATCTAAGTGCAGAAGATTCCCCCATTCCCAGAAATAGAGGTATTGAATTTAGTAGGGAGATGAAGGGGGAGGAGATGCTGGGGAAGTAGAAGAGGGGTTAGTGGTCTGGCTGAGCACACTACACTGCCCCACCCAGAGGAAACATTCCAGACAGAATTAAAGAGTTAACTCTTCAAACAGTGAACATTCCCACCGGGGGCTCCCAACAAGAGAACAGGGAGTTTGGTGGGGGGTGGGGGGTGGGCAAGTCCATGTTGTAGTCATGCCCCTGATTGGTGATCTTTCAATTCATTTCACTCAGTGCTGTAGAGGCTGTAAAAGAAAAAAAGCCAAAGGGCCTGAATGGGAGGAGCTGGATGGGAGGACCCACTGATGCAGGCAGAGACAGTTTTTTTTTATTTGTCTGAGTCCCAAAGGGCACATCTGCTGCTGGCTGGCAGGAGGGAGGAGGCTTCTGCAGTCACTTCACCTCTGTCACACCATGGCCTGGTCAAATGCTGCAGTAATTAGCAGTGTCTGGTCTGTTGTGATGATTCTGCCATCTGAACTCAAGACTACGGGATTTAGATTGAGTTAGGTTAGTCACTCATGGATTCATAGTACTGCATCTCCATCAAAATGAGGAAGGGTTTACACTATTTGTTACACTTTCACTCTCCACTGTTAATGTGGATCAAATACATACACTACAATCCACACTAACATCCTTCATTGAGAATATCTGGACCAAACTTCTTTTAAACTCAGCTGTGTGGCAGCATGATTTGAAAGCAAGTGGCAACTTATGCTTCAAAATATGTGTAACATCAGTCATCTGTCATTTACAGATATATATTTCTAACTACATCCAGCTTTACTGACACCATGCTTGTTGAAATGGATGCTACATATTATAATGTATGTTCAATATCAAGGTAAACATTTTTGGTTTTTATCGACACATGGAAACTTTAATTCTGCCGTAAGCTTTTTTTTTTAAATTTTATTTTTATTTTCCCCATTGCTCATGTCTATACCTATTTCAGAGAAAGTTTAGCTGTTGCCACAGTGAAATGCTAATTTCCTTTGTGGGTTTGTCTATACCTTCCAGTGCAATTTGTAGTTTTTTTCTCAACAGAGCCATTTTAATGGTCTCTGAACTATTTCTTAAGACAAGCTGTCTGACCAAGTTGGAAAGTGTTTGTCATTCTGAGTGAAAACAGTTCTCTCATAGAGGATGGGACATTTAATGAGAATGCATTTCCAGTGTTGTTCACATAAATAGTAACACATGAAAAAACAGAGCTTGAAAGTCAACACAGCATGCCAATCATGGTATGGATAGGTGGCAATGTTGTATTGTCTGCTTTGGAAACTTAAAGATAATGGGCGACACAGTCACCCTATCTGATGCTGGGAAGGTGTGGGGGAAGGTGGAGGGGAAGGGGATTTCCGAGGCTTTCTGACCATCCCACATGCAGTTCAGACAGTGTGCAGGATTTCTCCTGCAACATCCTGCAAGTGACATTTTGAAAGTTGCATTGTCACTGAACCTCCATTTAATTAAATTAAAAGACAAAAAGTTCTCCTATTCAGATGTAAATGGTGCATGTCCATTAGCTGTCACTGTTTGGTTTTTTTTCCCAAATTGACTCTGGAGGATTGACTTTCTTGCTTCTAATGGAA
Source organism: Brachyistius frenatus (assembly GCF_029030835.1). Lineage (NCBI taxonomy): Eukaryota > Metazoa > Chordata > Actinopteri > Embiotocidae > Brachyistius > Brachyistius frenatus. Next base: position 2,615,268 of record NW_027210608.1, read on the forward strand.
ACTGAGCCACTGATGTCTGCTGTAATTTGATCACTTTGTAGTGAAACCACAAGCCCTCTGCCACACACTGTTGCTGGTTCCATTCGTCCTTTACAACCACTCCCACTGAACATATCTCAACACCTGCTCTTTAATGAAGGCAAACAGAGAAAGGGGAATAGCCAAATGAAAGAAAGTCATCCACCAACGCCTTTGGCAGCTGCAATGAAACAGCCAAGGTCATATGACACCATTGAGCAAAGTCTCCTTGAGTTTTATATAGGCTGACAGCATATAGTGACATATACAGTGTGCATGTCCTGTACATCCACTACCATTCACACTGTTGTAGTGACCCACAGCACAGTATGCAAGGTCCTGTTGTCCTTGTGGCATGTGGGGTTTCTGGTATACTGTTTATTTAACTTGTTCTGTCTTTACGCCACATGATTGATCCTCTGCATGTTCTTATTTCTTATTGTATTATTACATACCATTTAATCCTAGTGTTCATGCACTGGAATGTAAACAAATCCTTTTTTAAATTTGGGAGAGTTGTCAAACTTATAATTACATTGTAAAAAAAAACAGGCACCTATCAACACTTTACCAGAATAAAGGACGTGTCCAAACAATTATTTGAATTGGAAATCCACTTATTTGACACTGTTCACTGTGATGCCACTCTCTTTATGGCCACTCTCTCAAGACAAAGAGGAGATGGGGCATGTCCTATTGTTTTCACCATTTATTTTTGGATTGGACATGGACCACACAAACATGCTGTGATACAGGTAATTTGTACACGTAAACATTTTGTGGACTAATTTAATTTACAGTTTTAGTGTTTTATTGGTGTGCAGATCGGATGTCGATTGGCCTTTTTTTTTTTTATTGCTGATACTGATCAACTAAAAGTGATCTACTCACTCCAGAGACCGTCTAGACAGCAGGTGTTTGGAAAATGCAATGCAATTAAAGTGTGAGCCCAGTCATATTGGGACATAAAGCAACGTGGCATTTATTAGGCTGTCTGTGTTGTAGCCAAGACATCCTCCAATTGGCAAATTGCAGTTGCAGACAAAAGAGATGGTGTCTTTGGGTTGTGAGGTCTGTTTTGAACCTTGTAGGAAGTGCTAAGCAGTGACAAGGTGAAGGGTGAGAGTTGTCTATTGTTAGATTGTTAGTTTCTTGGCTGCCTTAGACTGTCGCTTTGGCTGAGCTCCAGGCTAATGTCAGGGCCCTGTAGGTGCTAACTGGGCTACTGTGTCAAGGCACTTGGGTAAACACAGCAGCTGACTGGGACCTGGCACAAAGCCACACAAGAAGAGTAGGAGCTGAAAGAAGTTCAGGAGGCTTTCCTTTCACTATAGCCTGCCTGCTTTTCAGTCAGTGTTGCACTGGCTGTGAAAATCCCATGTAGTTTATAGTATAGTGCCTGGTTGTTTGTCTGTCAAGTCTTCAAACATAAGCAGAGTGTAAGCATGTGCTTGGGAGCAACCAGCTGAGGTGGAAGGAAGAAAAAAAAGAAGCTCTTGGCCACTACCCAGGAAACGTCACATTAAAAGCTAAAAGCAATGTGTTCACAGCTTGGCTTCCAACATTTACATTCTGCATTCATGGCTGTACATACTGAAAGCGCCATAAGAAGCAAACGAGTAAGTAGTGTTTTTGCCAAAAGACACTGGCTAATACCAAATGTTGTACTTGTGTACAGACGGGTTCATATAGGAAAAGAAAGAAGCTTTTTCCCACTGGGCTGAGCAAAGTCCTGTTTGTAGTAGTGTTTCATTTACACAGGTTATTGGACAGCAGAGGTATGTTGAAGAATAATGAGGTATTACAGTTCCAGTAGTTCTTTTGGATAAAACTCTGTACATCTTCTGCCGCAAACTAAAAACATACCTCTTCAGACTTTACCAATTGTATTTTCTTGATTCCTGTTGTTCCGGGTTTTGTGCCCTCATGGTTGAAATGCACTTATTGTAAGTCGCTTTGGATAAAAGCGTCAACTAAATGAAATGTAATGTAATGTAATAAAACTGCTTTTTCAGATCAAGGACTGTATTTTAATTATTTAAAGGTACAGCATAAAGCGCATTTAGGACACGTCTTAATCCAGTTTTACCAGTTTAACGGCAGATAATCTCAGAGTAAAATAAGGTGCCTGGTTCAAAGGAGTGGTACTTAATTAATCATAGGTCTATTTTTTTTTTTACATGTAAAATTCCCTTTTAAAAGCCAAATTTGTTTGTGCCTTTGCAGATTGCCATTATAATGTAGTATTTGATAAGTAGTAGGGAAGATTGCTTCTCTGCAGAGGAAGCAGATCTAAATGTGCACAGATTTTGCAGAATTGTGTCAATAATAATAATAATAATCTTTTACATTGTAATGTCTTTATTTTTGATTTTGCTGTGCGTCCCTGTGTGTTTAACAAGCAGAGTGAATGAGTGTTGCGTACACGCCTATGTCGGTGCATACTACTCTAATAGTAATGCACCCTTAAACTAACAGTAAAATAAAGGTTTATGTTTTTCCAGCGATCCCTTTCTGCTGCCTTGAGAAACCAACACACCAACAAATTACCTCATTTTGAAACCGACACATCCAGATGGCCGCAAATACATTTGTTATTTAAACATCATGGGCGTGGACGGTTCACATTTATGACTGTCGGTCTGAAACTTGCAAAGACACTTGTGTTGCATTTGGCCCCCTCGGCCCCGCTTTGCGACAGCTATAAGATAAAACCCCATTTGTTAGGAACTTAGATGGTCGGAAAAGATTTTGAACATTCCTATTGTGTGGGTATATCCGCAATACTGTAGACAAGACAAGTAAAATAAACCCGAAAAAAACAACCTCAGCGTATATTATATTTCCATGAGTTTAATCCTTGAAATATGAACATATAAGCCCTCAGTTCAGTGAAGGATGAAGCTGTATATTTTTATGAACAAAAAGGATCTGCAGCACACTGTATTTCATTTCCATTATCAGTTTATTGATTCGGGGTTACCGTCTTTTAGATATCTGCATGGATGTCTGCACGCACCACACATTGTTGCATTAAATAAAAAAATAAAAAACACCATCTGGCTCTGACCTGTAGCTGATCTGGTTAATAGACAATCACACAGTGAATAGAACTATGGACCATGTCAGTTCAGTTGATAATTTCAAAAGCCATGTTAGTAAATGATTAAAGAGTGCCACAGAAAATGGAATTATTAACAGCAGGAGCTACAATGAAAGTAGGTTATTTTAAAAATGAAGTGTTCTCGCCTGAGAAATGTTACTCCATAGTTTAGTATATTTCAGTGTGATGCAGTGTGGACTTTTTCCTTCAAACTTAATTATTTGAGAGCAGCAATGTAACCTAGATTAATACACTGCTGTCAATGTCCAGGTGTTGATCTTAGGCAGGTACTAAATGTAATGCTCGACATTATACATATATAATGAATGTTTATCAGATCACTGAGCTCTTTTCCAAAAGAGATCAGCTTATTAATGTGAAACATGGTTCAATAATGTTTGTGGCAGATTTGGGATGCCCCAACCCCCAGTGGAGCCGGCCGTGATTAGCTCGCCATCTGGTCAACAAAGACATCAGGTTTTCCTGCTCTAAATAAATGTGATTAGAAAACCTGAGGAAGCTCAATGCTTTCAGTACAAGGAGGATGTGTCTATATCTTATTCCCTGCTGCTGTAACAACCCAATTGATGAGAATCATTACATTTTTATCTAATCTGATCATGAATACAATGCTCTTCTGTCAAGTCTCTTTATGGACAGACTGAACTGCTGCATAATTTAATGTAAAGCAAGCTTTTAAGTAAATTTTTAATTTTAAGGCTGTCAATCATTAAAATACCAAGTTTGACTTTGCTTGCCACATTGTGTTTCTCCCTAAACCATCGTATGCAGAATGGGGACTTAAAGTTACTAATAAAGATTGTGTTTGTAAACTTTAAGTACGCTACATACATTGATTTACATAGATATGCTTAATATGCAGTAACATATACCCATTTTTTAATTCATTAATTTATTTTTAGTAATCATAATTAAGAATTCCATTGATGAGTAATATATAAACCAAAAATGTAAAAAGGTGGGAAGACGTTGTCTCGGGTGTTTTCGGCACCGATACAAACTCGGATGGATATTTCAAGAAAAATTACTCTTCGAAGTTCACTCTGAAGTATTTAATTAAATAGAGCTAAAACGAGGAATAAGGAAGAACAATCATTGGATATTCGAATAGTTTTTTTTGTGTGTAATATTTGAACATTATTTTTTGAATGTTTTATCACTGGCATCGTCTAATGTCCATATAAACATGGAACATTATGATTCGTTTGCTGGTCACAGTTAAATTCAATATTGAATTACAAAACTTTTAGTCTCTACTTTTTTTTTTAAGCAGCCAAAAAAGTGTAAATGACAAATACAAAATAAAATCCCTTGTTACTATTACACAGCATGGCAACATTTTTAAATCAGTGAACTTGATAGCTTCCACTGTATCTAATAATGGTTGTATATTTAATGATTGCATAACATCCACACACAGCAATGGTAGTCGAATGACACTGTGGAAGTTAGTTTTCTTCTATTTTGGTCCTGTAATTCCCACACTAATCATGGGTTTAGTAGCTTGCTTTTTAAGTTTCTGAATGTCTCTGCTGTCTCCTGAACGGTCCACCAGTAGAGATGTAGCTTCGTGTAGGCCCGTGGAGATGAGCTCCAGATGCGTGACGGGTGCAACATCCCAGCCCGGGTCCCCGGGGGGTGCTGGCCTGTCAGAGGTGGAATGCCCCTGCACACTTAACGCTAGCTGAGAGGAAACAGATACCTCAGGCTCTGAACAGAGAAATCGCTCCCTATCGATTAGACGCTACAGAAAGCTGTGAATTGTGCTTATGGTTTGAACATTTGATACTGCGGATTCAGAGAGACAGTCATAACACTAACTTCTCTGACAGAGGGACCCCCCCCCATATGTCTCTGCCCCGTTGCCATACGCCTGACAAAGAAATCCTTTACTCATCTGACTGCAGGCGTTGTGACCTTTGTCATTTCATGTGTAATTAAATGTGATGTGTCCTAATAGCAGTGAGGGTTTTCTTGTTGATTGTGAATGTATCAAGTTCCTGGTGCTGTCAGTTTAATGAGAATGTATATAAAGGCCTATCAGGTCTGTGTGATGTCTCCAGCTGCCATTAGCATGGGGGTGAAGTGGATGCTTGCTCTTAGAAAGACAGAGATATGCGAGGTATTTTTAGCCGAAGCTTTTAAAGCAGAAAAAAACCGGCTAAAAGCTGCTTTGACCTGAAAGCAGCATTATAGCTTCTTGCTCAGAGAGACCTTGATTTCAAGGGGCCCCAAGATTACATTACATTACATTTCATTTAGCTGGTGCTTTTATCCAAAGCGACTGACAATACGTGTATTTCAACCATGAGGGCACAAAACCCAGAACAACAAGAATCAAGAAAATACAATTTCTTCAAGAAAGCCAAACTACAAAGTGCTAAAAGTAAGTGCCATTTTAAGCGCTACCAAAGTGCTACCTATTCAAGATGTCGTTTTATTGTACAGTTTGGCCTTAATGCTCTGTGAGACTATGAATTTGTGTCTTTATAAAAAAAAAAAAGTACTTAAGCATATTGAAGACAATTTAATATCTGTTGCTGCTCACCTCACAGAGCAAAACGAACAGCTTCAAATCAAATTATCTGCGAGGGGGCCATGCAAGTCTGTGCAAAGTTTAGTTGGAAAATGTAGTTTTGGAGGTCTGGTTTCTTACGGCTCTAAAACACCAAGGCAAGGGGTTAACTTCTGGAGTACTGTATGTGGTGGCACAGATGTGATTCACTAAAATGTTTGCTCTGCCTGTGAAAGGGTCTTTGAACCAATAAGTGCGAACTTCTGGCCACGCCACCCTATAAACGTTGCATTTGTGTGAGGCAGGGAAAGGGGCCAGCTAGTGTAATGGGGGATGGGGCCTCTGCCTGTGGAATGTGGTGTCTTGGTGAAAGGGCTGGAGCTGAACAAATGCACTCAGTTTATTTGGCAAACCAGACTTACTGGTAACCAACAGACATGTTTACTCAGGAACTAAATATGCAGATCCACCTCTTTCTTTCAGATGTTAAGGTCTCTCTCTCTCTCTCTCTCTCTCTCTCTCTCTCTCTCTCTCTCTCTCTCTCTCTCTCTCTCTCTCTCTCTCTCTCTGGCTGTGAAATTGGATGATGTGAAAAAACGTGTTTATCAGTGTATACCTTTGTTTTTCCTCCTCTATGTCTACCTGTCTATTTGTGTCTCTCTATCTGTGACTCCCCCTTCTCTTTTCTCCTTTGTTTCTTTTTTTTTTTTTTTCCAGCTTTGTAATTGGAGTGATTAATGGAGGGAGGGGTGGTGTTGCCTGCAGGCCTGTTTTTCAGTGGCCTATTTAGAGGTGCAGCACCAGGCCAGGGCAGGTAGCAACATGTCCTGCCCCTGGACGTTTAGCCCCTTGTCCCCGCCACTTAGTCTGTTCCCCAAAAGCCAGAAATCTCTCCTAGCTGCAAACATGACCGGACACTCCGGCAGGCATACGCCCTTGGGTCCTGTTTTCTGCTCTGGGCCGGCTCTCATGTGATATGTGACCTTTTTTATGCTTCACAATAATTCTTAATGAGAGCCCAGAATCAGTAGTGGATCTGGTTGTAAGTAGGAACTCCAGTGGCAGTGAGATTTACTTCCAGCTTGTAGCACATGGGATCATCACCATTAGCCAGAGCCTTTGTTGGGGGAAGCATATGGCCAGCTCACCACGAGATCCTTTACAGTATTTTGCAGATAAAGGACTCCATCCGCTCAGCCCAACTCCCCACACACCCCTCGCCCCCTTACCCCCTCATGATGGAGAGAGTCCTTATAAATGATTCCTGGAGTCCCGCAGAGGGATCAAGGCCCCAATTATTTGATTTGGATTAGAGATGGCTGCCCCCCACAATGCTTATGTTTATAGCCATGCTGAGAGGAAGCAGATTCACTTTCTGAGAGCATGGCGGAAACTTCACAGATGGATTGTAACTGAAGCCATCAGGGCTTTTGTTCTCCAGTAGATGTGGAAGCAGGCTGAGTACTGAATATGTAATCTACAGTATTAAACCCATCCAAGTCTCTTCACAAATAGATGTACACAAATACTTAAAAAGTTGTCTTTATATTTATTTCTAGTCTCTACAGTACTTTGCAATTATCTTTTTAGAAAAAACAGGAGCCTTTACCCTAAATTATTTTTAACGGCATTTCTTTTGTCAAATTTACAAAAATAATAAGGGTTTAACAACTAAGCTGTGTAGCCTCATTTCTGGATGCTCACCATCTATCACTTTTGTTGGCTGTGATCCAGATTTGTGCTGGACGCCTTGATTGTGATGAAATTACTGCTGCCGTGTCTGTTTAAAAGATTTCCCTTGCTGAACTGTTTTGACAGGCAGCAATTTGGCTAAAAAAGATTAGTCCGGGAATGAGATGTTAAGAGTGCCTGTGGGATGAGAGGGCCTCTACTGTTATTGTGAGATCCTGTTTCTGGTGTACAGGAATGTTGGTGAATTTCACTAAAGTCTCCTTGCGTCTGCTCTGGCAGAGCTCTCACTGAGAGGACTGAGACTGAGACGTTTTGTTGCGCTTGATTTACTGCCCTGGGGTTGCTATAGCGATTCCGCTTGTATGAGCATGTATTTCGTTTTCATTGAGCATCGGTGTGACTGTTTACACTGGGTTTTTTTTTGTAGATAACTGCAATTTGATGAGAGTTTCCCACAGAAACCTTCACAGTGTTACTCAAAGTTAGGGTGTCTTGTTGGAGGTGAAGGGGTTAGGTCAACCTGGGAGCTGTGAGCCTGCCCTACTCTCAGTTTCCCTGGCGAGGCAGTAGATGACTGAGGATGATGAGTATTGACATGCGCTGTGAGATTGCGTCCAGAGGGGGTTGGGGACTTCCCTATGTTTGCACATCCAGGGCTATTGATTTGGGCTGCCTGTTCAATGGCTATGGCCCAGGGGACTTGGTCTGCAGTGGGACATGACAGCCATGACAGTAGCTTGGAGTAGGACCACAGGGGTTAGGGGTATGGCTCAGGGCTAACAGGGCTCTAATATGGCAGAGACGTGTGCCGCTCTTCATTAGCTTCTGTTTGTTCTTCAGGATCACAGTGTCAGGCTGCAAAACAACAACTGTGTTCAGGCCTCCTCCATGTTTCACAGGAGCTATGACGTCACTTGTTATTTGTGCCATCCCACCAGTCATCAACCTGTTATCTCTAGTATTAAATTGACCTCCCTCATGGGTTCAGTTTGCCTTACATACAATGCAAATGGCCGGCAGACCAGTTTAGAAGCACGTGTAGAAGTTTACACGCTCCATTTTTTTGTTCTGCCACTTTTATTATTTGGATGATTCCCAAAGTGGGTCTAACAGTGAATATTTCCTTTGCTCAATGGCTGCTATTTGAGGCTACCCATCCGCCTACTGGTTGAGGGAAGGCAAATCACATGATGCTTTTATTAAGAACAAGCCTCTTCATCTAATAACAGCTCCACTATCAAATTGGAGAAGTGCTGTCAACATCCTGAGCAATCAATGCCATCCATCCCCCACTCCCCAAGCAGCAGCCATTAACCCTTCTTGTTCCGGCATGCCTGGCCTCACTAAAATGGTGGCTCTTCTCCAGACATCTTTCTATAATGACTGTGTAGAATTACCTCCAAGCTATGCATCGACATTCAAGTAGGATTATGTTGTGTTGTTTGTCCAATGGAGGGTTATGCAAAGAATGTCAACTTGTTGAAGGTTGTCCACTTTAATGTGTTGCAATAACGTCACAGAAATACGCAGTGCAAATGAAGGCATTTCACAACTTGTTTCGCCAGAATTCATTGTTTACTGAAAAAGATTAAAAGGATTTATTAATGAAGTTGCGCACTGATCCTGTCACACCATCACGCCGTGTAACAGTCAGCGAGACGGCATGTTGCCATTACCACAATATGATTTTTTAAATTCATCTTAAAAGGTATGTTGACATAACCCCGGTGGAGAGCGGCTCTTGTTAATTGCTTTGCCATCAAAAATGGGCTCTGAACCTCAGGGGACCTTCGGACCCCCCTCTCAAAAAACATTTCCATAAAGAGAACTTGGACATGCACAGAGGTACTATTTGTATGTCAGCATTTGCAGTTTTCTTTCCTCCCACCTTTGTGATGCTCAACTCATTCATGACCAGAAGTTCATCTACCTTATTCTTAACCCTGATTTGGTTCTGCGCCAGTTAGTCACGTATAGCCATAATGTGATCAGGCCACCCACCGCCTGGCCAGTAAACCTGCTAACAGCATGAGAGGGACAAAGAGGAAACACGGGCTGCTTAAACATATGAAGGCTCCTGTTCATCCTAGACCCGACACAGACGTGCCGGATGCTGTAGCTGGGTTCACGCTAATCGGTTTACATTTTAAAACTCCAGTATCAAATATTTTCTGTCCACACAAGTGTTTTGGCATCATTCCAGAAGTATTCTTCATCCGCATTCAAACACCTGAAATCTCAGATCCCAATCTCACCTCCACGTGCACCGGGCACGTCGCCCATGTTGCGTTGATGACGCTGCCGGACGTGGGAATTGTCACAAATTTCAGGCGTAGCATTGTAAAATACAGAATTTAAAGGAGTCTCTGTTTCCGATCCAATAAACTCTATTTTAAACAACCGGCTCGCTAGTTTTTATTCCATTTTGTTTTGGATGCTGTGTTTGTATGCTTGCGTGTTGTTTGTTTGATGTTTTATACTATAAGTGTAGTTTTTGCCTCAGCTACTGTATATGACTGGTAGTTGTTGTCTATGCTAGCTGCACAACAGTTGGTACCATAAATAACTGGGGTCGGGGGGCAATTATTTATCCATGCTTGATTAATCACTGGTAGTCAAGGGTGATATATAATATAATATTCTATTTTACCTGTTTTATTCCTGAAAAGGAGGGCGGGACATGCCAAGACTAATAAATAAATATACTCTTAAACGCCTGAATGAAAAGAAATTCAAAATCCATACCGCTGTAACAAAGGCTTGAACATTCAGGCACATGCTTTCAACGCTTCATTGAAGCAATTATAAAATAAATCAGCCAAACCTCATACATCCCTGTCATAAATGTAGGTAGGATGTGGGAATTCATTTTTTTTTTTAAAAGAAGTCATGACTGGGTGCAGTGCTGGATTTAATGAAGGGGATGGCGGGACTGTTCATGAGGAGGGGTCCCAACACATCAGTAACCCCTCTAACTTAGCAAAAAACAACATTGTGTTAACATTCCTCAGCTGACCAAGGTCCCAATTCAAGAGCCAACATGTCTATTCACGGTAAACTGCTACCATGTTATAATTACAGTTTTTTTTGAGCCAGCTAAGCAGACAGGTTTTCTACAGATGCAACTGAACTTTGTCGCATTACGACACGTGACAGCAGAATTTAAACTCTGAGCTAATCATAGGAAAGTCTTCACAGGTTCATTGGTGTAGAAACACAAAGTTTAATATCACCCGCAGGTGGAGAAATGTCTTTTTTGCAGACACGTGGTTGGTTGTTCTGGCTTCAGTTACGACTGTCAATTTAAAGAACTGCTAACTTTTAAAGTCTAAACTCGTTTCATTACTAGGAGTTAGAAATGCGTGTTTGGTTTTTATCTGTGCCACCATCTGTCCTTTTCATAATAACAGCCACTCAACCTCGGCTTGCCCTCCACACTTTATTGCAGTTGAAGCGGACAAACTACCCTGTTCAGTGCAGGAGAGCACTCAACCGTTCTGTCAAATTGGTGCTTCAGTGGAGGGTAGCCTGTCTGATGTAGCAAACGGATACACTTCTTTTATTCTGTGTTTGAATTACCATCATCAGCAGGAGTATGTGGGTTAGAAAATGCAACCAGTGGTTAAAAAGAAACGCTGTGTTCAGCGAAGCCAACGCGTTTTTACTGAAATTGGGGTCCATTTAACAACATATGAATATGAAATCCTACAAAATAGATCACATTATGAATTTTGTCTGCATCTCCCTCGTCTGTCTTTAACTACTAAAATATAAATTCTCTAATGTGTGTGGGATCATGCAACGTCCGGCTAAACTTTGAGTACTTTTTGCCGTCGATTATTTTCTCAATTAATTGATTAGCTGTCTGGTCTTTAAAAAATGGTGAAAAATATGAACCACTGTGTCCCTGAGCTCGAGGTGCAGTCTAAACTTTTGTTTTGTTTTGTCTTTACCAATAGTCCACAACCAAAAGATGTTCGCTTTATTGTCATAGACGATTAAAAGAACCAGAAAATAGTCACACAAGAAGCTGGAATCGGAGGATTTTAACATTTTTATTTCACACAAAAAAAAGACTGTCAAAAATGGTTAACCAATGGCAATTGATTTGATGTCAATCAACTAATTGATTGATTAACTAATCGTTGCACATGTACTTTTTGCATTGAACACAGATCGCCTGCACTGTGAATAAAAGCATGGCAACTGTAAAAAAAAAAAAAAAAAAAAAAAAAAAGTTTTTTTTTTTTTTATATATATATATATCTTAAAGTACAAATTCTGAATTACAGTATTCTTCAAAATCTGTGTGAAATCAGTGGTGATGTCATTCGTTTCAAAATGGGACGGATCTAATCCAGTTGTGGAGCTGAACTTGTCTGTTACAGGCGCCTCAGAAAATGTGATTATAGGAGAGGAGAGGATGAAGCAGTAATCCAAAGTGTGACACTGACTGGACGCTGGTGTTCTGTCACTTTAGACCTTTGTTCTTGGTTGATGTCAGGAACACCTTGACCCCTGCATTCCCATAACACAGAGTGTGTCCCTCAGGGAGGCTTGAGTGTGTATGTGTGTGTAGGGCTACATGTGGTTTGTGTATACACACATTTGTGTTCCCCTAACAAATCCAAGGCCGGTGACCCAGCAGCTACTGTCAGCTCTGTTGCAGTTGCATCTAAAAGTGGTTGGGAGTTCAATTTTGTGTTTGAACTCGCAGTAATTTACTTTGAATGAAGTCTTAAATAGTGAAACTGTATGAGACATTATAAATCACTAAACAAAGTTGAATATACTGTATATATCTGTGTGTCCTGAACAAATACAAGTGATCCTGATTTTGGAAATGTTTCCAATATTTTAGTTTGAATGGATTTAAGGACTTTATTTTAGGGATTTTATTTATTTATTTATTTATTAGTTTTGACAGTCACACACACGCACAGGTTTATTAGGAACTACTCCACTAACTTATTAACAACAGAATGAAGAGGTTTCCCATTTGGCTTCATAGCTATATGTTTGGTTGCTGTATATAAGATTACGTGTCGACCTCGGGGCCATAGAACAGGGACATTCAGCATGTGTAAATACTGCTGAATGCAAAGTTTTTTTTTCGTCCAAGAGCAAGCAATGTGAATTGTTTTGTGTTACAATCATTTATAGTGGTTAAACTTTAACAGAAGTGGTCAAATTGTGTGCAAAGGTCTATAAGGTCTCCAGATATACCATACTGTACATTTACCTCTGTAATGATGATGAGCCTTTTGTAATCTCTGTGACATATTATAGATTGTATAATGTAGACAGATAGTAAATTGACAGCGAAATATATTTTTGATAAAGAATGAGTTGTAATTGAAGACTAATTTCACACATTATCATCATCTTAGAAGTCCAATGCGATCATGAAATTATCTCTCTCTTTTTTTTTTAAACTAGATATATTTTACTGGTATGTCTTTGAAGATTTGAGCACTGACCTTTTAAAACTGTTAAAACTTAGTTTTTCTTTACAGGAAATATAGCATTTTAGAACTAAACTTTTTATATATGTTTAAGAAGGAAAATAAAATATTTCACATTTATCAGTGCCATCATTATGTCATTTTATTCCCACCTTTATACAGGTGTGTATTTTGGACACTTGATGGTTTTAATGTGTTAGAAAGCATGTTAGCCCTTCTAAATAGCAGATATCTCACTTTGTAACTTAAGTCATGCATGAAGACTTTAGTTACAAAGTGAGATATCTGCTATTTAACAACGAGTTACCTTGAAACACACCAGTAGGTGTGCAAGCTGATGGCTGCCGAGTATTTGTTTAGGGAGCATGAATGTTGACAACCGTTGCAGAGAGTGAGGGTGAAAATGACTTGCTCTCAGGGGCCTTGACAACCTTTGCCCTCCTGCCTCTCCTCCCAGGCCCTGTAATTGCCACTGACCAATGGGCTCCCGGTTGAAACTAGACCCCGGGCTGCAGCTATTAACGTCCCCCTCCAAACGGATCTTGTTTTGATTCCTGATGCTTTTATAGGTTTTGTCTTTAGGAGACATTCCTGGTCGGCACATACCGTGCACCCCTTTCTGCCCTTATTTTCCTTCCTTCCCGTCCTGTGGGGCCACTGCCCCCCTCCCTGCACTCACAAACATACACACAACTGTGATCGGCCTGTGTGTGTGTGTGTGTGTGTGTGTGTGCGTGCGTGCGTGCGTGCGTGTGCGCGTGTGCACTGTGGCTACTGACCAGCCCACCGTCCCCCGGCCCCTCCTGACAGCCAGCTACACTCCATGAACTTGGCAACCCGTCACAGCTGCGTTAAGATTGAAGGATGGGGGGCCCTTCTATCCAGCTGGGTCGGAAGACATGGGTGGGGGCAGGGCAGGCCCAGATGCAGATGGTTTAGGTCAAATGGAGATGTTTGAGGATGAAGGGGGAGGGGATATAGAAGCTCAGGGGCACAATAACTCCAGAGGTTACTCCTCCAACCTCTGGAAAAAATGCATTCTTGGAGTTTGAGTACATGTTAGTTTTGTTGAGTTTGTATCGTACAATGTTGTTTGTCTTAATTAGCTTTAGCTTATTTCATTCATTTCTTCAGCCCGACATTAACTTTTTGAGGGTCAGCCTGATAGGATGTTTTATATGTAAAAATTAGATGAGCACATTTTTCAAAAAGAAAAATGGGACAAGTCCATTCTCAAAAATTACAAATTTGTGTCCTCCGTAGTGGAGGAACTGGTCAACGTCCACTGTTCAATTTTGGTCAGGAGCCATGATGTATTTCGTGCTTCTGTCCGTCTCCCCATTTTCCTGCCGGTGTCTCTGTTCTCACTATCAGATAAAGTTAAAAAGTCCTGTTGAAGACTCCGAGGTAATGATCTGAGAGCAACATAGACGGGATCCTTCGTGTGTGTTTGTTTCCACTCTCTGTTTGTTTACTGACCTGATCTGTTTTCTCTCGTCTGTTGTAGAATGGCAGTGCTGGATGGGCAGATGAGGCTGACGGTAGCAGAGGAAGAGGAGAGGCCTCCAGAGACTTTGCTAAGGTGAGGAATTAAAAAAAAAAAAAAAATGCCATCGCTGAATCTCCAGTGGGTTCAGTTATGAAACAACCAAAAGGAAACATTTACACCGATTACATTACAACATCCATTCTCATGAAAGTCAAACTAGTGGTATCTGTGTATAGGTTAACCTTTTCATGCATTCTCCAAATGCAGAGCTATAAATATATCTCCATGCTCCCGAAACTCCAAGCGGGCTTCAAAGAAGCAACGCTGACAAAGACTGAAGGATGCATTGCCTCATGTTACCACATCTCATCTGTTTAGACGTTGCACACACCACAAGGATAACAGCCGGCTTTTGACATGCATGTATCTTCTGTTCTGGCACGAGAGAAAAGAACTCGCCCGTATTCGTACTCATGGATGAAGAACATTGCAGAGCCCAAAAAAGCCTCTCATTTACACCACTTTTAAATAGTAAAAATACAGGATATGAGACAAATTCTGCAATTACAAGGATTTGCTTTGCTTTGCGCTGCCGTTGTCAGCCCATAGTCCTGTGTCGAAAAGGGCAGTTGTGAAAAATAAAGGCGGCTGAACTTCTAGTGACAACATAACATGCTGAAAGAACCAGAGCCAACGGTTGTACCCTAATAAGCTTCTGTTGTCTCTTACAGCTGTATGAGCTGGATAATGACCCTAAAAGGAAGGAGTTTTTGGATGATCTTTTCACCTTCATGCAGAAAAGAGGTAAGAATACTGGAAAGCATATTAATCAGCAGCTGCTTCGTCACTGTCACTCACCATCGCATAGATATTCTTTTACTTGTTAGGTCCAGCGGTTTGGCAGAGCTTCAAACAAACCCGCTAAGTACATTAAGGTCTTTTCTAAAAGCCTGTTTCCCTGAGGAAACGGAGTTAAGAGTTTGTGTTTAGAATTCAAAACTGCACACGCTGGCTTTCTCAACTCTCAATGCACGGAGGGTGTTTTAACCTCTCTAGAAACTTCGTGTTATAACTTTCAGTGGGTGTCGATAAGAGTTGCAACAGATGTGGCATTGGTTGGAGTTAATGTCTCACCCTGTGTCCATGTGGTAAAAGCAAATACCACATGACTTCCATTTCTTAAGAGTCATTTCCTGTCTTAGTACTGCTTTTTCTGGGATTTCACTGTAGGTTGGTTGGTGTCCAGCCTGCAGCACAAATAGATGATTTATTCATACAATTGTTGAAATATAAACTTTACAAGGATGAAAGTAGAAGCACTTTAGCTTTTTTTATTTTATTTTGGATTTTCAAAATATATCTTTTGTCTGTTGGTTGTCAAGTGCACTATGCACTTTGCATCGCTAAGAAATCCTTTACTAATTCCCCTTTCAAAAGCAAAGGCCTTAAAGTGTCAGCAGGTGAGATCTGCTTCAGTTGATCCTGTGTTGCTGCATTATCAGAGCCAAGTGGATCTAGCAGAGGCCTAACTTGTGTAGTTGGCTAACAGCCGAGGAGGCTCAGCCACCTTGTGCTGCTTTGACTCTCTGGACTAGACCCCTCTGACCAGAGCTGCTAATGCAGACAAATCTGTTACCAAACAAGTTACATGGCTTGAGCAATACCTCCCAGGAAGAATCATGGTGTTATTACAGTGGCGCATATTTTACAAACACGTTATGTTTTGGCAGGCTATGATGGGTGATGATGATCTGTGAGAGTGTGTGTGGCTCATACTTCCAATGTGTTTTGTCACAGGCTTTAATGGGTGATACCAAATGTACGTGAGGCGTAGTTTGTTTTGTCAGACTGTGACAGATGATCGTTGTGCATACATTTCTGTGGATGGGCTCATGTGCATCGACATGCAGATGTTTGTACTCGTATGCATATGCTGGCGAGCTTAGATTCATGAGAGCAGTAGCTTCTGGGCGCCTGGTCTGGTTTTAGCACGCAGAGGTCTTGTTTGGAGGGTGATGAATTAAGTTGAGTCGGAGAGGGAGGGACAGGATCTGTCAGGGCCCTGTTAGCATCTCTGTCCAGCAGCAGACACCGGGAGCGGCTGACCCTTTTCTCATGCTGGTCAGATGGAGAAATCCATCAAGCTGACTAAAATGCCATCTGACAGCAGATAGCTGGATCATTACTGTGCCGTGTCACATTACTTTCATGAAATTTGTATTTACTAAAAGCAGGGAAAACATATGCTGGCTATTAAGTGAAGACAAGTATGTTTATTTCTATTTTATGTTTTATTGCCATTGTAGTTTGAGCAACACAAATGGGTATATAATTTGAGCATGAATGAATTAGATATAATTAATGATACACAAATTAAAAAAAAAAAGGCAAATTAACTTGTAAGACTAATCCAACATCTAGCAAATGAAAGAAAACGCCGATTTACTGGTAACAGTTGTTTAACTTGTTTAGCTGAATTACATTTCCAGAGTGAGTTACAGTGAGTGTAACTTGAATCAGCTTGCATGGATCAAGTTCCCGTATCATCGGCAGCACAAGTGACCAGTTGTGGGAGAGTTCAAGGGTCAGTGCCAGACAAGAGTTGCAACAGCTATTGCTTTATCACCACAGTCATCTGTAGTAGACACATATGAGACACAAAAACAAAATATGGCAAGAGAGATAAGTCATTTTGTTGTTCACTTGGAAAAGAGAGAGTGCGCCAGCAAATAATGACATTCTCTGTAGACGGGAAAATGAAATGGCCGTGGCTGCACAGTGCTTCAAATATAGACACAGGATATGTTAGGGATGACTCTCTTGGCATTAGAGATGTGATAAAACCATTGTACAGGAGGGCAGGGTATAGTTTCAGCTGTTCTAAGTGGGTTCTTCACCTCTCCCTTTAAGACGAGAGGCACTTGGCTGACCTCTGCTGTCTCTCAAACCTAAGCCTTAATCACAGGGAATTGCTTGGCTGGATTCCCTTTTTCCTGTTAATGCCAAGAGTGTATGAGAAGACAAGCAAGCCTCGCTGAGGTCTTGTTGATGGTACCCTCTCATTACTGTGCATTCACTCCTCCCTCCATTTCACACCATAGATATGAGGTCAAGATTACTGCGCTCCTCTTTTTGTAATTAAAGAGCACTTCGTCAGCCTTTTTATTTAGATGTTATCGTTAGAAAGTTCTAAGAAATGGGTATAAAAGATGGTCATGAGGGAAAATGTCAGCCCCTTAATTTGAGTGACCTTACAAGTGGCATACTTAAATATACTACCTCCTTTTGTGAGGTTAAGTGAAATCCAGTGAAATCTCACTGGAAAGAGGGAGACAAATGGTGAAGTGCTTTTCCCACCTTGGCGTGGGGCCTCTAAGCTTTGAGAGGAAAGCAACAGCGGAAGGAAAACTTACGAGGGATTCCCATTTCCTGCCTTTGCGCTTAAAAACAGACACGTGTGTGTGTGTGTGTGTGTGTGTGTGTGTGTGTGTGTGTGTGTGTGTGTGTGTGTGTGTGTGTGTGTGTGCGTGCGTGTGTGTGTGTGTGTGTGTGTGTGTGTGTGTGTGTGTGTGTGTGTGTGTGTGTGTGTGTTTTAATGGTTGAGGAATTTTAGCAGCTGTCCTAAATAGTGTCTGAGCGTAAAAGGGGCCCATTGATGGGCTCTGCATCACAGAACGGGCCGAGGACTCATGCAAACCCTTTCTGCCTTTTACTTCCTCTGCTCCTCCATCACACCAGATCATTGTAGGGTCCCAGGAATATTTCTTATATTAACTGCTGGGCCCATCTGCTTTCACCACCTCTGTACTATTAGTTGGTTGTAATTGTAGAGAAGGAGCTTATTCAACTGGAGACCCTTTATGTATATACAGTATTAGTTGTTTGCTGCAGATAGAAACATTAGCTAATGGCCTGACATGGTCATGTAATATAAATGCACTGGGGCTGCTCACATTAGAGTGTGGGTGGAGGATATTAGCCGTGATGAGTTACAGTGACATTACTGTTCATTACACCCATTACAGGTTTTCCTGTCTCACCCCCACTTGCTGCAGTGAAAGGTTTCGACGCTGGCACTATTAGCCGCCTCAAAGGCTTCGATTAAGCAGATGGGTGATTGTTTGTTTTGGTTTGACACCCAGGTTGCTTTGTTATTGGGGATGGGGGTTCGGGACCAGAGGTGGGGTTGTGAGGGGGGAGGGGGGCAGTAAGTGAAGCTGCGGGAGCTACGGGTGCACGATGAAGGCAAAAAAAAAAAAAAAAGGAAGAAAATAAAAGAGTGATGCAGCCAACTGCCTGTCAGCGCTGTCCACTTGAGATGATTAATGGCCACAAGCTGTGATGGACAGAGCCAGAGAGAGAGGCTCCTGTTCAGTGAAATCACCAGTCGAGAGGAGGAGGGGGAGGAGGAGGAGGGGGAGGATGAGGAGGAGGGGGGAGTGAAGACAAGTGCTTTACCTCCTTCTCCTCTCGACTGAGAACCCCACACGTCGCGGTCAACAAAGGCAAGATCCATCCTAGTGTGACTCTCTTAATGGGACGCGTAGCTTCAGATTAAGAGGGACCACATGCTGTGCTATCACTGCTTTAGAGTTATTTTAAGGCAAAATCCCTGTGTAGAAGATTTAAGTCTGTTCATAGTCATAAAGTGGTAAAGAGGAAGGAGGAGGAAAGGGAAAAGAAAGCATGAGTAAATCTAACTGCAGCTCCACAGTGAAATGTGAAATGAGAGACTGTTTGTTCCTGCGAAGCTCACTGAAATGTTTTCAGGGATATGTTGCAAATTGGCACTCGTGGGCTTTTGTTTGGTGTACAGCAAAAGAAAAAAAAAAGCATCATATTAATATTTGCATATTTCTTTACTGAGTTAAAACAATAAACAGCAACAACACTCACTCAGAGAAGGGAAGACGGGCATGATTTGCATTAAAAACAAATATAGACCATGGCTCTGCTGGTTTCCTCACATTTGGAATACAAATACAATATTTTGTTTGTCCAGGTTGAGCTGGTTTCTCCTTGTAGTATTGGTGGTGTGGGAAAAGTGGCCTCCCAGCAGGACATTAGAGGAAGTTCCCCAATTGTAACCCAGAGACCGAGAGCTCTGTCCACACCAATTACACCCTGAATGGGCTCTGGGGGATCCATGTATGCATTATATTACTCCCCCGGTCAGCCTCACAGTGGCCCTCGTAACAGACTGGCCCTCTGTACAAACACCACACCACAATAGGAACATTCTCTGGCTCTTTGATATGGCCTCGTTTTCCTTTAGTTAACACACCACAACTTCTGGAAAGTGGCAGCACCTGGCAGCTTTAACAACAAAAACACAAGGTATTGTGAGCATATTCGCCCATTTTAGAAGAAGTGTTGGATTGCAGTTAGGAAGGGTTGTTTAATTTGAGATTTTGCTAATTTGTTTGGCTGTAGATGTAATCGCTTTTTTCTGCAATTTGATTAGCTAATTTAAAATTTTTAACGGTTTCTGTAATCTGAGTCGGGGCTGATTTTCTCAGGATGGATATCGTTTTTGAGACTCAAGAAGCACATTTTACATTGAGTGCAGCAATAAAATGTAATGAGGAAATGACATTTTGTCGTCTCTTGTCTTCTCTCTGTCTCCATCCCCTTCCTCCTCCTCCTCCTCCTCTCCTCTCCCCTCACCGAATTCTCCTTCCCCCACTGTTTATTGTGCTACAGTTACAACCACTGAAACTTGATAACACCATGGGGGATAGGGGTGGAGGGCAGTACTGTGGCCCACTTGGTGAGGCCGGGGGAGGCGTGGCTGGATTAAGGGGCCTCCTGTCCTACACGGGATGATTAATGATCTCTAAATAAATGGGGGCCGGCCTTTTTGATAGGGCAACCCTGACGGACAGCAGACAAGGGAGTGACCGTCGCGTGTCTGTATGTGCGAGCGGGGAGAAAGGAGAGGATGAGGGATGAAGAGGGCAGACGTGGAGACCACAGTAGGAGACAAGGGCAGACGGGGTGCCAGGGTGACTGAGGAGAGGTTAAAGGAGACATCAGCCAGCGTGTGTAGAAACAAGGCCATGCTCTTTCATTTCCCTTTCAAAGCACTTTGTCAGTGGGCTGAAGCTGACCGAGCTTCCCAATCAGACAGAAAGACAATCAGGCAAACGTACAAGAAGACTGGAAGCAAAGGGGGCCTGAAGACAGGGTGGGAAACCCAAATGATACACACAATCCAACCACTGCTTTCTAATCATTGCCCCAACACAGACTCCAAATGAAGAGGCGAAACCTTTCTCTCTGGGCACATCCTCCCCTGCATTTGTCATCAAAAGATTTTGCGGTTACCATGTCGATGTACTTGAGTGCTGAGAGGATCTTTGCCTTCGGTGAACTCCACCCGTCGGCTAGCAAATTATAGCCCAGCCTTCAGGGAGCAAGCATCTCCAGTGGTTATGTTCTTCCTTCAAAACAAAAGGAAATAGTAGTTTTCCTGATGTTGTTTCTCTGTGTGTGTGTGTGTGTGTGTGTGTGTGTGTGTGTGTGTGTGTGTGTGTGTGTGTGTGCGTGCGTGCGTGCGTGCGTGCGTGCGTGCGTGCGTGCGTGTGTGTGTGTGTGTATTGGGGGATGTCAGATTAAAATCTTGAGATTTAAAAAAAAAAAAAAAAAAAAAAAAGGTTCACTTGGTTTTTGTTTGTTTCTTTCCAACCAAGGCTGCTCTTTGTGTCTTTTCCTCTCTGTGTTGCTTCATCCCAGCCCCCCATCCCTTCCACCTCCCTGTTATTTCCTCTGTCATTTGGCCAGACTGCTCTCCAGCCCTGGATTGCCACTGTGCTGTCCATCTTTAATTACGACCATACTGTTCAGGGATTTGAGTCTCTCAACTGCAGCGCAGGGAGATTCTTAATCACCATGCTTATAAGTAACAGAGCAGGGAAGAGGACAATTGCAGCTCTCAAGCAGATTAATGCTTGATCATCGGTCAGGGTAAAAATAATACTGGCTGCTCAGTTCATTCACGCATGTTGTTTTGTCGTCAGTGGAGAGCATTTGTAAATATTCCGAGAAAGAAACGGGGCAATTACTCATCCAATAAATGGGAAAAGAGCATGGTGCAGGAGGAGAATGACTTGTCACGACCCAATGGAAAAAACATTGTGAAGGAGCTAGTCGGTTAACGCTCAAGCTCGAGAGGACATGAAGGAAGTGTTCAGAGGAGTGACGCAAGACTTAAAGCAGCAAGCGTCACCTCCCTCATACAAACAATGTATCAAATATAGGAACCTCCGAAAAGGAAATATTTATTTAGCTTTAAGGGAAGAAAATGTATTCATTAAATATTGATAATATTGATATTTATTAAATATTGAGAGCAATAGTGTAAAAAAAAAAAAAAAAAAAAAGAGTTAATATCGTTTTCAATGAATAAAAACTGTAAGCTAAAAGTACGACTTTTTATAAATTATATAAACAGTGCACACGTATGATGGACCTTTATTTTGATTTGTTTTGCTCATCTTAAATCTAGGCGAGTCACGCGAGTTAAGCCACGACTTAACATTTTTATAAATCAACAAGAGATTATTATTTTTCTTTTTTTTTCTTTTACCCAATTTTATATTCAAACAAGGCCACTTGACGTGAAGCTCCTTTGCATCAGCTGTAAATCCGGGTGCACTCTCTCATTTGACCGATCATAATACATTTTTTGCGGCGGCTTCGTGAAGCTGTTCACACATGAAACGCTCCTGCGATGGACAAATTTCCCCAAACTTCTGCTACTGCTGCATGTCTTGCTTCTCCATCTGTGTCCTGTGTGTGCTCTTAAAGCTATGTTTCCTGGCCTCCACACCCCTGTGATGGATGGTATGAAACGCGTTACAGCCCCCAGAGGAGCCCTACGCCAGTACAATAGACCTGAGCTCACTTCCAGGGCCGCTCTGCAGCGATGTTCCATCAGCCACGCGGTAATCCAGATCTGAGTGCAAAGAGGCCGAATGGAAAACAAGACGCTTGATTTGAGGGAAGAAATGGTCGCGAAGCACACAGATGCGATCGCCTCTTTGCCACCGGCATTTTAGTTGATGTGGTTTGTTGTTTGGGGTACATTTAGATTAAGGTAGTGGTCACTTAACAACTGATGATGCACGTGTGTGAAAAGAAATAGAGTTTTCATCTTCAGCAATTAGGCTTAAAAGTTTACACAGCAGTGATCCTTTTTTTCTGACATTTCATTCTGTTAATTCTGTCATTCTGTAATTGTGGCTCCTAAAAAATAACATCAAGCCTCTTGGTGTTGAAGCCCCAACAACAGTTAAGTGTTTTAAATTCAATAATTAGCCATTTTTCCTTTTTTTTTTTTCCTCTAACAAGCGTCTTTTATACTCTTATTGTTTGTAGTTTAGGAATTAAAGCTTATTCTGGTGTTAATCTCATTCTATGTCACTCTGCATTAAGAGCATCAACTAAAACCCCTGAAAGGTAAATGTATGACCGACTGTCATGGAGTCCAAAAGTAATTAGCATTGATGGCAGTTTATATTTGCAAAATGGATGCCCAACCCCCCCACGGTCGCTTCCTGTGTTTGGACATGTTCCTCTTCGGCTTATAGCAGCTGATGTCTCCCGTATTGATCAGTGGTGCTCGGTCCCAAATGAGGCTCTTCAGCTGATGGCTTTATCTGTCAATCCGTGTGGCTATTGATTAAAGCAGTTACTTGTTATTGCTGTTATAAAGCTTACTTTAAGGGACGGAGAGCCGCCTCACATCTGCACCTGCCAGCGAAGACATCACTGTCACCTGTGCACCCTTTTGAACCAGTAATAATCAGTGAGCAGTGAACTGTCACCACTCAGCACGTATGATCTTGTTCTCATGCAGCAGATAATGCAGTTTTTTTTTTCTCTCTCTATAACTCTCCACAGCCGCCGCCTTCTCATGCATGCTCTCTTGAACCTTTGTTTTTCCTTTTGTGTTGAAATATTAGTCCTTCCCTTCTCTTTCACATTGTTTTTGGATGATTTTAGTCTTCAGCTGATTGAGTGGAAAAAGCCGAACCTCTGCAGCTCAATCAGTGGAATTTGCACTTAATGCCTCCCTCTTACATGTTGAACGAACCATTGTCATGTTGCTGTCACATACATTCCTGACATTTTCTACCGCACAATCAGAGACGGCTCTTTACAAGGCCGAGCTATTGAGTTACTGATCTCTTACTTGATTTTCCAGTTAAATGTAAACATGGAGCAGAAGTCGTCCACTGTATTTGACCTAAGCTGTAAAGTTTTAAACTGTGACGTTACGATACACTCTTGTCAGAACACATTTTCTTATTAGATATTTAAGGTACTTTTAACAAATATAAAAATGACATACTTTCTTAAACGTGTTGAAACGGCAAAACATATTTTGATGCAGTAACACGTGCACTTAATGCCTCCCTCTTACATGTTGTCATATCTAAATACTCTGCTCTGTTTTTACAGTAGTACAACCTTGCGGGTAGAAAACAACTTTTATTGACCTTTTCTTCACTGTCACTCACAATACAGGCCTGTATCATCAGTGTTTGTAACAGCTGCATACGTCAACAAAGATTTGACCTCTCCCTGCCTCCCAACACCCACGCACTGTGAAACTCTGTCATCTGCTCTTTGTCCTTGTATCTAAAGATTGTCCATGAATTTCATTTCGCCAAAAGATGTTTTCAGTCCAGTCACAATTGTAGCTCAGCAGAACAAGAAAAGGGGAGGTCTGACATTTTATCAGCATAAAGCAATACTATCATACAACTAAGTTTCACCAGAATTGTGCAACAAAGGGTGGAGAAATGTCTCATGCATGAGCAACGCAACAGGTTTTAGTGGTTGCTGGAGTATAACTGCAGGCTATGAAGATGAAGACATGAAGTTATTAAAAAAATATTCAGGCACTTTACTTTGTCAAAGGAACCAACCATGACAGCTATTCTGCCACGTGGAGTTTATTGTGCGTTTTCTTAACTATCGAATGTGTGCAGAATAATGGACAGAAGCATATTAAAGCTCCTCTGGTTTGTAAATCTCAAATTCACCAACAACACATTTCCTGATACCCAATGTTTCATTTTCAATAAAAAAAAAAAAGCTGCTGGATTAAACGACTTTTCCAGAAATCTATGAAGAGAAATAGACTGGAGCACTAAAAGATGGATGTATAAACATTTGCAATCAGTAAGTCAGTCAGTAATTTTGCTTATTTGTAAAATAAAGTTGTTGAGTAAAAGTCACCAAATGGGTAGTGCCATTAAATGTCCATCGATCATGTTTTATGTGCATAACTTTTGTCTTTATTTCCACCACTAAATTGCAGCCTTTCACGGCCTAAATCGTGTCATTTTGCATTGTTTGGTAGAAGAGTCCTTTCTTCACTAGTCTGTGCATTTTGTGGAGGCAAACAGCAGATGTCCACTTTCTAACGAAATGACTGTATGCAACTTTATAGAAAAAGGGTAGTATATTTTAGTAATAGTTGCATACAGTCATTTCGTTAGAAAGTGGACATCTGCTGTTTCCAGATATCTTGGGAAACCATCATCAACAAAAACATGTCCTGCACGGCACACCGTACATCTCAGGGATGTCAGTTGACCTCTGTCTCTTTCTCGTTCGGACATCCTTCAGAAATTGAAATCCCGGTGACTCTGAATGACCGTGAATCATGAGAAACCTCGACCCTTCTTCTATATATCCGTCTGTCCGTCCATCCATCCATCCATTCATCCATCCATCCGTCCGTCCATCCATCCATCCATCCATCTCTCCGTCGGCTCCATATCAGCCGGTGTTGATTGGGGTCTAGTCAGTTGATCTCCCGGGTCTCTGGGGATCGAGGGGACTTGGGTTACAGTTGGAGAGGCCATCTCACTTTTCGCGCCACCCAACCTTTTCAGCCCTCCCACCCCCCAGCCCCCATTTCACCAGGTGACCCGTCTTTATGACCCACGGAGAAGGAGTCATGTTTCTCTTTACTTTTTGTCTTTCTTTCTGCTCGTCTCTCTAATTCACTTCGGAGATGCTTTACTGGCAGAGCTGTCAGAAGATTAACGCGGCTAACCATTAACACAACTTTAAACATCATGTGAAAACCCATCAGCGTCGTCAGCACAGAGAGTTGTTGCTCAGTTGCACTTGGAAAACTTGAATCGTATAATGTCATTTTGAATAGTGTCCTGGTGTGTCGTCTGACAGGCTCCCCAGTGTGTGACCAGCAGCACCCAGTCAAATTTACAGCTTCTGACTGTTGTTTGGAGACTTGCTAGTTTTGCGATATTTTACACCACAGACCGAAGCAGTTGACGGTGCACAGAGGACAACTCCTTTAATATACTGGCTGCGTCCGCACTGTGATAATTCTTACTCGGAAGTTACTCGCTCTGTTTCCTGAGTAAATATAGCTTCAAGTGACTTATTCATCATTGAATGTTTGCTTTTTCCCCCCTTTGGATTGTTCCTTTTATAGTTGTAGGTTTTATTTTTTTCCTGAACTATGAAAAAGATGAAGTATGCTGATATGAAAAAGCCATTCATGTTTTGTGAGCTAACCTGACATATTTGTCACTTACTGCACAGATGAATAATACATATTACTTGCAAACACTGCATTGTATTCTCTTTACGTTTGTTAATGTATCTTTTTCTCTGCACTGTTATTTGTGCAGTCACATCGTGCCGTGCAGGAATGGATCATTTTGGAGCGCATTGTCTTCATTTCTCTCGAGATGGCGTCACTGTTAATGATTCTACATTTGTGTCCTTTATTTTGAGTTTAAACTCAGAGGCCAATGGAAAGATTCTGTTTTTCTTTCTCGGTGTGCTCCTTATCACATGGTGGTTAAAAGCAGTTGACACAAGATAAGTCCTTATTTCTTTCTCTTTCTCTTTCCTGTCTTGCCTCTTTCCTTTGTCTCTCTCTATCTGCCTGTCTCCCCGTGTCAGCTCACATTAATTGCACTTTTATTGACATGACAGGAATGAAACCTCCACAGCCAAAGCTATCGAGCTTATTGACTGACTGATATTATAGACTTTATTAGATGTCCGTCCCTCTCTTTCTTTCTCTCTGTCTGTCTCTACCAGCTGTGGCTTTAGCTTCATGCTTAGAATAGCAATGCATCTATAGTGTAACGTTGCATTTAACTTCCCTTATGTGGAGGCTACATATCTTAACACTTGATATGAATTGGTCCGTCATGCGAGTGGTGGCTCTGCCTGGACTAAAGATAGCAAATTCCATACACTCAAGGCTTTTTTACCTTTTATGTCCCTGGCCATGCATTAAAAATAAAACAAACATGCCCCGCCGTACAGGGTCCTGACAATATACTGGCTCGACGTATGAACATATAAACTAAACAGCCAGACGCTGCCTACATAAAGTAAACTCCCAGCATGTGGAGGCCAGACACTCGTCTCTCCTGTCAGTATCTCTGCCCCATGTTAATGAAGGGTTCGGCCTGTTCTGTGTTGTTATTCTCTAAAAAATCAAACAGTTTTTATGACTATGAATGCAAGGTGGCAGGCAAAAAAAACTACACTTAAGGCATTTTGAGTTGGAGTATGTGCTCCGAGTAATTCACCTTATTGACATTTTTGTTATTGCAGGAAGCGTTGTTGACTGCGGACATTTTGAATACCTGTTTGGCATTAGCGTCTGTCACTGTTTATTAAATGAATGTTCATAAACTGAACTGGGGAAATGGAAATGAGATGTATTGCTGGCCTGGTCTTCTTTGGGGTGTAGATGTGGTAGTTGGGGTAGAGTAGTGGAGGAGGAGGAGGAGGAGGAGGAAGGTGTGGAGGGTGTGGGTGCTCTAAAAGGACTTAGACACTGCCATGAGGCCAGGGGCTGTTTGTGTTGGCTGACACCTTCCTTACAGCAGTAATCCAGTCTTTCTCCAGCTGGCTAGCTACTACACCTCCCCCCTCCTTTTTTCCTTTCTTTCTGTCCTTTCTTTCTGTCCTTTCTTTCCGTCCTTCCTTCCTTAAGGCAGCTCTCTCTCTCCACACTTTCTTTTTTTCCTCTCATCCTTTGTCTTTTTTAAATCTCTCTGCTTGTTTTTCCTTTTACACTAACTGTGCACTCAGCTAATGTCACTAATCTGATACCAAATTTATTTTAATAATCTATGAGATTATGGTTCAAATAGATTAGAGGATGTAAAGCAACCACAGACAATGACATAATGTGGTTTCCTTTTCTCCTTTTTCCTATCCTTCTTCACTGTAGACGGCAGTGAAACCTCACACCAGCCAATGCTCATTCAGTAAAAAATTAATTTCGTGTGTGTTGTCCGCTGTAAGGCTGTCGCTCTGTCACTTAATTATTTAAAGAAATGCCCATCAAGGGAAGTCGGTAATATTTAATTTACCACTACTGGTGTTAGGGGCACCCAATTGATTTATTATAGAGGCACTTTAATGTGAACAGCTGTTTCCTGCTAAAAATAGGTCAGAGGTCAGATAAAAGGACCTAGTTCCTTCTTCTTCTTTTTTTTTTTTTTTTTTTGCCTCACATTGAATAGGATGCTGGAACTGTAATGTGAGGGCAAAATGTTAATGTTTGATTCAGATGGACCGCCTATTTCTTATGGGTTGATTAATACCTCCAGGCTCTGAAATGATGGATAAAAAGGCTTTTTACTCAAGGTTATCTTTTACTGAATAGTTGGATGTGTTTTATTCTCATTCTTTTGTGTTAGAGGAGAAATATATATTAAATGATTGTAAATGTTGTAAAGGATTTTTGCTCTTCAGGAAAAATATCACAGGAAGTAAATATGAGTATATTAATCATCCTCCCATAATTCCAAATATGAATCCGTGAAAGGCTTTCTGGTTGCCTTTTATCCTCCTCTGTCTGACTCGGTATCTTTATCCTTATCATTTGAAGTCTAGCCATTTGAAGGCTGGCCGTGTGGCTCTTGTACTCACAGTGGAAGTTGGAGGAAGGACTTAGGGAGTGGTTCAGGGGCCCTCGGCCTCAGCACTTCCCACCAAGGTGACCTCTGACCCCTGGTGCCATTAATCACTAGGCTCCTGATGGCCTGGTCTCTGGGGGAAAATCAGTCCGGGGCAAAGGATGATGGGAGGTGAAGCCTGCAGCCAATTACATATTGGCTCAGAGTGGCCGAGTGGACAAATCAGGGCTTTACAGAGAGATGAAATACCCAATGGCAGCCTGTTTGAGGCTTCGTGTCACAAAGTGTTCTTATATTGTCGGGGACCTTGTTGTCTCTCGTCTTCTCTAAAATAAATAAAACGCTAAAGTTGAATCGGTAACAAGTACAACGGCAGAATAACAGCATGTGAGACAGACGACTTGTTCTGCTGTGATCAAAAGAGATGTTTTGGTCCGCTCTAATTAAGCCTGTTAGAGCTAAATGTCTCCAGGGTTGGAAATGGAGCAGCTGTTGGAAACCAAAGGCAGGCGGCACGTTGATTCTCTCAAATAAAGGAGCTCTGGCTAACTGCCCGAGCGTTGCCAATGTGATTTTTGGTCAATTACGGTATAATCAAAGGTGCTTTCATGTGGTCAGGTCGTGTTGAAATGTGAAACCTGGCTGATGTCACATGTTGACTAATTGATGCTGTTTTTGGTTACTTGTCCACTTAAGATATATAGATACTGTAGCTACTTGGTTTCTTCTCATACACGCACTGTGTGTCCATATTTAGGCTTTCTTTGTGTGGTTATTGAAATATCTCCTTGTAAATACATAAAATCGGATTTTGATTTGACAGCAGATGGTGACAAAGAGGCTGGCGTGAATTAAAGCCGAACTAACTGCTGGCCTGTCACTATGGAGCCGGTGCTGTTGTGTCTCATTTGTTGTGCTGTCATTGTTCCCGGCCAGGCCAGTATGAAAACATGGCTTCCTGCTGACCTGCAGTTTAATTCACACATCAATAACCCCTGGCTGATCTCTGACCCCTCTAGTTGTACTAATTGTTTAATGCAGGATTGATGTCCAACGCTGCATTAAATAACTGACGAAGTGCTGGCAGCAAAGCTT
This sequence comes from Brachyistius frenatus, assembly GCF_029030835.1. Taxonomy (NCBI): domain Eukaryota; kingdom Metazoa; phylum Chordata; class Actinopteri; family Embiotocidae; genus Brachyistius; species Brachyistius frenatus. The sequence continues at coordinate 2,644,603 of NW_027210608.1, forward strand.
TGATGCACTGCGTGTTCTGGAAATGCTGCTACAGCACAGAGATTGGCTTTACCGTGCCACATGCGGACACATTTTACTGCCTCTTTAGTCTTAATGAAATGTTCGCAAACAAATTTGCAATCTACAGGAGGACACGTCATTTTCAATACGCAAAATGCATTGTACAGTTGACAATACGTCGTTACATTACTGTGTGTATATACGTTTTTTCATTTATTTACACATTTATATGTACTTTTATCTTAATTGCAACTGATTTTAAAAGTTAATGTGTAGATGGATTTCATTCCACCTTTGAGAATCGCTTCCACCTGTTACTAAAGGTAAAAGATGAACAATCAGTGAATGTGCATTTAGATAATGGCTAATTTAACTTATCGGTTAACTAAATGAGACTACAGACAATGTTTCCTCCACACTTGTCATCTCTGGACACTAATTCAAGTAATCTGAGGAGGACGCCGGCGTCTTGGCAGTGGCCCACTAGTTTTTACTGTGTTAATTGGCTCTAAAGATGAGATGGCTTTTTTCCGAGAACAGACTTGTCCGTGGCTTTAGCAAGCTAAACAATATCAACCAGATCGAGCGTTCCCGTTCATTTTAGATTAGATTGTCACTCGCATGTCTGGTTTTAAAGTCGGTGTTTGTTTAATGTAATTGATACACCGATTTATTTATTTATTTTTTGGGACATTTATTGCATCATTAACAACACTAATGCAAACCAATCGAATGTAGAATTCATTGATGTGAATGGAGGACATTCTAAAATGGATAAAAGTCAGACTTCTCGCCTGGATGTTTCATAGGATTGCATCAGATTTGACAGATGTAATAAACATGTTCCTCTGTGTATGTGCTGTGTATTTTCTAGCAGCTGTTCTTGCGCAGTATGCAATTTGTGCCACTTGGGGTCTCTCAATCAAAACAGGAATAAAAAGACAGAATTTGATGACCTTGTGAAGCAGTGAGGGATCATGGGAGTTGTTGTCTTCGGTGGTAAACAACCAACATTGCTGATGAAAATCAATCCTTAGCTTAGCAATTAGCGATAGCTTCTCCCTCTCCCTCTTCCTGTGTTGCTGCCGCTTGCTCGGTGTGCCTTATGTTTAGATATTCCTCCGCGTCCTTTAGTAATAATGGTGCACGTAAGAGCTGTAGTTTCCCTGCGTTACCCGCTGTAGTTAGCCAGCCTCCGTAGCTATTATTCTCCATCCAGCTGCTTTGGAGCTGCCAGCGGGAGCGTGTGACCTAATGAAACAAGTCACGGCTTTTTCTGCATTTAAACCTCGTTGGACACATTTGAGATAATGAAAGCGCACACAACTCCCAAAAAAAACATTATGTCTGATTGTTTTTAGAGGGCGTCCCGTCCCGGTGCTGCATCGGTTAGCACTCGCAGCAGGAAGGGTTTCGAGGCTCGGGCCTTCCTGTTTGGAGTTTGCATGTTCTCCCTGCGCCTGCGTGGGTTTTCTTCGTGCTCTCCGGCTTCCTCTCGCAGTCCAAAGACATCTGTGTTCGGTTAATAAAAAGCTGTTCATTGCTGTGAATGTGAGGGTGAATGGTTGTCTGTCTTTCGGTTTTGGTGCTGTGAAGAACTGGCGACCTGTCCAGGGTGTACCCCCTCTTCAAACATAGTCACCAGGGATAACTTCCAGCCCAGCTGTCGGCGTAGTCAGGATACAGCCGGTATTAAAAAAAAAAAAAATAGATGGATGGCTATTTGTAGACATTTAAATGTGGAAAGGTGAAATATTACAACTTTAAAACACAGAATTGTGAATATGTGGTGCCAAACCCGATGCAGAGAACTCTGCTCCGTCTGTTGTCTTTCCTAAAACACTTAAGGAGTGATTCTAAGTCGATACAACATTACAGCCAGAATTAAATAGGGCACCTCAAGGGTTAGAGCCCTGAGCCTGACAATGCCTTCCTGATCTTCACACTCCACAGGTCCATGTGATCACCTCTGACCTTTGCACATGGCTTAAAGACATGTTGCTAACTTAAGAAAATTAATCAGGGCTAATCTTCATGGCCTGATCGCACTGCTATTTTACGAAGTCATTAATGAGTCCAGTTTCAGGTTAAGAGCAGCCTGTGGTGGGGCTGAAGGATTGGCTGGCATTAATCCTCCACCACACACACACACACACACACACACACACACACACACACACACACACACACACACACACACACACACACACACACACACACACACACACACACACACACACACCTACTCCACCTTCCTTATTGTCCTCCCTGTACACCCCCTGCAAGCTTCACTGCAGATAAGCTGTTGACAAGATTAATGCATCTGTATCAAAAGTCTCGAGCCGCCTTGCTTTGTGTTGTTTGTGAATCCCCTTTTCCAGGTCAAGCCAGCTTGCGTTAACTGGGCTAATGTGTTTTCAAGCCAAATTTAACTGGCGCGCAGGCAGCGAGCTTATTTAACCAGCAACCTGACAGCGTTAGATCAATATGTGGAGATCACAAAGTTATCCTGGATATTTCAGTATTGATTATTGAATGGATTAATGCACTAGGATTCCTCCTGCTTGCTCACTGTAGTGTCTTTAAACGTGCTTTCTGCACGCCGAGATGTCTCAGCAGGGAAAGAAATATGAAAGAAATAATCAGCATTGAGGGTTCGCTTCTACTCGATACACAAATCCAATTCATAAATGAAGTCATCAACCATTAAGGCATTCATGCTGCCTAAAGCTATTCTGTTTCAGATATCGGATTTGTACCGTATTGATTGATTTTATGATTTTCCTCTCCTCCACAGGAACCCCAGTCAATCGTATTCCCATCATGGCCAAGCAGGTCCTGGACCTGTACATGCTCTACAAGCTCGTGACGGAGAAGGGAGGCCTCGTGGAGGTTATCAACAAGAAGATCTGGAGAGAAATCACAAAGGGACTCAACCTGCCGACCTCCATCACCAGCGCGGCTTTCACTCTGCGCACACAGTAAGTCTTTGTAACTCTGCCACGAAGCAACCAGCGTTCAGCTGTGTTTCAGTCGTCCGTCTGGCACAGATCTGTCGGAACAGATTTGCTCCTGTTGTCCAGCGTCGAGGCGGCTCACCTGTTCGTCGCGCGGCGCCCGTGGGTACGTTTCGTGTAGCTCGCGAGGAGCCGCTCTCGCCAACGCGCTGCTCGGGCGACGCCTGAAATGTCGACACGGCGTTGGAGCATTTGGATTTGTGTGCGTGGTCGTACGAACGTCAATATAAACACACGCGAGTTTGCTTCCTCCACCGGGCCACCTTCTGTCTTCACATTCAATTCCTCCAAGCATTACATCACACATCGAGCCCATCGACGCCATAGGTTTATTGACCTGATTTGGGTCAGAGTTCACAGTGGCCGAGGTCGGGTTTGACTGACAGAAACTCTCGCTCTCTCGATGGAAACCCCTCAGTAGAAGCAGCACCTCTCTATCCTGTCCGCTAGCAGATATCCATAATGAACCTTTATGTATTTTTAATGTTGCTGGGCTGTTGTGTTGCATTGCTCCGCTTGCTCCGTCTAATGGACGCTGCTCCTCCTGCTTCGTATTGATCGTCGCTGCTGCTATTCCACCATTATGCAGCCAGTGTGCATAATACGGTGTGTTCGTGTATGGGATGGAAAACACAACAGGGCTGCGACTGTGCACGCTTGTAGAGCGGCTACGAGGTCGTTCAAGTATACTCGGCATACAAAAACTCTTTTGCACAATTGAACGCCAGACGTTGCATTAAGTTCAGTGGAAATGTATTCATCGAAGAAAGAAGGTTTCTCTCGGCTTCCTAGAGTGGCCTGATTTTGCAGATTTCATGTAAACATTGTGGGTGGGATTGCCAGCGGCCCCACCTTATGATATTAGCACAATATTTAAGTCACAATAATGACATATGTTTATCGCAATTTTAAGCATTTTGCAATATGCTGAGTGTTGTGATGACACATATGGTGATTTATTCCCTTTTTTTTTTTTGACGACAAATTATGTCCTTAAAGGAAAGCTTTGTCCGCATGTGTTTTATCTAACGCAGTAAAGTTTTCAGTCCGTTTATCTCATGTCAGTTCATTTTTACAGCAGTAAAATAAGATTGTCGGGACAGGCTGACCGGCACGGTCATAAAAACCTGTCATAAATGTTGCATGCACCTTACAAACTTATTTATTTATATAATAAAAATATTCATACTTGGCATCGATGTTTCACTGCAATATTTTCATGCGAAGTGTCACAGTAGTTCTCTGCTGTTTCAAGTTTTCTTTCCCCCCACTGCTGGTAATCCATGTGACCTTCATTCAGTAAGCAGGAGGTTAAAGAAACAGTTAATACTCCTGGAGAAACCAGTTTTTTTTTTAGCCATGTATGCAAAGAAGGTGTCCGACTGGGTTTTTACACTTGCGTGTGCCTGAAGGACAGAATCACTACCGGGGATGAAAATACAGCTCGTTCACCACAGCAGTGGATTCTTTCATCCAAAATAAAACGGAGGTATCTGACAAAAACTGAATCTGACGTGAAAGTAAAGTATAAATACTTCCAAAATCTAAACACATGCACTTCTTGGGTTGAATACAAGGCTATCGTTAAAATCTTTTAACACCTTTGCGTCCTAAAGACAAACTGTCAGTACATCTCCTGTCCTGTCACTTGCACTTTCAGTCAAACAGCACTGACAACAAAAAACAAACAGATCATCTTAAGGAGGCTCCTATAACACTAACTGACTAAAAATTTGACTTGGTTTGAAAGGATGTATCGGAGGAAAGGGAGAATTAGTTTCCATATTGACAGAACAAGAGCAGCCAGTTCGATGCCGCACATGTTAACACATTCTGCAATTTAAAGTGGCCCTTTTAGAAACCCACTTTCTTGTGTGCATGTAACGTATGTTGTTGATTTTAATTGTGAAATCAGTGCCGATTCTTTCCGTGTGAATGTTTCTGTGGTCATCTTATGCTTTGCTGCGTGTTTTCTTTCCTCTTCAGGTACATGAAATACCTGTACCCGTATGAGTGCGAGAGGAAGGGCCTCAGCTCCCCAGGTGAGCTCCAGGCCGCCATCGACAGCAACCGACGCGAGGGTCGTCGTCCGAGCTACAGCAGCAGCCTCTTCCGCTTCTCCCCTTCTCCCAGCACAGCCCCCCACATCCTGTCACCTCCCAAGATGCACCTTTCTGCTCTGGGCGCGGGGACCTCGGCGGCCCTCAACGGCCTGCAGGCCTCACCGGGACCCTCTTTGAAGAAAGGTAGGCACCTTAAAGTGGTGCAGATCAATCTGCAGAATCAGACTTAAAAATTCTGATTCATGAATGAATGAATGAATGAATAAAGGGGAAAAATAAGTTCACAGTCGTAAGAATTAAAGCTCTGACATAAACAGACATCTCTAATATGTACATGTGTGTAACTGAGAAGAATAAAGAAGGTGTTGCAGGAAAATACATGTGTACGCTCAGCAAGCCTTCTCTGGGTTAATGAAGGTCATATTCAGCTTTGTAGATGTTTGCTTCAGAGACTGTGGCTGCTCCGTGCTGGCTGGAAAAAGCTGGACTGTTCAAGTTACACGTGTGCTGAGACCTTGAAAGTATTCATAGAGAAATACTGCCCTCTGTCGCAGTTTTGAAAAACGACATCCAGGCTCAGCGGTGGAGAAAACACCTGAATATAAAAAAGTAGTTCCACATCGATGTCTAGTGAGTGTGAGTGTATTAGTATGAAAGTGTGCTATTGCAACGAGTCACGTTCCTCCTTCCTCTGTATTATCCCACCGTGTGTGCGTGTGTGTGCGTACGTGTGTGTGTGTGTGTGTGTGTGTGTGTGTGTGTGTGTGTGTGTGTGTGTGTGTGTGTGTGTGTGTGTGTGTATAGTCCATCCAGGTGTTTTAAGAGTTCATTTGAGAGCCGATTCTCCCTCGGGCTGTAGAGCGCCTTCACCTTTACTACTGATTAATAACATGGTTCCCACACCAGGGGGGGCACTTCATGAACTTTGAAGCCTCTAGTGCACATCAGTGGGATCCTGTTGATAACTGTCATTACGCTGCTTTGTTATCTGATGTCACTTTGACTCGGTTGGAATGTGACTCCGCCGTGGACCCCGACAGTATCCGCGGCTTGTACTTGAGTAACATGCTGTGATTTACTTGCCGCTCGTATTATGTGCTCATATAATATGGCATGTGGTTGTGCTGACTGAATGCTTGTCAATGTGTAACTGCTCTGCACACCAGCGCAGCTGTCTTGTTGTAATCTGAGGTTTTCAAAATGCACTTGTATGAAATCAGCAGGGGAACTTTACATCAGCTGAACCAAGAGTGGTTTCATGTACATAGGAATTATTTGGAGTAGCGAATGCTTAAACGAGCATTATGTCTCTAGTCAGGATCCTCCATGTGTCGGCGGTGCGTGCGGTCGATTAGCACCACAATCAAAACACAAACACAACTTTGTTTAGAAAAGTAACGCTCCGTTTAAGATGAATTTTATGACTTTTCTTCTTCACAAAGTACCCGTGACATTCAAAATATTTTTTCGGAGTAATTGCCGTTCAGTTAAAATTGTGATTTACTCAGACTGACGTGAAAAAAACCATTTCACTTAATGTTATGAGCTACTCTGTGATATAGTACTCTACTGTCGGTAATCTATCATTAAGTTTAACAGCCACTTATCCTGTCACCGTACTATTCCAGCTCCCACTGGACCACAGCGCTGCTTCCTGCAGGGCGAAGACTCACATCCCCGTTCACCCTGCGTAGATTCTTCAATTTCAGGTTTTAATCTGCGTAAACTCGCAAGTGAATTCATTCCAAATCATAAAACGTCTGTCTCCAGATGACCTGACCCCCTCGATCATGGCGGCGAGACCCTCCATGGCTCTGGCCCTGGGTCATCAGCAGGTCGCCGGTTTGGCAAGAGCCGCCACTCTGGAGCAGCTCCGGGAAAAGCTGGAGACCGGCGGTGGAGGAGAGGGGCCCGAGAGGAAGATGGCCCGGCTGGCGGAGGAGCAGCAGCGCCTCATGCAGCAGGCTTTCCAACATAACCTGCTGGCCATGGCGTCCCAGATGCCCATGAACCTGCGCCTGGGAGCCCCGGCCATCGCCACCAGAGGTCGGTTGACATACGGTACTGGAAATGACCTAAACTCACAGTATTACCATTATTTGAAGGACACACTTAGGTTCCCTTTTACAACGTTAGACACGTTTATTTCAGTACGAAACTTTTACCCGTCACTATTCTGTTGAGATGACGAACATTTTAACTGTCACAAAGGCTTTTGGTGAATATTTAATAATCGCCATGAAATAGCATTTCATTACATTTAGCTGACGTTTTTATCCAAAGCGACAAACAAATGATTGCACAAATGTTCAACTCTTTCAGATCAGCATACAGTTGATTTCAAATTGACAATAATTTGTCAACATAATATTTCTAAGACACCATTCCTGCATACGCACATATATGATGTGTTCATGTTTAGAGGGAAAGCGTCCCGCGAATCCACAGAAAAGTAATCGGTCTCTGTTGTGTTTGTTCAGAGGAGAAGCAGCAGGACATGTCTCTGAGCATCTCAACCAATGGAAATGCCAGCATCACTGTCTCAGTGGAGGTTAATGGCACAATCTACTCAGGTTTGTACGGGGGGGGGTTAACCAGTGATGTCGTAACCTTTACCTTCCTAGTGATAATCTTTACGTAATGCTGTTTTAAATGGTCCTGCAGGAACCCTGTTTGCCCAGAGGTCCGGTGGGGCCCCGGGGCCGGCCGTCTCGGCCGCTGCTACTTCAGCCTCTTCTGCTGGAACCAGCTCCAGCTTCGGCTTCTCCGTACCGCAGGCTCAGACCCTCAGCCCCACGTCCTCCTCCTCCTCCTCCAAGGGTCCCGGCTCGGCTGAGCCGACCCCCAGCGGGTCTCCCTAACTCAGGCTGTCCTTTGTACCTGCTCCCACGGCCTCCGTTCCTCCAAGAGGCCCAGCATGAATATTCAGTACAATGAGAAACCCATAAGAATAAGAAACTGTTGCACAACAAATACCTCATAAACCCTGTCAACCTCTTGGCTGTCCAATCATGAACACAGAGCCTGAGAATATTATATGACAACATGTGTCCAAACGCACTGCTATGCATTTCATCTAAAGTTAACACTCACACACACACACACACACACACACACACACACACACACACACACACACACACACACACACACTCAGTCATACATAGACAGACACAGACTACACACATACACCCTCGTTAATCATAATATACATGCTAAACACAATCAGCTCAGCCAAAACCCACTGACAGGTGTAGTCACAACTGAACTTGAAAATTTTTATCTTAGGACATTTTGTTTGTTTGTTGCCATTTTGTTGTCTTTTTGATTTTGTGTTTTAGAATGATTTTGTTTTTAGTTTTCTCTTTTTACATACCTCAAATCAAGTAACCTGCAGTGGTGTCTTTACCTCAGGAGCTGTAGTATATTTAACCTGAATCAACTTTATTTTTGTATTCTTTTTTTTTGACCTAGTTGCAATCAGGGGAAGTCGGGTAACTCTCACCAATGGAACCTGGTGTACAGAGCGCCCAGCTCAGTGTCAGGCCTCCAGACCGGGCCGCTCAGGTCTCCCTCACACGCTGAAGCCTCTCGCTGAACTGGTGAATGATCAGATGCTGTAGATCAGCACATTAAATACCTCATTTGATAACTGCCCCTCAGTTCAGATCACGTGAAGTCTGAAATTCAACTACTCGCAGATCCACAAAGTTGAGGGGGGGTGGGGGGAGGAGGGGGGAGAGGAAGAGGAGGAGGAGGAGGAGGAAGAGACGACAGCTGCTCTCATTTCACCCTCAAGAAGCCGAGTAGGCCCCGAGCTCACGTCTCCACCCAGAGAGGCGACACTGAGGCATTCCTCGCCCCCCGCCACAGAATCAGGTTTGAGTTCCCCCATGTTTTGTCTTAGCACCCTTTCCTCCGGCTACAGAGCTGAATGTGGAGTGGGACGGGGTCATCGTCGTCACCACCGTCACCACCGTCACTGCATAGTTCTCAGACCTCATCCCGGCCTCTCTGCTCCGGAGGGCGTCTCTCAGGAAGCAATGTGACAACTGCAAGGAATCCCCGTTAATTTAAGGAGAAACAAGAGAACGGATTCACACCCTGAAGAATGCACAAGTCCACACGACTGTTTCAAGAATACCTCATCAGACTCTCCGTAACGGAGAGCAACACAACATACCTCACACGGCTGCAAAGCCTTCCACACTTGACGCCCCAAATCCTACCTGAACTGAAACTGACACGGACGTCCTGACACACTGCTGGTGGTTTTCGGGGACAGACAACTGGGACGGCTTCGCTTTTCTTTCTCCTGTATTTACCTGTAGACTCTGTTTCACGCTGGCTTCTTATCGCTTTTTCTTTTCTTTTCTTTTCTTTTCTTTTCTTTTCTTTTCTTTTCTTTTCTTTTCTTTTCTTTTCTTTTCTTTTCTTTTCTTTTCTTTTCGGTTCCTCAAGTTGTCATCTGAGAAGAGTGATATATCTGCATTATGTTTTTTCAGGGAAGAGGAACAGGAAAAGTTCCTCACTGACGTGTGTAGATTTGTAGGATTGTTTAAAGGTTTCGAGGTCACAGGGGTCCGAAAAAAACAACAACAACATAAAAACGACCAAGTTAACCTTAAATTTGACTGCGAACACCTAAAATCGCAGCTCGTTGCTTCTTTCGTGACAGCGGTGAAATGATATGCATGTGTACAATCATGTGACCGGTGTTTTAACACCTGAATCCTCTGGTTATTGCACAGCTAGATACCAAAGACTACCCGGCCGGTCCTCTTGAACGATCCCTCCTACAATCCCGTGCTCCACCGGGCAGATCCACGTCTCCGTTGGACCGCCAGCAAATGTTGCATTTGATCTCTTTCCAGCTGATTTGGAGTCTCTCTTTTTTTTCTTTTTTTTAATTATTTTTCTTAAAACAAGTGACAATACCTTTTAGGGGAGATTCGGTAAATTCCCTTCTTTCACGTTTTTGGGCATGACTTGATGATTGGAAAGTTACAGTGGAAATGAGCCCGTTTTAATCTGATTACATGATGTGTACAGACGGCCATATTCGGCCCGTTTAGCAAGTGTCGTCATCCAGAACAGAAAGTCGTGGCCTCCTGAGCTGGTGTCTAATTTAATCTCGTACAGTTTGGGGCTCCTGGAGCTGGTTTTTTTGTGTGTTTTTTTTTTAACTCGACACCCTCTGTGGATGCCATCTTCCTCCGGGTGGGCCGGCGTCCCACCAGCCCTTTTTTTTTTTTTTTTTTTTTTTTTTATTCAAACGTTACCGATAATCAACAGCTGGATTATTCTGTACTTCTGACTAAAATACTTCTCTCTCTCTAAAGTAACTTTTTTTTTTTTTAATTTTTTTTAGCATTTTAAAACACCACAAAGGAAGAAACTGAAATGTCTATCTTTATCCGTGTTGAATGTGAGGCATTTGACCTGCTCAGAGATGGAGGCCGGCAGCCTTGTTGCTTTCAGTAGATTGTATTTTAGCCTTTGTGTGTCACGTGACGCGGACGTTTGGCGGCGCAGATCGCGGTTGAGGGTTTTGGGGACTCGTGGAGACGCGCTGACGCTGCGTCCTTCACCAGCCTGCACCACACGGAGCTGTATTTCACAAAAGATGAGAATTATAGACGCTGCCTTAAAGTAGTTGCTGGTGAGATCTGGTCAGAGCTGGCTGAGAAAGAAAAGAAAGAAAAGTTCTCTTCGATTTTAATCCTTTGGAGAGTCATCGCTTATTTTTGGGGAAACAATTTAATCAGACGTTGGACATCGGCTGTCATTCACGCTGTTGTTTAAACATCTGAGTTATGATATTTATTCGTGCTGGGTTTTTTTGTTTTTTTTTCCTGGTGGACCTTGTTTTTAGTAACAGTTAACTAAAACATCTCGTTTCTAAGTCCAAACTTTGTGTCATCTGCGTCGTCTAAGCAATGACCGTTTGATAGTGTAGCTTCACTGCCTTTGTATGAATGTGTGCGTGTGCGCGCAAGCAGGTTGGCGACACAAGAGTACACCTGTAATGACGTGAAAGAACCTGCAGGTGGCGCCACATCTACATCATATACTCTAATCTGAGGAAGCGCTCGTTCAAAAAGTATTGTGAGCGTGAAGCTCAGAGTTCAGCTCTGCATCCATTGAGCTCCGGTGTGTTGGAGGCTGAAGGGAACTTTGTTGGAGGCTGTTTGGGGAAATGTTGAGAGTTGTTCAGTCACTTCTCCGCCCCGCTGGGCAACAACTAACCACTCGGACTTAGTCAACTTCCAACCTCCGGCCTCCGGACGTGGAGTATACCGTTATATGATGTGATGTACCTGTGTGTGTGTGTGTGTGTGTGTGTGTGTGTGCGCGCGCGACTGTTAGAGACCCCCCCCCCCCACCCCCACCACCTCACACCTCAATACCTCAGGGCAGTGGGCTTCACTCTGCTGCATTGAGGACGAGTACTGACGGAAGCTGCGGTCACTTCGCTGAATGCTACTTCTGGATTTGGTGTTGCATTTTTTTTTTTTTTTTTTTGTCGTCAGTAACTGCAGGAAAGGTCTCGTCACTCAGGAAGCTGTGAAGTTGGAAGTCTGCGGGAACCTTTCGTCTCTCCGATGATTTTTTTTTTTTTTTTTTGGAGTTAATTCAGTTTTAAATTGTTTTTAAAAAAAAATATTAAAAAAAACTAACCTGATCTGTGTAAAAACAGGTGCATATGCAAGTGGTTATCGAATACCTCATTTATCAATTTTATGTTGTTGTTTTGGCTTGTACAATGCTCCGTATATTAATTCAACTGTGGGGTTTGTGCATATTTTTGTACTGTTGTTATTATTATGGACATGATAATAATGATATTACTGAAATTATTATAGTTTTCTCTTTGATTAAAGCAAACAAAAAAAAAAATAGGACAAAACACACGAATGCTTGTAAAAACTGGTTTGTGCTGATTGTATTTAAGACGAGCACTTTTCCAAAGTGGTTTTCACACATTCAGTTTTGTTCATATTAGTTAATATAAAGATATGGTTCTCAGGGCTTTAAACTTGTATGTCATGATAAAGTTTTACTTTATATCTTATGTGTGTGTGTGTGTGTTTATTTCCTCCTCTCAGATGAGTAGATATGACGCCTGCGGTGAACAGCCTGCTCCGTTTGTACGTTTCTGCTTTGCTGCAACAAACATGAGAAGCCTGGTGAAACACCTGGAGGCACTTCAACCCTTTTAAAAGTTGATTTTCAGTAAGATGAAACTCATTTTCACTTTTAAAAACAGTCCCGAGGCAAATGTCTCTGTCAGGTTCAGTAATTCCATAAACAAATATCTAAAAGCCCCATTAGTCAAATGAGTTGCAGTAGTTCGGCTTTTACGTTTTGTTTTCGTCTCTCACGGTTTTAGGAAACGGCAGGATTTGAATATGATGTATAATAACATTTCTAAAGGGACTTCCTTTGAAACACCCTCCTCAATAACACAAATGTCTGTTCCCCCTACATCATGTTCAGGAAATGTGCACGTGTAACTTTCCCGTCAGCCTCTTGTGTACTTTCAGACCGGTTGTAGCTCCTGGAGCGTTTCAAGCACACGGAGATCAGAATACAGGTCGTTTCGGAGGCGGCCGGCGGAAGTACGTGTACTTTATGCGCGAGTCGGGTATGAGGAACTGAACTGGTCTGAGATTACAAACACGTACAGTCAACTGCAGGATGGAAAGAAAGATGTTCATTTATATCACAGAGGGAGAGTGCACACAGACGTAACTGATCAGAAAATAAAGCTCCAAAAAGGTCGGAGCTAAACGGAAACGTGTACAAAGCAAAACTTTTGAAGTATTATGGACAGTGAACATCACCAATAACAGTTTACTGTACAATGACATAAATATATGAAGCAAACGGTAACTTTGACTCTGTATCCAGACGTTTGTAGGAGGCCGACGTTGGCCGTCGCACGGAGACGACAACAGGAGCAGATAAATCAGACGATCGGTTTACCGCCCGTTCAATCAAATACAAACGAGGGAAAAGTGCGACTGCAAAAAAACTTATCGGAAAAACTGAACACGAGTCCAACACGTCAAAAAGAAGTTCATGGATTTTAAACTAAAGTTTAGAAACAACATTGTAGACCACTGTAACAATCAGCTTGCAGCCTGACATCTCTGGAGGGCCCCGCCCATCTCTGGAGGGCCCCGCCCATCTCTGGAGGGCCCCGCCCATCTCTGGAGGGCCCCCGCCCATCTCTGGAGGGCCCCGCCCATCTCTGGAGGGCCCCGCCCATCTCTGGAGGGCCCCCACCCATCTCTGGAGGGCCCCCACCCATCTCTGGAGGGCCCCGCCCATCTCTGGAGGGCCCCGCCCATCTCTGGAGGGCCCCCTGACATCTCTACTCCGTTTCACACCTCGTCTAAAAATACCGAGCTGTGAAAAGGATGTCACAACTTTCTTTTGCCATCTCAGCAGACTTCCCCAGTATGCGCTTACTTTCAATTCGACTAACAGAAAGCGTCTCAGCCTGTTGAGGTAGAACGAGGTCAGGAAGGTGCAGAATTTCACATTAAGGGATGACGCAAGACACTTAAAGAAGTCAAATGTGTGACTCTCTTATCAGAAGGCAGTTGTTTCCTGTTTCCTCTACGACGCAGATAAACTACATTCCAGATAAATATCTGATTTTCTGCAAATTTACTCCGAATCGGCCTTTCTGAGCGCCCGGCGGTTGTCTGACGGCTCTGAACACGTTCCACTCTTGACCGGATCACCGCTCTGCATGTGGCTTCTTCTTGCTTGATTTGTGTGACACGAACAACAATCTAAAAGTTGAATACATTCATTCTAATAAATACATTCGGACAATCATATTTTGGTGTCGTCTCAAATAACATACGCGCCGCATTTTTCTTGTCGTCACACAAAGCAAGCAAAGATACGCGTCATGTTTCTTTAAGTGTCGAACTTCGGCTCCATAGAAACACGCAAATGCAAAAATACACAGGAGGCACAAACTGTGCCGAAGTCTGAGGAACGGAATTATCTAAAAACTTCAATCATGCAAACAAAATATAACATTATTAGTTGAAGCGTGCGCACACACACACACACACACACACACACACACACACACACACACACACACACACACACACACACACACACACACACACACACACACACACACACACACAAAGGGCAATGAAGGAGATTCATGCAGACTCGTATGTTAAAAGCTCACATTTGCCAGATATTTTGTCTTGAGTTTTGCTGATAAGTCAAGATTTTTTTTTACACAAGCACCACAAGTCAAATCATTTAGTTTAAAGAGGCAATATGTTAGATAATTAGTCCAACATTAACTCCACAGAATGTCAAGAAAAAGCAGTTTTGGCGTTTTGTCAGGTTTCTGCCGAGGTTCGCATGCTCGCCGGACAGCCCGTCTTGTAATACCACTTCGTACCACCGGAGGGGGCGGCGAGTCACGGTAGCATCCAGTGTGCTCTCGGAAATGTTGTGACAACAATTTGTACCAAAATAAAGAATTGTGACGTCACAGCTCAGCTTCTGCGAGTGCAGACGCTCACAGTCACTCATCCACGTGGAGTTTCTGATCCCGTAACTAACAGAACAAACTCGTAATCACGAGACAAACCCAAACCGTCAGATGTATTTGTCGTCCCGCCGCCCCGTTACCCATCTTTACTTGGTACCGAGCCATGATTTTCTTGTAACCCTCCTCCTCTGACACGCACTCGTACGCTCCCTCCTTCTCGGGACTCATGCTGTCGATCAGAAGGAGGCACCGCTCCTCCAGGGAGCTGCAGGCCGTGGAGCTGCCACCACCGTTCCAGGTGTACTGGGCGTGACGGGACGACACCGGGCAGAAAATTGAAATCTGGGACCCAAGGGGCCCCGAGACGCTGATCACATCCTCGTTTGTACCTGGAATCAGGAAGAGAAGATCTGAGTGCTTAAGTGGAAACACAAGGAGCTCTGTTTAGTTATTAAGATGGATGTTTGGTTTCTTTATTTGATCTGGAACCAGTCTGCTTTCTTATCCGAGTCATGCCTCTTGGCAACGTGTCGTTGACCTCATAGTGAACACGTGGAAGGTGAAAAGCTTTAGGAACTGACACACGAGCTGGTGTCTGACTGCAATGCAACGTTTTAACACGTTTTATCGAGACTTGTGATTATCGGCTGTAAAAGCAGCGTAATAATGATGACGGGTGATTCTTAGTCATTCTTGCGGTCTTTGGCACATAATCTTTGTAGCATGTGATGCAAAGAAGTCAAAGCTTTCCGGTTGATGAGGAAGTCGGTCAGCTGTGGAGATCGTAGCATTTATAATGAGAGTAACGTTGTAAAGACCTGTATCACATGCATACGAGAATATATGAGGACTACTTCCTGTTGTAAGTGTTCCTGAGGTGCGTTATGCAGAAGCTGACTCTGTGCAATTCTGAGAAGTGAGCAGTTCTGTTCCACTAATCATGTGAAACAGGAAGTGGGTCGGTTGGGGGGGTTAGAGTGGGTTGGGGGGGTTAGGGTGTCTTCTGATGCCTTGATTAACTTTTTTTTCTCTTTCAAGGGGCAATTTAAAGACTTAAAGGGATCTGTTGGCAGAAAGAAGCGGCATCCAACAGTGACGTGACACCGTTGGTTTGTGGACGGCCGTTGTGAAGCCTTGAGGTCGGGTTTTGTCCGGCGCCATCTTTGCTAGTTTGGAGCGGTTTGGAGCCAGAAGTGACCATATTTGGGCGAGCTGGGGGGGAAGCGAGCGGTGGATCTGACTGGAAGCCTGACGACACTACGTCGCGCCCACCGATGCCGTAACCTGACTGAACCACAGACCTGTCAATCAAACAGACACGCCCCCAAAAACGCAGCTCATTTTCTGACGGGAAAAATGTATTGACTTTGAATCACATGACAAAAGTTGAATGCGAGTCTATGGTGCCAGAGGTTTTTCGAAGGCCAACCTCTAGTGGCACTCGTTGGTATCGCAGTTTAAAGCACTTCAGCATCGGCCTAATTCTTCAGAACCGGGAGCTTTGTCCACTTTTACATACAGTCTATGGCTGACATGGAATATAACAGCTACTCATACAAAGCATCTCTTCTCTTTGTGAGATTAATGTATTTTGTACATAGTCCCTGTTACAAATAGCCCTAATAAACGAAACTCTATTGAGTGGCAGGTTTTTTAGTTTGTGTCCGTTTCCTGCAGCTGTGCAGGTGTCTTGTGCTGCCTGTGTTACATCTGCTTGATCTCCTCAACAGATGCAAAAAGACTGCTAATATATATTATAAATGGAATTTCTTTCAAATAAAGGTGGACAAACAATTTGTCAAAGCCGTCTATGTATCGTTTAATCTAACTGAATCTAACGTGACATTAAAACAGGTAGCGAGCAGACAAAGTGTTTCAGAGAAGAAACCGTCTGTTGTTCCAGAAATAGACAAAAAAGATGTGAAACAAACTGCACAGACGACTGATGGAAAAAGATGTACAGCAGTAAAAACACAGGAGGAACAGGTAAATCCACTTTGATTCCCTGAAGAGGCTGCAGAGAAACGGCACTGCAGCGCTGACGGCAGCTGGAGCAGAAACACTGTAGGAGAATTGGACTTTGTGTGTTGGTGCTCTAAGATTCGACGTATTAATTCGGATGAGGCGTCACTATTTGACACAGGCTTCATCCTAATGTTATACCATGGGAGCAGTGTAAATTAAATACACAGCAGTGTAAATAAAGAGGCATTCAGGCAGTAAAGTATGTCAAGTTCTGTCTACCTTCAGGGGGTGTTTGCAACATGTCATAACTCCATAAACTCTCATTCAACTTCTCTTTATGAAAAAGAAAGTAAATACATTTTTCCCCCACAGGTCATCATGGTGTCATTCGCTGAAGTCACTCCTTTTTATAGCCTGAAATTTGTCAACAGTTCTGTGTCCACAGTAACATCTGAGCAATCCAGGCACATCAACCCATAAAAGATCGTCATACCCAGATCCGGGAGATATATCAGCTGCGATCCACAGATGGCGTGTGTCCCTCCGCTCATGTCCTGCTTAGTAGCACTGCAAGACAAAAGATACGTCTGAATAAGAAAGACCTGCCGGTTACATAAAAGTACTACTCAGTATTAATCACTTAAATGAGGTACACGACAGTAACGGTAGATTCAAGCAGCTCGTATGTCAGAATCTTATAAGAACTTTAGACCGCTTACGTTTTCTCCCTTAAATAAGAAATAACTTAGAGTACTACTTGTTTATTTAATGTAATGGATATAAATGGGGCATATTAGCAAGGATTGGCATTACCCTGGTTATTTTATATAACTAGTGGCGATCAAAAAAAAGAATGAAAGTGAAGTGATTCAATAATTAAGAGGTAGATTCTCACAGAGAAAGGTTGGAGTTATTGCGGTTTTACTTTGACTCACTATTTGTAAGAACCGACATTAAAACCTTCTTCTTCTCCTTCTAAAACGTGTCTCCTGTAAATTGGTTGGTCAGAATATACTGCATCATCGACCGCCCTGCCTCTGATATCCCTCTTAGTCAGCCCCTCCGTGTCTGATGCATGATTGATCATTTCCTCTACCTGTGAATCAGCCTCCGATAAGGCTTTGATGTTGCTTCATATTTTTAAAAAAAGAACATTTCCAGATGATCAGTCATGAATCAACACGAGGCTGAATGCCACGGTGGAATTTGAGAGCGTGTCTCTGCATGTATGTGGGGATTGTTAGTTTACTATTACAAATCTCAGTGGTTAGCCTGACGTCATGTTCACAAGTGACGTGTATTCTCGGGTCAACTTTCTATGGAACAACACCATAGATGGAAAGAGAGCTTCCAACTCCAAGCAGTTGATAACGGGCCCTCGCACTCCCACGCGCCGTCTCCCCGAAGACGTCTCCCCGGAGGGCGAGGGCCCGTTATCACTGCTTGCAGTTTTAATTTAAACTTGCATTTCCTGATAGATAAAAGTTTGAGTGTAAAAAAAAAAACCCAACCAGGACATATCTTGATCTAGGGGCAAACTTTTCTTACTGTTGTAAAAAACCTTTCCTGTCATGATGACATACTTTAGTGGAATAATCCTTTTGTTTCTATAAGCAGAACTGAGTTTCTGTACTTTACAACATCGTCAACATCAGTTCTCTGAAAACTCCAAACTCACTTAACCCTAACCTCCACCTCTGTTTATTACTTCCATAAACATGTGCTGTTACAGTAAATCCTGTGTTTTGTTTGTTTGAGGCTATTTTTACAGTACGAAAGTAAATTGTAACTCTGATGTGATGGTTTGTTTTGGGTGAAATGTGTTTCTTTTCTAAATAAAAAGACTGCGGCGGTAGACGTTGATGTAGTGTATTTTCTTTTGCGCATGGGCGTTTTATTTTGAAAGTTGACTGGAATTGTATGTTATTTGGTCGACACTCCCTGCCTGGCTGTTCTGCTCTGTTCAGCTTTCCGCGGTCACCAAGCGGCTTTCGTTAGAAAATAGACCCGCCAATTATCTTCAGCAGTTGCTGACACGTTGCAGTGCAACCAGTGAGATATGAAATAAAGTAGGTATGCGGTCGAGCTTGTTTAAACATGGATATTGTGCCAAAACTGCTGTACCGTAGAAGGGCCGATGAATCAACCAGCTCTCGGCATCGAGTGTAGAAATAATGTTCATCATTACAACATTAGCTGCATGCATCAGTCCCAGAATACGCAACATTGCAGAAATCTAAATGTCACAACTCGAGTGACATTCGAGGTGTAACTGATCTGGCAAAGGTTGTGGACAGATAATAATAATAATGGTAATAAAACCTTCCTGCTGCTGGTTTAATGCACATCTACCGACACACTCGTTTTTCCCAGGTCTTCCTGTATTTTTGTTGTTTCTCCCAGGAAACTCCCCTAATTTGTGTGGCCCTCAAACTTTGCCATCATACACAGATCTGTAAGTTTTGTATGTTTGTTTGACATTACTCAAGTTGCCATATCATCTATGAAGCACATTATAAACACACAATCCACAAGCTACATTCAATTTCAACGTAAATGTCCGCGCAACCTGGCAACCGACCGCACGTCTTTCTCTTAGAGCACCTTCCAGCTAGGTTTGATACCTTCAGGATCACAGCTGTGCAGTTACACAAATTTCGGAGGTCTTACGTTGTCTTAGGAGCGCAGTGGGTCTTGTTCCAGCCACAGTAAGGATCTCTGGATAAGACACAATCTTGGCAGGTGTTTCCATACTGGGCGCAGTTTGCCGTGTTAAGCTGGACCAGCTCGCGTCTGGAGTTCACATAAAGTTTTCTCTGCAATTATACACAAGTTTTAGAGCTTTTTATTCACATAAATGTTCTGAAGCAAAACAAATCTAACCTTCATCTAAAGATCTCTAAAGAGCTGCATGCTACTTTTTAAGACAATAAACCTCTTTATTACAACATGAATAAAACTCTCCCATCCTCCCACCGTTGTGTTTCGGGGTAGGATAGTTGTGTAGGCAGTGTGGTGTGACTCACAGAGGAAGCGTGGAGGATGACACTGAGTAGGTGTGTTCTGTTGGTGAAAGGTCTGACCTCATTGACAATGAAGGTCTGATTTTCATCCTGTATCACTTTATGAATCCCACCATTATCTGTTGAAGACAGAAGGAGGAAAATGATGACTAAATAACCAAACCTCTCTGACCACCCAACACTGTGCTCAGTTGGTTGTTTTTTTTTACCTCAGATGACACACCAAAACATACAAGTACAAAGATCAGGAATACTTTTTGCTCTAAAATAGGACAATGTGGTCTTCACATCTGTTAATAGTCATGTTGATAGTAGTCATGTCACCATGCCAAAGTGCAAAAAGGGTGAAATCACACGTTTGTCATGAGATACTTGCACATGATGCATATTGGAAGATGAGGAAATTACATCAGAGTCATGAGAAACTCTCTTAACTCCCGAACTTATCTGTTAAGAGGCCAAGCCAAGTTAAATCTAGCACATAGGATTGAGTGCCAATGGTTCCAGAAAGTTCAAACCTGGGAGTTTATCTGTTAAATTCAAACCAACTTCATGCCCGCAGGTTGTGGGATCCATGAAGGAAACCTTTGTCTGACCTCTCAATGAGCCATCTCATTCCTCATCTCTGTAGCCGACTCCTGTTCAGTTCTGGCTGTCTATGCAACCAGATATCAGATATTAATACTGAGAGATGCATGGTTGTGTTCCGTTTCAGCTCCCGCTGTACGTCAGTGAACGTTCAGATTGTTTTAGTGCTTTTCCCCTCCTGTAAAACAAATACACAGAGCAGTGCACTACTCTTCTCTTAATCTGATCATTGTGTTACTCACTCAGAGACAGGAACAAAACTGTGCGCTGACTGCTGCCGTCAATGTGGATGCGCGTGTAGTTGTGGCAATTGATGAGAATCGGACCCTGGCTGTGCATGGGCTGGACCCACTGCTCCACCTCAAATGTGTTCCTGATCGTCCCCAGGTCCGCCGGAGAAATATTAGTGCTGTCCTCAACACACTGAAAACAGAAAGGTGCATGTTTTGAAAAGGCTGCACAGCAACTGACTCCCCATTAAGCTTCCGACTCCCTTTAGTGTCAGTCAAGCTTTCTGTTCTGCATATTTGCACTTTATAGTAATCATGCTCGTAGATTCACTTTTGTCATCAGAGCCGCCGACAACCTCCTACACCCCCCCCCCCCCCGCAACCTGAAGCGATGGTGGGGAGAAGACCCGCCTTGTTCCTTCTGTCGACCACCTGCATCACCAAGACACCTTTTTAACAGGATGCACTCCAAGCTCCAAGATGGGGTTGAAGAAGCTTATGAGTGGATGAGTTGATTTTTTTTTTTAGGGGATTTGTTTCTACATCTGCGACTGGTCTACTGAAGAAGATGGGGGCGAGGGGTCGCTTCTTCCAACAAGTCCTTGTCAAGAGCAAAAAGCAGCCATTGGCTTTGGATTAAAAAGGAAAGATGACAACTGGTCTGCAAATGGAAAAGTGAAGGGTCTGGAGCTGAGGGTGGTGGACCTGGGACTCCAGCAATCACTGCGGAGCCCTCTGGAGAAGTCGTGAGCTCATCAACGAAATGTCAATGACGTACCTACAGTACCGTCACGACCGCCACTCCAAACCCACTACCGGCATCAAGAGTGTCGACTTAGCGCAGGGATTGAAACATCAAGTCCTATTACTACAACAAGCTCTACCACTACAATCCAAACATTATGATGAGTTTGTGGCAAAAACCTCCAGCTTCCTTTTGAGTCATTTGGTAGTTTAACAGCGTAAGTGTTGACCTTAAAGCTAATAGATGATATGCAGCAAACTTGGGAAAATCTCAAGGTTTGTTTCAAGATGTGTGAAACATCGATTTATTAGTAATCAGAGTTGTGTTTATCACTCAGGATTAATGGCATCCTGTACTCTGTAACTTTATTTAATCACCTGATTTGAAAAGTAGTAGCAACAATATCGTAGAAATCCTTCTGTCACATTTTTAACTTCAGCTCAGTTTGAGTGTCTCATACCGTCCTCGGTCGGTCCGTCGGAATGTCTGGGCTGGACACTTTGAACGGGGAGGTTGCGAAAATGTTGCTGATGTCTCGTACCGTGTAGACGCACACGGCACTCATTCCCCTGCAGAGAAACACAGCGGTCAGCGGGTTCACACAGAGACTCCCGCAGCAACAACAACCTGCACCGAGGTCAGCAAAAATTTTAGCTGTGCTGTTCAGAAACTGCAGAAGAAAATAGAAACAGCTAAACAGAAGAGACGCGAGAAACAGGAAGAGAGCTCAACTTTGTACAACAAGAGAGGACGCAACAACAGTTTAAACTAATCTAAGCTCATCTTCAAAGCACCAGGAAGATGATCTACAACGGCGTCGCAAATTCAGGCTAGAGCCGCAATATTTGGGAGAGCAGCAATTTCAGAAAATCCATTTGAAAATCGTAGTTTTTGCACATACAGTAGGCCTACGTGTTGAATTAATAGTATTTATAAAGCTTTTGACGCTCTTATATCGTACAGAAGACGTCGCCTTCGTTTTCTATATTACTGTCACGGATTGTTTTGTAAAGCTTCGTCGCTGTTACGAATTTGTTCGTTCTGCTAATTCCCGCAATTTCACTGCAAAAAAAAAAACTCCCTTAAAACTTAAAGCAGAGTCAAAGTACTTGATAGTATGTGACAAAAAGCACATGATGCGAGTACAGAAATAACCTTACTTATAACATACGTCATGTAACACTTGAGATCATTCCTTCGTCTCCAGCTTGATAAAAAAAACTTTACAATATTCTACGAAAGCTTTCTCGGATAGAATCGGTGATAATGGTGTCCTACCATTCATTTATGAAGAGACCGTAGATCTTGGTGTCCTGCCAATTGTCTGCGTGCACAGTAGCCACATCGACCAGCTCGGAGAAATGGTATCTGCGGTCGGTGTTTCCGCAGAAGAGTCTCGCATTGATCTGGGACGTCCAGAGGAACTGCAGGCTGTTCTTCGGACCACCGACGTCTGACTAGAAGCAACACAGCCGGAGGATCGATCACTCCTTCATAATGCACATGTAAGGATTGATGTACGTTTACGGTCAGGCCTTACCATGCAAACCCGGCTCACAAAAGGAATCCACATATCACTGTCTAACTTCTTGTCTCGGTTTCTCTGCTTATAGAAGGTGTAGACTTTGTCCTGCAAGGGATTGTCTCTCTGTCTGCTGAGCACCAAACCCACATAGTGCTGCTCTGAAGACAGAAAGGAATTATTTGTCCTCGAACGTTTAAGGTAACATGATTTCACTTCAGAAACGGTTTCTGTTTCTATGAAAGTACCTTCATTACGCATTATTGGTCTCAGTCTTCTTCTCCCAAACCTGTAAAGGCCAACATAGTCTTGAGGTCCGGAGTGGGTGATGTAGAAATCTGCACTTCCTTCAGACTCTGGAACAAACCGGAGGAAGGTATCGTACAGTAGATCAGTGCAAACAGTAAGCAGGAGTGCGATATCATGATTACACATAGGAGCGAAGTCAAAGAAGACAGCGCCAGCAAGTGTTGAGAAAAGCAGGTTAGTAGTTTTGTAAAGTTTGGTGCTAGATTGGATGGCTGGGAACGTCCCGCTGCAGTGATTGGTCAGTCAACTGGTCCCTAACCTTAATCCTAACTTTAACCCTCCCACAACGTAACAGCCAATCACAGGCAAAGCATCCCTCCCGCTGATCCAATCTGACACCAGCCTTTTGTAAAGAGCAGATGTTCAGCAAACAGACTTCCTGGATGACAAATGAGGTTTAAAATAGCCATCTTGGTAAACTGGTGAATCAGAAAGCAGAGATTCATCATCAGATTTATTGTTAAAGAAATACTGTATGTAGAAAAACTCACCCACAAGGGCAGACTGTTCACCTTCCTTTATGATAAATGTCATTATGTTTTCTCTTATACCCTGCAGTTCTACAGAGGGCATGCACACGGGTGACTGCTCTGAAATATTCTAAAAAAAAAAACACAAAAAACACAGTATGTCTTCAAATAGTTAGTAGGTAGTTTGGAAAATAACAATAAAATAAACAGGAAGTGTTGTAGTGTTTGTTTTTCTTGCAAAAACATCACGTGGCTGTTCCTAATAAAAGGAAGAAGAAGTGGTTTGAAACACCACCAGTTCTCTGTAACATCTCTGGCGTCCTACCATGATGCAGCACACCGTGTTCTTGCCATTAGTCCCACACACAAACACTTGATTGTCCTCGTCCTTCTGCTTGACCACAGTTATGTTATAGTTGCAATCCTAAATGACAAGAAGATTTTTTTTGAATATTTCTTGAGTGATCAACAATCAACTTCCCAATGCAGACACCAGCTAATTTTTGATTTAAACATATAACAGACCCAGAAAAGCTAAATAGCAACAACAAGGCTTCTGTTTTAAAATCAAAAGAATATATTTACATTGCTTTCTGCACTTACTGACTTTAACTGTAGCATTTGAATGCATCACTTGCCAACATATCTGCAGCTTTAATTATTGTACCCAGAAATCAACGTGTTTCCGTGACCTTTGTTTAAGACATTCAATAAACAACTGATGTCTTCTGTCCAGCAGCAGTATGATGCTATTTAGTGGAAAACAAACCCTTTTGAGCTGTTCTGCAACATGTGCAGCTCCCTCAGCGGCCGCAGTTTGAAAATACTTTAGATCGGAGGACCTTCCGGAGATCCATTTTTATTTACATGATTAATAACTCATTTTTACATCATTGCAATTAGGTGTGTTTATGACATTAAATTAAATGACAATTCTTTGGACTTTAGCCAGTGCGATTGAGACCTTTCAGCGAGGCTCCTGTATGTACCACCAGTGGTACACAGACCACAGTTTGGGAACCCATTGTCTAGTCATTTTACACTACTCACAGTGTTTTGGGTGCACACCTTCCACAGGACCTGCCTCTGTACAAGCTGTGAAGAGACGTGAAGCAGGACTGTTACTTTCCACATCACTATGAAGTTGGTTCATTTCAGTACATTCAGTGACTCGTGTCACTGCAGTGACGAAGCTCCTCACCTCCTTCTCAGGGTTTTGGAAGTCGTAGAGAGTCAGGTGTGTTTGTCCAGCAGCTATGACCGTGTCTGGCTGCTTTCCCAGGAGAATCTGTACAGGTGCACGGTGTTCAGGCAGGAGAACCCTTGCAGCTTTAGTGTCTGTAATAAAAAGAAACGTAGCATGGTAAAGGAGGAGCATGATTTAGACGGGGTGACACAGTATTACACAAATGTGTTTCTACAGTAGACAGTAAAAACCTGTTAGTTATTCTAGATACAGTGCATCCGGAAAGTATTCACAGCGCTTCACTTTTTCCACACTTTGTTATGTTACAGCCTTATTCCAAAATGGATTAAATTCATTTTTTTCCTCAACATTCTACACACGATACCCCATCATGACAACGTGAAATAATGTTTTCTGAAATTTTTGCAAATCTATTAAAAATCAAAAATGAAAAAAATCGGAGGACCTTCCTTTGCTACGTAGTACATAAGTATTCACAGGCTTTGCCATTACACTCAAAATTGAGCTCAGGTGCATCCTGTTTCCACTGATCATCCTGGAGATGTTTCTACAACTTGATTGGAGTCCACCTGGTAAATTCAGTTGATTGGACATGATTTGGAAAGACACACACCGTCTATATAAGGTCCCACAGTTGACAGTGCATGTCAGAGCACAAACCAAGCCATGAAGTCCAAAGAATTGTCTGTAGACCTCCGAGACGGGATTATGTCGAGACACAGATCTGGGGAAGGGTACAGAAAAACTTCTGCAGCATTGAAGGTCTCAATGAGCACAGTGGCCTCCATCATCCGTAAATGGAAGAAGTTTGAACCACCAGGACTCTTCCTAGAGTCGGCCGCCCGGCCAAACTGAGCGATGGGGGGAGAAGGGCCTTAGTCAGGGAGGTGACCAAGAACCCGATGGTCACTCTGACAGAGCTCCAACGTTGCTCTGTGAAGAGAGGAGAACCTTCCAGAAGGACAACCATCTCTGCAGCACTCCACCAAGCAGGCCTGTATGGTCGAGTGGACGGACGGAAGACACTCCTCAGTAAAAGGCTCATGACAGCCCACCTGGAGTTTACCAAAAGGCACCTGAAGGACTCTCAGACCAGAAGAAACTAAATTCTCTGGTCTGATGAAACAAAGATTGAACTCTTTGGCCTGAATGCCAAGCGTCATGTTTGGAGGAAACCAGGCACCGCTCATCACCTGGCCAATACCATCTCTACGGTGAAGCATGGTGGTGGCAGCATCATGCTGTGGGGATGTTTTTCAGCAGCAGGAACTGGGAGACTAGTCAGGATGGAGGGAAAGATGAATGCAGCAATGTACAGAGACATCCTTGATGAAAACCTTCTCCAGAGCACTCTGGACCTCAGACTGGGGCAAAGGTTCATCTTCCAACAGGACAACGACCCGAAGCACACAGCCAAGATAACAAAGGAATGTCTTCGGGACAACTCTGTGAATGTCTTTGAGAGGCCCAGCAGAGCCCAGACTTGAACCCGATTGAACATCTCTAGAGAGAACTGAAAATGTCTGTGCACCGACACTCCCCATCCAACCTGATGGAGCTTGAGAGGTCCTGCAAAGAAGAACGGGAGAAACTGCCCAAGAATAGGAGCCAAGGTTGTAGCATCATACTCAAAAAGACTTGAGGCTGTAATTTCTGCCAAAGCTGCTTCAGCAAAGGATTGAGCAAAGGCTGTGAATACTTATGTACCATAATTTCCAGACTATAAACCGCTACTTTTTTCCCACGCTTTGAACCTCGCAGCTTAAACAATGACGCGGCTAATTTATGGATTTTTCCCGCTTTCACAAGCTTCATGTCGCCAAAAAACTGAGCAAAACAACACATTCTGTGACGGTGCTCAGTTTTTTGGCGACATGAAGCTTTCATTAGATCAATAAAATTGCCAAACGGGTTAAAGTGAAACAATGCAAGTTTTTAGTTTACTGTTTAAATTAAATCGAGTGCTCTTTTAAAATGCCGAGCTGAACACCCCTGTGCGGTAATATTCGCTCATAGTCACAGCGCCCCCTGTTGGCCACCGGAAATGACACTTTTCATACTTTTAACATGTAACGTCGAGCTGGGTTGATCACGTGAACCTGAAGTCGGGATCAGGATACAGTAAACGCGTCAATGGGCGTTGCCGTGACGACGCGTCAAAGTTTGATGTCTCCCCGTGACACGATAAGTCGATATTTTTTATTTATTTATTTATTTATTTTTAACTTGACAAAAGATGGTTGAAACCTCATTAAACGCGTCACGTGCATCCCGCCTGGTGATCCGATGCGTGTTTTGCGAGTGGGCGTGGCCAAACAGCTCGCCAGCGCCCCCTAACCTGCAGTTCCCGCCTGGTTTCACCTACACGCGCCAAATCTGTCGGACTCGTGCGTCACACCGAGACGGACCGAAAGTGTCTCGTGAGTTTGTCTTCGTCGATCCGTGCGGACCGGGTCGCGGCGGCCATTTTGAGCGTCTCGCCGCGAACCTGCAACTGACTGTAACTTTTATGAACATCTTCCTCAAACATTAAATCTTCGATATCAGTCCCGCCCTGAAGACACCTGATAGTAACATGCCGTCGTAGCGCCCCCTGCTGGAGACATTAAACGAGACAAAAACATCCACTTTAAGCGGGGACATGCGGACCCTCTCGCGCGCTGCCCGTTGGTGAGCCGGTGCGACGGATCGGATATTTTTAATATTATCGTCCAAGTTTTCAGTCCCGCGTTTGTGTTGCATGTCTGCAGGCTGGGGAAAGTTGTTGTTGTTGTTCAAACAGTTTGTAGTGTTTGGACACGCTGGGACGTTAAAAAGCATCGTTGTTGTTCTTCTTTTCACGGAGCGGGTTTCTGAACAACACAAAACGGGAAATGAAACGTTTAAATGTCCCGTTTCAGTTCAACACGTGAACTTTATTCTATGAGCTTATAATCCCAAACAGCCGGACCAAGGCTCTCATCTAAAGAAAAACGATTACGGTCAACATATTCCCTTGTAAAACATCCGTCCTTTTGTTTTCTGTTGATTTCCCGACTTTCATGAAAAGACGTCCAAACTATTGAATGTGTCATTGAAGACGAGATCAATATGTCCTACCTTCGATGAGCATCCTCGGGGGAGAACAAGTCGGGTTCGCCTCAGTCCCACTACCGAGGCACCACAGCATCAAACACAACGTCAAGACATCCATCACTCTCCTCCGCTGCTTGAACAGATGCTTCCTGTCTGAAGTTGTGACTGTGTGTGTGTGTGTGTGTGTGAGGGGGGTGTTATTTAATGGCGGATCCAGCGGAAGTTGCATTACCGCCACCTCCTGTAAACCAGAGTAACCCTAACCCTTTACAACTTTTTTTTTTTTTTTTTTTTTTTAAAGGAGTAGTATCAATGGTTGTCTCCTGAGTCCCAGCTGTGCTGCCTTTCCTTCATCCTGTTTCTTTGGATTGTTGATTTAGTTTATGATTTTCTGAATAGGACGTCTGTCTTGTGCTGATGTATCTGCTCTTTCATTTCCTTTTACCCCTCTATGTGCCTGCACCCACGTGAATGATACAAAAATACCCAAATGTTTAACTCGGGACGCTGTTTTTGTACATTTCATTGATTAAATCCTGCCTGCTATGAAATGTGAATGATTGTAACGACAATAATGCTGAACAGGAATCTGAACCTTTTTGATCCGAACCTCCTGTACCACTGCGGTGCTGTTAAAATGTCCAACGTCTCTATTGTATAAACAGACAGAGGGTCTGATGTTCTCCTTTTGACTTTATATTGCAAGGATGATATGGTGACTGTAAAACCAGCTCTACCTGTATTATGATCTTTAGATCCATCTGTGTATGCTGGGGTAAATGGTTGATATGTTGTCAGTAGTCTGTCCTCCACCACTCCTGCAATATTATCAACATCTTTAAAAAAAAATGTATCAACTGACACTGAGGGAAATAGCCAAGGTGGTGTTGCTGATAGCGATACTGTAGAAGTGCGGAGCAGGCGCTTTATCGCACGGGCACAGGTGTATCTGATGACACTGTAGAGCAGGGGTGTCAAACTCATTTTAGTTAAGGGGCCACATACTGCCCACTTTGATCTCAAGTGGGCCAGACCAGTGAAATCATAGCATAATAACGCATACATAATGACAATATTTCTCTTTGTTTAAATCATTGGTGAAGGTTTTTGGATGATAAACCCTATTTTAAGGTCTTTCTACAATAAACTAGAAACATAAAGACCAAAAACTCAGACATCAGCCCATTTACGCTGTTTTTGAAGCAATTACTGGATCGATTAAAAAAAACAAAAAAACGTTTGTACTCATAAACCTCCATTTTCTCATAGAAATGCAATTTATGTCTTTCTGTAATTTTTACACTTAGCAAAGTCATCCGGCGGGCCGAGCTGGACCCCCGCGGGCCGTATGTTTGACACCCCTGCTGTAAAGGGTGACATCAGTGGTTTACAACAAAGGGAGTTTTGTTTTGAGTAATGAGGTTTCGCCATAGGCAGCATAGCGAAAGTATTGTTTCATCATCTGTGAATACATTTTCAAATTTTTCAAATTTTTCTGGAACTGCTCTGCTTGCAGACAATGCTCCTTTTATGACTCCTCCTGTGTCTGCAATAGTTGAGACAGAACATGTTTTCGATTGTGAGGCATGGGATACTGCACACTCTGTCCTTGCTGTTGAAACTTTGTACTAGATAGTGTCTTTCTTGGGCAGATGAGCAATGATCCCATGTGGAGTCAGATAAAGGTAAAGGGTTAGCATAGTATCTTGATAGTTGGCGAAGCGTTTGATTGGAGCTGACGGGTGGTAACATTGAGTGAGTCGACCCTTGCTGTTGTTTGTGTGTGTGAGAGGGATTGGGAGTGGCAAAAGGTGAGCCATAATTTATTTAGCAATTACTTTGCAGGAAAAATGTGCTAGAATTCAGTCTTATTACTTCACCAATAAATAACAACATTTGAAAAAATATAGATTGTATTTTTCCAGCTCCCTGGTTTCACCACTGATCAGATCCACTACTGAGGCTCTGCTGTGGCTTTACAGAAGTAATCAACCTCGCAGAAGAAAAACACACGAATTTCCCATGTTTTCCACTCGGGACATGTGAACACATTTATGACACGTGTTTACGACATGTTGAAACATACGATAACATGTGGAAAACATGTGGAATCTTCCCATGGGAATCTACATGGGCTTCACACATTACACCATGAAAATGGTCCAAAACCACATGTTTCTAATGGGCAAAATACAAGTTTCACATGTGCACAATCACATGCGTATGTGGTCACGTGTGTGATCACATACACATTTTTGCACGTGAAATCGATGTGTTTTTTCTGTAAGGGCAGCATTGTTACTTAATTTTACTGCAAATTTGCTTCAACTAGGCGTGTGTATTTATTGAAATCAATCTCCAAGTTATGCTCACTTTATCATGCATCAGTTTAAATTTCACAACGACTTTAATCATAACTGGACTAAGCTCTAATGCATTCAATAACCCCCCTGGACCATCTTAGTGTCAAATTAACTTTAAACACTTTGTTATTTGAACACATTGACCAATAATGCTACATAATGTTAAAATAAATGCTCGCTCATTCATCTGTTCTCAGATGAGTGTATATTTGACCCTCCCACGCAAAAGAAAAGAAAAAAGTGACCCCGGTGATTTAATGTTTTGATGTGGAGCGACGTAAGGCTTCCGTCGAGAGCCCTTTTGGTCTGAGGGCAGCCATATTTATAGCACAACGAAGCCCATAGATAGACACTCTGTTGGCCAACAGGCCATTGTGATTTATCTCCAAGACCAGGGACTTTGAGAGCATTCTGTATTTTTCCATCTTGAAGGTTAAAGAGTGTGACAGGGTGTTGAGATGGGTAAAGAGCACAAATCTATCTTCTTATTTAAAGCTGCATTAGTGAATTTTTCTTGGGGGCAATTTAAGAGGCAGCATTAAATGTGTCTCCTGTGTCAGAGTGACACTTGGTGCAGAACAGGTAGTTTCTCGTAGAAAGTAGACAACTCAAAGAGGTTTAAAACAGTTCAATTCTTCTTTTGAAAGAAAAAAACCAACATTTATAATCATCTCGTCTCACAGAGGAATCTAGCACTTGATTGCACATTCACGTTTAGCTAGTGTGACTCTATAAACACAGTTCAAATGACCGAATGATTGTTTCTGTAATCAATCATTCAGTTACTTACAAATCTTTGATGGTTGATTTTATCTCCATGGAAACACTGCTGACCCTCTGGGGAATTAAAATACATGTGAAGAGTTTGTAAATAATATTCACAATTAGATATTAAATTACTTTGACACAACACACAAGGTCCACTTACATGTAAACTTTTCTTTTGTCAAACTGTTTTTTTTTCAAACATTAAACTGCACAACTACTGTGAAATAAAAAAAAGAAAATGAATGACAAACCAAATAATTCAAATAATATCAGAATAATGATCCTGTGCCATACTATTGTTTGCCCTGGTCTGGCTGCTGTTATTTAACTTGAAACCTTTATTTTTCTTATCTTAACTTATGCATGCTTTGAAGTGTAAGAAACTGTGTAACTGTGCAAAAAAAGCATTTTGCTCCTGCACTGTCTATCCAATGTGAACAATTACTCAAAGTTTCATTTGGATCTCAGGGTTGCAGAAACCTGCATGTTGTTACAATATAAAAGACTTTGAAATGTTGTCTTTATTCTTTCACTGTGTAGGTTCAATGAACTTACAGTTCAGTTGTTCTTGGTGAAAAAAAGGGAAATTAAATACCGGTGTTCATATCAAACCATGCAAAATAGTAGTGATGGTGAGATGAAGCCTCATGAGGCATCGAACCACTTCAGCCAATTGGTTCGAGAAAGGGTTCATTACTCGAAGCTTCATGTGCACACGAAACCACCTACTGGCCAAGTGTATAATGACAGGCAGCTGTATCTGAACCACATCATGTGATGCATTGAATGTTTGTGTCTGTTATGGCTGTTGGGAATGACTATGAATTACAAAAATGTATGACCAAATAATTTCTGTACATAAATTATCACATATGTGCATAATAAAATATCTTTTGAATGTATTCTGTGTAAATTTCCCCAAAATGGTAGTATCATATGATATGGCAGGTTGTGTAATCATGTTTTTCTGTCACTTTAGGAAAATGGCATGGGCTTAAGCAGGCAGAGGACAGTGGAAGTGCTTGTGGAACTAGGAAGAGGGGACTGAATATGCTTGTGTAACTTGGACAATGATGTACAGGACAGGGGACATTTTATTCATTTTTATTCAGAAATAACAGTTTCTCAACAGTTTTTGGTTTTGTGGATGTCCACATGTCAGAAGTAAGGCTAACAGCAGCCACCTTTTCCACTTTAGCCTTCTCCTTCTCCTTAGCTGACTCATACTTGGCCTCCACCATGGCCTTCAGAGCCTCAAGGAAAAAATATATAGTGCTGAACTGTGAGACACAATAAAGTACTCATTTGTTTCATGCATGCACCCATACATACCTGCCTTGTAGGGAGGACATAATTAGGATCCAGTTTGGACACAAATGCCCTGAATCCAACATCATCCACAATACTGAAGGGCTGTGTGTCCTTCACTATCATGGAGACGAGGGCTTCATCCACCTCTTGTTTTCTGGTGGCTGGTTAAAAGAGAATAAATACAGTGTCTGTTACCTGTCTTTATTTGCACAATAAACAAAAGTGAACAGGGAAAAATTGTGATGGTGCATTTGTAATATTGTAATGACTTACCTTGGCTGGGTGAAGCTCCAGTTTCCTCCTTATTCTCATGCAAGGCACGGTAACGCCTCAGCATGGATGAGTTGTTATTGTACCCCAACTCCTTGGAGCACAATAAACACCTCACCTTTGAATAAAATAAGAAACTGTGAAAAATACAGTTCTTGATAAGCAAACCTAATGTGTCTGAAATAGAGTTAGATTTAGCTTACCTTATTAGGAGTTATCAAATCAAAGTGTTCCCACAGGGGAAATCCTCCTCTTCCTGGCTGGCTCCATCTTATCACCTCCTTCTCTCTCACTCTCCTAAATCTCCAAACTATCTCTCTCTCTCTCTCTAAACTCTCCAAACTATCCAAACTCTCAACTGACCTCTCTCTCTCTCCACCAACAACCCACATTTTGAACGGAGCCTGAGGGGTTTATATTGCTGTCAAACCTCCTGGCAACACCTGAACCACTTCCCGAAGCAGTCACGTGGTACAGCCGGCAGCGAGGTCGTGATGTTACCAGGTGTGCCGACGCTTCGAAGCGTGTGTGGAGTAACGGAGGGGGCGTGTCCTCGAAGAGTGTGTCGAGGCTTGCTTCATTTAGGGGAGGAGCCAAAAATGATGACGTCCGAAGCCTCGCTGCCGGCTGTACCACGTGACTGCTTCGGGAAGTGGTTCAGGTGTTGCCGGGAGGTTTGACGGCAATATAAACCCCTCAGGCTCCGTTCAAAATGTGGGTTGTTGGTGGAGAGTTGAGGTCAGTTGAGAGTTTGGATAGTTAGAGAGAGAGAGAGAGAGAGAGAGAGAGAGAGAGAGAGAGAGAGATAGTGGAGAAGTTAGAGAGAGGAGATTTAGGAGAGTGAAGAGAGAAGGAGGTGATAAGATGGAGCCAGCTGGAAAGAGGAGGATTTCCCCTGTGGGAACACTTTGATTTGATAACTCCTAATAAGGTAAGCTATATCTAACTCTATTTCAGACACATTAGGTTTGCTTATCAAGAACTGTATTTTTCACAGTTTCTTATTTTATTCAAAGGTGAGGTGTTTATTGTGCTCCCAGGAGTTGGGGTACAATAACAACACCTCATCCATGCTGAGGCGTTACCGTGCCTTGCATGAGAATAAGGAGGAAACTGGAGCTTCACCCAGCCAAGGTAAGTCATTACAATATTACAAATGCACCATCACAATTTATCCCTGTTCACTTTTGTTTATTGTGCAAATAAAGACAGGTAACAGACACTGTATTTATTCTCTTTTAACCAGCCACCAGAAAACAAGAGCTGGATGAAGCCCTCGTCTCCATGATAGTGAAGGACACACAGCCCTTCAGTATTGTGGATGATGTTGGATTCAGGGCATTTGTGTCCAAACTGGATCCTAATTATGTCCTCCCTACAAGGCAGGTATGTATGGGTGCATGCATGAAACAAATGAGTACTTTATTGTGTCTCACAGTTCAGCACTATATATTTTTTCCTTTAGGCTCTGAAGGCCATGGTGGAGGCCAAGTATGAGTCAGCTAAGGAGAAGGCTAAGGCTAAAGTGGAAAAGGTGGCTGCTGTTAGCCTTACTTCTGACATGTGGACATCCACAAAACCAAAAACTGTTGAGAAACTGTTATTTCTGAATAAAAATGAATAAAATGTCCCCTGTCCTGTACATCATTGTCCAAGTTACACAAGCATATTCAGTCCCCTCTTCCTAGTTCCACAAGCACTTCCACTGTCCTCTGCCTGCTTAAGCCCATGCCATTTTCCTAAAGTGACAGAAAAACATGATTACACAACCTGCCATATCATATGATACTACCATTTTGGGGAAATTTACACAGAATACATTCAAAAGATATTTTATTATGCACATATGTGATAATTTATGTACAGAAATTATTTGGTCATACATTTTTGTAATTCATAGTCATTCCCAACAGCCATAACAGACACAAACATTCAATGCATCACATGATGTGGTTCAGATACAGCTGCCTGTCATTATACACTTGGCCAGTAGGTGGTTTCGTGTTCACATGAAGCTTCGAGTAATGAACCCTTTCTCGAACCAACTGGCTGAAGTGGTTCGACGCCTCATGAGGCTTCATCTCACCATCACTACAGCGAGGCTTCGGACGTCATCATTTTTGGCTCCTCCCCTAAATGAAGCAAGCCTCGACACGCGCTTCGAAGCGTCGGCACACCTCGTGACGTCACTACAAAATAGCCTCAGCAGCTGGGTTTGCTGTTCGTGCATGCGCACTAACGTTCATTCCCCGCACGAGCATGCGCACTAGCCCCCTCTAGTGCCACCGGTGGAGTATGACGGAGGGGCGACCGTTTGGTATTTGGCTGTTTGGGGAGTCTCGTTTGCGCTTTTGAAGGATCCACGTGGTGAGTTATCAAGAAACAAATAACTTTGAGTCAATGTTAAGTTTCTGACTGCTGGCACAGCTTTAGCTAATGTTTGCTAAACGGTAGCTAACTAACACTATCGTATTTACATGGTAGGCGCTGTACAATAAACTAGTCAAGAGCTTGTTCAAGCACGTTTTGGCGGTTTCGCACCACCGTGGCCTTAAAACCCGTTTTAACTACTTAGACTGAAGTGGAAAGTCCTAAAACTGAAATGCAGGTAGTTTACTTCCCCCCCACCCCACCGGGTTGACTCCGACGAACATTTAGCTAGAATTGGACGTAATTGTGTCTGACATCTTAATTGTGAACAGTTGTTAAGAAACTACAGATGTGATATGAAAACTACAGATGTGATATGAAACATACAAGATGTTGATTGACGGCATTTAGTGGTGCGAGTAAGTCCGTTTTCGAAAATAAACAAGCGTTTATTTATTTATTTATCTTTACATTTGAAAGCAGTTTGTAAAAAGAAGCGAACGTGCGTCTGGATTCTATGTTGCAGTTTCTACGCGTCATTCTGTTCGACGTTCATTGTGACGCGTTTAAATGTGACGTCACGTCAGAGCGCGTTCCTCCCGCGCTGCACGTGGGGCCTGGTTACAGGTACAGTGAGTTTTCCATGTTTTGGCAGTTTAAAAAACAACAACCTAACTTTCTGAACTTCTGGGGTCTAACAACAGGCAGGAATATGTCTGTTGTATGGGGAAGGAAAAAAAGACATCTTTTTTTTGGGGGGGGGGTGGTCTAACTGTCAGGGGGAGTGTTTGTGAAGTGGTTTTGAATTGCAAAAACGAGATTGTTGAGGACTTGCACCAGATGGACAGAGTGGTTGATTCACTAAGTCTTCTGTCATGTTTTCCAATCATAGAAAATGTTTTTGCCAAGTTGGACAATCAATACCGAAGGGAAACAAAGAGCTGACGGCGGATAGCAAACTTTGAGCTCCTGCTTCTTTCTCCTGCAAGGTAAGAATCCACGACCTAAAAGACGGGATTCATCTGCATTTGGGATAGTTGACATAGTAAGTCATATTGTTCTAAAAAAATTGTGTTTGATATCAGTCTAACGCATATATGTCAAGCTCAAGGCCCGCGGGCCACATCCGGCCCAGCGTGCAATTATATCCGGCCCGCGAGATCATTTTATATAGATCTATTATTATGGCCCGGCGATATGAAGCGCTGATAATACACAAACTACAGATCCCATAATGCAGTGCTTCAGTTGCCTTTACAGACGCTCAGATATCCGGGAACTTTCCCACGTCAATGAAGTCAGCTTCTGTTGCGCTCCAACTGGCTGCAACCTTGTTGAAAAGTTATTGCGATGCCCCTCACAATGGAGGAGAGAAAAGTTGATTCTGAAAACAGAGCTTTTCAAAACCGATGGGAGGCTGAGTACATGTTTACTGACACTGCCGGTAAACCTGTGTGTCTCATTTGTGGAGCTAATGTGGCGTAATGAAGGAATTTAATCTACGACGGCACTACGAGACAAAACATCAGGAGCTGCAAAACCTGAATGCAGAGGAGAAGATACAGAGAGTAGAAGAGTTCAAGAAGACTGAGATTTCAGCAGACGTTTTTCACCAGAGCAAAATCCCAAAGTGAAGCTGCTGTGAAAGCAAGTTTTATTGTGGCAGAGGAGATAGCCAAATCAGCCCGTCCATTGACCGAGGGAGAGTTTGTGAAGGGATGCATGATGAAGGTGTGCGATGTCTTGTGTCCAGAAAAAAAGCAGATGTTTGCAAATGTAAGCCTGAGTAGAAATACGGTTGCTGATCAGATTTGTGAGATGGCCACTGATTTAAAAACACAGCTGAGTGAGAGAAGCAAAGACTTTACTGCATTTTCTCTTGCTGTTGATGAAAGTACCGAAAGGGACGTGACCGCATCATCACTGACATGTACGACGCGGTGAAGGCATTTAAAGTGAAGCTGCATTTAAAGTGAAGCTGCTCTTATGGGAGACACAAATGCACCAGTCCAACTTGCCTCGCTTCCCCTGTTGCCAAGTAATGTTGAACCAAGTCGGCGCAACGGTGTTCCCAAATACGCACTTTGCTGACAAACTGAGCGCACTACGCACTGAATTCGCACGGCGCAACGGTGACTTTGAAGCACGAAAAAAGAAGTTCGAGCTGCTTCGCAACCCGTTTGCTGTCGACGTGGAAACTGCTCCTGTACAGATTCAGATGGAGCTGATTGAGCTGCAGTGTAATGAGACACTAAAGGCAAAGTAGGACACTGCAGGACCCGCACAGTTTACTCGCTCCATTCCTGAAACAAAGCCCCAGCTCCATCTGCATGCTGCTCCAACCTTGTGCATGTTTGGTCGCACATATCTGTGTGAGAAGCTGTTCTCAGTGATGAAGACGAACAAAACAGCACACAGGAGTCGTCTCACCGACGAACACCTACAGTCCATCCTGAGGATCTCCACAACACAGGAACTCACACCAAACCTAAACCATCTTATTGCCAAACAAAAGATGCCAAACATCCTGCTCTGACAAAATGGCATAAGAGCAAAGAAAAATGTTTTGATTTATTTTACTTAAAAACACTATTTTTATTTATTTTTTTCAGGTTTTTTTGCAGCATGTTCATATTTCTAACTTGTATAATTTTGACAGGATATATTTTTATGGAGAGCAAAATACTTTATTTTATTTAAAGTTTAAGTTTATTTATTCTGAAATAATATTCCTGTCTGTTTTATTCATATTTATGTTCAAACATGTCGTTTCAGTGTGTTCAATAAATGTTTATCGTGTTCAGATGTATTCCCTCCTCACATCCTGGATATGTCAGTTTCTTCTTTTGAAAAAGTAGATTTTTCTGGCCACATTTGCTCTCAAGTGAAACGTTGGATTGTCGGTTTTATCTCTGATAATTTATATTCTCTAAACTTTACATTGTAAAGTGCCATCAGATTACTTTAGTTGTAATCAGGCACTATTTCAGTTCTTTTTCTTTTCTTTTCTTCACCATGTAACTTTTATTTATGTTCTTGTTTCTGTAACGACTCCTTCAACTCTTGGAAGAAAGTCCACTTTGTAGGATTCTTGCAAAGAAATGCTCCAATAATTTCTTGTTAAAGTATTTTTGGAGGTTTTCTTTGTTCCTGGGACGAAAGTGTTGAAAGATATGTTGACTTTTTTTCATTTCAATGTATATATAATTTTTTTTCGTTCTCCACATTGTTATTTCCACTCTCCCTTCACCCCAAATGATTGAGACAGATGTCTTCCCTCCTCACATCCTGGATATGTCAGTTTCTTCTTGTGAAAAAGAGATTTTTCTGGCCACATTTGCTCTCAAGTGAAACGTTGGATTGTCGGTTTTATCTCTGATAATTTATGTTTTCTCAACTTTATATTGTAAAGTGCCATCAGATTACTTTAGTTGTAATCAGGCACTATTTCAGTTCTTTTTTTTTCTTTTCTTCACCATGTA
This sequence comes from Brachyistius frenatus, assembly GCF_029030835.1. NCBI lineage: Eukaryota > Metazoa > Chordata > Actinopteri > Embiotocidae > Brachyistius > Brachyistius frenatus. The sequence goes on from NW_027210608.1 coordinate 2,682,922, forward strand.
ACTTTTATTTATGTTCTTGTTTCTGTAACGACTCCTTCAACTCTTGGAAGAAAGTCCACTTTTTGTGATTCTTGCAAAGAAATGCTCCAATAATTTCTCGCAAAAGTATTTTTGGAGTGTTTCTTTGTTCCTGGGACGAAGGTGTTGAAAGATATAAGTTTCCTTTTTTTTATTTCAATGTATATATATATTTTTTGTATCTCCACACTGTTATTTCCACTCTCCCTTCACCCCAAATGATCGAGACAGATGTCTTCCCTCCTCACATCCTGGATATGTCAGTTTCTTCTTGTGAAAAAAGAGATTTTTCTGGCCACATTTGCTCTCAAGTGAAATGTTGGATTGTCGGTTTTATCTCTGATGATTTATATTCTCTCAACTTTATATTGTAAAGTGCCATCAGATTACTTTAGTTGTAATCAGGCACTATTTCAGTTATTTTTGTTTTCTTTTCTTCACCATGTAACTTTTATTTATGTTCTTGTTTCTGTAATGACTCCTTCAACTCTTGGAAGAAAGTCCACTTTTTGTGATTCTTGCAAAGAAATGCTCCAATAATTTCTCGCAAAAGTATTTTTGGAGGTTTTCTTTGTTCCTGGGACGAAAGTGTTGAAAGATATAAGTTTCCTTTTTTTTATTTCAATGTATATATAATTTTTTTTGTATCTCCACATTGTTATTTCCTCTCTCCCTTCACCCCAAATGATCGAGACAGATGTCTTCCCTCCTCACATCCTGGATATGTCGGTTTCTTCTTGTGAAAAAAGAGATTTTTCTGGCCACATTTGCTCTCAAGTGAAATGTTGGATTGTCGGTTTTATCTCTGATGATTTATATTCTCTCAACTTTACATTGTAAAGTGCCATCAGATTACTTTAGTTGTAATCAGGCACTATTTCAGTTATTTTTCTTTTCTTTTCTTCACCATGTAACTTTTATTTATGTTCTTGTTTCTGTAATGACTCCTTCAACTCTTGGAAGAAAGTCCACTTTGTAGGATTCTTGCAAAGAAATGCTCCAATAATTTCTCGCAAAAGTATTTTTGGAGTGTTTCTTTGTTCCTGGGACGAAGGTGTTGAAAGATATGTTGACTTTTTTTCATTTCAACGTATATATAATTTTTTTTCTATCTCCACACTGTTATTTCCACTCTCCCTTCACCCCAAATGATCGAGACAGATGTCTTCCCTCCTCACATCCTGGATATGTCAGTTTCTTCTTGTGAAAAAGAGATTTTTCTGGCCACATTTGCTCTCAAGTGAAACGTTGGATTGTCGGTTTTATCTCTGATGATTTATATTCTCTCAACTTTATATTGTAAAGTGCCATCAGATTACTTTAGTTGTAATCAGGCACTATTTCAGTTCTTTTGTTTTTCTTTTCTTCACCATGTAACTTTTATTTATGTTCTTGTTTCTGTAATGACTCCTTCAACTCTTGGAAGAAAGTCCACTTTGTAGGATTCTTGCAAAGAAATGCTCCAATAATTTCTGACAAAAGTATTTTTGGAGTGTTTCTTTGTTCCTGGGACGAAAGTGTTGAAAGATATGTTTCCTTTTTTTTTTATTTCAATGTATGTATATTTATTTTTTGATCTCCACATTGTTATTTCCACTCTCCCTTCACCCCAAATGATCGAGACAGATGTCTTCCCTCCTCACATCCTGGATATGTCAGTTTCTTCTTGTGAAAAAGGAGATTTTTCTGGCCACATTTGCTCTCAAGTGAAACGTTAGATTGTCGGTTTTATCTCTGATGATTTATATTCTCTCAACTTTATATTGTAAAGTGCCATCAGATTACTTTAGTTGTAATCAGGCACTATTTCAGTTCTTTTGTTTTTCTTTTCTTCACCATGTAACTTTTATTTATGTTCTTGTTTCTGTAATGACTCCTTCAACACAACTCTTGGAAGAAAGTCCACTTTTTGTGATTCTTGCAAAGAAATGCTCCAATAATTTCTGACAAAAGTATTTTTGGAGTGTTTCTTTGTTCCTGGGACGAAAGGTGTTGAAAGATATAAGTTTCCTTCTTTTTATTTCAATGTATGTATATATATTTTTTTGTATCTCCACACTGTTATTTCCACTCTCCCTTCACCCCAAATGATCGAGACAGATGTCTTCCCTCCTCACATCCTGGATATGTCGGTTTCTTCTTGTGAAAAAGTAGATTTTTCTGGCCACATTTGCTCTCAAGTGAAATGTTTGATTGTCGGTTTTATTTCCAAGATGATTTATATTCTCTCAACTTTACATTGTGAAGTGCCATCAGACTTTATGTTAAAAATTTGCAGCTCTTTCGTTTTTTGTTTTTGTTTTACTTATTTTGTTCAAAGTAACTTTCATTTCTGTAATTGTTTACTGAAACGTCACATTCAACCCTTCGAACATTCCTTTCATTGTATTTTTTGGCTGGTTTCTGTCTTTCAAAAAGGAGGTTTTCCTTCCCACTGATGGTCACATGGGAATTGTTGAATTTTTCTATTGTCTTGGCCTGACATACTCTGAGACTCCTCTCACTCCCTAGATTTGGAATAAAGGTCCCGTATAGATACCCTGACTTCATGAACTAACTGTCTAAGATGCGTATTGATTTCACTCACACTAAAAACATCCTTGCTTTTTCTCTGTTAAGCAGAATCAAGCTGAGGACTCATTCTCAACCTTTCCTGGATAAATGTTCATTATAACTGAGTCTGTGGGAGAGTTCACGCAGAGGTTTAGCAACCAGGCACTGCCACATGTTGTGATCTCTCTCCTCATATGTGATAAATATCACTGCATTGTCACCCAGAATGATCTCCTCTAACTTCTTCACTTAATCTCACGTTCCATCACATTGGGTTTCTGTCATGTTGTTAGTTCTCGACTTTACAATGTTAAGTCCTTTTAAATGACTTGTGTTTTTATTTTTTGACCATTCATTTAATTTTGTTTTGTTTTATTTCCCTTTTGTCTTCACTTGTAAAATGTAACTTATTTTCTTATTATTGTGACTGTAATGGCACCTTCAACCCTTGGAAGACAGTAGTCCATTTTGTGTAAGTCTTCCCAAGAAATGCTCCAGTCATTCCTAACTACAGTACTTTTTGGAGTTTTTATTTGTTCCTGGGAAGAGGGTGTCAAAAAAAGATAACTTTCCTTTTTTTTTTTTTCTTTTTTTTTAAATTTATTTACTTTCCTTTCATTGTATTTCAATGCTGTCCTGTTTTCTCAGCGTCTGCCATGTCAGCTAAGTATCCACTTATTTTGTAGTCTATAATTATGAATTTTCAGTGAAGATGTGAAAGCTGGTAAAAGATAGAACGCTCAGTTACAGAAAGGTGAAAACATTTTTGATTACTCTGATCATAATCTTTCATTGTCGTTGTCTGCTCTTAGTTGATCAATATAGTTGTTTTTTAAGTCACCAAACCATACCACATTGCACAGTTTGATCATATTTTTGTCTCTAATAGCAACTTCCTGTGATGTCACTCATTGGTTTGTGACCTACTGTGTTGAAGACAGGCATTTTATTGATGGGCATGTTTTAGTTTTTTTGTTATCAGAAGTGACCATATAAGCCGGACAGGATGGGTGGATCTGACTGAGAACCTGTGGTCACTATGACTGCCCACCTACACTGGGGACCCGACTGCACACCAGGTATGTCAATCAAACCAGGCATGCCCCTGAACATACCTCTCGCTGAGGCCCAATTAATGATGGAGTTACTTTCAGGAGGACCACCAGAACGCTGGAGTGAAGGTGGAGTGAATTTAGCTCGTGACACCATAATTAACTTTGTGTCCCATGAGAGAAACTAAATGTGTGTCTATGGAGCCAGAGGTTTTTTGAGCCGGGCCTTCAGTGGATTTGCTTCACCAGTCAGATCTGAAGGCGACCTCCATGCTGATATACAGTCTTTGGTTTGTGTTTGTTTTTAAGGTTTTGGAAAACCGACTGCGCACAGTGCTTATTTTATGAAGGGATCAACATAGTTTTAGAAACTATTTGGTGTATGGTCTACAACACAAAGCTGTGTTTCTTATTTGGATAAGATTGGGTAATATTTTTTCTATATATTATTATATTATATTATTATATTGTAATATTATAAGTGTCCCTCAAATGTCCATAGTAATGTCTGTAACCTACCATTCACTGTATTCCCTGGAGTCTGTTGCAAATGATCATAGACAAACCGAATCAGCACCTGACTTACAAAATGTGATACTGAACCAGTGACTTTATGAACGGATAAAATTACCTAATGATGCTATCAATCATTTCATTCCTTACAAACCTTTGATGTTTGATATCTCCATGGTAACTTTGCTCTGGGGAATTCAAAGACATGTCTGCAGTCTCTAAATATTATTTACCAATAGATATTAAAAATACATTAGGCAGCTACACTTTTTAAACCATTTTAATTAAATTCAAAAACATAAAATAAATTCATTCATCAACATCTATTAAACTAAATTAAACTCAAATAAATTACTCTGACATGAAACACAAAGTACACTTTAAAACATGAAACTACAACTACTGTGAAATAATAAAGAAAATAAATGACAAAACAAATAATTCAAATAATCTCAGTGAGGGGGTCGGGTGGGGTGGGGGCCTCCTTTTCTTGAACACTTTCAGCGTTCCTATTCAAATGAAGCACAACACAGCCGTGTGAGACGAAGGATACCATTTTTTTTTAAATTGACCATGCCAAAATAGTTAAAAAGAAAAGTTTTGAGTGAGGAAAAGAAGGGTTCAATTGTGGTTTTACTGGCAGAGGGATACAGTGAGCGTCAGGTTGCTTCCATCCTTAAAATTTCAAAGACGGCAGTTCATAAGAACGAGGTCAAGCAGCAGACATTAGGGACAACGAAGCTGCAGACCGGCAGAGGATGAAAACGACTCTCCGCTCACCGGGATGACTGCCAACTCATTCGAATGTCACTCAACAACTGTATGATGACATCAAGTTACCTCCAAAAAGAATGGGAAACGGCAGCTGGGGTGAAGTGCTCTAAATGACAATATTTTTCTTTGAAATTTGGGAGAAATGCTGTCAGTAGTTTATAGAGTAAATTTAAAAAAAAAAAAAAAAAATTTTTTTACTCAAACACATCAATAAATAGTAAAACCAGAGAAACTGATCATTTTGAAGTGGTCTCTTCATTTTTTCCAGAGCTGTATATGTATCACAACCTTAAAAATGTGCCTTTAAAATAACAGTAAAGTACTGCACCACTGACTTAAGACCATCTGACTTAAGAACATCTGCCTCAAGACAGCGATGCACCTGACCAAACCTCATTTTAACACCAACACACCCGTGGACACTCAGATGGGCCAAATACGTTTGTTATTTAACCAACATGGTCACTGGACAGGAAAGTGACAACGACGACGGTTTTAAACTTGCAAACACACCCAAACTAGACTTTTCTCTGCATTGACCAGGTGTAGATTGGAGCCCCTGGTGTCTATTTCTGCTTGTAAACTACAGATTAAATGTACAGCAGCCATTCTGCATCCACCAAGATGACGGCATCCCTGGCAGGTAAACTGACTGCAGCCAGGTCAGGTTTTCAGGTCACTGGGTTTTACAGTTGCTTCTGTATAAGTTTATGCTCCATTTCTCTTACTTTGTTAAGACAAAAGTACATGGTCACACGGATAGCTAATTTTCTGGCGACGTCAGCACGCAGACGAACAACTGCTATAAAAAAAAACAAAAAAAACCATTCACTAATACTGTCATTGTGGAGACTGTATATAATATGGATATTCTAATGTTACATTTCACATAGTAAGAAATACCTTATGGCTCACCTCTTATCACACCTGTCACGATGAGAGGACGTGTGATGAGCTCAAGTGGCCGTATCAGAAGTTCTCCGAAAGGACCATGAGATGGAAATCCTGCTTATCTGGCCGGCTGAAGAAGGTTTTGACAGGCATGCCAAAAGTAATCCCTGTGTAAAAATAACATGTATTAGAAATTCAACCATTAAGCACACTGAAAATGAGAGTAAGGATGCAACAAAAGTAAAAACACTTTACACTCATTTTTCACAGAAAAGGTTTTTACATTTCCATCCTCTAACAACTCGCATGATGCAAATTCAAAGAGCACATTTGGAATTGTTACTTCCTCATCATAGCCTACTTTGATGAGAAAATGAAGGTGTCTGGTATATGTGTGCAATGTCTCATGTCTGTGGATACTCCCAATGACTGAGGGTCGCTCAGGTCCTCCTGACAGATGCAATGACTCAAACTGCCTGTAGATGGAGCTGTTTACCTGAAGAGTTTTTAAACTAGCAGTTGGCTTGTTAAAGGCCCAGGAGTTGGAAGTCTGTTTTCTTCTTCCATGAAGTTCAACCCTTTTCACAACTCAACCTGTAATCACTGCGACGCCTAACGGTAACAATACAGTTACCTGGACACTCAACCTGCCCACAGAGAGTAACACTCCTGGAAGCAGTAGCCACATCCACAGGGGAGGACGGGCTTTGGTGCCATTTTCAAATCACCCAGCAACTAGAACAAGTGTGTGTTGCTTAGGCAACACAGAGCACACAGTTTTATAAAATAAAAGTTGTTGTTTAGCTAATTATTTGAGAATACATTAATGTGGCTGAAGCAGGACAAACTATTTAATATTTAAGCAATATTACGCTCCGGGGTGAAGCTTTAACGTGATTATTGGCACTTCAGTGATGCTTACGGGCCTCGGTGCAAGCGCCTCGGTCCTGACCGCGTCACTGTCGTTTGAGAACGTAAATGTACAGTTGACCAATCAGATCGCTGGGTCGGAACCACTTGTATGATACCATAAAGGATGTTTTCTAAATTGGTCAAATGTTTATTAAATACATGTTGGTCAGAACATAACTATAGCCACTTGCTCATAAACGTTTGTAGTGATTACTGCCGTTAGCCACACGTTTATTGTTCTAACTTATCTATGGTGTTGTTGTCAGAAACATGAAGTTATCCAACCAGACCAAAAAGTCCTACCTTTGTCTCCCATTTTCCATTAATTCCTCCATTTTGCTGGTGTTTCCATAACATATCAACTAGGATGAGATAGCGATGTAATTACTCGATCTAGTTTTTCTTTAAGGTTGAGGTGAAATATGCGCTAGTTTTTGTTAGTCTTCAAAACTGGAAGAGAGATCATGTGACGTTCTGACTGCCAACACGTTTCTAACTATTGATCTGCTGATCTTTAGTCAATTAGTTTCAAACTTCTATTGGCATGTTTTCTCATTTGAGGTGTGTAGTGTTCTTTCCTGTCAGGTCATATATATATGTCAACCATGTTATATAATAAAAACCTGGTGGAACTAACCTCAGGACTAGTTCCATAAACTGGTTTCAATTTTGTGATGCTTAAATCTCAAATTGTTGTCCCCTTGATTAATAAACGTAGGCTGTATGAAACATACCTCCTTGTGTCTTATTCGCTAGATTATCAGAATGTATTACATAAGGATTATCTGATCCCGACAGTGACACAAAAACGTTTGTTTTGCACTTCAAGCTCTACTTTGACCAAAAAAACAGTCCATTATACGGACTGCTCCTCTTTTCTGACTCCCGCCTCTGCGTTTTTAGTTTACGTACGGTTCAAGGACTCCTCTGAATGTCTGACATTAAATTGGAGAAAAGGATGACATGATATCCCTGGACTGAATGATTGCTGACATGTTGCGGTGCAGTAAAAAGTTGTATTCAATTTGTTTGTAATTTAGTTTGCATCCAAAGTTGCATAGATGATAAAATGACAGTAAACACCAGCACTGGTAGGCTAAACTGTTTTCAGGAAGGCAGGACCGTTTCTGCCTCCGACGCATCGTCAGTGCATCTGAAATAAAAGCGCCGTCCTCAGATGAAGCCATTGGCTGGCAGGCTTCAGCTCCCTGCGCACTGGCGACGCAGCGCTCTCCAAACCGCGCTCACACCGACTCAACACGCACACCGGGGACATGTCGCAGTACACTCTGGGAGGTAAGACATGGTTTTGAATCTATTTGATCTTTTATTGGTTCTCATTTTGTTCGTCTGCAAACTCTGTAACCTCGAGTTTGCTTTATCTTGCAGCACTTGTATATATTTTCCCGACAGAGAGAGAAAAAAAAAAAGCACTGTAGGGCCGATTTAAAAACAAACACGATGCTACTAATTCCTCCTGTTAATTTGACCTCCGACATGAGGAAGAGCTGGAGATGAAGTTAGAAGGCAGTCTAAAGCGAGGGATACCTGAGGCATGAACTGTGGAGAGAGGCTGTAACAGAGAGGGTGCCCCAAATGTTTCAATAAGTTTGTATGAATAAAAACTATCCAATTTGTAGATTAAAAATGAGATTATTCTCGATGTTACAACAACCTTCAATCACTTTCTTTGTAAATTAATAGCATGCCATTATTCTATGCATGATTGGGTAAAGTTTACATATCAACCCGTGCACACAACAGCAGCCAAACACACACATGCAACTGTGCATTAAATGCCGAATTGGCACTGCCCAGGTTTCACCATTACATCATTTGGTCCATAATAAGGTCCACTGGCTGGTCAGACCGAGGCACATTTTAGAGCAATCTTATCAGCATTTTTTTTTTTTTCCCAACATCCATCCAGCCCATCAGTGCTTTCATCTCTTAATGGAGGCAGTGTGAGGAGCTGGACGGGCTCTGTGAAGGGGCTGAGATGGATCTGACAGCTGACACTCAATTGCTGTGACAGGGATGTCATATTTAGGATTTAAGGATGCACCTCACGTCATGTGCTTTTATTCTCTGATAAATCCCTTGTGATGGAAACATTTTTGGGTGGGAGAGACACATCACTGTTTAGTTTAAACTAAATCTGTGGTGCACCAAAACAAAACCAAAGCTGCTCTTCTGCAAATGATTTATATTTTCTTTGCCAGTTGTTTTATCTCACATTGGTCACAGCCTAAAGCTCACACACAGCTTTCCAACCTTATTGTCACCACTATCCACCACCAGTGTGTCTGAAGGATGAGTCATCCCAATGCGCCCTCATTATCGGACATAATGAACATTAGGGTTCAGATTTAACAGCCCCAAGCTTCGTTTATTTTGATATTCTACTGAGGATTTCATGTTTTCAAAGGTGCTGATGTTAAGTTCAGGGAAATCTAAATAAAATGATGCTAAAGGTATGAGATGGATTTAGTGTGTGATAAAATGTTTTATCCAACTTATTTTTTTAACTGACAACAGTTGAAGTCAATAAAATCTTAATGGTGACCATACATTTTTTTTTTTAACAGCTGATGATGCTTAAATGATAAATATACAGACACACAATTTGATTGCTAAGAAAATTGATACCAGTGCTTTGCATGTGTGCTGCTTCTGCCTCGGATCAAAACAGTATCATTTATACAATTATGATATAACATTTCCTCCTTAATCTCATCTAGGATGTAGCATGCAGACACTACAAGATAATGGTTTAGAGTTTGCTCTTTTCAAATGAATTTGGCTGCAATTAGAGTTAAACTCAAAAGCTGAATTATCAGTCTGGTGATGCTCCTTTTTGAATCCATCTTTTTTTTTCTGTTTCCCATTTCCTTTGTCTTTTCCTGCTCACTCAGATTCACTCTGTCTCACTGTCTCATGCTCCTCATTAATCCCACTAACACAATATTAACCGGTGACGCTTGCTTTGTTTTCTAGTTCACCTGCAGATCCTGCTGGCTGTGGGTCTGGCTGTGTTCTGCTATTGTCTGGTTCTTGGCTGCATCCTTTGCTGTCGCAGGAGGAAGAGCGTTTCATCGGAGGACAAGGAGGCAGTTTTCTTGTCTCCTCATCCTGCTGAGAGGGTGACTGTGACGCTGACTCCGTCTCTGTGTACGCAGCCGATCAAGCAGCAGTACGAGGAGCTGGACGGGGACGTGTTGGACTTTCCTTCCTCCAAGAGCAGCTCCTCTCCCTCTGAGGATGACCTCCCTGCTCTGCCGTCTGACCCCAGCCCTGCCAGGTCAGCTGAGCTGGTACCGTCCCCGAGGTCTACTTGTCCAATGCGGCGCCTCAGCACTCCTGCTATTCCCCGCTCATCTAACAAACCTCCAACCCATGGCAGAGCCTCTTTGCCCTCTCTCACCAAGTTGAGTTTCGTGTCAAAATCCCGTCGGGCGGTGGGTCGGCGCAGCACCGTGAGCGGGGAAAGTTTTACTTGTAGTGAGAGCAGTTGTCTGAATGCTGATGCTGATGCTCCGATCGAGCAGGTGGAGCCCGGTCTGTTACAGTATGGCTCCAACACTCTCTGTGTCCCCTCCAAGCCAGCCCCCCTCCTGCACTTCTCCCTGCTCTTCTCCTCTGCCTGTGGCACCTTGGTGGTCAACATCCTGGGGCTCTCGGGGGCCAGTCGAAGACGCAGCGGGGTGTTTGTCCGGGCCAGCCTTCCCCCACTCTGCCCCACCCCTCAGCAGATAGCATCGCGGCGGCGCAGCCTCAGCCCGGAGCTCCACAGCCAGAGCTTTGTGCTGCAGGTGGGCTCTGTGGAGGAGCTGCGCACCTGCACCTTGAGACTGGCTGTTCACAGCAGGGACTTCTCAGGCCTAAGAGAGGCTGCGCTGGGGGTGTTGGAGCTGTCCTGTGGGCAGATCGAATGGGAGCCCGACACCACCACCACCTACACCAGGCAGCTCAGCCCCACCAAAAGCAAGCTGAAAAAGGTACATGGTGTTTTAATCATTTCATTCATTTGGTGGATACATTACAATTAACCTTTCAAGGGAGTATATAGAGCAAGAAATCACAAAAAGTGCAATGAAAAACATTTCAAAACACAGCAGATTGCAAATCAGAGGTCCTATGACTTTCACCCAAGTAGGAACTGGCTGGAAACATCTGGACTTGAGCCACAACGTGTCAGCAGAGTTTACAAAAGTGCTGCTGAGAAGCCTCCAGTTCGTTATTAGCCCACATAGATTAATTGTTGCCTTATCTGGTACCAAACCAAACAAGTCTGAAAAACGTAATGATGAAATACCAGCTGTCTTTTGGGACTTTGACGCTGCTTTGCACACAAAGAGAACAAAGGGCAGGTGAACTCAGGAGGAAACTCAGTAACCAGCCGTCCTCCAGTTAAAATGCAACACTCTTTTATAGAGTTAGACATGAAAACAGGAAACAGAGGGAAACAATTACCCTGACTCTCTTCAAAGGTAACAAAATCTGCCTACCACCTCTAAACCTCACTAATTAGCAAGTGGTGTTTCACCCATATGAAACTACAACTAGCAGTTTTACAGGGACTTACATGCTGGATCTATTTCTTGGCCACGCAGAGTCACACTGTTGTCTTTACAACACGTTAAAGCAAAACCAAAAATGTTATATTTGTGCACTTTTAGTGGTGCTTACAACTAGATTTGAAATATTAGAGGAAATTAGTTTTCTGTCTAAACCTTAGCAAGAAATCACATCCCCCTAAAAACAAGAAGCAATCTCTCATGATAAGACACATTCAAGTCAGTAAAGTAATTGGTTGGCCAAAGATGGCGCCTGCGTTTCTAAAGTAACAACTCTTCCTCTGAGGCCCTTTTGGGTCCTGTCAGATCCAATAAAAACTGTACACAGACCTTAGACCCATGCTAATTTTAGCCAGACTCAAACAGGAAACAAAAGGTACAAGAACACGTGGATGAGCTACGTAGAGTTTATCAGGCATCTGTGCAGATACATACAGAGTGGACTACGGGGTTTGTGTGTGTGTGTGTGTGTGTGTGTGTGTGTGTGTGTGTGTGTGTGTGTGTGTGTGTGTGTGTGTGTGTGTGTGTGTGTGTGTGTGTGTGTGTGTGTGTGTGTGTGGGTGTTTCGCTGACAGTATGTACTTTTGAACTGCTCCCGGTTTTGGTAAATGTCCTATATCACTTTCAAAAATCCAAATTTCCATCTGATTTAACGAACTGGGGAAACTCTGCATGCGGCCCTACAAATAACACAAATCATGTTTTACCCATGAAGGAATGTAGCGTCTAATCAGCTCTCCCATTAGTCACTTTTCCAATGTTGTTAGTCATGGTGACATTGTTGTTAGCGACTGCAGAGCAAATAAGCAGAGTGCAGCAAATTGGCAGCGCACCCACGCCGTGCCCTCTGCGGCTCCGCTGAGACGCTGCCAGAAGGTATTAATATGAGGCTTTTGAAGGGAGGTGAGCCGGATGTTTCAGTGGACATTAATCCACTGTCAGTCACTCTGAGACGTGCTGTGTTTCAGTATCTTGTCCCCCCCCCCCCCCCCCATGTTACAGTGAGGTGAAAATCAGACTCAGGTGTTCTCCTCCCTGATGCAGAAACCATCACCTCCCTCTTCCTCTGTAGCAGCAGCTGCCTAGTGTCAATGTGTGTGGATGTGGAGCAGGAAGAGCAGAACCGCTCAGCAGTGGGCGTGTATACAGAGGCTGAACACTGATGACTCCAGCTTTCACGCTTGGCGCTTCCTGGATTTATAGTAAAACACCAGGTTTTTTAATCAGTGTATGGGACCGGCTGGATTATTGATGATTATTCACCAACATTGGATTACTTGTTTTAACACTTCATCGGAGTGGGGTGCATGATGTGGCAGTCATTTTTGCGAAAGTGGAACAGTCAGGTTAATCAGCAGATTTTTTTTTTTGGAGGGCGCAGGCTCTTTATTTTTAATCACAGTCATATATCATCCCTGCAGTTTTCTCTTATATCTATTCTATACTGTAGGATCGATCTCTTAATCTTTATAAACAGATGGCAGATAAGTCATGTATGAACAGTAAATCCAAGGTATTGCCACCATATTTTGTCCATAGCAAACATTTCTATACTCTGTTGCTGCAGAAATCCTTAAAAGCACAAACCGTATCAGGACACCACTGTAAGTCACCTACCAACTGATCTCGTCTTACTTTTTTTTGTCCCTAAGCTTATTTCAGCTTTTGGGCTGAAAGCAGGCACCTATGGTTTATTTAAAAAAAAAAGCCTTTTCCCATTACTTGCAAAGTCAGGCAAGGCTAAGTTTCAGGCTCAGCATTACTGGCAGTTATTTTACATTATCGTCCCCAATCAGGGTGCAGAAAGCCTGTACAAATATATCATGAGACTAATTAGCTGTAATGATTAACTTGTTACTTGCACTTTCTATATTGCAATTTCTTCTTTCTTATTGGCTGATCTGCTATCATAGCAAAATGTGTAACACACACCTGTCCACTAGAAGGAAGCATATCAAGGCAAACAAAACCACGTGTCAACCCATGTGGTTATGGTTCGGGGAAAAAAAACCTCAAAAACACTTTTCACCCCCAGAACTCAAACCCCATCCTCCTGGGTAACAGGCTGTGACTTAAGCCACCATATACAACACTACATGGATTTCAGCATCCTTTGTTAGTCTCATTATCTCTGTCGAGAGATGATTGTCACATGACCTGTGTTTTACATCCGTGTTCTTCTCGTGTCTATACAACGCCGCATGTGTCAAAGACACATTTCCCTTTAGTGGATGGGCGTGTTTATTACTCGCTTTGCTGTGATACTGGGCTGCATATCCACTGATACCAATATATCTGCAAGAAACTAAAACCAATAATTTATCAGTCTTATTAGTTTAGGCATGCCGGACATTTCACTGACTGAAATAATAATAATGATTCATGTTACTGGAAGAGGGTTGAAATACAAAGTCTCCAGATGGCAACTGACCTTCTGACTAACTTATAATTTGAGAAAAAAAAAAGTGTGCTGAACTGGTGTAAAGTAAAGACAGCAAAATATTTCTCCCTTGCTTCCTGACACAAGTGTCCCCTCTGAGCGCTGCGTTAGTGTTTTTTATTCAGCAGGTGGCAGTAAAGCTGACGTTTGTCAAATTTGTGGCTGAAATGTTTACATCCTAAGAAAATCTTGGCAGGGAGGTTGAATGACAGATCGTGCTCCACTTGTGGTTGATAGATAAAGACGGCACTGTTGTTCTGAGCAGCTACATGATTGTGAATGTGAAGTTGTTGCTGACAGAATGTGAATGTTGAGTCAATCATTTCTGCACAAATCAAAGTTTGGAAGCAGTAGGAAGTTTGCCAAACTTAAAATGTTTTGCTTCCCTTTCTTCTTCGGCTTCCATGCTTAGAAAACCACTGGATGACTCATAGAATCAGTCTGTTTGGGTCTGTTATGTAACCCCTAAATATCTAGAGTGTACAGAGTTCCCAAATAACAACAGACTTCTGCTATCACTGTAAAAAAATAAGAGCCAAAAAAATGACATAACACTTTGTAATTTAAACTATATTGTGCTTGAGGAAAATAATGTTTTTTTGCTATTGTTCTTTTTACTCCCCTGAAAAAACAACATTTGGTTGAAGATTTAAGGTTGGCTTGACAATGTGGCAGTGAACCGAAAGTCACTTGTTTGATAAATTCCCTTCACACTCTGCTGCCATGGCCTCACGAAGTCGCTGGCGGGCTGATACTCCATAACACGCCATTTGACAGCAGAAAGTGACTCATCGGACCCCAGACAACGCAAGCTAACGAGAGCTGACATGAACACATTCTCTATTAATTCTATCCATAGTGGCTTGGTGCATGAATATGTTATGTCTTAAAGGGTGGGTGGTCAAATAGAGTCCTTAATCCTGACAGCTACATGTGAAGACAACCATTAACACTGATCAGCTTTAAGTGACTATATGTAACACAAATCTAACACTTCAAATCTCCTCAGTCGGGTCTATTCAAGATGCCTCGACAAATGAAGAAAAACTATTATTTTGCCTGGCAGTAATTCACAGTGAATCCCTTTATGGGGAACTGATCACTGATCTGAGTATTAGTGCCTTGGGTCGACTCATTCACTGACAGCACTGTAGAAACATATTCACAAACATGGGATTTCAGTGCTTAACTGCATGACTCAGCTCTTTTCTTTTGGTTTCTTTCGTTGGTTTTATTTCATTCCCGGCCTCCCAAAAAAAGGAGGCAAACATCTGCTGAGCGAAAGAAGACTTTTTTTCCCCTTTTGCTAAATCTGTCATATTTTTTCTTGATCTCTTATGTTTCTTCTGTTTTCCTTCCTGCTCTCAGAGTGTGAGTTCTCAGGAAACGTTGGGTCACAGGAAGAGCTCGGTGTGTGTGCCGCGGGCTTTAGGGCAGCTGTTCATCCTGCTGCAGTACCAGACACTGGCGCAGCGCATCAAGGTGATGGTCCGAAAGGCTGAGAATCTGGCCAAGCTCACACGGATCCCAGGAGCTCCAGGTGACAGTCAGCCTCATACCTAAACAATGAAATCAAATATTTGCCACGCCTCCATTAATGTCCCATATTATTGTTTTCTGGTGTGGTGCACCATGAATCAACTTAGTCACTCTTTTAGCTCCATTTTGCTCTCCATCAACTCCTGGGGGACGTATCTGGCTCTTTAGCTGCTCATTGCTCCACTGGCTTCACTTGGCAGTTGCTGGCTTTGTCCGCTGATACTAAACAGTTAGCGCACAGTCAGTTTATTCAATCGGTTTATTGATCGGTCAACGGAAACAGTAAAGTTGCGAGCCGAAGAACCAAAGCAAAGAGCTAAAAGATGCTGTACATCTCTGGAGAGCTGCAGTGTCAATACTTTCACATGCTAGTAGCAATTCAATTTAATATAATTTCATTTCATTTGATTTAATTTGATTTAATTCAATTCAGTTCAGCTCGGTTCAGTTCAATTGGCTTTATTGGCAAGTTTCAAGAATTATGTTGACACACCATTAAGATGCAGTTTGTCCAAAAATCTGCACAGTACACAAAAATAGTAACATGAATTTGAACACAATGTTAAGATTGATAGATATTTATGATATATTCAGTAGAGTAGTATACTGTGTGTGTTTGTGTGTGTGTGTGTGGGGGGGGATCACTCATGTTGCAGGGACCTTAATTCATTAACACATTATGGGGACTTGGCTCCCTTATGGGGACAATAAAGGTCCCCATAACAAATCATTACATGTGAAGGGGAAGATGTTTTACGGGCAAGGTTAGCGTTAGGCAGGAAATAGTTGGAAAATGAATGAAAGTCAGTGTATTATCCTCTGACGTCATGGAAACATGGTCACTCACTGTCCAGCAGGTTGTGATATTTTTATACATACTTGGCAGCAACATATGCAATGTCTCCTGCTCCAGCAAGTATTTTACATTTCTAGAGGACATCAAGCTCTTTGAAATGTGAAATTACAGAGTTGAACTTTTGAAAGTAAATGTTTCTTATTTCATAAAATGTTTTACATTTTAGGAGGAAATGCCTGCCTCAGCCTCACATGTCGAACAGTGAACATATTTTCTGTTTATTATGACAATACCAAACAAATGGAATACAGTAGTTAAGAAATGTTAATTTGATTTATATCCTAAGTCCTGGGAGGTGCATTTACTTTTACAAGTTCAAGTGAACCACCATATCATCCCTCCAGTTGTTATGCTAAGGAGGAGGACTAGATTTTCCTATATAAGCTGCAATGCACATAAACACACAGTATCCTCATGTGTTCCTGCAGCCAAAGGCAGACAGACTGAATCCCTGATTGGCTTGTAAAATAATCAGGTTAAGATCCGATCAGTCTAGTGCCATTTCCCCTCCTCTCTGTACCATATTTCACTGGGATGATGGTAGTAAGCAGAGGAGGAAGATTCTGTGAAAGATAAACAACTGATGTTGTGGTTTTTCACACCCAAACTGACAGTGTGCCTCTCCTGAGTTTTAGGATCAAACTGTCCCTGACATCTGGGGAAACGCACGCTTGATGCAGATACATGATTCTTATGTGTTAGTGACACATTTCTTTTAATTTTAGTAAATCTAATTAGCACGCTTGAATTGATGTACAAAGGAAGACTTGAAACATGATTTCGCTGCTCCTGGCAGCAACAGTTTTATTTTTTTATTTACTTAAACAATGTAATTAAACCATGAAATACATATAATAAAATCATAACTGAAGATGTACTGTTTTTCTACAGATCACTATGTTGTCATTAACTTGCGTCAGGATGGTAAAGTAATTGGTACTAAGGAGACCAAAGGGGTCAGGGGTCCGAACCCCATCTGGAACGCTCCATTCCTGTTTGACCTGCCCCCTGGTGACATCACTCAGCTGCCATTGGTCCTTGAGTTTATCATCATGCAGGTAGGAAGTCGTACAAAAGTCCCATCCTTATATACAGTGAGACACTGGTAACGCTATCCTTAATGTCAAATTTTGAATCCAGTTGTGTCTGTGTGTCCTCAGGGTCGTCTCTACACTAGGAGCAGTGTCCTGGGTCGCGTTCTGATTGGCGGCGATGCCTCGGAGGCGGGGCAGGGACACTGGAGGGAAATGTGCAACCTGGGGCAAATGGAAACCGCGCGCTGGCACGCCATCTCATCAGATGTGCTGTAGGCGTGATGTACACACTGTGGGATTTGATCTCTATCATGGGACGGGGGAACCACACACCTCATTTGCATCCAAAGTATTTATTTTAGTGTTTGTATTTTTTAGGTCTGTCTATTTTTTTTTAGAGCTTTGACGACTTGATAGTTTTCCATGCCACAACAGAAAACGATGACGAATTAGGTAAGTGGTGAAGCTGTTGTAAGGAGAGCGTATCTGACAAATATCCAGATGCTCTGTGTGTTTCTACAGGGCTGTAAAGGGAGGAGCACTGATCACTGTATGGAGTAAGGTGTGAGAAGGAGAGTGGAGCGTTTTTCTCCATATCAACAGTATTCTGCATCTTCGCATTGCCTTTGTGATTATTTCCACTGTGACTTCTGAAAACCGTAGTCTGTAAAACTGTATCACTCTGGATGTACTGTATGATACTCGTGCTGATGTGGTAGTACTGTTTGTATTGTGTCCAGAGGCTACACATGCTAATGTTGACTAGTTATGAAGCATATATGTCACCACACTGCTTGTGGTTCGCTGTGGAGTTGAACTGTGCCAGTATATGGCCATAAACTAAACTAATGTCTTACGTTCAGTATGAAGCTGTTATGAGTAGCTTCACTGTGTGTGGTATGCCTGCTGAATAACTGTTTTAATTTGTTCCCAAAGAGGAAAAACTATTTTGTCTTTTATTTACAATAAAATATGTGGGCGTGATTCACTGTCTCTATTTCCATAAATTGCAGTTATATAATATATTGCGGCTGGCCTACTGATGCACAGAAAATGCATGATTAAGAAATATATGATGGTTACACCTTAGTTATACATTTTTCAGACAACCACTTTACATTTTGTGAGCTGTGTGTGCTCTTCTGGATGAAAGACTGCAGCCTCGCAGCAGCTTTATCAAATGTCACTGCTGACAGACTACGATGCAGCAGTTAAGATTAGACTGGACACATTATTAGACCACTATGATGGAGAGTTAACATGATGGTGCCCAGACTAAAGGTGGGGATTTTTTTTAAATTTGTTTTTATTATTATTTACAGCAATTTAATTTCAAATTATTATATGTTTGAAACAATTGACATTTGCTGTAAAAGAAGTTGGTGTGACGGTTACAATTATGAGGTTGGAGCGTTGACGTTATGACGTGGCCAACGGCAGCTGACACGGCTCCTGGGATGACAGCTGTCAGTTTTGCAGGCATTTGGTCATAAACATACATTTTACTCAAAACCACAATTCAGTCAGAGGGTTTCAAAAGGCTGAATGATTAATAATCTGATGACTATGAAGGTTTGTACAAAATTCCCTGACAATCCATCGCGTAGTTCATGACGTCAGAACTTGACATTTTCTATAAGCCTCGATATCACGACTTGTGACGTGTTTGCTGACGTTTACGGAAATGGCAGAGGACATGGAGGTTCATTTTTCGTTGTATGTTAAGCTAATATATTGTATTTTTAGTCAAGTTTGTCTTCATAGCTTAGACAATAGCCAACATATGAGGAAAATGTTGATCTTCCCAATAGTCTCCTCTTTTCCCGAGGAGCCTTCGCATTTCCTGCATTACGTTAGCCCCCCTGTTACCTTGCTGAATTGTTAACTTCTGTGGCTTCTAGACCACAGATAGCTGTCCATGTTGCCGTAGCCTTGCAAAGGTGTTTTTGCGACTTCACCACTTGGACTCCAAGCCTACGGTGCACACAGCGTACCGTGTTGTAACCACGATTTCAGAAGCTCCATTTGAAAGCAGCATAAATTGTGATCGTAGGGATGATGTCACTAGAACAAGTGCTGGAGCTGGTCCAGAGACAGTGAATAACTGAACTCCGCAGATATTATGACCTCCATCATCGGGATTTTATAGGAATACAGACATCTTCTGTTCACAGCTGGAGGCTCTGTGCGCAATAAAATAAACGTCCATAAAACTCAACTGATGTCACTATGTCACCAACTGATTGACAGCTGACTCCAGAAAGTGTCCCCTGAAGATAAGCCTATCTTCAACTCCAGCCTCACTGCTCTGCTTTTAACTGAGAAAAAAAACAAAACTGCCTGCATTCAAATCATTTGGTGTTGACAGGGTTGTTGTGGCAAATGTATTCTTCATGACCAAATCCTTTCATCATTGTTTCCTGCTTACGGTGGGTGACTCCAAGGAGTTATAAATATCCATATATGTGCAATCAAAAGGTGATGTAATGTATCTCCTAGGATGATCTTATGTCATATCAAATCACCAAACAGATATGACTACTGCCACACACACACACACACACACACACACACACACACACACACACACACACACACACACACACACACACACACACACACACACACACACACACACATACATATATATATATATATATGGAAATATAACACACAGCAGTAAATGCATAAAAGCATACATCCACACAGAAAGTCACATCTCGGGTCCTTGTGAGTCAGAAACGTGTCATAATAAATGTAAAATGAGGTTCTTGGCCCCAGTTGGATGGAAAACACATTCACACACTTAATTACACTCATCATATCAAGTCATGCTTCCTGCCCAGCTTTTTTTCTTCTCTTTTGAAAACAAATTCATTGCACTTTTCCTCACTGTGTAATTTGCACTTCCCGCTGGCTTGAACCATCGCTTCTGTGAACAGATGAGTCAGCACTGTCAATAAAACATCAAAGTTGGTCAGTGAAAGAGATAAGAACGAAGACAAATATAGCCTATGAATATGAAAGAAACTGAAGCAGATGCAGACACTGAAACAGTGTGGACCATTTGTTCCAAAGAGGATTCGACCCACAAACCTGAAGATCCCCAGCATGATGACACACACTGCACCACCGGGGAGATACGCATTTGGACAAGCATCTAGTAACTTGATAGAAAGGTTTTACAAGTGCAAAAACAGTCACATCATTCTGGTGTTGTCGGGTGTGTTGTGATGAAGTTGGTGACATGGTGGTGCAGTAGTTATCGCTGTCTCACTATATTCCACCGAAGATGTGTCCGTCTGCGTGGCCTCATATTCAACCGCCTGCGTGTCAGTCATGTTTCCTTGATTTCTATGGAGTTTAATTTTGTTTTCTCAACAAACTTCCTGCCCGGTCGATCTGCTCTATTCGAAATTCCCGCGGTCTCCGAGCGGCTTCCGTCAGAAATAGATTCGCTGCCTGTCTTTAACAGAGCAGCGCAGCAAGCCGCTTCTGGGATGCTGGTGAGAGATGAATCATCGACTTTAATGAGGGCGATTCACTCCGGCAACCGCGTCGGACACGGAACTAGTGGAAAATGGCCTTTATGGGATCGAGCTGCGCCTGGGGCTTGGCTTAGTTAAAACTTTGGGGGAAATAAAAAAAATGTATGCATACATTACAAATTACAGGAAGATATTGAATACCAGTGCAGACTCACCGTTTGACCAAACTGAACTGAAATGTAGCGCAGTTAAAATGCATGAAAAAGTCAAAATATTGGTTATAAAAGTTTGACAAAAAATCTGCATCATTTTGATGGTGTACCATGGTGATGTTGTTGGCATCTAATACCCAACGGAAAGCCAAGAACTTAAAACACAACCTAAAAACTCCAAACAATAAATATTATTATTTATTGTTTGGAGTTTTTAGGTTGTGTGAACACGTAAAAACAATTGAAATTGATAAACTTAAAAAATACAAAGTTAAAAAGACATTTTGTAGATTTCCAGTCATTTCACATTCCACACTTAATTTTTTTTTACAATAAATCACCGCTTTGGCCGAGAAAGCTGATTTTATTTTCAGGACATCCTCTGCATTGTGACAACTATTTTTTTTATTTCTCAAACAATTGATGAAAATTCACCAAATCTAGACCCAGGCAGATCTCAATCCCTCAATGTTCTTGCTGCGAAGCAACACCACTAACCTCTGCATCATTATGCCATCAACTTCACTACAATACACCTGACATCATCAGAATGATGAGATTTTTTTCATACATGTAATATCTTTGTCTCCAGTTACTAGACGTTTGTACACGGTTTGTCTCCCTGATGGTGCAATCTGTAAGCCACCTTCTCTGGAGACCTTAAGGTCCATGGTTTGAATCCACTGGTGGACAAGTACGATGTTGCAGTGTGTTTATGTAATTTACTGTCATGTGCTTTTGTCCTCTGCTTGCAATTTGGTCAGACTCCGATCATTGCCGCTTGCGGCTATATTTTATTATCTTTTTGTTGATATTTCCAACTGCAGCCTTGATGATATGTGCGTATTCAGATGTAACTATATTCTGGTATGATCAAACATTTCACTCTCCACAGATCTAAAGAGCATTTTTCCAGTATTTTTTATTAGATTATTTACTACAATTTGTTTACTCAGTTGACACATGTGACTGCAAACCTGATGGTTTCTGGCCTTTTATAAATGACTTTTTAGCATTTTTTTTTTTTTTATAAAAACAGGGTTTTTCACAACCTGGCAACTGAAAAGTTGCTCTTAATAAATTATCTAACTATAGAAGTAAATTGTAAATTAACAATTAAAAAAGCTTTCAGTTTTAACTCCTCAATAAGAAAGGGGATCTTCTGTGAAAGTGGTACCAGAGTTCAGATCAAGCTGCTCATTACTGTCACACATATAATACTGAGTTCAACAACCCTGAATGTGTTTCACAGTAAACAGGTGTAGAGGCAGTGATGCTGCTGCAAAACGCCCCACAGCGACCCACAGCAGATTGTTTTATGTACTCTACTGTGAGGAGTCAGTTGTGTACAACTCAGCCAATTGCACTCTGCCTGGACTGGACACTGTGTTCTCTCTCATACGGATACAGAAATACAAAATAAGAGTGAACTCTGTCCAGTCCAGTAAGCAGCGGCCCTGAACACACAGTCCTTAAACAACCCTCCTCTGCTCTGACTGCAGAAACTAACAGTATTGAGCTGCACGTGTCAGCTTGTCGACTGATCCATTCACCTCTCTCACTGACCTCTGAGGAGAAATGACTAAAAATCTCCCTCTGAAACAGTTCACAGAATACCATTAAGGTTTTATTCCTTGGTGTGAGTACCATCACTGATAGCTTGAGTGTGAGGATCAGCGTAGAAACTACAATTGTTAACCATTCAATCTGACTAATGAACTAATGATCTCCATCCCTACAGAACATCTTCCACACTGCACTGCAGGACGTATCTGTGACTCACTCCTTCGCTCGGTTGCCTTCATTGGACCCGCGGTCTGACATTTACTGCCTGTCACTGTGCACCTGCTTTCATCTGAAGAGACAGCAGGTCCTTTCTGTTCTGGGGTGGAGGGGATGTGTCCTCCTTCTCTGTGACCTTGTGTTAAATTGGATGCTGAAGCGTGCTGCCCACATGCTCAAACCAACTGCTTTGTTGCACTGCCATGACAAAAAGATGAAAAACTTTCTGTGTCTTCTGTAGCAACAGAGGAAAAGACCATCGTGACTAAACAAAGCAACTTCCCACACAACGTCCCATCACTTCTACTCACTTCTGAGTTTCTTCAGACTGTCGCTGAGGTCTAAAGAGAAAATTAGGACCAAAACCGGTAAATGAAACAAGAGGAAAGAGGAAAGAGGGAAGCTTTTTTTATTTTTTATGATCACCTGACTTTTCTTCCACATCACTTGTTCACATACTTGTTTCAAAGTTGAATATTTCAATTTTCACATAATACCACCATGAGAGATTGAACTCAGTCAGAGGGACGTACAGTGTCATCATCAAATTGGCCAACAGCAGGGTTTTCCCTACCATTATAACACAAGAGCAGAACCCAACTGTTCTTTCACAGCACTTACGCCACTATAGCTTCTCAATAAGCTCTGTTTTGTCCATATTTAGTAATAACCATTTTTTATAGTGCATTTTCAAATATTGTAATACTAATAGTCTAAAATTACCTGAAAATGCATAGATTTAGTAAAGCAACTGCCCTCCACCCCCACCGCTACCACAGTACCTGAACTCTCCAAAAACAAAGCAAAACCTTGGCCTAAAAGTCAGTGTGGGTATAATAACATCATTTATTAACAGTATATAGTGTCAGGTATGAGCTCTGTTCTATTATGAGTTGTAACTATGACATCAGTTGTCAACTCAGACTGATTCACTTCCTTTTGTCGCACCCCATCTTTGCCAAATGTATTGATCGCGTTCTGCTTCCGCTGGGCACACAGATCAATAACGGTGTACCTCAGGAGTCGCTACGCAGGCTGTCAGTTACCTCTCCTGTCTTCTTGGTGCAGTTCATGTAAATGGTTAAAGCACTGTGGCCCCTATTAGAAAAGACTGTCCACTATACTGCACACCTTTATTTCAGAAAGAGACGTCACCTTCTTCCAAATACTTAAGATACCAAATGAGTTTATTCAGTGTTTTAGCTGCATTTTACATGCCTCTGCTTCTTTCAGCCATCTTCACCATTATTTTGTTTCTGTATGACAAAAAAGAAAAAACAAAACTGTAATGATAAATTTGAGAGTTCTCAACTGCAAGTACTCTGTGTAACAAACAAACACAGTGAAGTGTAAAGTGGGACTCTGCTTGTTAGAAATCAACATAATGCTAAACTGTTTACCACTTTTTGGTAGATCATCAACAGGAAAACGTTTTACTTTTTATTGAGAATATTATGATTATTTATACAATTATAATTTCTTCAAGGGTATAATCTTTAACTGCCCATTGGGCACTTGACTTGTGTTCATCCAATCAAAATACAGGAATATTTTTCGTAAATATGGACACAAACTAACACAGAGGAGCAACTGATGAGTCATCTTAAGAGTGTGCTGCAGCCGCAGAGCATCCAGCAGTGACACAGTCCTGCTGCATGCTCCCACTGGGTCAAACAACATCTTATAATATAATATGAGTAAAGCTTGTGTCTTTAATAATCAACTTGATTTAATTATTGTAAAAAAAACTTGAATGAGTTTCAGGCTTTTACTTTCTTATGAATAAAGTGTGCTAGTTTGTGTTTATTATTTCCCAAAGCGTGCATAATCTGAAATTAAAAATAGGTCATGATCACAGCAGTGACCCATCACACAGGTAGGACGAGCACAGGTATAAAAAAAATTAATAATAATAACATTAATGATGGCTGAATTCCATTTAGCTGCTTAATTGTTTATGTTATCCGTCCTACGTGCTTTTCTGACTATAACAAGTCTAAATGTCTTCTGAGACATGATTCATAGTACAACTGTGTGGATGTTGCCATCTAGTGGATTGCGAGGTAAAACATCTATTGGCTGAAATCTACAAGTGTAAAACTGAAACGTGATTTTGTTGCAGAGAATGAGGTCACACCAGCATCAGGCAAACTCAGCCGCAGAGCTGTGTGATGAATACAGCACTGATACATCGCACGCACACACACAGTGAGGTAAATACCATCTGTGTCTGCAGGTAAGAACTGCTGCCAATAATACAATTATGCCACATTGGACCTGCAGTGTGTCAAAACAAACACAAATGAGCTCGTTAAAAGTAACATCATAAACATGACATGCACAACAAACGTTGTGTGCATGTAGATGTGTGTTTTCGGCTCCACAGTCAGCCCTCACATCTGGAGAACACCGCCGACCCGAGGGAAGATTAGAGAAGCAGAGCTAAGATCAGATCTGCCTCCTTCTGTTTATGATAAGTAACTGTGACCGTGATTAATGAACACACTGTCACGGTTAGACTGGCTTTCATCGCCTCTTGTGCCTGCTAAGAACTTTAACCCGTCTGGCTCAGGTTGCTCTGGGCCTTGAAATCGCAGCACGGCCAGAGGTCCTGAGTCCGGATCAAACAACTGCTGGATGGAAGTAGACAGGGATGCCGTTCAGGTTGCTGGGAGTGCTGGAAACATGTAAACATGTTGACAGTTTTGCAGGGTTTTTAAAAGAACCGCTTGAAGGCATTAGGGACCGTCCAAAAATGAATTGTGTAGGGATTGGGCACAAAATGTATTAAAAGAAACCACTACCCTCTACACTTGTTAATTAAAATAATATAATTTCTACAGTTTGTTTAATAAAAAATTAAATACAAGTGTATTTCAGATAATGTGTGTGTGTGTGCAACAAAATGATAAATAGTGCACTTACATAGCACCTTTTTAAACTTAGTGGTCTACAAAGCACTCTACAGTGTATCCCATTGACCCATTCCCACATGCATTCCCACACCAATGTTTCTCAGGTCACCAGAGGGGAGGACCCATATGCACAACACAAAATCCAGTTTAAATGAACAGAAAATACTTTGCTACAAGATATTCAAGAAGCACTAAATACAGGTAAAGCGGATCACATTCACGCCAAAAGATAAATGCAGAGAAACTCAGAGAGCAGAAAGACTCGACTTAACAAACCAGCAAGCGACTGCAGACTTGAAGAATCTATGCTCTAATTGACTGATTGGAGAGCGGCTGCAGCTGCCGCTGATTGGGGAAGTGGGCGTAGGTGAGTTGAGCTCGTCCAGTCGTGGAAGAGCATTGGTGAAGACCGGACAGAGGACCTCTGGTGGATGGCAAAGTGACATGGGAAACAAACCAAACAACAGACAAGGAAGGAAGTCCCGAACCATGACACAATAGCATCATAGCTGCTATGAAAGGTACTCGCTTGACATTTGAAGCTACTCGAGGTTCAGTG
The DNA here is from genome assembly GCF_029030835.1 of Brachyistius frenatus. Classification (NCBI taxonomy): domain Eukaryota; kingdom Metazoa; phylum Chordata; class Actinopteri; family Embiotocidae; genus Brachyistius; species Brachyistius frenatus. Next base: position 2,709,037 of record NW_027210608.1, read on the forward strand.
TGTTGCTCAAGGGCACTTCAGAATATGGACAGAATGACCCAGTGATTGAATGAATAGTCAGCAACCTGCCAATCAAATGGTATTATTACTCTTCATTTTAGATTTCTATTGATATCCCAGGTCATGTGACCTAGTTACTCTAGACTAATGCCAAACTGTATTACTGCATGGGACAAATGAAAAACTTCTCCTTTTTAAATTGGATCTTATTGCCTCTTCAATTTTATATGCATATTTTGTACGTAAAATAATAGCAGGTCATGTGACCAGGTGACTCCAAAGCCTATTGTTACACTGGACAAAAAAGACACACCTCCTATTTTATTTTATTTGAGAGATTCTTTAATTTCATATTAATATTTTTTATGGAAATATATTCTTTTATTGAAAAGAGTTGTTTTATGTAAAAGTCCAACCTCCCTCCAGCTGTAGGGTGAGAGCTCCACTGAAGAGAGCAGCTGGACTCAGTGTGCCTCTCTCGTCTCCGTGTAAACAATGGGCCAGCTAATGTTTAAGCAAAAACACATGAGATTTGTTTCTACTCAAACTATCTCCATTGTTGTGTTTGCTGACAGGCCCATCTGCACGAAACGCATTTTTGAACTCCACAAAATGTTGGGATGGTTTGAAAGGGTCTGTGAAAGGTTGCTATTAGTGGTGTTTCAACCGTGGAGAATGTAAGGCCATTCGAAGACCACAACTCGGGCAGCCGTATGTTCTCGATACTTTATTGGAGGAGAAACACAAGAGAAAAGAAAAACTGGAACAATGCATGCAACTCGTATTGGACTTATTATTTAAACATTATAGAGTCAGTTTGATGTCAAAATCATCAAAATTCAATGATTTCTTTAAGGATAGTTCTCTGTCATTTGATAGAGTTTGAGTGAAGAAAAGCACCATAATTGCACAGCCTTGCTCATTAGTTGTCCTTTTTTTTTTAATAGAATAAGGGCTTTATAAAGGAATATTACACCAGTTACAACAGTAATATTTTAAAGGGGTGCAGCTTAATTAAGCAATTATACAGCAACATAAAAAAAAAAAAAATCTGTATTACAGTAGTATGTCGGTATTTGTTTAAGAAGAGGATATGTTATTTCTCCTCAGATTGTAAAATCTGTCAGGTGTCACCAATGTAACTGGTGGTTTTCAAGGTTACAAGATGAAAACTGATGTTACTTAATGCAAACAAAGAAAAAACCTATATAAATGACAAAATGCAACAAAAGACTGATCTATTGTTCAGCCACATATCGATGCACGTGCACTGCATCTGTACTTCAGTTGTTACGAGCCGTGTTGCAGTTTGTGAGTTGCTGTCCAGAGGCGTAACAGCCTGCTCCATGCAATCACACACCACTCCCAGCCAGCAGACTCCGTCGACTCTGCGTCACCTCTCCTCTGTTCCTCTGCCAGGGGAAATAAGTAAATAGGAGTAAACCAATAATGAAAGTCAGATGATTATATGACAATGATGTTACGGAAAACATTTGCGGCTCAACATGTGATGTGCAGAAGGTCAGCTGACCGTTTCCAAAGTGTTTTATAAATCTTAAACAAAACTATGGATTTGATATATTCAATCTGTACAGTTACTGTCTGTCAGTGCTTTGTTATTTACTGCCAATTATCCTCACTGGATGTTTAAATCACAGCTAATTCTGTTTCAACCAGTTTGATCATGACGAGTTCTTAATTAGGAGTCTCAGATCAAAGTTATGGCAATTAGACCAAAGACGATGTTTCTGTGAAGAGAGGCTGAGAGCCAAAGATAAAGAGCTGGCTAAACAGGAACTTAGTGTGACAGACTTTGTTGCTATGGTGATGATAATGACTAGAAAGAGTTTGATGACCTCCTTGTTGCTTCTTAACCTCTTCTCTGCCTCTTTTCTGTATCATGGTGGGAGGTGAACATCTGACTGCAGACGGATGCAGACCACACAGACGTGCCTTCAGTCCCATGTACCACACACACACACACACACACACACACACACACACACACACACACACACACACACACACACACACACACACACACACACACACACACACACACACACACACACACACACACACACACACACACACACACACACACACACACACACACACACATGGCTGCCTGCTAAAGTCTAAAAAACAACCCTGACAATAATGTTTATAGGATTGACTTCACACAACAGTATTCTACACGAGAACGCCATCTCAGTTTAACAGAGCTGCAAAATAAATTCCCCTTCAGTTTCTCTTTTTCTCTTCAGTCTGACACAAAGAACCTTCTTGTAAGGCAAAGATGACATGCTACTCATAAAAGAAGCCCAATGATTAGAGAGGGGGGTGTGCACAGTGTCTGGTGACAAGCCATCCAAAAAACTATTTTCAATACAATAAACTTTAACTGTATTTAATTACAAAAAAAGGGTCCATTTGTACTGTCCACTCTCCTCCTCACACACACACACACACACACACACACGCACACACACACACACACACACACACACACACACACACACACACACACACACACACGCACGCACGCACGCACACACACACACACACACACACACACACACACACACACACACACACATTTAAATATAAAATATTCTTTCATACATCAGGCTGCTTACATTAAATAAAGTAAAATGAAAATGTCCATTAATCTCTTTACAACACATTGAACATATAACAATAGTGAACCATGTGGTTCATTATGTACCAAATAACTGATTACAAATCAGTACTATTATTTCATTGGCCATAATCAGAATGTTTTATATCAGCGAGAATGTTTTGTCTCTGTTTCTTTAATAGTAATACTTCACAGACGTGTAAAACAATTTTTTTTTTCTGCTTCTTGTGCTGTTGACGCTGTTCTGTGAAATATGAAAGACAGGTGGGTACAGGGAAAAATACGAGTTAGCACAAACAAAAGAGTTTTAACAGACAAAGTTATTTCGGGACATTAATGAAGATCATGACGTGATAATGTTTTACGGTGTAAGATTACTCAGCAGCATGTTTTTCTGCGTCTCACTCCACAGATATGAGTTTGAAGGACAGTTATAATACGTTACAGACCTCCACTGTCAGCTTTCAATATCTGGTACCTACTCAGCACTGTTTCTCTGCAGTAGACCAACTGTCTCTCATCGTCATGTTATTTTGATTAACAAAATCAAATGGTTTTAATACCTCCCCAAATCATTGTTTGTTGATAACTTAACCTCAGTACCAGCAGTCTGCATTTTGTCGTGATGACGATGTTCACAAACTCCACATTTACAGGGAACAGTAAAGACAGCCGAATAATAAAGCCAAACATTTACGCCAAGTAATTTGAGGGCTTTACCACAAAAGATTTGGCCGTTGTTCCCATCTGCTCCTGCTTACTGGTACCTTTACAGTTTTTTAAAGATCACCATTTCCCACCCATTTTCAAGCTGCCTGTTTTGTAGAATAATGCCCACCTTGTTAAAAACCTTTCTCTTTATTTGTTGCCTGAAGTCCAATTTGTTCTGTATTTGTTTGCATTGCATCTCTTTGGGTCTACAAGGTTTGACCTGTAAGTCTGCAGGGACGAGTGGCAGGTCGTCCTCATAAAGGAAGTTGCGAGAAGGGACTTTTTTATTTGGGTCAGTGACCACGGGAACACTACAGGTCTGTCTTTTTTTTTTTTCAGCATGTATTCTGTTGGCAAGGCGAGCAAAAAGGAACCCATAAAACGACAGGTAGTTTCAACCCTGCAGCCTGATTGGCCAAAGACGTGTTCCAGTAATACAGTTATTTCCTCATAAACAAAGCTAGTGTTGCTTTATAAACAGGAAACTGGTGGTAACCAGGAAACCTCTACCTCCACCACCCTGCTGTTTCAAACAATGTCTGGATGTGTTGGGATATAAAATATTAACATAACTCATGCATGAATAGGGATTGTGCAGAAGTTGTATGACTTTGTTATAATGCTGATAGGTTTCAAATTCTGGAAGAGAGGCCAATGTTGAGGCATACAGTGTCTGACTTTGACTCTTTGAGGACACTTCGACAGGAAGAACAAGGGATCAAGCCGCCAACCTTTTGATTAGTAGGCAACCTGCTCAACGATCCCCTTAAGTAGGTTTATTTTTACAATGTCCACAAGCTTTCCTTCAACAAAGCTGGTTTAGTTGTCTTATCTCAAGCAAACGAGGAACTTTCATGTGGCAGATGAGAAAATGAATGTGTTTTTTTTAAATTAGCTGCAGGTGGAGGCAGAGTTAAGGTGTAACTTTATTCAGCTTTTCTTTTCATGTTTCCTTTGTGTTTTTATCATTGTGTCAGGATTCCTGTCTGCTCCTACTGCTTGCTCCTCTGTTTTGTCCCCAATCACCTCTCCTCATGTTTTCTGTCTTTCCTGTCTGTTTGTTATTACGTCCCCATGTGTTCTGTGTCCTCCTCTCCCTGCCTCCTGTCACCTCCCATGGCCACACCCCTCACCGGTCTCAGCAGCTGCCACCACTCTCCCCAAACACCACCTGCAGGTGGCTGATTCCACGGATCACCTCACCAGACTATATCTGCCCTGCCCCTGCAGTCATCGGGTGTCGGTCCATACTGCGAGTTCCTGCTAGTCACTGCAAGTTATTGCTAGATTCTGCCAGTCACCCGTTCGTCACCTGTTCGTCACGCGTTCGTCACCCGTTCGTCACCCGTTCGTCACCCGTTCGTCACGCGTTCGTCACCCGTTCGTCACCCGTTCGTCACCCGTTCGTCACCCGTTCGTCACGCGTTCATCACCCGTTCGTCACTCATTCGTATGTTCCTGTTCCTGTGGTTGTGGCTGCTCCGGCTCCGGCTCCTGTCCCTGCTCTCGTTCTGTACCAGGTCAGTGCTCTCAGTAAGCGCTACTGGACAACACTCCTGCCAGCTGTCCTGTCAGCTGTCCTGTCAGCTGTCCATCCAGTGGTCCTGCCTGCTTCACCCCCCGGTGAGAGTCGGTTGAGTTGACTCGGGAGGAATAAGCAGCCAGGGAGGGCTACCGGACTATGCTCCTGCCAGCTGTCCCACCAGCTGTCCTGTCAGCTGTCCTACCCGCTGTCCGTCCACCAGTCCTGCCAGCTGTCCTACCCGCTGTCCGTCCACCAGTCCTGCCAGCTGTTCTACCCGCTGTCCATCCACCAGTCCTGCCAGCTGTCCTACCCGCTGTCCGTCCACCAGTCCTGCCAGCTGTCCTACCCGCTGTCCGTCCACCAGTCCTGTCAGCTGTCCTACCAGCTGTCCTGCCAGCTTCGCCCCCCGGTGAGAGTCGGTTGAGTTGCCCTCCTGACTCGGGAGGAAATAGACTGTAGGTACCAGCTGTGTTTTGAACTTATACCCAAGTCTGTGTGCCTGCGTTTGGGTCCTGTTACTCCTCACATCATAACACATTGACTGTATATAAAAGTGGACGTAGCTTCCAGGTCGGAAAAATTAGGCCGAAGTGTAAGGCCTCGAACTGACATACCACAAAGATGAGCTAGGGGTTGGCCCCAAAAAGGCTCTGGCTCCATAGACTCCAATTCAACTTCTCTCATGAAATTGAAAGTCAAGAATCTTTTTTCACAAGTCATTATGGTGCCAATCACTAAAGTCACTCCTTCCTTTTAGTTTTGTGGGTGGTCCGTCAGAATAATCCTACAATTAATTAGATATAAGGCCTCAAAAAGCCTTATGTTTTGGGGCGTTTTTGTTTGATTGACAGGCTTGTGGTGCATTCATATAGTATCCACTATAGGTGGGCGGGGTGTCTTGTCTTCAGGTTCCCAATCAGATTGAGTCAGATCCACCACTTGCCTCTCGTCAGTTCATCCATGTAAGGTCACATCAAAAAACAAGATGACAAAGGCCAAAATCATAACTTAAGGCTTCATACCAGCAGTTCACAAACCGTTGGATGACTTTGCTGTTGGTTGCCGGTTGGTTTCTGTCATCGCTGCTTTTACTCACTGTTTACTGTACCCATTACAGAAGATGGTTATCTCTCTACAATCCCATTCCTATTCAGTTACAATGCAATGCAATGTCTTTTCTTTATTCTTTGATTGTGTGAAGACTTTACTGGCAATGATTATGATTACTGCAAATACCTTTGAATTGACCTAGATCTTTGCTGTCTATAATCAATACTGTGAGTGACACTTATTATTTTTTTCTCTGTGGAATTTTATAGCCCGTTGCAGTATATCACCTTGTTTGAGTTACAAACCCACACACACACTCCGAACACATGCTAACATTATATGACAGCAAGACCTCACATATGGCACAAGATTTAGCGTGCAGGTCTAATTGGCTGTCGTTGCTATCATCTGATCTGATTAGCTCTGGGTTCCATGAGAGCACGTTTAATTAAAGCAGAGCAATTAACCAGGGCGGCCTGCTGCTGAGTGGACAGTAAGCAGAGCTCGGTTCTGACTCGCCATTACAGAGAAAAACTGGCCTCTCTGCCCCAAGTTGCACCATCTGTTCCTTTGGGCAACGCCACAGTCAGTTAAGACATGAAATATTACCCCTGAGTATGAGTCAAATGATGAATAATCCTGTGTTTTCAATTGTGTATGTGTGTGTTCCACCACCGTTTGTGCCTGTGACTTACTGCAGGCAGGAGTGTCTGTCCTGGGCCACAGCTGTACTGCCTGATTCACGACAAGGCTTTCACAGTATCTTTCAGAGCTTTTTAATTTGCAGCTTCACAGAGGAGATTTACACATTCTTCTCACTCTGTTCCTCACTTCGTGCTGGCAGCATGTAAATTTAAAGTCGGCTGGGGGTGTAGAGTTCCAACTATCCCTGCTTTTTCACTCCCATATATCTGACTTTTGTCTGCATGTGGTCCGATTTAGCTGAAGGGTTAGATCTCTGCCATGCGTTAGGCTCTGTGTCCTGCTGCGACAATGCATGCTTGAGATTCAGCGCAGTCATACAGCATGTAACAGAGGGTCATGAAGTTTTGAAAGTCTTGTAATTCTATATGTTGGATAACATTATAGAGATCCTGGTGCTTTCCTTCCCCCCCTGATCCACAGTATTTCCACTGTGGGTCAGTCAGACCAGAGTCAGTCAGGGGCTCTTTGTAAGTATTATAAACCTTGTAAGCCTGCATGTGCAGAAAGTCGTAGAGGGCAGCACCTAAAGAGTTATGCTTCTCCGGGACCCTGCGGTGTTGCTGATCAGCAGTTCTTACCGCAAGATCTGCCCACTGTGTGAGGAAAGGTCTGTCCTCTCCCACAGCTTGTAATCCCTCTCATCCAAGGAGGTCATGGCCGTGTTGGGAGGCATTCCAGACATAGCCACTGTTTCTACCCCATTAAACTAATCAGTGAACACACACAAAGTGTGAGCTCTCTCTGCATGGCTGGGTAGCGGTCCCTCTGCAGCGGGACCCCCGTTCTCCTCCTCCTCCTGCTGCTTTGATCTGACTGATCAGGGTGGAGTGTGGGGTTAACCCCCTACATCAGTTTACACATTTAAACCACTTAAAAACCACTGGGATGACTGATGGAGGTCACACATGGGACAGTTTAAAAAAACAAAAAACAATTTCTAAACAATAAATTCCCTCCCAATTTCAAAATCACTACTGTAAGTGTCAATAGGGAGTGTTTCTGTTGGTGCAACATTTGCTGCAGGTGGTTTATCTCAAAGCTTTATCTAGAACTTGAAGGCGTTCGACAACCTTATGTGGTCATGTTGAAGTTCCTTGTATTCTGTGATATGTCATAGCACTATTCCCCCTAACTTGTTTTAATACTGAGATGTAATGTGAGGGAGCCTTAGAGGTGCTGGGATGTAAAAGCACAGGTGCATATATATATATGAAAATATCAAACTTTTGCATTGATAAAGTCCCATCCCAGTTGCCCATGCATTACATGTACAGCCATTGCACATTCCATTGTTGTTTACATAATATAAGTAACATAATTGTTCCAAATCAATTCTTAAGGTACGTTGTTTTGCCGATGATATCCTGCTATTAAAACCTTAAATGGCGCCAATATTATTTCCCTGTCTGGAGTCATAGAAATATTTAGGGATCATTCAAGGTACATAGTCAACACTTAATTCAAAAATTTAAATTAAAAATAGGCTTTTTATACAGAATTAAAGACTGTCTGTGTCCCTCCAACCATAATAAATGAAAAATGAAGATACTCTTTATTATTGCATCATAGTGCATTACACTTTATCACAAATGATCAGTTCTCTACTCATCATTGTTCTCCGTATCACAAACTTGGATCTATTTCCTTACAGTCAAGAATAAACATCCATCTCATGTTATTCACTTAAAGCTCTACTGTTGAAGCGTCCAACCGACCTCACATAATGCATACATGTTGGCAGATCTGGTTTCAGGTACTCCACACCTTCTAAATGGAATAAACCTCCCTCAAACTAAAGTCTTACATTCCCATTTAAGGTTTTACAGCTTTATTTTTTGATGTATTTTATGATTCTTGTGACTGTTTTAATTGGTTTCTTATTTAATTTTATTTGTTTGCTGGTTGTGTTCCTGTGAAAGTCTCTTAATCTCGGGTCTCGTAAAATAAATCTTAACATCAATGAAACTTCCTGATTAAGTTTAAATTCAAAATATTTACAAGATCCAGGCAGCAGGTGATTATATTCTAATATTATCATTTAAATGGAGTCATAAAGTCTATTTTAACATATCACAGCCTGGAGCCTGGAGCATCTCACCTGTTAAAACACTGATACTTCTTTAACAATCTGTCCACAGAATAATCTTCACTCTTGTTGGTCTTTCTTCTTATGCAGTTATCACGTCATCATCCGGCGAGCCGAGCCAAATCCATCACAGTTGACACAGTTACAGCACATGGCCGCTGGGCTGCACAGGTCGACATGTGTTGAGGCCTAAGTCGTGTCAACTCCGGACTTTCTTGTGAGAGTCTGTGTGTTCAGCTGTTGACTGCTGGGTGCACCTGTGAGAGCATAAAGAAACTCTCCCTTTCAAAGCTTTTATGGATCCTCAGAGATTGTGCAGATACAGAAGTGGTGGCAGAACCTGAGGAGGAAAATTGCGGTGTGAAATTTGAACAATAACTTCGGCCGGAAACCAGCTTTTGATTGTGAAAATTTACTCTGAAAAATGAGATGATTGCACAAAGGTTATGACAACAGCAGAGTGGATTTGTATCATTTCTCCAGTGTTATAAATGAGTACTTCATTGTTTTGTTGGGATTGTCTTGCACATGAAAGAAAACAGCAATATAGTTTTGCATGTTTTATAGACAGGCCTTGAATACATATGTGTGGAGAGCAGGAGGTGTGAAACACAATGCCAGTGTTTTGCCAGTTTTGCTATGGGCACTTTGATTATTTAGAAATGTAGCAACTAGCTGGAAAACACTAGATTTACTTTAAGAGCTAATAGACATCTGTCTGCTGCAGCTAGTTAACATGGTACATATGGAAGTCCATTGAGAAAAAGCAGCTAATGGTAACAGTGTTAACAAACACGGGACTACACAACATTAGCTTCACAGGTATAGTGAGAAACAACCAATCCTAAACAGTAAACAGTTGGTCATTGCCAACCCAGTCTCATATAAAATGTGTGATGACTGCATTGGTCTACTACACAAAATTTTGTTTTTCAATAATGGCTCACAAATTGTGAGATACTTTGGTTTTTCTTAGCCTATTTTTTCTTTCAGCCTGAGTCAATGTCTTGTGACTGTCCAACAAATGTCATTGATGTCTCAGACGTACTCGCAAGGTTGAGGCACCAAAGCCACATAATTAAGTTTAGGAAAAGATCATAGTTTGGTTATTTATGTAACATTGTGTTATTTTCTAAACTCAAGTTACCTGATGTACGTTAAGCAAGTTAATATCCATTCTCAAACGAGGCATTTCACACTTTTAGGGCTGGTATTGTGAAACTAATTTGTTTTTGAACCAATGTGACTATTACTCATTTTAATGTGAGACTAAGCTGTCATTACATATTACTGATTGAATACGTATTTACATTATCTCACTAATTACTCATCAGCAAAAATAATGTGTCAGATTTACTCAATTCCCAAAAATATCACGTGTCAGAAAACAAGACATTGTGCTACAATTTGGAGATTTACAGTGCCGAGCATCCAGCAGCGTCCCTTTGGTTTAATTGTAACGACTGCAGTAGAAGCATTATTATGAAACATTAAATGTTTTACTATCAGTTGTCACATAATCTAGAGAACATTTAAGAATGGGCCTAAACTCGAAGCTCAAGACCTACTTGGTTATGTATGAGGATTGCTAGAGAGACGTCAATGTATTTATTTGGAACCAGGCATTTTTTGAAGCCAGCATCTAGTTGTCATTGGCGGTATTGCACTTTGAGGTACTTACATATTGCAACACTGGTTGCATCTTAATCCATATTGAATTTAGTATGTAGGGGATCTTTCCACAGCATCCACACAGGGCCATGAGCACATATTTGGTTGTATTTTTTGTTTTCTGAGAAACAATACAACAACTTGACAGTTTCTCTATTCAAAGCCAAGTCTCCTTCATCAGCTGTCACCAAGTCACACACTGAAGAGATCACCAACACACTGATTGCAGAGCCTCACACTATTGATTTAACAACCATAAACATGCAGTAATAGTGAGAACTGTCTTAATGTTAAACAGGCCTTTCATTCTCAGCATACTGTGTACAAATTATCCACCACCTTGTTAAAATCCAGGACTGTGACCAGATGAAAAGATGCGAACAGGAACGTTTGTGTCCTCTGAGCTCACAGCACAAAAACAAACCTCTCATGTGGACCTCTAAGTCTTTCTGGTCTGTTTTCTGCCCCCTGCATGCACACACATTTCATAACAATGTTGCTCGGAAACCTGACTTTAATCCATAAGGACGACGTAGACGAAAGACAGAAAACAGGACTTTATGATTTGCACTGCTTGAAATACTGCAGACAAATGGACATCTGAGAAACTGGAGTAGTTTGAAAGTTAACCAGGACATTTATATAAATGTATTTTCACTTTATTGAACATGCAAACATGCAGTAAAGTGTTAAAGATAACTTTTCCCAAAAGAGGCCTGGTTCTCAAGCTAAAAGTCAGATGTTGAGCAGCAGTTGGAAGCAGGGAGGACAAAACCTTTTAAAGTAAACCAGAAAATCATTTTCCATTCCTCCTTTAAAGCTTTTTTTAATTTTTTTTTTTATAAGATCTCCTTTTTCCAGTTTGAATTTCATGAAGCAATAAGAGTTGCTGTGTTTTTACATGTTTCTACCTCGTCCCAGTGGAGCTGTAGTTCCATGTTAGTGTGAGACCTACACAACACGTTGACACCAGCTCCTTACAAAATGTAAAAAAGATAAAACGACATTGAAATGGCGTCTGTGGTTGTTAAAGAACCGGTTCTGCAAAATCCATTGCTGTCTGTGACAATAAAACCAACAAACTGTCAGAAAGGATGAAGGACAGAAAGAAGTTAGCCAAAGCATTCGTCCAAAGGTCAGCCAAATGTCAATTTATTAACTTTTGTCTTTGCTAAACATAAACTAACACCAAAACTTCAGCGTTGAGAAATGAAAGTTGTGTTACAAAAAAGGTTTTCCTTCCACATGATGTGATCTGATACTGATTGATCACCGCTGTGTTATTTGGCTTGAACAGTCGGGTGTTTACTACGATAAGAGAGACATACAACTCTGAAACTCCCTCCGTGTCCAAGCAACAGAAATACCCAAAAAACAGAGCGGTGGCAACACATCAAATTGGACAGCATACCTCATGTGTCTCTTGGTCTGTATTTTATGACAACCAATGTTTAGTGGGACTGTTGCTAATGGCTGTGGAATAATGCAATTATGGATAAATCAAACAGACAGATGAAGAGTTCAGTGTTCTTCATGCTGAGAGGTTCCCGGGATCTGTTTGTCTTCTGAGCACACTTGTAGAAATAAATGATCTGTGTGCAGCTCTCTGACCTGACCTCATATACTTATGTTGTGTTTACCAGCCAAGGGGGCTTCAAAAGCTGTTTGGAAAATGTTACTTGTTCAGTTTGGATATCATGAGGACAAAAAGTGTTACAAGGAAAATAGAATTAGTCACGGACAATTTATTTTATTTCTTTGACTTGCACAACATTATAAATATGTGTCTGATGTTTACTTTGAATCATTTCGGACATTCAGGTGTTTCTTTGGATTAAATATCAATCAATAAAGTATGTGCAGGATGATTTTTATCAACATTGTGCAATGTTATCAGACCTCTTCTTCTGACCTTATGAAATGAAACACCAGTTCTTATAATGATGGTTGTCTCAGAAGATGTTTGAGAGTTTATTCAAGTACGTCAGTAAGTCTGAAAGGCATCATACTGAGTCAAAAGCTAAAGAGTGTAGTGGGAATAGTACCACTGGACATGCTTTGTCCTGCTGGGGTAACGGGGGTGCTTTCACAGTTTCATAAGAGCGAGGGTCATGTAGTGAATGGGATGGATTCTTTACGTCCTTAAGATGACAGATGGCAGCTTCGTTCCTTTGGGGCAGTGCCCTGTTTAGACACCATCTAAGTCTGCACCAAAACCAGCAGTAGGTCAAGCACTGACACTGTGTGGGTGACTGATGGTGGAGCTTTGATGCATCCTCAACCGTGTGCACGACTGGGGCTGGGTACCAAACTTCTTGTTCTTCTTGTCAATCGGTAGAAAATTTCGATATCGAGGCAACGTAAAATCATCAGCTTCAGTGAGCCACTACATTTACTGAACATGGGCTTTGCGGCTCTGCCTAAATCAAAGCACTTGGTTTCAACTTAGGTAAATCTTACATGAGAACGCCTGTCAAAAAAATGTTTGGCCACATACCTGTTTCAGTTGGATGGTCTGCAATAACTCGGCAGTGGAGACATGTCTGTGCACAGCTGGCTTAGGATTGGCTAGCGTTTAGTGGTCGACATGTGAGGTGTTTAGCGACAAAGTTAAATTGTAGTGTCTACTGCATAGACTGTATATAGAAATATACGTAGTCGGCAGAAGAGCAATACCACTGAGGACCACTAGGGGCTGGCTCCAAAAAAACCACTGGCTTTAATAGACTGCCATTCAATAAGGGTCAACTTCTCTCATAAAACACAAAGTCAATCCATTTTTAGTCATCGTGGTATCATTAGCTAACTAAACTGCTTCCGATTAGCGGTCTGGTGGCCCTTCTGAAAATAATTGCATCATCAATTAGATATTAGGCCTCAGAAAGCTATGTTTGGAGGCAAGGTTGTTTGATTGACATGCCTAAGCTGCAGTCAGTGTGGCACTGTGTCCTCAGTAAGATCCACCAAATATGGTCAGAAAACCAAGATGGCGACGGCCAAAATGGACAAACTCGAGGCTTTAAAACGTCTGTTTAGATACCAAAGAGTGAGTTGCCTCCTGGTCTAGCGATAATTTTAATTTGAGGTGATTAGGAGACATCTGTAAATTGTAGCTACAGAAAATTATTGGGTTAGACTATTCTCCTCTAAACTGCCTGTAATGTTCTTTATCTTAATATGGATTTGATAAGATTGGTATTGAAAAAAGTATCGTTCAGGAACCGGTGTTGAAGTTATTGGTCCGGATAACTGTATCTAGCCCTATGCAGGAAAGAGTGGGTCCTGCTCTCAGTTAGTGCTGCTGTAACATGCACTTAGCTCTCCACGTGGGTAACAAAAAAGTGATGTTTAACAGCATGTTCATTTGTATGAGCACCACTTAAGTACTTGTCTAATCATTGAAAGTTTGTCTTCTGTCACTTTCTAATAAAATCCCAGTCAAAATAAGTCAGGGCTGTTTATCTACATTTCTAGCGAGTGTTTCAGTGAGTAGCACATTGAAAGATCAGTATAAACAATTTACGTTTTATGTGATCAGTTTGTGGTAATTCATTCCATGATCAATTTTAAGTGCTGACTAAGTGGTGAAAGTTAGCTCAAAATTGTCAGGTACTAAAGACAATGAGCAAGAGAGTTATGTCTGTTTTCTACACCACAACTTTAAAACCCCCTCTAAGTCCTTTGGGAAATTAGGGATAATGTCTTTGCTTTTATGTATTTCACAATTGGGCAGTTTTATCCATGAATGACAAGAAGTTGGTAACGATGCAGAATGCGGCGACAGCCCTCAATGAAAAACACATTTCTTCCAGCCTGCTCATATGCAGATAGACAAACACCAAATAAAAACCACAACCAAAGTAAACGGGGAAAGGAGACTCTCCTTCGTGGGAACAAGAGAAACCATGGCATGTGTGGTCGTAATAATGAAGCAGAGGCTGCCATTTCAACAGCTGCGTTTTGCTGTGGTTCTTTAATAATGTTGCTTTATATATTTTATGAATTTATTTGATTCTCCAGGGAACAGAGCCAAAGGAGACTATGCAGTTTAATTTGATGTGCGAGGCCGAGTTACTGTGTGCATGCATGTACTGTATACAGCGCATGTGTAAGTGAGTGCATGTGTATTTCTCGCATGATTCATTTGCGGTGAATAAAACCAGCTGTTTCTATTGAACGGTGGCCAAGAACCCTACGCACTCCGGGGAATGACGGTGTGCGGGACCGGCAAGTACAGAGTTACCTAACCATCCACTGACCACTGCACGGTGCTTTTCTCTGAGGGGACTGTCGGTCAGATCTTCTCTCATAACAACACAGTCACCTGCTAATATATCCAATGAATCACCAGAAAGGAATAAAACCTCACTTCAATATTCATGACACATTCAGCGATATTCAGATGTGTGTGTAATTATGATGAACTAACCTTCTCCTATGGAATTATTAGTACTGAATGCAGTTTTGCAGTGATTTATGTGTATATGCCACTGAAATGCATTGCAGGATTATAATAGTATTTTTTCCCCTATTAGGTTGAGTAAGCAAAACATTTTGAGCAATGCTTTACAATTTGGCTCAGATTTCATTCAATTACTCACTAAGGGTAGGCTGCAATTTGTATTTATGTTGTTTTATATTAAAACCAAACTAAAATGTACTGTTAGGGAAGGGCTCCCTTTAGTGTCTTTATTGTGTATGTTGTAATTCATCATAATAATGTGTCAAATTTTTTTTTTTAAATCCATGCATGCTGGGTTGATCAGATAGCAAAGTCCAGTGCTAAAAGCCGATAGCAAACTTACAGCACTCGAGCAATCAAGCTGTGATTGCGAGTATGATTAAAAAAAAAACAATTATAATGAGCTGTCCGCTCATTATAATTGTTTTTTTTATTATTATGCATAGAAAACTGACCTCTACATGGGCTCTTTTTTTTAGACCTCTCTCTTCTTATTTTAAGTACATAACATAAGTCTGACTTCCTCCACCTTCTGGATATTTTCCAAACCAAACATGACAGATAAGCTTGTCTAAAGAGATTTACTACATTCATTTTATTATCAGGCATGTTTTTCAAATAGCTACACAGTCAAGGCAGTAAATTAGATATCAACGTGCTCATTTTTTCTCTAATGTGCATAAAACAAAGCGGCTCATGAGGCATCAACACCGGTAACACTGCAGCATCTCATGGGAGAGTCTGGGATGAGCACATGTTTGACATCTTCAAAGTCCTGAAGCTTTCTTCCATCTTGTGGTTCCACTTTTCTAACAAGTGACCTGACACCAAGTTTAGTCTCAACAGATGCAACATATTTATTATTTGTTTTTGCTGTGACAATACTTTTTGCTAACTGTTGCAAACATCGGAGACAGTTGTGATTTCAGAAATGAATAGCACCGTGACTCTAAGGTTGTTTGGACCCTGCTGACTGCTGCGACAACAAAGTATGACAAAGCACAAACAAACTTCCTGGTCACGATCATGCAGATGACACTGATATTTATACACCTATGACATCAACTGAGGTTTTTCTTGTACATTTCCCAAATGACTCAAAATCAATTCCTGGGAGTGTCAACATGTCCTACAATATAAATGGATTGAAGTAAACTAAAACATGTTGGTGCCAAAGAGGAAAAGTGGATAGTTTCCATCTTAACTGTCTGTCAATGAATCATAAAGGATTCAAAATCTACATCTAACCAGTGGTCAGAATTGATGTTCATATAAGATTTGGGAGCGTTAATGAATGTCTTTATGTGGAGAATACTTGTAATGAGCTTTTCCTTGGCTTTTCTAAAGAGGCTCTCAGACAGCTGCAGCTTATTGACGGCTGTTCTAACGAAGACCAGACCACACTGTGATTGTCAAAACTCTGAATTTCAGTCTGTCAAAGAACTGATTTCAAATTCCCGCTTCTTCTCAAATCAAATCAGAGGTTGGGACCAATACACATTTTCTTTGACGGAGTCCACTAAATAAAACACTTGACTTTGTCTGAATTTTTAGGATACTTTTGAGACGTTTTTAATGTCCGGTGCAGTAGTCATTAGTCAACACAGTATAGCTGTTTTTACTTCCTGATTTTTATTCCATAAAAATGCATTTTATGGCAATTTTCCCATTGTTACAGCGCCCCCTGGTGCCTGAATTTCTTCCTACCTCACTACGATGTTGTGAAATTTATCTATTTGTAAAATAAAGCAGTGTAAGCATGGATGTAATTTGTGATCCAGTGCCCTGTTTAGCCAAGTGTAACTTTATTATAGGCTATTGTTAGTATTACCATGCAAGACGTCAGTGAGGCTGTATAGTCAGTTGCTTTAAGTCTTCTTTTGAGGCAGGAATGTAAATCCAGAGGGATTAGTGAGAACACGCTGGGTTGTAAACCCTTCAGTAGCTCTCCAAGGGGTCTCTGCCTCAGTGCGTAAAGTTGGGAAGGGGCTGCGGACGCACCGCGCAGCACTCATTATCCCACAGGCTCCATGTGCGTCACCTCTGCGGGATACTTGACAAGGATTTCTGATATTTCGATACCGCTGCCCGCGCGGGTCACTGACAGATGAAAACAGGGGTGTTTTGTTGATGTTAAGGCGTTTTCACTTGGACAGGTCATTTGTCCCGGAGCGCAAAAGGGGACATGGGTCAACTTTATGGTGCGACTCTTTTACCATTTGGCGCAATCTGTGTTGTTTTCCTGTGGGAATCTAATGCCAGCTCTATTAGGACGAGGCTTGCAGTGGACACCTCGAGGTAAGTCCAACGGAATTGAGTGGTGCATCTTAAAAAAATATGTGTATCTTTTGAAAATGAGCGGCGTTATGCCTCATTCATATTAAGTTTAATCAGGGATGTTGTGGTGAGAAAATGTCTGTTTTAGTCATATAATGAAACTCAAAGAAGAGCCGAAACAAAACGTTTCAAAAACAACTTTCTATCTTGAACCACAGCGTCTAAATTCCACTTTCCGTGTGATCGACAGAGGTTTTAAAGATTAATGTGAGACTATAGCTCTGCAAATTTCCTGACAACATTCTCTCCACTCACTAATTTTGCCTCGGCATTTAATGTAAACTCAAGTACCTCACTGTCAGATTAGCGCACGGTGCCAACTGCCATAATAGAGTTTAGTCTATGCTTTATTGGTTTCTGCTCTTTACGACATACTGTATGAGCAGGCTGTCAAAGAGGAGTCCCCTGGATGAACCAACCTGATGTGATTTTAAAGGAAATGCAGGAACCGAAGGGGAAACTCCAAATGGTTGGAATCGGTCGCGGTGTGGAGAGCCAAATGCTGCTTGTGCTCAGACATAACATGACAGATGCTATTAAGGTGCCCGGAGAGAGTAGGTCAGGAGGTGAGCAGAGGATGTGAGCAGAGCACATGCTCTCAATATTCTGGGAATGGAAAAGGAAAAAAGCAACAAGTTAGACTCCAAATACTAAACCAGCAGTGATGGGTTTTTTTCACCTGTGTCTTTATATTTGTTTTCCAGGTTTGGTGTCAGCTCATCAGACTGTGGGATGAATATCTGCCTGTGTGATTGATTGAGGGCCCTCTTACTTAAACACAGACCAATATTAGATTATAGCAGTTGTATTGGTGTCAGCAAATACTGTATGTCTTCCAATAATAAACACACCACATATATGATATATCGCCAACAGAGGCACTGAGAAGTTTTGACAAATTGTTCGACTGATTTGACAGCCCTACTCTAGACATATGATTCTTTAATGAACACATCCTTATTAAGGATGTTTGTTCAGTTTTAATGATTATTTTTATTACCAGTTCGTCCGGTTGTTTTTGTAATTAACTGATTATTCGCTGGCCCATTAAATGGTAAAAAAAAAAAAAATCGTTTCACATAACCAAGATCACGTCATCAAATTACCTGCTTTGTCCAACAAATGCTTCAAAATGCATTCTCACTTTATGATATTCAACTTCCAAGAATATAAAACAGAGAAAAGCAGAAAATCATTACAGTTAAGAAGCTGAAACAACACATTTTATAGATTTTAATTTCTTCTTTCTAAAATTGTGTTAAACAAACTATCAAATGTCATTGTCGATATCAGCGTTAAAAATCGAATATCATTCTGGTTCCAAAAATACCACATATGTGTTACATTGCATGTACAGAATCGATCCCATCAATGTACCATTGAACATTGAGGTTTGAAACTCTGACTGTGGGAGCTCTGGTAGATTTGGAGAGAAAATATTGATCCTAAACTGTAACGTGTGTCGTTGTTTGGATCCAGAACTGAACCTTTGTTGCTCTTCATTCCCCACATCTCCCTCTGTGTGGTGAATATTATAAGTATGAAGCTTGGCACTGCTGGATAAGCATGCCACTCATTCACATCTGCTTTTGTTCCCATGTATCCTTCTCTTCTCAGGACGGAGTGTCCGGATAATAAAATCTTGACAGTTGAGTATCCCTGCGTCAGAGCCGGAGGGAAGAACAGCACTTGTTTTAGGTAAGTTGTTCATCTCTCCCTTTGTTCCCAGTTAAGGTTTCTTTTTGGGATGCTCAGGTCGAATGAGCCTGGGCCACTGAGGGAGTAGTACTGTAAGTATTACTGTATGTTGTACATTTATATCTATTCAGCTGACTGTATTTCTCTGAACATTGATTTTCTTAAAGACACTTTGACAGGACTTAGAGGCTGTAGATGCTTGAAGAGAATTAGAATTCTCTACAAAACATAACCCCATAATTAGGTTATGGGCCAATTTCTGTAACCAATTAATCACCTCGGTATCATTTACACAACTCCAGACAATACATCCGCTTTTGGAAATTCTACTTATCTACTTGGGAAATAACAATTTCCTGAAAACCATCAGTCATTCTGAGTGATGATCTTCAGTGAAGTTTCAGTCTATAAATTCAAAGTGCAATCAAAAACTTCAGAGTTACATCACTTGATCAACATCAGTACCTGAGTTACACATTTTTGTGACCATTGGTATGTGCACAATTGGGATTTCACCATGGACCTGAAACTTGAGCTGCGAGCACATCAAAGTTCGATTGTGTTGTTAAGGGCGAGACACTGCTGTTAGCAGATGCATTTTTATGTAGGAGAACTCAACGGCCATCGGACCACAGTTCAGGTTGTTTGTACTGAATGTTTTCCCTCAGACATCTCGGAACGTCACAGTAACAGTCTGACCCTGTTGGATGAGTTCAAGGTACACAACCTTGTGAATGTCAAAGAAAAAACTCATCACATTGCCCTCCTTATATGATGCACCATTTTCAGTCTTGAACAGTGATGTCTCTTGAAACTCACTGCTTCATTGCCAAAGATTTTCTGAAACATTTCAAGAGTCTCCGTTGCCAATTTTCTGAGTTTTACACAAAATAAGATGTTCGCTCTCTGTTTAACTCGATGGAAAAATCACAAACGTGTCCGCACCTGTTGTTGCTTCCTCAGCTCCATGTGCATAACTGTGCTGCTCTCTGTTCGTGCACTACAGGAACAGTCTTGGAACTTTGTGTTCCACCTCGTGTGTCATCATTTATCAACCAGCAGCAGCTACACTTTAAAAAGTCAATATGAGGGTTTTTATTTCGTTACTTTGCATTCCTCATTATGTTTGATAACCATACAACAGAAGAAGTGAATCATTTTTAGTTTTTAGCAGCGTTGTTATTACTTTCTTTGCCCTTCAGTTTCCATCTGCACTGAGCTGATTTCCACCACCCTGGCTCTGTGACAATAAAACACAACGTGAACTTGAACTTTCTCGGTTTGGGTCCAGAGCGAAAACATTTAGGGAAGGCATCCCCCTCAGGGAGTAGGGCCTGCATCATAACCTAAAAAGTAGAAATAGTCCGACAGGAGAGGATGTGATTAGTAATTTATATTGCACTGTATCCATTCAGAGGGACAGCCAGGTCTTTATAGTACAACACCACCGTTAAACCATCGAATCATCAGTGAATAGTGAGACTATTTTTTACGTGATTTGAAAAAGGTCCAATTCAGAACAACGAAGGTGATATAAGAGGAGAATATGGGGCAGAGGTTTAAAGGTATGACACATTACTTGAAGAAATTGGCCCGTTTCTTGCGTTTCTTTCACAATTACGTACAGTCTCAGGGGGTTTGATTTATGAACATGTTTAATATCGTATCCTATAAGCATCTTGAAACAAAGATTAAAAGTAATAAATTATTCAATGCAGACATTACGGCAGGTTGTAAGACTTTCAGCTCATGATACATCACATACAACAAGAAAAAATAAATCTATGTAAATCACTCATTCTGACATTTAGATAATTTTCCTCTGAAGCCAAAGTTTGGTTTGGGTTTTTCTTAGCGTAAGCGTAAGAAGATCTTTTAATAAATGAGGCACCAGGTCTGGTGTGAGGCCAGACCATGTGATCTGTTCAAGGTTAGACTGAAACCAACTCTGAGTCTTGTTTAATTTCTGTCTCTGTAAGAGATACGTGCTGCTGGAGGAGGTGGATTAGATGAGGCTGTAGTTTCCTTGCCATGTTTCTGTTTGAGCTCCGTTCAGCACCGACTTGGATCAAATAGATTTCGCAGTTGACTTCAGGGGAGAGCAGATTGGTCTACTGTGTTACTTCCAGTTCAGTTTTCATGAGAGCAGTATATTGTCGGCCATCACACATTTCTATCTGTTTGGACAGATGGGACATTTTTACTGTAGGGTTGAGGCTATCTGAATGACTGTTTTTGGCGGAAGTAAATCAGTGGATCCAATCCTATAAATGCAAATTCTGTATGTCTGCCGAGTGATAACGTTACACTACTGGTCGTCCGAATGCCGTGACTCTGTGTATCCGCTTCAAATTAAAAGCCTTGTAGCGTTTCATACGCAGTCCAACCATGTGGTAGTTTTGAACTCGTCTTGTTTTCACTGTCCGTGGTCCAGATTTGAAGAGCTTATGGGTTTTACCCAGAAAAATTCTCCACATTAATAAAGTTACTGATTCTCTGCCTGTCAGGCTTTCTGCTAAAATCAGTGGCGGATGGTGACTTTTACACTTGGATGGGGCTACAGTCACTGATGGCTTCTGCTTACACACGAGCATTGTTGTCAAGCTTGGTGCATTTGGTGACTCCTCCAACTATAAAGGACCATAGTGGGCATTTACTCAGCCTTTAAACCTGGGAGAACCCACAGCAAACACAAAATCTCATCTGTTTTCTCACCATGCAGAAGGAAAAATTTGAAAACAAACCAAATTTAAATGGAAGAAAAATAAGTTTATTTCAATCCAAGCATGAAATACATTTTTAACATACATTTTTCAGAAACATAATCAAATATAATTTTGACTTGGTTGTTCTTTTCTGCTTCTATTCTTAATAAGAATAAAGGCCTACTTCTGTGAAATTAAAACAATACAAATATGCATATAACTCGTGGCAGCAGCCGACAGTTTAACCTATCAACCACCTCGGTATTAACCGCTCCTTTTATGTCACGTTGTCACCATCTGCTGGACTGGACCAGTGGAGCTGGCAATGGCTAATGTGGTAATGATGTATGGCCTGGAATGGGTCCCCTTTTGTATTGATATTACATATAATTATGTCACTGCGCTGCCGCCAGCTGTGGCCTAAGCCATTATGTTTTTCATTTGTTTGTCCGTCCATCTGTTCGTCCCATGATCATGAATGTGAAGAACTCTTTGAGAGAATTTCTTCAAATGTTGTACACTTGGACTTCAGGGTAGATTTTGTTGGTTAAAGGTCAAAGGTCACTGCGACCTTACAAAACACATGTGGGGTCATAGCTCAAGAATTCACACACTAATTATGACAAAAGGTCACACAAATGTCTGATTGGATATAATTATCAAGTGATGACGTTTTACATCCAAAAGGTCAAAGGTCAACTTCACTGTAACATGAAAATGCTCTGAAAGAACACTTTCCTGTCCATTATTCAACAGCATAACTCAGGAGCAGAAGGGGAATGCAATTTTCTCCAATGTCCAATTCAGAGCACAAAAAAACTGCCAATCATGAACTTTTATAGCATCGATTGGGAAAAACTATATGGTTGTAGTGAACAAGTTTTCTATTTTTTAAACATAAACTTTTAACCCACATACATAGTCAGTTGATTATGTGCTCTTTGGACTCGGGAATCAGGCTTGGTTACCATCGAATGTAGTAAGCAATTAGCATGATAAGCTAATAACATCTTCTTAAGTTACAAACACACTGTATAAGCCATTTCTTTTTTAGCAAATGTGTCTTTGGTGTTGGAAGAGTAATTAAAATGAGCTCCTTGAATACCGAGTGTTGTTTTTCCTACAACCCCATGTGAACCGCAGCACATGTGGAGAAATCCAAAGCTTGACAGACCTGACGAGCCTAGTTACTGTTGCTAAACTAAGATTGGACTATTGCATTTTTTAAACTGTGTTTGACCCAGACCTGGTCAGTCCAACAGTCTTTACAGTCTTTACATACAACACAGCCGTGTCCAGACATTTTCCAGTAATCTCTGATTCTCTTCTCGTATTTCTTCACTTGGCACAAATCTCACGTATTCAAATAATCTGGGAACGTTTGATAGCCCTCGAGATTTTATTGAAGACGACATGTTAAATGTTTGGAAAAATTCACACCTTCTCAAAGAGAGTGGGTTTAGTTGCTATCAAAACAGTGAGGAATATTAAAGCTATGAAATTATGGTCGCACTTAACATGAGCTGCTTATGAGATTTTATGATAATCGATGGATGTTTAACAAACGTTGAACACTTTCTTGAGATGATTTATTTTTCCGAACAGTAAATTCTTCCATTAAATGGACACAAATTGTTGTCAGCTCTAATTCCCACTCTTTTTATGTAGTTGTCTTCTTCTGTTTCTCTGCGGGAGCCTTTCTATGGATGTCTGCTCGATGCCTAAAATGTAAATGTAATGTCTGTTTCTCAGAGGGTTTTGTGGTGTTGTGCAGAAGTAAACCCTCACTGCTCTCACCATCTAAACAAAGACCGGACGGCCGCAGCATCCCCGCCCTTCCCCTCCCCACCCCCTTACCAACACCACCACCCGCCGTGGTTTTCACAGCGAAGAGGGTGAATCAGCTCGATTTCTACATTTCTATTGTTTCTTCTCGTTTCATGTTCTTAATCTGTCTCCTCTGGAGGTCAGATTTCACCCGTGCCAAGCCAAATATACATGGTTCCTACGCAGAATCTGAGTGATGTGAGTCTGTGTGAGTTTCCGTGTTTATGTTTAAGTCGGTATGATGTTTCTCTGTGTCTGTGCTGGCAGTTACAGCAGGTTTTATGATGATGAGAGTTAATTTTCTGCCCTCATTCTCTAAACACTCTCAGCTGTGGAGTCTGATAGAGGACTGATGGGCTAACCACTAAACCGTAAACCATTCCTTCGCGTGACTGACATGCTCTGGTTTAAATACCCTGCAGGGCTCAATAGATAACACTCTTAACATCATGTTGCAGGCTGTGAGCTCAGACTAAAGTCAGGGATGGTGACAAATGTCCTGGAGACATGACTCATCTTAATTGTTTCCATACTTTAAGCTACTTTCCATCAATCTCAGTGGGATCATTATAGTTTTCTGTTCCATCATATCCTCGAAGTTCATGAAGAGTTATCATCCTCTACATCATCTCACAGAGGGCAGGGGATCATAATGGTTTATGTAAGTGTAGTGAGAAGATTAACTTTTTTGTTGTTTCCATTTGCACATAAAACATTTGTGTCTTGTTTTTAAAACTCAAACAAGAAGATGCTTAAGTCAAATATGTATACCAGACCAAACAAATCATACACGAAGCATTACTTTGCATTGAAGCCTTGAAC
The DNA here is from genome assembly GCF_029030835.1 of Brachyistius frenatus. Taxonomy (NCBI): domain Eukaryota; kingdom Metazoa; phylum Chordata; class Actinopteri; family Embiotocidae; genus Brachyistius; species Brachyistius frenatus. The sequence goes on from NW_027210608.1 coordinate 2,733,277, forward strand.
TGCATCATACTCTGTACCCAACAAACAGTGTTGGTTTCTTGAGTGACTGTCTGAACAGCAGCACTCACTAATTAACCAAGTGTCACACCAGAGCATGTAATACACCTGTCAGTCCACTCGAGGATATCCTGTCAGTGTCACGTTTTGCCTTGCGCAGGCATGAAAGTACAAACATGTATGAAGAGCTTTGACCAAGGACGACAAAGTACAAAGAGTGATAGTGGCCCGTTCCCATTCTTCACAGACTCACAGACATTGAGGTGCGTTCCCAAGGGTGTTACGGCTTTCACACTGTCAAATCGTCAAGTCCATGAGGGCCCTGATTAGGACTTTCTGACTCTGCAGACTTCCCTGAGAGACTTCCCCTTAGTTCACAGCAAAATTGGTGACGTATAAAACATGGTTGTCCTGCCCCCACAAAATGTAAACAAACCATGAATCATGTAAAGAAGAAACCGACTCAGAAGTTTATCTGTACGTTACAACACCTGCCTACTCGCTGCTTTGGTTAGTTATCGCACATTGTATTTTAAGTCAAACTTTTGCTAAAATGTAAACACCTTTTTATACCATTTTGAACCCTTGTGAACTCAAAAACCCAAAGCACTACAGCTGTGAACACAGGTGACGTCGACTAAGTTTGTGAGGGGTTGGTGATTAGGCCTGAGGATGGAGATTGAGATTGGGCCAAAGTCTGACTTGTAGTAGTAGTGGATTTCTTTTAGGTAACATAACATATTTCACTTACATAACATACGTTAACTAACTATTGTGACGTACGTAACATTACTTGTGCAAAATACTCTTATTTTAACCCAAATCGTGAACTTTTCCTAAAGATGGTAATCTTGAGACACTTTACTTTTAATACTTTGGTGAGGCATAACATGACACTGACAGAATATCATTTTGGAGTGATGCTTGATATCAGCTTTCACTGAGACTAGTACTGTCTCCCGTGTTCAGTAGCATTACACCACCAAGCTGAGTCATGTTGGAATTTTTTGTTATTTACTACACTGTCTGACATCTACATGTAAGTGTGAGATGTTCTGAGGAAACACTGATACTGATACAGGAGTTTGTCACTCAAAAGAAAACAATTACAAATCCAGTCTCGAAAAATTCTGGGGAAAGTTGTACACTCCTTTAACTGCAAATGACCCGCAGCTGTGTTCAACCAAGTTCTATTTTATTTTCATATTTTTTGGGATCATTTGGGTGACAAGGAGGCTGTGAGGGTTTCTTTAAAGAATGATGACCAATGATCCCAAAAAAATATAAAAATATAGAAATAAAATAGAACTTGGTTGAACACAGCTGCGGGTCATTTTGACCTGAGGACAACAGGAGGGTTAAGACACTGTTAAAGCAGCAGCAGCAGGATGTTTATATGAAGAGAGCAATAAGATAAAACTGCAATGGATTACATGCCGCTATCAGTAAAAACTGCTACATTGGGTCATGACTTACAAATGCTGAATGACTATTAAAAGAAATGCTTGTTATAAGTATTTTCATATTAGATAAGATTTTCTGTCACGGTGAGATTAATTGTTTAATCCATTAGGGGGAGGAACTAGTAAAGTAAGGACAGAGGAGTTGGTATGTGGTTTGGGCTGGAATGCAGAGATAAAAAAATAATGCATGCTTACAATAAGTGCTTCTTCACTTTGCCTCCAAGAATATCTCAAGTCTGAGTCACACAGACTTTGGTCAGTTTGGCTGAAGTTTTGCCTGTGATGCATATATGTGGGGGTCTCTAACATTGTTTCACTGTTGGCCACTTCCACACATTTTTTTGCCTTCAAATTTACTCTTCATTTGTCTGAAAAGCTTCCACAGAGGGACTCTTTCACTCGCTTTCCACACATGCACTCCTGAAATATGTGTTTGACCTGACTTTATCTTTACAATCATTACTAGACAGTACGGCTTTTAATTATTGGCATGGAGGACCTAACAGCAAGCCAGAAAAGTAATTAACTCCTGGCGGTATTTGATGTAATGTTTGGCTTTAATGAGGTAAGAAGTGTAGGAACACACACACACTCCAGCACACACACTTTAATCGTTACTGTTTCTGATCTTTTGAACCTAAATACTGTAGAAAAAGAGCTCCACTGGTTAGACACATAATACAATCTTTAATAATGTGAGCTTCAGTTTCAGTCAACCTTAGGTTTGTAACCGCAGCCACTTCCTGTCTTGACTCATTATACGACTCATGCAGGGTTTGCATCTGTGGATACGTGATTGCCGACTGCTGTTCAGAAGGCAGCGGCCCCGTTACACCTGGCATTCACATGCGTCTCATATCAGATGTACTTTAGCTGCATTCGCTTTCCATTGCCAAAATGCAGTTTGGACCAGTGTTTGATTTAAAACAATGTATATGTGTCCTAAAATACCATTTTATTGAAATAATGATCCATCCAAGTGGTTTTCAGCAACGCTGGTGGCCTCGTTCTGAAGTCAGTCTGATGGCGGGTTGTTCACTTTACCCCAGGCTGAACTGCTGGATTCATCGACATTAAATTCAGTAGTCCCCTGAATTTTCATCAAGTGCCCCCAGCCAAGTTTTCCGTTATGCAGAGAAGTAGCTAAACATTTTCTGGTTTTGGTACAAAATTGTGTGCAGACCAAGCGGCAACCAGCAGTGACATCATCCATTTGTTTGTGAACGGCCGTTATGAAGCCTTGAGTTCAGATTTTGCCCGGCGCCATCTTGTTAGTTTGGAGCAGTTTGGAGTCGGTAGTGACCATATTTTTGACGAGCTGGGGGGAGCGAGTGGTGGATCTGACTGATTGGGAACATGGGGATACTCCTTCCCACCCACTGCCAACCATAACCTGACTGTACCACAGGCCTATCAATCAAACAGACACTCCCCCAAAAACACAGCTTTTTGAAGCTTATTTTCTAATTAATGACGGGATTATTTTCAGATGGACCGCCAGAAAACTAATAAGAAGGATCGACTTAAGCTGACAAAACTGAAACAACTCATGGAGAAATTGTATTGACTGAGAATTTTATGAGACTTGTTCAATGTAAGTCTATAGAGCATATCCGGCCTTTTTGGAGCCGGAGGGTTTGAAGCCGGAGTCTTTTTGGAGCCGACCTCTAGTGGCACTCAGTGGTTGCAGTTTAAGGCACTTCTGCATTGGCCTCATTTTTCTGACCCGGAAGCTACGTCCACTTTTATATACAACCTATGGTACAGACAGGTGTGGCCCCCAGATGATTCCACTTCCTGTAATACATTTTTGCCACAGACATGAAAGTCTGTCACGAAACGCCTGAAGAGTGGTCACCCCGCGGATTTAAAGGTCACGCAATGGTGCATATTTATAGAACAATTTGAACTTCCTGCCAAACAAAAGTTCAGCGTGTTTCTTTTGTTTGCTGTATCTTTTGGTCAGGAGGAATGAGGTGAAAGTGTTTACATGCATAAAAACTGTCAAAGTGCTCTGTAAGAGGCGTAGATTCCTTCTCAAGTTCAAGTACAACCACCTTCACAACTCACATCCCGCCCACAAGCTGCCCTGTGTGTCACACAGAAACATTTAAAGTGGTCATTAACGAGACCCGCCCGAGACTGACTCAGCTGCGGGCCTGGACTCCATCTCTAGAAGCCAGGCGTCCGTCTAGTAGCCTGAGCATTAATGCAGAGTTTGAGGTCAGGTCAAATGTATTAAACAACAAGCTTCATACATCTGAAATGTTGTTTTGAGCAGCATATAACTGCATAGTTTTGACAGCTTTCACTAACCAGAGAAGTTCAGCGAGGTTAGTGTTGAGAAACTGATCGTGTCCTTGTCCTTGTCAGAAGTGATCTGTCTAATCAGTAAGTAAGTACGACAGGAACCACTTCAGTAAGTCTTGATTTGACCCAGCAGCTCTGACTTGTGTCCTGTTAATTCCTCCTCTCAGGACCTCTGTGTCCTGGGTTGTGGTGAGATGAGGCCATAGGGGAGCGTCTCTGGTGTCGTGGTCCCTCTGAGGGATGAGGCCGGGTAGAGTTTCAGCAGTTAAACCTCTGAAATAACACTGAGCTGGGGGATGCAGCGGCTGCTCTCAGGGTGAACGACTCCCAGACTTCACAGACGGATGCCGAACTGACCGACCACTTCGTTGACTGACTGATTGACTGGCTGCGACGAATGATTAACTTGCTGATAGCTGTTGTCTGAGATCCAGGCTGTGTGCATATGATGCATGTGTGTTTGAACTTTGCTCTGTGACACATTCACTACAACACAAGAGATAGATTAATGTTATCTCAGAGTTTTAAGCTCCCTATCATCTCTTTTGGATTTACTGCACTAGACTTGTCTCTCACCTCAACTCTGGATCATATGGTCTCTGCACATACTTTGAAACCTACGAGCCTCACTCATACATACAGACTCTTACACACTGAAGCCCCAATGGTAGTGGTGAAGTATTAAGGAACATAAGTCAAGAATGTTAAACAGGCCAATTTGAGGGCTCATTCAGTATAAAATGCAGTATAATAAAAATGGTAACAGAATAAACAGCAGTTAAGAAAATAGGAGCAGGCAGCACATTAGATAGTAGAATAAACAGGGATATTTTGTTATAGCAAACATTGACATGACAGTGAACATGGCCAATAAGACACTTACTTAACAGGATAGATAAAGACATGAAACCAGAGACATATTATAGTTCAACTAGACAAGATTTATGGAAGTTTTGACATATGAATTCAAAGGTTTCGACACAGACTCAGATACCAGGGAGAGTGTGATTGCAGCCGGTGGAGTTGGGGTGGTGGTGGGAGCCTGTGAGACGAGCAAGAGGGACAACGGGGGAAGATCGCTGTATTTGGATCTTATTATATGTAATACAAGGTCTGACATGTGCACTGATTGGATAAATGGGATGAGTGGGAGGCAGGAGGAGAGAGGAGAGGTATGAAATAGGAGAAAGACGTGAGTGAACATGAATCATCGTTCAACTGCTGTCAACTTCAAATAAATGATTAAAAACACAACATTGAACACAGAACTCTCTTAACACATTCTTGATATCAAAAACCTTTTTCCTGCTCAGTTTTGTCCCAATGATCACAAGTAAAAAAGAATCATGATAGTACTGTAATTAAGAAAATACATCTGCTATTGTTTTATTTCTCAACCTCGCTGGTTTTTCACATGAGGCCGCTTAATATGCTGACTGAAAAATGGAGATTTATCTTTTTAATGCAGGGATTTTTGCTTCATATACAATACTTTGTCTAAATTTGGTATAAACTTAATTGTTTAAATTGTCTTTGAAAATGACTTGTCAACTCTGATAGTTTCTTTAAAGTGTGGAGAAATGTTTCCATCTGATGCACTTTTGTACGCGATGATCCATCCTTTTCATTTGGGCTCATCAATGATAATAGACCAGCTGAGATCAGGACCATTCAGTATATATCAAATTATGAATTTTTATTGTTATTGAAACAAACTTGGTAGTTCCAGGGCCACTAACAAACGTCATATTCTTTATTGAGGATAATTGTATTAAAATATACCAAACAGATGAATGAATATGCTCCAAAGGAGAACTGAAGGAAGGTGGTGAGATGAAAAGGTTAGAAAGTAAAGCGAAGTAGGTGTTGGATGACTTTGAAAGGAGAGGTATTGTTTTGATCCAAATGAAATTAAGCTGCACTCTGGCTGTCTGAGCTCTCTCCTCGATGGGGGATTTGCCTGTTAAGGTCTATAAAAAACACAGAAAGGGGAAGTCGGAGCTGCTGAGTGTTTCTCTCGCGCTCTCTCTTGTAATTGGCTTCCCACTTGCAGTCGATGAGGACATGTGGTGGACTGGTGAGTGAGGATCTGCTGCCGAGACGCTCAGGGTGAATCAGATGTTCCCGGAAGAGAACAGCAGATCCGGGCAGTATAAAACCACATAAGATTCCCTCTCATTTCAAACTCTTTCCTTTCATTCATTACATTTCAAAACCATTACTGTCACTTTCTCAGTTTTTCTCTTTTTTCATTTACATATTGATCCATTCTGCACTCTCTGTCTTGCTTTGTTTTTTGTCTCTCCTCTCTTCCTCCTCCCAAATGTTTTGTCATGCTGTTTCGTCTGTTTTCTTATTTCCTCAGTCTGTACTTTCTCTTACTCTCCCTCTTACTCAATCTCTGAATCACCTTCACTCGTGTTAATGAGTCTCTGTCTGCTATTACTTCATTCCTCCGTCCCCTACTTCTTTGGTTTACTTCTTGGATCAGATACATCAGAAATGTTATAGATTTTACATAGCATGAATGTTTCCTGATCAACTGTTGTATTTTGATGTGTCATGTATATTAAATTAGTGGACGTGACAAATATTCATATAACAGTATTGAACGTAAACGTATTTTTATTTAAAATTTTCTGGAAGTCCATTTAAAATCTAGGTTTAACTGGGCTGTGTTATATTACGGTGTGTCATGATTCACAGAAAAAAAGAACCCAAATGTGCAATTGGTACAAACAAAGTCCAGAATTTTGGGGAAAAACATGAGGGAAAAAGCCAAAAATCCAAAACACAATGAACCCAGCACAGGTATAAACCTAACTTATCATATTGATAATCCAACAAAGGTGTAGTGTCTGACATAAGTATATACACTGAGCCTTGATGAATGAGTGAGTGCAGATGTGCTAGATTAGGAAAACAGGGAACAGGTGATGCACAATATGCACGATACCAGGACCCTTAACCTGAGGCAGCTAAATGTGACAGGATTATCTACACCTGTGCTTTTCTTACTGTGACATGTCAAACTTTATTCTGTGAAAAAGGCCTGTTTTCATGCACATCTGTCAGAATCTAGTAGGAACATTTACAGTAGGTACTGTACCTTTACAGAGTACAGTGAGAACATAAACAGAGTCACAAAACTCAGAGAGGTTGTAGTGCAGAAGTAGAGAAATGTGGGGAAGCCAATATCTGCAGTAATTCAAGCAGGAAAGACCTTGTTGTTGGCACATCATAAAGGTGACGACTGAGCTTGGGTGCATTTGGCATTTAACCGTTTTTACCGCACAGGTTACCATAATTTATTGCAGGGAAGAAGACAGCACAGTGAGAGTGTGTGTAAAAACAAATGCAGTGAAGAGGAGAGAAACAGGCAGAAGGTATTGCTGAACATCTACTCATCTGTATCTGGTTGCAAAGACAGAGGGCTACTTTCTATAGCAGGTGATGAGAAGCAGACGTGTGCATGTCCACATGTTCTCTCTCCCGTGTGTTCGACATGGTGTGCTGCAGGGCTGAACACTCAGGTCCTGCTGGGAGCTGCAGTCAGAGGTCCCCCCCTTACAAGCCATAAAACAATTCATTATAACGCCACAGTTGCTGGAAAAAAAAATCTGCAACTGAAAGAGAAAATCTGCAGTCATCTATGTGTTGAGACAGTTTCGTCATCTCTCACCACCTTTGAAGACCATTTTGTAACATAATTGTTTTAATCTAAAATTGTCACCAAAAAAATGGCTGTTTTGGTCATTTCTCATTAATAATACAACTTACATTTCACCAGCAGGTCCTGTAGGTTTGTCTTTTAGGGACAGAAATGGACAAACAACAGTGAAATCAGGTGTTGAAATCAGTCAACAAGCAGGAAACCTCTGACTGAGTGGAAGCTGGTTTAAGTTTTGCTCTGAAACGGGTAACGAGGACCAGATGCATCTGCGTGTGTTGTGTGTGTTTGAACATATGTTTACGACTAGTATGTGAACATGGTTGTGTGTGTTGTTGTAGATTTCTGGACTTCAATTTTAATGTGTGTATCTGCCTTTCTGTGTGTGTGTGTGTGTGTGTGTGTGTGTGTGTGTGTGTGTGTGTGTGTGTGTGTGTGTGTGTGTGTGTGTGTGTGTGTGTGTGTGTGTGTGTGTGTGTGTGTGTGTGTGTGTGTGTGTGTGTGTGTGTGTGTGTGTGTGTGTGTGTGTGTGTGTGTGTGTGTGCGCGCGTGCACATGCAGGTTCACACAAGTGAGATCATCCTCTATGCACAAGGACGTCTGCCAATGTTGTCTTAGTTTGTAGATATATTGTAGTCATGAGTGGGAAACATTGATAAACTGTAAACATGTGTGCACATGTACATATAATATACGTGTGTTCTTCGCTGCGCTCTGTGAAATCTCATCAAGTGGAAACAAATAGTCGACTGAATGCGATCCACTTACGGATTGTTTGCATAGCATCCAGAAGTCCGCAGGGGCATCCTATTCAAACTATCACTCTCTGCTCTCCCTTTGGCGTTTTACTCTCTGTGTACTTTGGACGGTGATCAACAAACCCCGAGCTGTGGGAACAGTAACCTGTTCATTTTTCTCACACTTGGAGTCGAAACAGGATTCTTTCAGCAAGGCCGTACACCACGAGTTTTGCCGTTTCATTGCAGTGAGAAGCACTTACCACTGTCCTATGTCTTCATTTACTTAGAGAAAACGTTTATGAGGCCTTTTCAGTTGTGCTTCCTGTGTTTAATGGAGGTATAATTGTCTTCGTAGGGCTGTAGACCACAGTCAGACCTCCCCAAAAACCCGTCATCATCTTCCATCCTTTTCTGATTAGCGCGCACCTGAACGGCCCTTTGGACAAGCACAATGGCTGTTTTTTTGCAAGCAGTCTGCTCTCGATTAGCTCATTTATACTTTTTTTTTATGGTTGCGCTGTCACTGTTAATACCTCAACCAAACAAATCACCAGCCAATTGATAACAGACCAGAACGGCGTTGTTGTTGCTGTATTGTCTGAAGCTGACAAACCGAGTGGGGTGCACCGGTCTGAGTGTATGAAGCTTTGTCTCATGAAACAAAATTGAGAATATAAAGGGGTGTGGAGTTTAACAGCTGGGGAGTTACGACTGAAAACGGTTATAAATCTTGCGATACCCCCAGGATTGTCCAAAGCAGTTACAAAGCCATTTAGAAGAACTGGAAGACCCTCTCAGTGTTATCAGTCCATTACTTTGAGCCTCGGTTACAGTCTCTGATGGGATTTTTAGTAAAAGGTCCTCCTTGAAAAAACATCTTTCCTTTCTGGCATGAAAACTGAACCAGACACATCATTATGGGGGATCTGTCGTTAGCCTGACCTCACTGCTGAGCTGCTCTCTCTCACCCTTATCGAGCACTTGGCCATCCCACTTCGGTCCCTGCTTACCCTCCTCACTTTTCCTGTATCTGAATTCCTGCCATTAATATGTGAAATATGATCCAAGCATCTAAGCAAAAATAAGCATCACACACTATGAGATACATTCTGCCCGTGCACAGCTGGGTTTTCTTTGACTTATATTTATGCCAGTATTTAATGCCAAAAAGTGATACAATGCATAATGAAGGAAACACTTTGTTTTGGTAAATAGCAGCCTTGCAACATTTCTTGTGACGTCCCAGATACTTTCACGATGTGGATAGGAGTGACTAACATCTGGTATCAGCGGGCCGACGAGTAAATCAAAGTGTTTCTTGGTCTGAAACATTACAGTCATTACAGACATTAAAAGGCCATCTGTTAAATATCTGTTTATTTGACAGAAAGACGTGTCCACTGGAATTTATATCCAATACTAATGAATACACTTACATTAGCAGGTGGATGTGCATAGAAGTCAGGAACCCCCAAACTCACTGCAATCAAGCTGAAAAAGTGGCCTGATTTTTATTTCTAGCAGCATTTTAACCTCCCAAATGCTTCCATTACGTCCCTTTCCATATGTTCTCCATCCAACTGTTCCTTGCAGTCAGGTAGGAGATCCCTGTAGACTCGGACAGAGCAAATCATATATGCAGCGAAGCAGCTCAGAGACCGCAGACCACAGGGGGAGCTCTGTCAGCCTGAGACACACACATCAGGACACGGGCCTTTCATCATCATTAGTCCTTCCAGCACTGTTATAATTCATAGTCTGACAAGTACAGTCCAAATGACTGGGAATGTTTTTGTTCCGGAAGCTAATTCAATAGTTAATTATGTATGGATTAAGAGAGCAGGTCATGTTGCTGCCACTCATTCGTGCTGTCAGATTGTCCCAGTAGCTACTCGTAGTGATAAAACAAAAAATCCCTCGTGGTGTACGGCTTTGCTGTAGACCACCATTATAAAAGAGTGAAATGTAAAACTGTTGCAAAGATAATTTGAAGTGCCAACTAGGTGGATTATTACTTAATGAATGAATTTTTCATCCACTGATGATCTATTTTTTTCAAGTGATTTTGTTGGCAATTTTGAACCACTCTCAAGGCTTTTATAATTTTCATCCTTGGACTTCGATTTCATCACTTTATTAGGTTTTAATAGTTTTTCCATTTACAAAAGTAGCCATTTAGATTTTACATATGTGGTCAAGCTGGTGAATGTCCGTCATCACCTAACAGGAATGTTAGTAATTTACTATTGTCTTATGATCTCTGATGTGTTCAATATATAATCATTTTTGAAAGATTCATAGTTTTATTGGGTAGTAATGGCTGTAAATTGGCAGGACAGCAGTGGTGAAGTGCACAAGGACAAATGAGTGAAGTGGAGGCAGGTGAGCAGAGAGGCGGCGAACCAGGTGATGCGACTGACAGGAAAGTGATGCAGGTGTGAGTGGCTGAGTATGAAGCAAAGAAACAGGCAACCAAAACTGAGGGAATGACTGAGGCAAACGGTGACATCTCTTTAGCGTTCTTGAAGCAAATTAAAAGCAAGCTGCTATTGCACGTTGCCCTATAAATTCTCCGCTCCCTGATGGCCGAGCACTTACAAACCCATCTGGTTCTGTCCGAAAACCGCAGCACTTAATTTAACAATCTGCCATGAAATGTGGAAATGAATCATTTGAGATCTGGTTAGCAGTTCCCGGGAAATCACACATGACGAAACAATGAGGGGCAATTTACAAAATGTCCCAATGAAGTGGTGAGATGCTCAATGACTAGATTTAGTTGATGATCTGGTCTGTGGTGTCTGAGGTTTTGTTTTTGTATAAGTGAACAAATAGGGAGAATGGGATTTCTTCATAACACTTTTATTAAACCTGCCAACGAGATGACTCACAAATTGATCTAATCTCAAAGATTTCTCTACAGAAGTAGTGCAACATTTTGGAAAATAGGTTTATTTGTCCGAGAAATAAATATCATTATGTTGGGTTGTTTAATCTTCCAACTGAAATATCGCATTCACATTTTGACATAAGAGCAAGGGACAGAAGGTTAAAGGTTTTTTTTTTTTTTGTGAGTGCCAGGATGGGAGAACAGCAGGCAAAATGATGTTTTCTCTCATGAGGTGAGGGATAACCCAGAGGAGAAGGACTGCATGTCAGCCTGTACTCTGGTGGAAGTGCTTCAGACCTTCTGTGCTCCTAGTCAAAGCCTCCTCTGTTAGGCCACAGATCTGATGTTTCCCCCGAGGCCCTCAGGTCCTGGAAGTGGGCTGGCAGAGCAAATAAACAGAGAAGGAGGTGCTCACGCTCGCCACACTAACACCTTCACATGTGTATGCTCACACAAGTTAAAAAGAATACACACACACACACACACATGCAATTAGACCCTAACACTAAAGGAGACGTGCGGGGCAACACCTTCACAGCTTTGGGAGGAAGCTGGGAAAAGATGGGTTTTGTTTAATTTACCGAAACAAAACCACCAAGATCATAACAGTATTTTTGAAGTTTAGGAAATTGTTAATCTTCAAAGATTAAATTGTCTTAATTTCTTGGTTGTATTGTGAAAAAAATGGAAGGAAAAGAATGAATTAGGGTAGTATGGAAAGAGCCTTTACTGGGGATGTAAAAAACAACAACACAATAAGCTTATGGAAAGAACACCTTATAAAAATATCTTAAAACCTCAAACATTACAGAACCAGCTGAAAATCTGCAACACATTGAAAAGACAAAACCAAAAACCTCAACAAGGGAAATGAACAATGACTCAAAAGAATACATAGCCTACAATATGTATATATATATATATATGTAAACAAAAAGGGGAAAGATGAGACTAATCAAAGACGCCGAGCTGGTTTTGCTCGTCCAGGACTCCTTAAGACTATCGCAGTATATATATATATATATAAAAGATGGATGCGGCTCCACTCCAAAACGTGTTTTATTGTTGGCCTTATCATGCTAATGTGTCTCAGTATAATCCATCATCACACCCTCACACACAACACAACCAGCCAAGTGTTTGATCTGGCTGTGACTGTGACCGTTACTGAATAAATAAATCAATTACAGCGTGGTTGATGAGTACAGCATGCTGTAATTGTAACACTGTATGAGCCACATCAGTGAGAGGCATCCATCACAATGACAGGACACACACACACATCCATGCACACATGGCCGGTCTCTTGTCCCGGTGTGTCAAGAGGCCATTGACCTCCACTGAGCTCCACTTCCTGTGTTCCTCCCACCAGAGTCCCAAGAGGGAACGGCGTAGCCTTCATCCCTGTCTCTAAACCATCCTCCTCCTCCTGTCAATGTCCTCCTCCCTCATTTCTTACTTGTGGCATTTCCTCCCCCATCATCATCTCAACATCCGCCTCAGATCACTCCATGTCTCTGCACTGTGATTTGACACACAGGAGATGGGATTCATTACCGAGGACCAGATAAGAAAAGAGGCCAGACCTTATCATCTTCCTCACGTGTAGAAACACCATCTACAAACTGGGAGAACAACACTCACTGAAGGGAATGGGGTTTGTAATGTGCAGTGACATCGATGGAAAGCATCATCCACACTGTGCCCTCCTGTAAGGACCGCTGCACTGTCTGGGTCGGGGACTCGGAAGGTGGCGGGGTTTTCCCTGTGTGCTATAAGTGATATCCTTTGTAGCACATTCCTGCCTGTGAACGCACAAATAAATCACGGTAACGCTGTATCGGAAACCATAACAGTGAGCGTTCCCCCCCCGAAAGAGACCTTTAGCTAAAGTACATAATCTTCAGTGTAAAATGATCCAGGACGGGCCTGCCTCTGGATCCTGTCTTGGTGTTTCTTCTAATGCTGATTTTGGCTGCAGTTGCCACAGCAAACTGGAGTTGTAGCTACATTGGCCTGCTTGCACCCCTCACAGGGCAGGTAGCTGCTGGGACAGTCACCACCAATGAAAGTAAATGGTGGGATAAATTGGTACACAAAGGTCAGAGAGGAATAGCCTGGCTCAGCTTCAGTTTTCTTTGCTGTGAACAACAGTCTGGGAACTCGGCTCGTATTAGTGTTTGCTCAGCCACTCTGAAGGGTGGACCAATCAGCGAACAGTGTTGGTGATTAACCGTGTTTGTTCTGCCCCTCCTTCACTGTGATTGGACGGCTGGTGACAGTGACGAGCGCAGCATTTACATTTGATCAACTCTTGCTGACGGGAAAAAAATTGCAGAACGTTCAGCACTCAGCACAGAATAAATGTTTAGCAGCTCATTAAGCTGCTGATGATCATTAAAACAATTAAACAAATTGTTGAGTTCTGGAAAAAACGCATTAGTGGACACGGTATGTACTTGTAGCAATGACAGTGTTGGCGGGTTTTGGCGCATGCTGATTGGTTAAAATTAACCTGAGGTCTACGCCCAGTAGGATGGAACAACTGCAAAGTATTTCCAATGGAGGGTGACCAGATCTATATTCATTCAGTGAAATTGGGTCTGGTTTGCACCAGGCTAAAGGAGGAAGGTGGACAGGACTGAAGTAAAATAGGAACACACTAATGTGCCAATCAATAGTGACATTCTCAGTCAGCCGCTGAGACGTATCAGGGATCTTTCTGTGTATATACACAGCCAATCAAGGCATTTTAACAGATTAGTATGAGCTACTTGATGTCCAATCCATTTCCATTTTTGGTTTGTTGTAATCTTTTACTCTGCGGGCACACAAACTTAAAAAAAAAAAAAAAAAAGCAGCCAGCTGTCACAGTTAATGATACACACACTGACAGTGTGTCAGCAAAAGCCAAGAAAAGCTGTCCAAATCCTGCACAGACCTTTCTATCATCTGTGTGTTTTCTGAATACAGAACTAATCAGCTGTGAAACATATGCAAATAATTGGTAATAATGAGATATCCTCTATAAATTTTAATATGGGCCAGAAAAGTCAATACTGTAGGCCAGTTTAATAATTAGAATAATGGCAAAGAATTGAACGATGCTTGACCAATTTTGATCAAAAACCCTCTGCACATTGGTTGTTATGTGGTTTAGTTGATGTTATGTTTAGGACTGCTTTCACTGTATTATATACACTGTTGTTGAGGTGGATCCGCATGGGAACAATATTCTAAAGTGCAGAGTTGTAAAACTGTCTCAATCCCTGTGTGTGTAAGTAATCATACGTTTTGGCTATTAAGTAGTATTTTGAACTACTAAGGTTACCGTCCTGCTGGATCTATGTTGTTTCCCTGGGCACTGCTTCTGTATCTGGTGTTGTTATAGCCATTTTGTTGATGTCTCAGTAACTCTCATGTGGAAATGCAGGAAAGCTGCTGCCTGCCTCAGAGTTGGAGCGGTCCAAAGGCTAAGAACGTTTTTCTCTAAATCTCCTGCATTCACTGAAGTAAAGGGAAAAAAACAGTGTGCAAGTTTATAAATGTGGACAGGAATCTCTAAATGTGTCCAAGATTAGCACGTGTAAACGAATCAGGATGATTTATTCAAAACATTGAATATAAAGGTGGTGTTAGTAAAGGTACTAATGGTTTTAGGTAATACTGAAAATTATTTTATACTTTCCTGTGTACTGATCTTGCACATTTTGATATTTCTGTATACAGTTATATCAGACAATTAATCTAACTACAATATTGGTCCAGTAGAGCAGCCAAAAACTCAAACACACTTAGTTTAATGTTACAACAAAGTCCAGTGCTGCTGTGTGCTGCATCAGATCGAATCAAATCCCTGCAAATACTGATTCAGATAAAGTCAAACTTCCACGATGTTACTGAGACGAGCGGTGGGCGGCCACGTCTTACTGCTCATGGTGATAATGCTAACATACAGCTGTTCGCACGGTTTTAGTCTTTCTGCTTCACCTTTAGTTTGGTCTGTTCCTTGGTGTCACTCCGTCTACCTACCCTGAGTCTCTCTGTGCATCTCTGTCTGTATTTGTGTGTGATGTCTTGTGTTTTTTTTCCTGTGTCCACCCACCAGAGGGTCCTCAGTCAGTTTGTCCTGCTCGGTCTCCTCCCTGCCACGCCTACCTCACCTATTGTCTGTTTCCAATCTGCCCCAGCTGTAGTTACTCTGCAATCATCCACTCCATGTATTTACATGTTGTGTTCAAATGGACAAATGGAGCTTGTGGTTACAACATGGGAAGTCATGCTCGCTGTATGCTTGTCAATCAAGTGGTTAAGCAGTGAGAACACCGCATTAAGCAATGGTAACATGGACGGACAACGTGGACGGAGTGCAGAGGCCACAGAGTTTAATCATTTTGCAAACTGGCAGCGGGAGGTCACAGAATGAGGGAGAAGATGAGGCTGCTGGAACATCCACATTTTCATTCGACACATTATTAAATTACAAATAAAAACTCCATATGACTAAAATTGCAATATTTTACCTGAACATCCAACATAAATCAAACTTCTTTAGCATCCTCCATTTCAATAAACGTCAGCATGCATGTCACAACTCTTGAACTCAGGGCACACAGAAAGTTTCAAAGTTCCGACAACACATGGACTTTTCTCAGAAACACGTTAAACATGACTCCAATTGAATGTAGCAATACTCCTTATGAGCCACTGATTCTTCTGCCAGATTTTAAAGTCAGAACAAAGTCAACACCGAAGTCAGAATTCTCATTAAGCTTGTGCCTGTTTCTGTTCCTCGTGTTATGGACTGGTTCTGTTTTCTCTGGACTTTTGACTTCCCCTTGTGTTTTTTCTTATTGCCTGGACTTACTTTTTTCCTACTGTTTGTAAGAAATCTACTTTTGCTGCCAAAGTCCTTGTTTCTCTTTCGTACATTTGGCTCCTAATGGCATGATGTCGTTTACCAATTTAGTTTAGCGTATTAGGATGGGAGCATTTGTTAATTAGCTGATGGGAATAGAAAAGGTTTTGCTCGGTGTTTGGTCATGAAGGACAATGTTCTACGGGGGTCACAAATGTTTGTACCTTGATTGCAATCCACCAAATAGTTGACACATTTTACTCAAAACTGCAATTTTTAGCCCCGTGGTAGGGCTACAGGACTTTTTAGACCACTGAAGTCAAAACGATTCATCCAAGAAAAGTCTGTACAATTTGACATATTCAGTCGCTAAAAGCTAACTTTTCACACATTTAGTTACTGTTATCGCTATGCCACTCACAGTAAGTAACCTACCCTGGACTCAAACTTTAAATGAAATGGGACATGGTAACACTCTATCGTCAGGTGACATCCTTTAGAAAGCGAGTGCTGTCTTTCAGTAACACCTCATTAATAGCATTTGTGGGACAAAGTCCTTGGTGATCCTGTTGGAAGCAACATTTCAAGTCCGTTCCAGCAGGCAGACGGTCCTGTTTGACTCGGCACTGTAAAAGTGGCTGTTGAAGACTTTCAGCATTCCTAGCCTCAGCAAGTCTTGAGAGGACAGAAAAATATTCCCCTGAATGAAATAAAGATGGAAAAGGCAGACACCTCATCGGGTTTCACGTACAGAGGGCAAAATGAGGCCAACAGCATGTCATTCTGAGGAGAAGAGAGAGAGGGAGACAGAGATTATGTCAACAAGTAGAGAAACTACAGAGAGCACAGTGAAACAAGAGGCTGATAGAGTGACCTGAATATAAATGGCCATGTTTCAAATCACAGACTGGATGTAGGGCGAGTATAGTATAGTGCACCGAGAGAACGAGTGAAAAAGGGAAGAGGAGGAGAAGGAGCTTGGTAGCGTCATGGATCGCTCCACTAATAAACCCTGACTGACATTAAAAGGCTGTACCCAATTACTGGATGGTATCCCAGCCCTCACACACATAAACATATGTTTTCTCACAGACGTGAACACACACAGTTAGACGTTGGGAGGCAGATTACTGAGATTTTGTTAAAATAAATGATACTTTTTTGTGCCAATATAAAATGTTTCAAGCCAACACACAATAAGACTAACTGCTACAACTAATAAAAGAAACACACTTGGATTCCCAGCACATAATCCTGTATATTCACACACACACACACACACACACACACACACACACACACACACACACACACACACACACACACACACACACACACACACACACACACACACACACACACACACACACACACACACACACAGAGCTCCAGTCAGACTCCAGTGTAATGGTGTGTGTTTTAGAGGTTGTGTCACGTTGACCGAGCCTGTTGCCTGTTGGACCAAAAATACTTTCACAATCCAAAACAAAAACACACGGGTCACCTCACCCTCCACCCTCAACTTCTGGTCCAGACATCCCCGGCCTCCCACAGTCCTGCCCATCAGAGTCACACAGAGGAGAGCTGCTGAGAGCAACACGCTGCCTGTCGGTGTGTGAAGATGTGTAGTGAGTTCAGTTAGTTTTCACTGCCACCGTCCTGGTTCTGCTGTTCAGTGCACATGTGATATTTATGAAAAAGAGGGTGTGATAAAGTAGTTTAAAATCCTTCTCACTTTCTCACCTCCACCATCTGTTTGTTATTTGACAGGTGAGGGTAGAGGGGATTTATGAAGATGTTCCATGTACAAGCCTTTGTGAAGAGGCCTGCTGACACTTTATAAAACTGTACAATAGATTATCTGACAGTTCATCAATTATGGTTTAAATTAACCACTTATAAACTGGTATATTAAGCTCAAAATTCAAAGAATTCAGAGCAAAGAAATGTAAGATAATTTGATTTAAAGTATATCTATTAACTATTTGTAAACATTTATTTTTATTTTTGCTGGTTTTATCAGCGTCAGCTAAAACCGGTCGACACTGCCACTGCTCCAACTACCTACCATCTCCACCAAAGTGTTTTTTCCTGAGCACAGGGTAATTTTAAAATTAGTTTTAATTAATGTCATCAGCATGACGAGGCATTTTTTTTTTTTCGGTTACCGAAAGTAAAATAATGTTAATGCTGCACTCATCATTGTCACCAGCTGTTGAATCACAGTGAAAGAGTTGCGGGACAAACGCACTTAACCACCGACACTGGTCGCTGGTTGGTCCGCCCTTCAGAGTGTCTGTGCAAACGCTAATAGGAGCCACGTTAGCAGACTGTATTCACAGTGAAGAAAACTGAATCGGCGCAGAGAGGCTAATATTTTCCTAAGATAAGTCATGTCAGTAAAGTTTGGGGCAGCTGGGATTCAAACCAGAAGCGTCCTGATCAGAGCATAATGCTCTGATTTATATGCACTTTAACAATGCTGCTATTGGGTGATCTCACTGGCCCACTTTCTTTCTTTGATAGAGCACCATATTTTTTCCTCTACCCTCACAAACCTGTCAGTCTTACATAGAGTGGTTAAGACAAATACCGAGGTTATGTGGTCCTGAATTGATGGTGTCCGAGGAATAACCTGTTTTAAAAGCTTGGTGATTATCTTCTTCAATAAAGATATAGACAGACTTCAAAGTCACATCAGAACTTGATCAATTTCCCAAATAAACGTTTTAGTGGCTCTCACAAAAGTAAAGATTCAAGAAGTTCCCCTGGTCTAGCGGGCATCTGCAACACATTAACCCAGCTCAGATCACTGACTGACTGACTGACTGACTGATTGATGGATGGCCTGACCGACTGAATGAGTGGCATTCTTAATATCAGCATTCACTCTCCTGTCTCCACCTCAGCTCCACGCCTGGCCCTATCGATCCCTCTCATCACTCCCAGCTACAGGCTGCAGATTAAAGCTGCTCTCATCTGGATCTCATCAGTTTAGGCCAGCCTCGCTGTTTTATAGGTTATTTTTCATTCAAGAGAAGGAAGGGGAGATCTCCGAGTGATTTAGGGTTACACTGCATGGAGGTTGGAAGAGAATAAAAGCAACTTGTTGTCTTGAGGGGGCCGTGAACGAGACAGCATGCTAAAACCCCTCCGGTAACAGTATGCACTTTTTAGGTGCATTCTTCCTGTTTTCCTTTCATGCATGTGCATGTGTGATATTTGTTGCGTGGTTGCGTTGCTCCACTTTCTGAGCCATTTCCCCTCTGTTTTTCCAACTGTAATGTCTGTAACATGTGGTGGGTTGTTGTGGGATGGCTGGATGAGTGTCATTTCCAAACACCATAAATCAATCTTGGGAGAAATCATTGCACAATGATGCGCTCAGCAAACTGTGAGGGAGCTTACATCACAAAAGCACAGACTGTTAAGGAGTCAAGCAGGTTTTAAGAGTTTAAGTAATAGTTTTTAGTTGTTTCTTTTGGTCAAGCTTCAAGTACTGTCCAGGAGACAAAAATAGAAATATGCCAAATCAGAGTTAGTAATAACTGCAGCTGCTCACAACAGACATGAAGCCCTCAGGCAGCCGGAGTGAGAAACTGCTGAAAAGTTTGCAACTGTGCAGAGTGTGTTTTCAGTGACTAAAATGTACATAATCTTGCTGTGATGGAAAAATGGCAAAAGAATGACCACAAAAACAAGTTGATTGAACTCCAACTGTTATGCAAGATGTGTCAGAAGTGCTTCAGTATACAGCAGTTGTCTGCATTTGTTTGGTTTTTGTACGTGTCCATTTAAATATCCAATGCTGTTTTTTTTAACAGGTGTTACACGGGCATGACATTTATTTTCAGTTTGTGCAGTGATATAACAGTTAGTTATGCTAATTTCAGGCCTATGGTTGTACAGGATCCTCTCTCTCTGTTCTGATCCTGTTATGATGAAGGTTAATAGTAACTCGAATGTAAACTGGACATATCACTTAGTGTGGTCTGTGCCCCCTTCTGCTGTTGCTTTACTGCTGTATGTCCAGCTGCACTCGTCCCTCTGAATGGTCTGTTGACAGCCGACTGCCAGACATGTCACTGCTGTCCACACTTTCATCCACAGCCACACTTCACACGAGTGCATTTGTCAGTGCAGTTGGATGTGAACATTTTCTACCGTTTCACTACTGTGGTTCTCAACAGTTCTTGTGGACACAGGCAGGTTTTTACACCTGGATAATACACTTTTATTCTTTGGTTTTATGTTTTGACACTATTGGCATGGCTAAAGTCACCTGGGATACACTCCTTGTGATCCTGCACAAGGCAAAGTTTCTGGTGACAGTCGTGTCTAGAGTTGTCTGTCCATCCGTCTGACCGTCCCATTCTTGTAAACAAGATATCTCAAAAACTACTTGAAGGAGTTTATTTCAAATTTAGCACAACATTCACTTGGACTCAAAGAAGAACTGATTAGAATATGTTGGTCAAAAGGTTAAATGTCACCGACCTCAGAAAACATTTGTGGCCCTACTGTTACTCAATAATTCAAACACTAATTATGACAAAGTTTCACCCAAATGTCTAATTGGTAACTGGGACATCATATTATTCTGCAAAAGTACTTATTTTTACCTTTAAGATATGCTTGTTTTCTCATTTCCAGACTTTATACTAAGCTAATTCAACCAACATCAGGGTGTAGTTTTATGTTCATCAAACAGTCACGAGGGTAGAATCAATCTTCTTAGCAGGAAAGCAAAAAAGCATTTTCCAGAATGTCAAACTATTCCTTTAATAATAATCCGCTGTAGTGCTGATGTGAACATGGTGGTAGAGATACAAACATTTGATTATTCTCTCTTTTTTTTCAGGAGGAAATGCTGTGAGGGATTCAGGTTCATCATGGGCCAGTGCATACCTGAAAGTAGGTAAACCATACACTCTGTCTTCTGTTCATAAACTCTCACCCCTGAGTCACATGCTCCAATCTTTCCTCTACAGCAGTTTGTAGATTAGAACAAGCAGCACAAAACACAACATGGAGAACACTTTGTCAAAATGGAGCTCCGGTTTCATCCTGATGATGCTGTTATTACGGTAGACTTTTGTCAATTTGGAAAAAGTATGTTTAATGGATCATTTCAGATAACTTGTGCATTGTGGTACACTGCATTGATATCAGCCAAAACAGAAAGTGTCAAATATTTTTGGCACAGGCATTTTCCACATAAAAAAAAAAAAATCTAGTAATTGTCTTTTACCTAAATACTTGAAATATACTTTACACTAATGCACTAGTAAAGTATGCCTCCATAGAGTAACAGTGATTCACATTAACCACTAGAGTGCACTGTTTCTTTCTGCTGATTGTAATAACCTGTGAAGTTTGAGGACCGAAAAAAAGCCAGCTGATGCATTTACACCTCACAACAAGTTTTTGTTTTAAATAATTGACATATGGATGTGCAAGCAGTCTATAACTGAAAGCTACTGCTGTTACAGCAGCTCCTCCTGTATCTATCACCAGGTACATCTGTAACACATTTCTCCCAGCAGGGTACAATTTGAACACTGTTGAGCCACACAGCAGCAGTGATGAAGCCTAAATATGTTTAAAAGCCTCAGTGGGTGCTTTTGGTTCAAATTTAATTTAGAGTGCTGCGCTTACAGGCCAAGTCTAGGCCTGTCACAGTTAATCAGCTCATTATAATTATTTGAGTTGTCATTTTGCATAAACGTTAGACTCATCTCCAATTATCTGTACAAAACACAATATAACATAAATTAAATTTTTCTGAGGATGTATGAACATTAATATCATGTCATATCAGTTGAAAAGCTTAAGACAATAGCCAATAATTGTCTTTTCTTCTTCAGTGCCTGAGTATTTATAAACCATGATCTGGTTGATGCTATAATATAGCCATAAAATAAACTGAAAAAGACAATCAATTGTTTTTCACAATTATTTGTACGACAATGGTCCACTTAGACTTCATGATCATGACTGTCCCACACAGGCCAGGGGATTTTATTAAGGCACAAAAGCTCTGAGATAGGATACGAGACATGCATGATGATTAATGTGGACCTATAACATACAACCAAAACAAATGTTGTTGTTTTTTATATCATCTATTAATTAAAGTTAAAAAAAACCAAAAAAAAAAACCAATGTGGCATTCACTGGAGCAAAGTTCAGACATTTACTACTAATGCTACTTTCTGCTATCAATCTCACAGTGCATTGCATCAGCTTTCATAGATGCAAAAACTGCTGTCCTGCAGACCCGCAAGTAATGACACAAAATGACAATGATTCAAATGTGTAAGAAATCTCAATTTACTTACTATATTTAATCCACAAGGAAAAGTTGTCTCAGTAGGAAAAGCACAGGTGTTTCTAATAACGTTAGTGATGTTTACCCAGGAATCAAAGCAGGAAAGTGGAATTCAGACATCACTCCCTCATTATTAACACCTGTGCTTGTCCTACTGTGATGTGTCAAAAATGTCTTCCATGAGAAAAACTATTGATCACATTGACAACAGTAGAACATGTGATGATCAGTTTCCAGTTGCTGATATGGGACTTTATGAACAGATTGAGGTAGTAATAAAGCAATTTAAGATGCTCGGTCCCTACACTGTCTGCCTTCTCTCTCTCTATCTCTGTAGGTGTGGATGTGTGCGACGCGTCGCCCTGCGAGCAGCAGTGTACTGATAACTTTGGACGAGTTGTCTGCACATGTTACCCCGGCTATCGCTTCGACCGAGAAAGACACCGCAATCATAAATCTCCTTACTGCCTGGGTCAGTTCACTCCCTTCTTGTTGTCATGTCTCATATCTCTCTGCCTCTTTTAGGTTTACTCCCTGTGTCACTTCCTCCCCTGCCAGCAGCTCCATGTGTGTGTTTCTCTGTTTGTCTTCATGCCCAGTCACTGTCTCTACATCAACCCACCACAGTCTGACTTTTTCTGTCTCTCTCTCCTTGGCTGGTCTCCTTTCTACCACATCGACCTCACTTACATCCACTTCCCCAATCAGCACCACCTACTCTTCGTAATGATACAGTCAGTGTTATAATCATCTTCAGTTACCACAAGTGTCTGGATTGTCGAGTCATTAAACCAAATCAAAGCTCAAAGTCAGTTTTGAACTTTGTCTCATGAACTCTGTGGAGTGAACGCATCAACCAACTGTGACGTCACTCATTGGTTTGTGAAATTTTAAAGAATGAGGCATTTCGGCCGTCACCGTGTTGGTCTCTTTGGAGCCAGAAGTAGACAAGCAGGGGAGGAGCAAGTCAGACTCGATCTAACTGAACTTGAGGACACTATGGCCCACCCACCAATAGCCACCATAACTTATTTTTTGGCTTCTTTGAACCATACCATGTTGGAAAGGATATTTCATGTTTCTAAAAAGGTGAAACAGCTCCCTCTTCCTGTTTTGTGGAGAAAAAACAGGTTTCCTTGCTGCCATAAAGGAATACAGCAGAAGATCTAAACTAATGTTGGGGCTCAGTAAGGTTATTGGAGCAACACTGATGAACCAACAACTCTTAAATTGTAAAAGAAATATAAAACCTATTTTAGCCCTCTGGCTAAGGAGTGAGAATTCAAATATTTGGACAAATATAACTTAAGTTGCACTGATTGGTTGATGTCAACATGACACATATCTTTCTCTTTGTCTTTCATTTCACTTTGTATCACTGCATGAACAGAAGCTATTTTAGAGTACCCTCCAAATGCAGATTTTGATTTCATTGATTGTACCATAACATTATTTCTCTCTTTGTCCTCCCCCCCCCCCACACACACACACATATATACAGATATTGATGAGTGTGAGAGCTCAGGCAGCAGTGTGTGTGACCACGAGTGTGTGAACACAGTGGGCAGCTTTGTGTGTCGCTGCCACAGTGGTTACATACTGTCACCGGACCAGCGCACCTGCATCCCTGTACACAACCGTAAGTGTCTGCGTTCCACCGGTCACAAAGTGTGATAGGATTTATTGGTTAGGAAGGACAACAGTGTCCACTAAACGGATTCTTTTGGGTTTGTACCGGTTTGAGATCAGGCACTGCTCTCAGCTATAGGAAGGATCAGTACAGTACAGATTATGTTATGACAAACCAAAGATCAATAATGTTACAAGATTAGTTTTTAAATGTACTAATGACAATTTTCCATTATAAAGATGCCCCTTTTCATTGCCCATCGACCAGGAATCTGTGTTGGTTGAATGAGGTATAGAAAATATTAGTGTGGCACTAATATTGGCTAAGGGTTAGGATTAGATTTCCAGTGTCACCAGCCGTTATTAAAATGTCTGCTCTTGTAGTCGTGTTGAAGGTGCAATTTGGAAAAAAGCACATTCTATTTTATAACTCCACTTTGTATATTAGGGGGTGATAGTGAGTTACCGCAGTATCCAGGCAATCTGCCCTCCATTCAGTGTTATCAGCTGGAACTGGACCACCCGCAGCGTGCTCTCATGCACACCCTGAATGATAGGCACACAGAGACTTCTCCTGTAAAGACAAACAGCGTATATTGATGTATTTACGACAGAGAGCATACTTGACACTGCAGTGACTCACTATCTCATCTTGTGGTAAAGAGTGGTATTACGAGACAGGACTGACCGGAGATAGCTGGTTAGCTTGGTAACCTCAGAAGATGATGTTGACAATTTTGACATGACGTCAGCACCATAATTTCTCACAATTTGTAGAAAATTTCACTTAAATTTTGAAAGTTTTAAGCTAAATACTGTACATATTGCACCTTTAACATACTCTGAATTTAAAAAATAATTGACAGAAATGCATGTTGTTCTGTCAAACAACATAAGTGAGTGTGCAGCTTCACAAACTGCACTTTGTAAATGTATGATTTGTTTTGCAGTGAGTTCATCGGGGAAGTCAGACACCTCGATGAGTGCTGGAACCTGCTCATTCACCTGTCAGGATTTTATGAATATGAAAAACAGTCTGCTGCAGCTAAAACTAAGACTGGGAAACACACAGTCACCTAACCAGGTAACATCTTTATTTTGGACTGAGTGGTCTTTACTGCAGTCTTTTTAGTTACCAGACCATTTTATGTAAATGATGATGGATGCAAAGGTGAGTAACACTTTATATTTGAAAGTAAATATCTAGATTAATTGGGGTCAAATGACTAATAGTTCAACAAGAGACAGCCAAAGTGTCAAAATATCTGTAACCACACAGCCTCTCTATTCATTCTGCTTTGTTTTCTCTCTCTGTGTTTGCAGGTACCTGACTTGGCCAACAGAAGTGATAAACCTTCTCTGGGACGCACAGGAAAAAGTCCTGATAGCCCTTGTCTTCAGGGTCTACCCGGCCCTCCAGGGGCTCCTGGGGTCCCAGGTAATGAAAAACTGTTTGTGAAGGGAGAGTTATATGATTAGGCACTTTTTAAGAAGTTTACTGGAAAAGAATAAAATAAACTAAAAAGCCTTACACAGAAGGTGTATAAATTACAGTATACGCAAGCAAACATACAGCATAGGTGAAAAACAGGAGTGAGTTTAAGTCACCGCGAAGCTCAAGTGTAGACATAATTAATTGTTGTTACCTTGTGGTACTTTGATGCTATCACCGCTCTCCGATTTTAAAAGTTCTCTTTATCACATCCTCTATTTGGCTTCATCAGGACACCCAGGAGAGCCGGGAAAGAGAGGGGACCCGGGGGACAGGGGTCATCCTGGCCCTCAGGGTCCTCGGGGAGACATGGGTCCCATTGGTCCAGAACCTGACCTGAAGCATATCAAGAGAGGCCGCAGGGGGCCGGTGGTAAGAAAAAAAAACTGGCTCCATACTTTAGGGGTTATCACAGGGTTTAGCTCCCACTGGAGTCCCACCTAAATAAACTGCTCTGAAATCTGAAGTCACTATCTTAGTTGTAAGTAAATAATGGATTTATGAGATTTGTTTCTAAAAGACATTAAAATCATATTTTTCCTGGTAAACTTACTTTAAATTGTGTCAAAGCACTAACTTGCTTCTTGAGCTATTTGTTGATCAATAAACTATTTCATGTACACAGACATATAGCGATCTATCACATTACTCATACTGCAGTCTTACTACCACCCAACCTTTCCATGAAATAAATAAGGTACTTTAAATTTCCTGCATTGTTTTCTTGTAAACCATAGACTGACACACCCAAATGAACTACAACCATCATAAGTGTTGCAGTTACATCTGTGTTTTTCCAGCTATGACATGTCAAGATATGTGTGTGCGCGTGTGTGTGTGTGCGTGCGTGCGTGTGTGCGTGTGTGTGTGTGTGTGTGTGTGTGTGTGTGTGTGTGTGTGTGTGTGTGTGTGTGTGTGTGTGTGTGTGTGTGTGTGTGTGTTACTCCAATTAAAAGGAAGCCTGCTGTAAGTTTGCAACATGAAGTACACGTGTTGAAAAGTTTGCAGAAAACAAATCATTCCTGTGTCTTCATCATTCATGCAGGGACCAACCGGGGCACAAGGAAGAGATGGATTAAAGGTTGTTATAACATATCTTTACTTTCATCATGTGTGTTTGCTTACATGTTTGGGTATGCATGAGTAAATTAATGATGCTACACTGTCTTAAAATGAGCTCTTTGGTAACAATCTGCATACAGTTTACTGCATTAAAACTGGGTTAATTTGGGCTGTTTCTCGTCGACAGGGTGACAGAGGAGCAACAGGTCCCAGAGGTCCACCTGTAAGTTCATTTTATGGATCACACACAATACATATATTCATATTTTAAATCAATGAGAAAATAACTACATCATTCTTAACTAATTTGCAAATGTAAATTCCTCATCTTCTACCTGGGATTAAAGTTCATCGTTGAGCTCCTACCTCATCTTGATCTACAATTTGTCATTATCAGTGTAGCATTCACAGGCCAGCCTAACTTTTTACATCAGTTTGGTGCATAATGTGTGTTTTCTGTTTTTTTTGTATTGTATTCTCTTGTAAGGACCTTCAGGCCATCTTAATGTCCTCCTCACTCTCTCTTCTGTCTCCAGGGACCACCCGGCTCCTTCGACTTCCTTCTGCTCGTGATGGCTGACATCCGCAATGACATCATTGAACTGCAGGAGAAGGTGTTCGGGGAGCGGCGAAGCATCTCTCTGGACAATCCTCCTCATTCCAGCGGTGAGGTGGATTTTGGGGAGTGGGGATCTGGACAAGGAGACCTCATGCTCAGTACCTGACTTTTGACCTCCCGCCCAGAGGAACAGTCACTCAAACCCAGCAAAATGAGCACCAAAACCTGAATCTTTGTCTTGATGCTGGTGGTCAAAGTATCAACATGTACATAATTCCTAACCTCACAGCTGGAAAGAACAGGACAGTGAGCCTTGACTGAACTCTACACTGCTCTGAGAGATACAAGAATTATAAAACCCCAACACTCTCAACCACCGAGGGCTGTGCTGCTGCCTTTCATGTGCCATGGATGTGCGTGCAGGACATAGAGTGAGAAAGATGCAGCGTGAGCCTTTATGTCTGAGTCCCTGAGCTGTGCCTCTGAGCTGAACCACTTCAAACGACGAACTTTATCGTCTACATCTCTTCCTGTTCCTGAGTCTGTCCGTGGACGCTCTGCTGTGCCACTGACAGTTTTGCCTGCAGGGCGTTGGTACAATACCCGGGACCTGCACTGTCGGCCTCCCCAGCACCTGTTTGCAGACTCCAGTGCTGAGGTCTGAGCTGTGCAGCTATTCTCTGAGGCATCTTCAGAAACTAGTTCATGAGATTCGTGAGTATGATATTGTTGAAAAAAACATTTCACAAGTTGAGTCTGCTGGTATCTGCTGTTAAGTAATAAAATACAGTTTTAGATATTATAGAAAACTTTGAATTAAAAGGTATATAAGTGGATTCATGCAATGGTAATTCTGTCTAAGGAGACACATTTTAAAATATCTTTTATTGCCCATATATTATCTACAACCTGATTGTGAACATATTCTTAATGTAAACAGTTACACGGAGGAGAGTTGCACATATTCCCGTACTTAGAGTTGGGAATTGAGCCAAACATGGCAAACATGAAGAAAGAAGGCTGCTCAAAAGTTTTTTATTTTTACTAAAAATCAGCTGCCAAGAGGGGCAAACGCATAGTTTAATAAAAGTTTGTCAAAATGTGTTGTTTTTTTTGTCATTTTTCTCAAAACAATTCATATTGAGACTAAGCATAGCAAAGGTGAATGCATTAAAAAATAATGTTTGTAACTATGTTTTTTATACATTTGCCTGCTTGTATTCATGATTCATACCAAATAATGTGAATGCTGTGTTAACATCAGCAGTTGTAGCCCAAAATTATCTGTTGGAAAAGCAGTTCAGTTCAAGAGAAGTGATTAAAGTGATTATTTAGACCTGTGCACATGTTTTACAGTTTGGAGATCAGTAAAAGCACCCTATCTATATGTATCCTACCTGCTATATATATATATACACACATATATGTATATATGTATGTGTATGCATATTCATATACATATGTATATATATATATATATATGAATAAATATATATATATATATATATATATATATATATGAATATATATCCACTGTATGATGCTCACTGTAAGAGTTCCTGATGGGCAGCACCGATAACTAATTACACCATTTTTCTCAATTAGATCAGTTGGAACACAATCAGGGGAATTTCAGTGTTGGTAAAAAGAGATAATAATAATAATAATAAGATAAAACTTTTATCTTTTTCTGGCAAAATCTTTGAAACCAGCCAAAGACTTTAAAACATAAGCAGCCAACAGATCCCCGTAGACTACAGGCCTAACTGTAGATTCCTTATCAGATAAGCTGGGACGTGTTTTGTGTGGTATGTGAGTAAGTACTATGTTTTCCTTCCCAAACAGTGACCATTAAAGTGCCACTAAGCAGGATTTACAGCCCAGTTGGCCCCAGTAGAGAAGAATTTTAGGTCATCCATTTACGCAGTGTGACCAGCAGAGGGTGTGAAGTCACAGATAATCCCCTAAATCTCACAGGTGTGTCTTTGTGAATACCAGCCAGGTACTCTCTCCTCATCAAAGTAAGTTTTCACCACATCCTCACATAATCACCATCCATAAACATTCACAGCTTCCAAAACATGCACGTTATGGAGAACAAGTAAATCATCCCTGTGTTTATGTGCGATGCTCCTGCTTATTATTCTGTGGTGAACCTTCGCGTCGCTGGACGTCATTATGAAAGGTGTGCGCATTAGAGGTCAGAGGTCAAATGCTTGGTTATAAACAGCTGGAGGCATGATTGCAGTTGTTAGAGGGAACCCTGTCTGGGCTTGAACCCACTACAGAGGAAATGGTGAAGCCAGAGTGTGTCTGCAGAATAGAATTGAAAAATAAATCTGTGCTGTGATCATGTCTTTGTTTTCTGGCCTTCTGCAGCATTTGATGCTCTGAACCTGGATGCACACTTATGCATATACCAAATATGTACCAGATACCTACATCCGTGTGTGTGTGTGTGTGTGTGTGTGTGTGTGTGTGTGTGTGTGTGTGTGTGTGTGTGTGTGTGTGTGTGTGTGTGTGTGTGTGTGTGTGTGTGTGTGTGTGTGTGTGTGTGTGTGTGTGTGTGTGTGTGTGTGTGTGTGTGCGTGTGTGTGTTACTTGACAGGCTTCTCACCTAACAGCTCCACCCCCTGCCGTGCGGTCACTGCTCACAGTACAGTTGTCGCCGGGGCAACCGGGATCAGGAAAAACAACATGAAACAATGTAAGAAGCATGTCAGTAAGAGAAAGGCAAGAGAGAGAAAGAGATTATCTCATTTCCTTTACTGCTTGTCATGCAACTGGAGGCCTCCCTCTCGGCCTGTAGGGGACGGCAGAGGCAAAGTCAGCAGACTGCGCCTTTGCACAAAGTTCACGCACTACCAGTGACAATAGATCTGTTAGTGCCATCGAAATAAGATCAGCAACAGGAGCAAGAACGGTCCTATTTTGAAACAAACTATTATATTATCTCACATTTTAATATCCTAACAAATTCTATCATAATTCATGTCAGCTTGTATGGTTGAGAAAATTTGTTTGACTGGCAACACTGAATGAAATGACATCATTGGTTTTCTTACTCTCATATCTCAGATTTTCAATGACACAATGGAGTTTTAACAAGTATTTTTTTTTTTTTTAATCTGGGGTTTTTGGGATGCTCGACTGCACCGATGTTGTACAGTAAGAAGAGTTGTGTAACTATTTGCTGGCATCTTCAGATGAGAATAAAGATACAAGAGATAAAATTTGGCCAGATGTTTCTGAGTATGAGAGGAATTTCCGTACTGGCACATTATGGCCATCCATAAATTACATCTCATGCAAGACGGGCTGTCACTTCAAACAGTCTTTTCCTGTGTGTGTGTGTGTGTGTGTGTGTGTGTGTGTGTGTGTGTGTGTGTGTGTGTGTGTGTGTGTGTGTGTGTGTGTGTGTGTGTGTGTGTGTGTTTGTTGTGTGTGTGTTTGGTGTGTTTGGAGTGTTTTATGTGTTTGTTTGTGGTTTGTGTTTGTCTGTGTGTTTGGTGTGTGTGGTGTGAGTGTTTGTGTCTGTCTGTCTGTCTCTCTCTCTGTGTGTGTGTGTGTGTGTGTGTGTGTGTGTGTGTGTGTGTGTGTGTGTGTGTGTGTGTGTGTGTGTGTGTGTGTGTGTGTGTGTGTGTGTGTGTGCGTGTGCGTGTGTGTTTACATGTGTGTGTAAAGGTGGCTTGTGTGCAGGCCTATGAGCAGGTGTTGTGGAAGGAAAGTGTGTTTTTGGAAATACAAACATGTGTTTGTTTCAGTGCTTATTACAGGGAATTAATATGATTATTGTGTTCTTTTCTGTTGAGCTTTGCTTTGATATCTTTTAGTTTTTGTACTCAAGGACAACTCAACAGGTCAGAAAGAGTCACAGTCTCTTAGTAAAGGAAATTTAAACAACCCATTCTTCATGTACACATTTAATTGTACACTCAATTTAGGAATAGATTTCAAACATTCATAAACTTCTGCTCATAACAGAATAGTATAACACTAACATGCAGAAACCACTGTACTAAAAAGGTTTTCATCGATAATCCATCATAGTAAACGTCATTTCAATTTAAACCCTCAGTCCTGAAGAAAGGAAAAATACATTAAATGTGGGTCAGCCTGGTGACCCGACGGTGAACCACAACATCCCTGGTCAGCGTCCGGCACCGGGATTCTTCGTTTAATGTCTTTCCCTATCTCCCTCTTCCCACATTTCCTGTTGCCTCTCTGCTGTCTGTTATGTAATAAAGGCACCAAAAGGCTTCCTGCATAATTCTATAAAAAATGATAATGGTTATGTTATGTGTAGTTCATAGTAGATAGATTAAAACATGCACACTGGTGCAGCCCGGATAAGTGAGTTTTTTGCATAAAATTCCTTGAAAGTTGCAAGTCGAGACTGCAAGTCGTTTATTTGGGAATGAAAAAACAGGAGCACAGCCTGTCTGATTGTAAATAAGGAGTTATTTTTGTTAATAAAGCAAGCTTGCGTTATGCAGTAATACTTTCAGCACAGCTTCTGCTGATGACATTTGTTGCAGTAAAATCACGGAAATTTAAAAAAATTGTAAGTTCACCCAACTATTGCGAAGTTTACTTGAATTTGCATTAATTATTACGATCACAACGTTCGCAATTTCCTGAAGGGACTGATTCGTTTGGCCCTTCACCATCTGAGGCTCAACAGCCCTCACCGACAACATGTCTTCATTCCGCCCTGAAAGTATTCCATCCTAATCTAAATTTTCATGATGACATTAGCGACTTTCATGGTATTATTTGTATGCATGGCATCCCAAAATGTCCTTGAACTTTTAATTTTTTCCAAGTAGTCATATGATAAGTGCATTTATCCCATAAAAAGAAACCTGAGCTGCAGTCTACCTTTCGTCACAGTATAATCATGTAATTTTACAGCTTCCTCACACTGTAAGCTTCCTCTACAAAAGTATAAAAATAGTTTCTGAATCAATGCAGGCTCCAGAAAGTCAACATAGCTGCACATTTATCATTCATCTTGTCTTTGTCACCCATGAAGAACCCAACTAGTGACAGAAAGATGAGACAAATGTCTTAGATAAGAACAAACTATGCTGATATTTTCAGAAAATACCTTGCGTACGTGGACAATCCAGGGCAGGTCACAGGTCATCAGAGGTCTCAACACACGTAAAACAGACAATCACACCTAAGGGAATATTAGATTCTACTTTTTACCTAATCTGCAAGTGTGTTTGGGCTTCGTGAGGAAAGGCAATCAGTGAGCATGGAAAAAGCAAGCAGCAACCTGTGGGCTGAACAATGAAGCCAAGACAGTGAGACAAACCTGCAGTTCTTTGTATGGACACTTGAAGCTGGCTCCAAAACTAACCAAGCGTGAAGTCACCCATTGGTTTGTGTACAGTCACTTATTGGTTTGTGTAAAGTCGTCGTCATCTGGGTTTTTATGAACCACAAGTGCTCATATTTGGATGAGCAAGAGAGAGCAGGAGAAAGCGGTGATTTGACTCAATCTGACTGAGACCCTGAGGACACTTAATTTGCCCACAAATAGTGGAAACCTGACTGCACTCCAGGCCTGTCAATCAAACCAGACACACCCACAAACATACCTCTCTTTGAGGCTTATTATCTAATTAATTATGGAGTTATTTGGACTGCCAGAACATTGATCAGACGGTGTGAGTAGCAAATGACACCATAATGACTTGTGGAAATTTTTTTATTGACTTTGTGTCTCATGAAAGAAGTTTAAGTCGAATGAAGTCAGAGATTTTTTTTGGAGCCAACACCTAGTGGCCATCGGTGGTATACAGTTAAAGGCTTTGCATCTGAAATAACTATCATCTAACTATTCAGACCCGGAAACTACGTCCACTTTTATGTACAGCCTATGGTCGATCTCCATGTGACAAGTATAAATATTGATGATCTGTTATCATTTTAAAAAGAGTCCATTCATATTCATTAATAGATTGAAATATCGAGTGATTTATTCATTGTTTATTTAATCTATTTTTGTGTTCAAAATTAATTCATTATTGTTTTATCAATCATCCGCTAAGTAGCCTGATCAACTATCCTGAGATGATTGCTTTTGTCTTCGCCTGTAAACCCGGGGAATTCGCGGTTCTCCTCAATCCAGTAAATGCGTTCATTGAGGAGACATCACCACATCACTCTTGTTATTATTTCAGGGGCATAACATCCACAGACCCACATGTAAACATTTTAAGTGTAGCTGTTACCATAATGGCAGTGCCTGAGTCTGCCTAAGGCCATGTTAATCAAAAATCAGGTAAAGAGATAAAGCATGGGTGGAGCTGAGGCTGGTGGGTTGAAGCCTGGTTGCTGAAACCAACAGGAGGAGAGTCTCTGACTGCATGGCTCTGGCTGAAACTTACAAGTATCAAGTTATACAAGTCAATTGCTACCTATCACTTGGAGTGGCCATGCCTTAACTATGCATCACTTATAGATTATAGATAGATATATATATATATATATATATATATATATATATATAGATAGATAGATAGATAGATAGATAGATAGATAGATAGATAGATAGATAGATAGATAGATAGATAGATTATATATATATATATATATATATATATATATATATATATATATATATATATACACACACACACACACACACACACACACACACACACACACACACACACACACACACACACACACACACACACACACACACACACACATACATACATACTTTATTCATCCCTCAGGGGGAAATGTTTATGTTAAGGGAAAAAATATTGAATATAATAAAGAAAATGCACATTTTATACAATAAAATATAATTATATTAAATGAACTAAACTAAACAACAATGCAATGAATTAGAACAAAACAACAGACAAAACAGCAGTGCAAGGATGTCATTGTTGTGATGGATTTGGTGAGGGGTTAGTTATTGTACAGTCTTATTGCAGTGGGCAGGAATGATCTCCTGTATCAGGAACGATCTCCTGTATCAACAATGATCTCCTGGATCAGGAACGATCTCCTGTATCAGGAACGATCTCCTGTATCTGGAACGATCTCCTGTATCTGGAACGATCTCCTGCATCAGGAGGGATCTCCTGTGTCAAGAACAATCTCCTGTATCAGGACTGATCTCCTGCATCAGGACTGATCTCCTGTATCAGGACTGATCTCCTGCATCAGGAGGGATCTCCTGCATCAGGAACGATCTCCTGTATCAGGAACGATCTCCTGTATCAGGACCGATCTCCTGCATCAGGAGGGATCTCCTGTGTCAGGAACAATCTCCTGTATCAGGACTGATCTCCTGCATCAGGAGGGATCTCCTGTGTCAAGAACAATCTCCTGTATCAGGACTGATCTCCTGCATCAGGAGGGATCTCCTGCATCAGGAACGATCTCCTGTATCAGGAACAATCTCCTGTATCAGGAACGATCTCCTGTATCAGGACCGATCTCCTGCATCAGGAACAATCTCCTGTATCAGGACTGATCTCTTGCGTCAGGAGGGATCTCCTGTGTCAGGAACGATCTCCTGTATCAGGACTGATCTCTTGCGTCAGGAGGGATCTCCTGTGTCAGGAACGATCTCCTGTATCAGGACTAATCTCCTGCATCAGGAACGATCTCCTGTATCAGGAGTGATCTCCTGTATCAGGAATGATCTCCTGTATCAGGACTGATCTCTTGGTCAATGATCTCCTGTATCAGGAACGATCTCCTGTATCTGGAATGATCTCCTGTATCAGGAATGATCTCCTGTATCTGGAATGATCTCCTGTATCAGGAATGATCTCCTGTGTCTGTCCTTGTGACAGCGGAGCTGGAGGAGTCTATTGGAGAAAGTGCTCCGCTGTCCCTGCAGCAGGTGGTGGAGAGACAAGATGAATGAGAGACACAAAAATGCATTCCTTTGTACACACTAAAACCATTTTTCTTCCCATGCTAAAGGTCAGGTCTGCTGTAAAGGTGAGTATTTTATTAGAGGGGTCTGTGAGGATTGACACTTTTGGAATCAACTTGAAGTGACGACTTGACTCAGCACCAGAGTTTGTCTCTTGCCTGTCCAGCTTTAAAAAGCAGAGGGACACTGGCTAGCAAACCAGACAGTTTACCGAGACCAAAACAGAGCTTCAGAGTGAATATACAATACATTCATCAGGTGAATGAAGTTGGACTCCAAATGAATGTCAATGCTTGCAAGTGTAATGCTAGAAGTTTGCTTTTATGTCTTGGATGTATGCCATTTTTTGCAAACATGCTGACAATAATATTGAGGTGTTAAAATGTCAGTGGTGGAAAAAAACTGCTTTATTTATGTCTTTTTAATCAACAAACAGGCAGCTCTCTGCAAATGTTGCCTTCAGGATTAATTTCTGCTGTAAATATAAATTATGTAATGTTAAATTGGTGAACCACAAAAATGCAACATTGCTCAATCACAGCGCAAGACTGAACAAAGTCAGCCCGAGCCCATGAATCAAAACAACAAGCACAGGTAAGAGTTGGAAGTAACACAGAAATCTTACAGTTTATATAACCATGTTTAATGTGTCGGCAGGAGGGTGAGGAAGCTGCTGAGCCCGGCAGGTGAACCGCTGCACTTGATAAATATTTAGGTGTTTCCAGGGATCAGTAGTGTCAGATGTCCATCATCATCGGGGTATTCGGCTGCGTGCAACAAGATGAGGGAGAATGCACGTATACAACATGCAGCCACGCACGCATACATGATCTTCCTCACGAAACCAAGGCATGCCACAGAACACCTGACAGGTGCAGGCGTGGTCTGCTGCAAGACACGCTATCTTGACACGCTAACTCATTCTTAAATCGGAGTTGCATGCCTGAGGCTCAGTGCTAAGCATCCTAGTTTACTCTCCGAAGCCTGTTCCTCTTCCAGTACTTGTCTCTGGGCACACCCTCTTCCGATTGTAGTCCGACTTCTGTCACTGTTCACAATGGAACTGCTAAGAGGCCTGAGAGTCGGAGCTTGTCTGATGAGTAATGGAACTATTAGCTGTGTCAAAAACATGCCTCCAATCCCATGATCAGTATGTTTTATCTGTTGTCCTGCAGGAGTCTGTTCCAGAAGCCACTGCACGGGGCCTTTTCAGACACCCTGATCCCTTAATCAAGACCTGGCATTACAACAGTGTGTTTATCAGAAGAAGCTGTATACACACCGCAACTGGCTCCGGTGTGTTTTACAGTTTCTTTGCAGACTCCTCTCGGCCACATGTGCGAGCTCACTGCACCTCAGTGTACAAATATATGGCTATAAATGTAAAAGAGCTACATATTTTGCAGCCGCAGCCACGAGCACTACATTTCCAGATTTTCTAATGCTTAAAAAAAAAAAAAAAAGGCATGATTTATTGAATGACATGATTCGATATTCCACAGTAGTGCTTTCTGGCAGATCTAACACGGAAACAATTTCCCATCTGACAGGAATGCATATCAAACAACAGAAAAGTTGCACTTGATTGGCATCGTTACGGCAGAATTGGATAGAAAAATGGGAGAAGGTGGATTAATGGCAACACACTGTGTAAACTCCCTTGGCCCGAGGCAATCGGTCTCTACACACCTTGGCTTCCTCTGTCATTTACAAGCTGTTCACATGCACGCAGCAGAGCCAAGAGTGTGAAAAACCGGATCGGCGGGTCCATAGCGCTTGTCTTTTGGGAAAATTGTCTCCGGTTGTAGAGTTGCCTTGCGTGAGGACAACAGCTTCATCTTTTTTAGTTGACCTCCGGATCTGCCCTGTGGCACCAGCACTTTTACAACATGCTTTTTATTCAATTTTTACCTGCTTAGGGGCATACAAATTCTAAATGACAGGTGCAAACATATGTGCCACTGACTAACTACCTGGAACATCTTGCAGATGTTGACAGATCTTAAGACAGATGCATCTCTGCAGTGATCAGTAACCTTCAATAAATGGCAGTGAAATCTGGAAAAAAAAAAAAAAAAAGAAGGTACATACTTACATAGGTATGTTGCTAGGACAACAGGATGTCAAAATAAATTAAGTTTTAGCAAGGGCTTTTATAAACTATGAATCCACGGCTGTCCTTAAAGCTCTTCTAATCAATATTTTTAGATTAACAATTTCTATCTGTAACTTGATAGTTATGGTACATACAAGTTCATCATAACATCTATTAGCCTATTTCACAATGTGACCAGTGTTTACAGAGATGTGTGTGTAAGAGGAACACTGATTCATGTTTGGAAACTGTTCTCACATCTGCCACTACACAAACTCACCCTGTCAATCATTTCCCTGTCAGCAACATAATAGCAGCATTTTACACTGGCTTGTTTTATGATTTAAGAAAATAACAATATTGCTTTAATGACGTCTGTTCCAACCGTCCTCACATTCTTCAAAACACATGCAAGTTGTAACATCTCCTGTCAACAGTGTTGCTGCAGCTCTGCAGTGGCAGTTAATCCCCTACATGTGCTTTCCAATTACTTGTTGTTTAAAGTTGAGAGGTTTGGGGCCAAACCACAGCTGGATGACACGCAGACAAAACTCTAAATCAACTGATGGCACTCATGTGGGCAAAAGATCTGCTTCTGACCTGAAGGGTTCAGTGTCAGTACAAATCACTTTGATTGTCACACACACACACACACACACACACACACACACACACACACACACACACACACACACACACACACAAAACTGTTGTTTTTGGCGCCAGCAGATTGGGATTTCTGGCACGCTAGTGGTATCTACAATGGTGGGATTTCCAAGTGGCCTGCTTTGGAAAACAGGCTGTTAATTCAATTACAACTTGGCAAACAGCGTGCAGACACCAGTAGCATTACAAAACGACTCCCACTATAACAAAGGTCTTGCTTAGACAGCAGTTGCCTGGAACTGGCTGGAAAGTGGCATGAAGACCAGAGTCTGACTTTTAATTTGTTATTTAACAGTTATTTAACCAGCAGCAGCTTATTTACACATACTGTGGGTACGGAAAGTATTCAGATCCCTTTAAATGTTTCACTCTTTGTTTCATTGCAGCCATTTGCTAAAATCAAAAAAGTTCATTTTATTTCTCATTAATGTACACTCAGTACCCCATCTTGACAGAAAAAAACAGAAATGTAGAAATTTGTGCAAATTTATTAAAAAAGAAAAACTGAAATATCACATGGTCATAAGTATTCAGACCCTTTGCTCAGTATTGAGTAGAAGCACCCTTTTGAGCGAGTACAGCCATGAGTCTTCTTGGGAATGATGCAACAAGCTTTTCACACCTGGATTTGGGGATCCTCTGCCATTCTTCCTTGCAGATCCTCTCCAGTTCCATCAGGTTGGATGGTGAACGTTGGTGGACAGCCATTTTCAGGTCTCTCCAGAGATGCTCAATTGGGTTTAGGTCAGGGCTCTGGCTGGGCCAGTCAAGAATGATCACACAGTTGTTCCGAAGCCACTCCTTTGTTATTTTAGCTGTGTGCTCAGGGTCATTGTCTTGTTGGAAGGTGAACCTTCGGCCCAGTCTGAGGTCCAGAGCACTCTGGAAGAGGTTTTCTTCCAGGATATCTCTGTATTTGGCCGCATTCATCTTTCCTTCAATTGCAACCAGTCGTCTTGTCCCTGCAGCTGAAAAACACCCCCATAGCATGATGCTGCCACCACCATGTTTCACTGTTGGGATTGTATTGGGCAGGTGATGAGCAGTGCCTGGTTTTCTCCACACATACCGCTTAGAATTAACGCCAAAAAGTTCAATCTTGGTCTCATCAGACCAGAGAATCTTATTTCTCATAGTCTGGGAGTCCTTCATGTGTTTTTTGGCAAACTCTATGCGGGCTTTCATATGTCTTGCACTGAGGAGAGGCTTCCGTCGGGCCACTCTGCCATAAAGCCCCGACTGGTGGAGGGCTGCAGTGATAGTTGACTTTGTGGAACTTTCTCCCATCTCCCTACTGCATCTCTGGAGCTCAGCCACAGTGATCTTTGGGTTCTTCTTTACCTCTCTCACCAAGGCTCTTTTCCCACGATTGCTCAGTTTGGCTGGACGGCCAGGTCTAGGAAGAGTTCTGGTCGTCCCAAACTTCTTCCATTTAAGGATTATGGAGGCCACTGTGCTCTTAGGAACCTTGAGTGCTGCAGAAATTATTTTGTAACCTTGGCCAGATCTGTGCCTTGCCACAATTCTGTCCCTGAGCTCCTTGGACAGTTCCTTCGACCTCATGATTCTCATTTGCTCTGACATGCACTGTGAGCTGTAAGGTCTTATATAGACAGGTGTGTGCCTTTCCTAATCAAGTCCAATCAGTTTAATTAAACACAGCTGGACTCCAATGAAGGAGTAGAACCATCTCAAGGAGGATCAGAAGAAATGGACAGCATGTGAGTTAAATATGAGTGTCACAGCAAAGGGTCTGAATACTTATGACCATGTGATATTTTTCTTTTTTAATAAATTTGCACAAATTTCTACATTTCTGTTTTTTTCTGTCAAGATGGGGTGCTGAGTGTACATTAATGAGAAATAAAATGAACTTTTTTGATTTTAGCAAATGGCTGCAATGAAACAAAGAGTGAAAAATTTAAAGGGGTCTGAATACTTTCTGTACCCACTGTATGCAGATGGAGATGTTGATGTAGATGCCGGGAGCATATGTTTTTCCATGATTTTCTTTTTCTGCCATTTCATTTACCACTTTTTCAGCATGCAGCAATGTTAAATATTACTGAATGTGCTGAGTGTGTTTTTTTTTCTTTGTTAGGCAGTGTGAAAATCCTCCAGCAGAGACGTAATATATATTTATGGACTCCTTCAGTGACTTTATGTTTTCAAATTTGTATCAACCTTACCTCACTGTCACGATAATTAAAACACAATATAAGAAATAAGTAAACAGGGATACTGTGAATTTGACAGCTCCTTGCTGCAAAAACTGAGCTCAGCAGTGCTGTTGTGTTTTTTTTCTCCATTATTTTTACAGGTTATGCATTTAATGCAAATAAAATACAACCGTTAGAAAGTCATACATTTGCTTTGAATCTGTACCTGAATAAATATGCAGGATTCTGCATCTTTGAACACCCACGCTGAAAGCCAACGCCAACCAGCCAGGTTTCCAGAAGGAGTCCAGTTGCATTTTCAGGCACTGTTAAACTGCGATCAACACTGTTACATTATCTGTAGATGTGCAAGCATGGCATTTTTTATATTCTTATTATTTCACAATGTGTGAGAGAAAACTAAAGCCAACTCAGTTTTCCCATGACCGGCTAAAATAATAAAATATTGAGATTGAGATTTGGTTCCGTGAGTTTATAGGTGCAGGACGGGAACATGATTTAACTGATTTAAAACAAACAAAAAGTTTACTTTCCTCTTCAAAAAAACAGCGCAACGTGGACATTTGATGATAAACTGAAACTACTTTGAAATTTCAAGGTACAAAGAGTCATCACCAACTATAAAAAGTTAACACATCACTGCAAAGTTTGGAAAGCAATAAAAGCAGACAACATTAGCTGGACTGACGGACTGGACAGGGGTCAAAGTTATCAGCCAAGAGTCGGTGGAAGTCCAGAGAAAGATTAAAGAGGACATTCACATCCGACCCAAGAGGCCAGGGTCATATTCTTCCCCTCACAAACGACAACCCGTCATCACATGACCAAAGACCTGTACTTGGTATCGAGGTCGTGTGATGACACCTGAGCATGTTGTGGATTCACATAAAGAAATCTGAGTTTGCCTCA
The DNA here is from genome assembly GCF_029030835.1 of Brachyistius frenatus. NCBI lineage: Eukaryota > Metazoa > Chordata > Actinopteri > Embiotocidae > Brachyistius > Brachyistius frenatus. The sequence continues at coordinate 2,774,046 of NW_027210608.1, forward strand.
CACTTTTAACAACAGGTCGTGGGTCAATGGTATTCTCAGCTGGACATAATGACACGGAGGCTGCAGCGCTGTATCACATCAAAACGTGTAATACACACATCGGTCCTCGTTGTTTAACCCGTGTAGTGTTTTGTAATGTTACTTGATGTGTGAAGCGTTACTTACCTAAAATGACTTATTGTGACCCAAACCATGATCTTCCCCCAACCCCAGCCACGTGGTTATTAGGGCCTTACTTTTCACGCCTCGGCGAAGCAAAACATGGCACTGAGTCCTCTAGTGGACTGAGAGGTCAAAACACTTTGGTGTGAACACAGTATCATGGTTTGTTAATCTGTTTACAAATACATCTACCTTCTTTGTTTTTCTAATCTCCAATGACTTTTTTTTTTTAGCCTGTGTAGCCATATATTTTGAAAACAATAAAAACTATATCAAATTGTAAGCACATTTAAAGTCTCTACATATTTTACGTCATGAGGCAAAAGTTTTTTTTTTTTAGTTTTCTAGTTTTTTGTTCTGTTTGTTTTGTTGTTCAGTTTATCTACAAACATACTGGGTCCACAGTGACGGTAGGAGAGGTGCATGAGCAAAATGTTGACGTGATGTTGAAGCATCAAGTACGCTGGTGTTTTAGAACTATTTTGGTTGCTACGGTAATAAAAGCAATTTTTCACATCCCACTGTACTCTGCATGTGCTGGTATGAGTACATGGCTGCTGATGAACCTTCCTCAACAAGTACGCAGACTGAAGGTGAAACAGGACTTGTCAGGCTGGGATAAGGCAGGAAACGTTCCTCTGATAAAAATGTTTCACAGGCAGTTAAGAAAAAAAGAGTTTTGATTTACAGTCCATCGTGGAAATCGGGGAACATCAATTGGCTGTGGTAGTGTTTCATTGCACGTCTTTGATGAATTTATCCTGAAGGCAAATTGCCATTTTCTCAGGAGTGTGAGCCATACAACTCTTGTTACGAAACTATATTGCACAAATAAAAGGAATCCCCACGGTTAATGGTTTTGCTACAGCAACTCCAGTTATTTTAGGCTCTTTCTTTCTTTCTTTCTTTATTTATCAGCTTTTAAACTAATGCTGTATATGTCTGGCTCTATCTCTCAATTACATTGGTATACATTTACACATGGATTCACATATACACAATACAAATAAACTATACACACACTTAGAACATCTTTATCCTATCAATATTAGTTAAGACACCAACAGAACAGCACCTACTCTGTCATGAAAGTTTGTTAATCTAACAGGAGTTTACAATTAAAGATGGCATTATTTTTTTATACTCACCCTTTGGTTGACTGTAAAATGGGATACGTCCATCATTTTCTGCATATTTTTCTGATGCATAACTGTAAATTATACGTATTTGCTTGCTATTGACATATTTAGCTTTTTGACTGATGGGTGAAAGTTTGTGTTGTGTTTATACTGATGTGTGTTTTGGAAAAAGCTGCCCATTCAGATATTTTGTTCTTAATCCATATATGATACAACACAATACAACACGATATAATATGACATGTTATGAAGGAATATTCTACGGCATAATGCCACTGCAAACCCTGTACAAATGATACTGAAAGAGTAAAAGACTTTCTAGGAGAGACAAAAGAAACTTAGAGCAGCAAATTAATGAATAAATCTTTAATCTCTGAGAATCTGTGAAGAGACTACAACATGTACCTATATGAAGACTATCACCGTCTGTACTACATCATTTTCAAAAGGAACCTGACCCTCATTACCCTACCTGTAACTCAGGTGTCGTGGTTAGATTTCAACAAGAGTAAACAGCCCTCATGCCGGTGCTGTCAGACAGCTCTTCTGCCCTGCAATCGCTAAAGAAAACATATTGTCCTCAATAGAAAAGACAGACAGTCTTCTCAAGAAGCTGCTGTCATTCACAAAAAGTTTTCATTCATCTATGCCTGGGAGTGTCTCCAAGATTGTTTATGTGCTCACTGTGGAGCCTGTAGCTTATTCACACTGATTTGAATGAAAGAAAAACAAGGATATCAGCAAAACTGAAAATAAATGATGATCACTCTGTTCAGTGTATGTTTTAATTATTGTGCATTTTATTAATCAATGACATATGAGACGGCACACAAAGATGATATTTTGTGTATTATTCTGGGTCTATCTCTGCCATCTGTGTTTGCCTAATCATTAACCTCAGAGCAGATTAGCATTATTGTCGGAGTCACTTTCACCTCTTTTCGTGCAAAGGTTCTCCCAAACATGAAAGAACTGTGCAAGTCTCGAACATATGTGCTGATTGCTCGAAAGCAAATGCATGAGTCATGCTGCAGGAAGTGGAATTCAATGCGACATACCTGCACGTTTACTCACTTGTCTTTGTGTACAAGAAACTGAGGCGTATACTTAAGCAAGGACATAGCTGGCACCACACCCATATATGATCATCTTTCGTCTTTATTCCCGTCTATAGTGCCCTCTTCATACACACTGCATGGATTTACATGCACAGGTGTTGTTGTTTTTAAGACATTCTGCATTGCAGTCACAAATATTCCAGTCACTATTTTGCCTTTGCTGTTTATATCTCCCCAACTGTTTGTACATACTTTATGGGATAAATATCTAATCAACATTCAAATTTAAGTGAATAATTTCAGTTTATTGCAACTTATTTGACTAGTTTTGGCCAGAATGTCTATCACTTATAACACTGTTCTGACCAAAACAATCCCTTTGATCTGGGAACATGGCAGAACCAAAAATTAGCTTTTGATGGAACGAGCATGATATGAATCTTCTCATTTAGTTCTATTTTCCACAATTTGAAAACATTCCTCCATTGACAGCTGGCGAAATAGCCACTGAATGAATGATAAACAACCCAATGAAACCTGCAACTTACGACATCTCGTGCAAACTCATACATTGTTGTGTGACACCGTCAGTCCATTGCTCCAACCTACAACTGAATATCTTGTGTCATGGTTGCCCAATTACACAATGGGTTGTCTCATTGTGTCGTGACAGAAAGTGAGTCGACAGTAAAGGTTTAATCATGTGTGAATGACAGTTATGTGTAATATGTTATTTTCTCTGATCGCACGCAGACACCATGATCATTGATCTTGATGTAAGAATCAAGGTCTCTGCCACATTTGCTCTGCACTCAGAAAGGTGATGTCATGGTTCTTAAATGACAAACAAATGGACATTAGTTGTGGTAGTGTAATATTAACACCACATACCCATAAAATACTAACTAAATTCAAAATACATCAAGACAGCATTGCCTGTATTGAGCCACTGTGCAAAGTTGAACAGCGCTGACCTTTGACCCTCAAGTCAGAGAGCCAGCCAGGAGATAGCATGTACTGCAGCTATCCTTCCATAATAGGTACTCTTGCATGCAATTGGGAAATACTACTTCATAAAGCTCCACCTTGAACTTTAACCTTCTTGGTCATATCTGTTTCGATCCATAGTGCGACATGAAGTAAAAGGAAAAAGGATACATCTTGGAACAAGTGCTACACTTAACGTTACACTTCTTTTCAATGTCTCTTCTTCCTTTTGCAAATTGCAACTAGGCGAAATGCATACAAGTGCTGAACAGAAAGTTCAGACACTGCTTGTGTTGCACACAGACAGCGCACAGGAGCGTGACATGCACTGAGCACTGAGAAGCCATAACCATCATGAGTAAGAACTCCAGGTTTCATCGCTTGATCCAAATCAGCACTTAAGTTACACATGATTTTGTAATCAGTGGTCCATGTCCGTTGGCAATTTCTTTATCCACCTGAAACTTGAGCAGAGAGTGCACATCAGTTTGTGACAAATTATTAGGAAACAGAAAGAAGTATCTCTCGTAAAAGCTTATGTCACTCAAAACACATCTCCAGGCTCATTACTTCATTGCCACGAGCTTCCTGAAGCATTTCAAGGGTCTCTGTTACCGATCTCCAGAGTTTGACACAATATTTTATTTCCTCCCTCTGTTCATGTCCATGGAGGAATCACAACCAGACCATGGCTCCCAAAAGCGTGTGTCACTCAGGTGCTGATTTAGATCTAGTGATGAAACTTGGAGTTCTTACTCATGAAGGTTATAGCTTCTCTGTGCTCAGTGCATGCTGCCGTGCACCATTTGCATGCAACAGGAGCAATCGCCGAACTTGGTGATCCACCCTGATACTGCAAATTACGACCGGATGCAGTAGGACATCCTGGTATTTTTGGCGTACTGTATTTCACATACTATTGTATGTATTGAGGCACACCAAATCTTGGGTATTGGAATGCACAGAGAGTCATTACTTCAACCAAAGCAGGAGAGATACAATGAATATTAACACAGACTGAGTAACATCTTTATTTATCAGCTACAGCTGTGATATTCACCTTTTCTGCTGATATCAGAACTGGGTCAGCTGCTTGCTTTACAACAAAAGGTCCAGTGTTCCACTGATACATTAAATAACACACAACTACATACTGACACTTTACTTTATTGATATCACCGGAAAGCAGCTGACAGACCCAACAGCCTGCCAATGGGCTTTGAAATCTCAGTACTACTGTAAATGTACAAGATGAGTTAACAAACTGTATTATTTCAATGCAGCAAGTGAGTCTGTAACATGAGAACCCAGAACAATCTCATGCAGTACAAATCAACATCAAAGCCATGCAATCTGACACTAAAGAGCTACAGCACAATCATGGAGGCAGTTTTTTTTTTTTTTTTTTTACAATTATGATTGCTCATAAAGCTGAGAACTGGCTCGAGATCAAATCCGAATCATTCCTCAGCTGACAGGTGGGGTAATGGGCTGTTGGCAGATCTATTTGTAACCTCATTTGATGTGGCACTGCAGGGCAGACTGTGTGAACACTGTCTTGTCACCACATGCGACTCGACATCAGAGATAGTCCTCTCTTCCCTGATCCAAACGATATTGTCAAATGTGATTTTCACATCAGTCGTTAGTGATCATTGTTTTTTTTATGAGGCATGATAGATTAAAAGCAGGTCTGCAGATTGTGGATTGTGTGTCTTCTTTTTGTAAACATGCAAAGCAGAACAGTAAAAATAGACGAGAAGAGCAAATGTTTTGTCGGTGGTTTTGAGATGCTCACATCCCAGAGATGGGTGGATGACAAGCCGCGCTGCCCTGCAGGGATCAAAATTTATCTAAGCCAGGTTACACCCATTGGCAACAAAAAAAAAACTAGACTCGTCTCTCTGCCATTCTCACACACACGCATCAATAAACTCCACACACACACACACACACACACACAAACAAGCACTGAGACATATACATAAGCCAGGTGTGGCAGGTCCTTCAGTAGTTTCTGTCGTGCCTCTTTCATTCCCATATCATGATCACCAGCGTTAATCTCCTGCTGTGTGAGGTCTGCGAGTTAACAAGATGTTGGATTACTGCCTTTACTTATCACACATGCCAGCACGGCACACAGCAGCTGGCACTGTGAGCGCACTTCTTCACTTTTTATCTGCCTCTTCCTGGATTGCATAACAGAAGTGTGTTTTTTGCTCACTTTTCCTTTGTTTTTTTAATCACCGTGCCAATAAATCTCACATGTCACCACTGCAACTAACTTCAAAATGTGTGAATGTTAACATACACACAAACATAAGATTTCCAGCCATATGTGTTGGCCCACATGCATGTCTCTTTATCCACCTCCTTGTCACTCATTGTTTTGCATAGAAAGAGCCTGTTGAGACACAGAGGGATCAGATGTTGGAGTGCTTCACAACACACATATTAAATCTATTCCCACTGGTACAAAAGGAGGACCAGTGGCTGCGTAATTTACACCACTGTCCAGCGGCTATGTCAGCGCTATCAGCCACAGTGTCGTCATCCTGCCTCTTTTCTCCCACTGCGTGTAATGAATCCAATGTGTGTGAGCCCTGGCATGCACAAATGATTAACTGGTGGCAAAGAGAACTGATTAAGGAGATAAAACTTGGCACACAATAGCCTCAGTGCTACACGTGTACCTGCACAACTAGAGCGTCCTCACGCGAGGGAATTATTCGTCTCTGCTGATCATTCTGGATTCTGATACTCTTAAAGTGGGTAATAACTGTGATGTGAGTGTTTTTTTTTACCTTATTTGCCATCAGGATGAAGATATCTCAGTTGTTGTATGTGGCTGGTAACAATTGTTGAAATCCCATGGGCTTCAAACATCTTAAATGCTGTTCTCCATCACATAGTGACAATTTGGCAACAATCACAATGGATCTGGACATATAAAGTTGCAGAATACTGAATTATGCCATTAAAACTAATAAATGCAGACTGAACTCAGCCATGTGAGTAAATGAACTGAAATCAACAGCTTTTATTTATGCAAATTACCACAGATGACAAGATATTTCCGGTTTTCCTCCACCATCCTGGTGTTACTGTCTTAACTGGACTGAACAATCGTTTTACTGAGCTTCTCCTGGGTCAGCAGTCTATAATAAAATCATACATAAAAACATATACATATGAGGTTGTTTTTTTTTGTGATTTAAAGAGATCTATACAGGTGTTGTGTTTTTCCTCTGTGGGGTGCACAATCGCATCCTAATGGTACTTTTGCATCTTGCCTGGTGACCAGACACTGCCATACGCTTATCAAGTTCTTGTGTTGTAATATGAGCAGCAAAACAGTTAACCTGTCTGTCTACATATTTCATATTTTCTTCAACTACAGAGAAATTTCACAGGGATTTCAGAGAAAAAAGACACCTCCCAGGAAAAACAAGTCTCTCATTCAGTCTGCAACAATCTATGAAGTGTTCAGTAAAAGACTAATGTTCTTAAAGCACAGCCTGTACAGGAGATCTGCTTTTGTAGGTCCATGGTTGTTCTTTAGTTTTTCAGTTGCCTAAACTGAACCATACTTTGATAATAGTAGATCACAATGGGCTCATATAGATCATTTTGGACTTTATCTGTGAGGACCTGATGTTTGGATCATAGCAAAGATATCATGACAGTGTTGTTTCCACAAATAGCTAAGCCCAGAAAACTTCTTTTTTAGTTTTACTTTTGTGGTACTCAGGGAGGGATAACATGCAACAGGCCACATCTAAGGACATCTAAGCGTGTCAGCTCACATTGCACAAATGTACCGTTGGCCCATAATGCATAAGCGCAAACGTTTTTCTTCCCTTTCTCAATTTTTTTTTTTTTTTTTTTTTTTTTTTACACAACTTTGCGTGCTGCCTAAAAAAACGGCCGATGATTGTTTTGATAGAAAAGGGTGACCGATACCTCCCACTGGTCTTTCTGTACACAACCTCCCGACCCTTGGCTCTGTCCGAGCAAACACAGTCTGCACGCAATGCACAATGATTAATCCGTAGATCGTCTATTGAGGGAGGAATCCCTCAGTGGGCAAAAAAGTTGGCCCAGTTTCCCGGCAACATCTATAGGTCTTCACTGCTGCTCCATCGACTTTCTGCCTTTTTGCTCTATTTGTCAAGCATACACGTTTTTATTGTTTTCTTCAAATACCGTGTACCAAGAAGGAATAGTTTAAAATTCCATCATGGATATGAGGGCATGATTTTTTTTTTTTTCTGAGAAAATTGAATACCTGTTGCATGTTGTCTGCTGATGGTCAAGAAAATGAATATGATAATGCCATCCAACTATTGCAATATTACTTCTGTCTCAACAAGCAGTTTTCATTCAATTGCAAGCTACATGCATTTAAATAAATAATAATAATATTAAAAGTGGACCAGGTTTTTTACAATTTATCTGCATCAGTCGTTAGAATCACAAATCTTTTACTTTTAGTAAAAGTCGTGCTTAAATCCAAAACGATAGAGGTAGTTTGCTCTCACTAAGGATATGTACAAGAGTTAATATTGAGACTTTTTTCACTGATGCCAATACAGGGCAAGCAAATATCTTGGTCAATTCCTTATGGTTCCCAAAAATGGAGCAGAGTGAGACCTCTTTTCAGAATTCACGCTCTGTGGATTAACCCATAGATGATAGGCTGGTTGACGGGCCCGCTGGTCTGCACTGTAGAGAGAATAAAGGTGGTGGTGGGGGCGACGTGTGTGTGTGTGTGTGTGTGTGTGTGTGTGTGTGTGTGTGTGTGTGTGTGTGTGTGTGTGTGTGTGTGTGTGTGTGCGTGCGTGCGTGTGTAAGGCAGAAGAGGTTAATTTGTGTCATGCGTGACTTGTTTTGCGTGCCAAGCTTATCCATATCTTATTTCTCCATGGGAAACATTAAAAATAAATTAAAGTTGTCTACCTGAACAAATGCCAAGGCAAATATATATACATTGTATGAGCTATAGAGAATTACTGTGATGATAATAATGACACTCTTGATGATGTCTCAAGAATATTATATTCATTAGTACACAAAATTGTAGGTTAAGAGGATCTTTCAAACGATGTATCGAAACAATTCAAAACAAATTAAGCCAGTTTTCCTCGAAAGGAGCATAAATGATCAGGAAACCAATTTAATTAGGCTATTTCTAATATCTCTTTAGAACTGCTTTTTAGAGATGTTCTTATATTGCAAATCTATTTTTAATGTTTAAAGCTGAATTAATCAATATTTTTCTGCAATAGGACAGATAAAAGCTTGCATTCATTTGTTACGGTTAGCGTTTGCAAACCTTGTCTTGCAGGCGCAGAGCAACATTAACATTTATTCTGAGTCCAGCTGCCAGCCACCTGAATATGTTTGTTTGCTAGCTGCTTTACTTCCATCACAGGCTGACGGTGTAAAATGATCAAGATGAGAAAAATATTCTCTCAGAAACACTGCGTGTCTGGCCGGGGTTCGTGCTTCTTTTTTTCTCTTCTTTATCTTGTAGCGTGGGTCATGACTTCACTTTGACACGCTATCTTAAGGGTTTCTCTTTATGATCCCTCCCTCCTTGGCCTTGCCTATTTACGCTCAGTTATGACACCTTCGTGGTCCGCTAGAGAGGGAGAGGTGACAGAAAGATGGATGACCGAGATATTTCCGCACGCAACTATTGTTACTGCCGCGGAGCGCAAATATACTGGCTTGCATAAGGACGGAGGAGGGCTGTAGGGAGGGGAAACCATTAGCTCAGTTACTAAGCTGGTATTCACGCCTGGTGAGGAATGGAAGGTGATCCAGTAATCCCCACCTGCACACACACACACACACACACACACACACACACACACACACACTTAGACGCAGGAAATCTTTGTCTCCCCTCCATGCAAACACACACAGCCTATAGCCCGTGTTTTTTTCTCTCAGGCCTGCTGCAACGTGTTTGTGTTGTGTTCATGGTTGCGTGTGAAAGACATATCAATATGCTTAGCTGATTTCCATGATTACGTGGTGACCCACCCTGACCCTACTATCTATTGATTGTGTCTTCTGTTTTGACCTAAAAGATCAATCTGACTAAATGACAGCGCAATCACCTGTTGATACAGTCATTGACCTTCAGATAAACCTCTTCTATTACTCCCGAAACCATTTTCGGGGAGAGTGAACTTGCAGTAGACTACCAAATGTTTTCACAAGGCTTGAATTTATTGATTTGTGATGGACCTTTTGATGCACTGGACCCTGAGGTTAACTGTCCACATTTGTTTAATACTGATAAGCAGCTTAAATAGCTAGAACAATAGCATAAAATCAATTTGAAAATCTGCACTACATGGGTGTTTTTTTTCTAAATAAAATAAAAACAAAAACAAAATTACATTAAAAGCTGTGGTTGCATTTTAAAGACAGCTACAATGTTTACTTGTGCTCTGCAGTGTTTTATTCAAATCAGTCATTACAGTGGGCTGTTTCAACACTATTCCCCAGCTGACCTGTTTATTCAGTTCACATTTCTACTGATTATAAAAAAAAAACAATGGTGTCATTTGTGTCCATCCTCTTGTAAAAATCCTAAACCACCATCATTTTTAAGTCTCATGTGATGTAGTATGAGAAGCGTCTTCCAGGAAGTTTCACATCAAGTGGCCAGAATTAGATCCCTTCTCTTTGACAGTTTGGTGACTGAACTTGTCTGTAGTACACTTATTGGTACAACAGCTGGGTTCAAGTACCTTTTTGAGGTACTTGTACTTGAATATGTCCTTTTTATAGTTATAAAGTCTACTCTATGCCACATTTCATTTCCTGCTTACCTTTTACAGCTGTACTTTTCAGATTACGACTTTAGATTAACACTGAGAAACTGTAAATAAAGTAAAGCTGATGGGGCCATTAACTTTCAATATTTCATATCATATAACTTAGATTAGGTTAGGTTAGGTAGTTACTTTATTAATCCCCGAGGGGAAATTTTTTAAACTTATTAGACAATGTATATTATCAAAAACACTGTTGCTCAACAGATGTTCAAGTTCCAGTCAGGCCGGTGAGCTGCAAATTGCAACCACAACTTAATGAAATAAAAACTTTTATACAATGCATGCAGCAAAGAGATGTTTTACTGTCAAACGAACAACCATCATAGTATATGCAAAAGATAACACAATGTGCACGAGTCTGAGGTGATACAGCAACTTAACTGATGAGCATCTGTGGAGTGTGTGACACAATCATACCGTTTTTAGTTCCACATTCATTCTAATGAACAATTCAGTGAAGGGGATATGCTGTAAATTTGTATTAGGTCATTCATGTGAGGTGTCATGACCTGCAGCCCAAAATAATCCTATTAAGGTTTGCTCAATGGGGCACACGCAAGGCCAGAAGCCCGCTCACTGATGTCCTACTGGTCAAACTATTGTTCCATTTTACAGTGGACCAGCTGTATTATCACATTTATGTTAAACTGATATTTAGCTTTTGAGTTTACAATCATTATAATAGAAGATTAAAGGGGCACTCGACTGATTTCATCACCTATCAGCTGGACTCTAGTCCATTTTAAAATAATTCTCTGACCCATTTTTTTATGGAAGAGCCATATTAACCATTTGAACTATGCCTTTAATTCCTCCATTATCAAAAGGGTAAAAGTACCCTTTTATCTTCAGTAGTTTCAAAGGACACTTCACCAATGGGAAAGTGGCATGAGACTTATGTTGACAGATTATTGAAGGGAAATTCTTTTTTCCCACTTCTTTCACATACATCAGTCAAACAGTCCTGGAGGTAAAGACTCCAACTTGTACAAGAACATTTGTGAAGGGCGGCTGATCAGAGGATTTAAGCAAGTATTCCATTAAATATAATTCAAGCCACACAGAAATTTTAACTGTAAAGAAAGTCATGACTCACATTGATAAGTAACAACACACAGATTGACACTTTGATAATTCATGAACATTGTAAGAAGATGGAAATAACTGCACAAACACAGATTGAATGCATTTCATTGATGGTTTGACATTTTTCCAATACTGTATGCTTTGTTGATAGCTGCCTCTCAGCTGGCACTGATGAAGGCCTGGGTTGTCAGGTTTGGTTGCGCCAACAGAAAACAAAAATTGTTTTGATTGCGCAATATTTGTGAAAATGACTAATTGAAAAAGTATATGTCTAGAAAGAGGTTTATGTAATGTTGAGTGAGTGGGATAAGTTTCTTACCTCTGCCGTTGTGTCTCCAAGGTGTTCAGGCCAAAAGAGTCTCCAGGCCACCTGTACACTACTTCAAGTTTCAGGGAGGTGTTTGATTGAAGAGGGGGTGAAGCATTTATATAAATTCAAGCTGGAGATAATGGACTTGAATGTGATGTATAAAATAGTTTCAAATAAGGATGTTAATATATATTCAAATGTTTTACTATAAATATTTCTACGTATGTCTTTGTTTGTTAGTTTTTAATGGGTTTTGTGGATAAGGGTACCCTTTTGAACTGTTGTTCTTCAGGGAGTCATCAGTAGCAGTCTATAAAAGGCTGCCAGTTTACATCAGGACCTGCCGCTACTGCTAGGACCTCATGTCAACAGGGAGCCACAGCGTGTTAGTTGCACCATTGAGGTTTTTTTTCTTGTGGGTTTTATTTTTGTGGGTTTAATTGTGCTGTGTGTTAATTATGGTGGAATAAAGGCTGTGTTGCTCATCTCTACCTCAAGCCTCCAGCTGCTTTAAACTGCCTTATTTATTTGACGAATGAGGAGGATGTAACATGGTCTGTAAAATAATGCAGACAATCTGAAAGAAGCTCCAAAGGAGGTTTGTTCTCTATCAGCAGGTTTAAAAGTAAGTATTTTTGGTTCCAAAAGCAAACTAAAAAGTACTTGTTAGATGTAAAAAGGAAGTTCTTCTAAAAGATACAATGAGCACATTTTGAAACTGTTTTAGACCCACCATTATTTATTATTTCCATGTTGGGAAGGTTTTATAGCTTTATGACAACTCTGCATTCATTCCTCGACTGATGCTAAATCATGAAAACCACCACAAAGAAAAAAAACAACTCTTGACAGCGGTGGTATGCAAAGAGTGATACTCGCACAGTGAAATGGGGGTACACACCTGCTCTGAAGGTGTGTGCGTGACAGCCTTCGCGTGACTAGAAACGAACAACCTTCACAGTCATTACACCTGCTTTTATGTCCAAGAATTCTTTAAGAGCTAAATGGCTGTGGGCAAAAAAAAAATTCCTCTTTCTTTTTTTTTCAGCTCTGTGAAATGGACACAGGCAAACCAACACCAAATACCTCCAGGCCAACGTGCAGCTCTGCATTCTGATAAGATCCACCACCACTGCTGTCTCTGTGGTCATGTCTACACCGCTGATCACTTCCCGTAGTCACCTGTAATCTCTTTAATCTTTTTAAGAATTAGTAAACTACCTCACCACAGAATCTCTTCCCTGATGCACTTCCAGGCTTCTATATCCTTCCACCACTGCTCCCCTAGTTTTTTCTTAATAGAAAAAGAAAGGTCTCCTACTTTAGCTTTAATTCTTCCATTCACCTGCTCTTTTTCTTGCAGAATACAGCTGATTGTCATGTTGAATAATCTTGTATTTAAGGCCTGGCAGTAGAAAAGAATATAAGCCTAAAAGGGGAACTTATCTAGAAGTATCTGAAGATTTTTTTCCACCTTCCTATATGACATTTACAGCTGCTCCGTCTCCAGTTGTGAATGCTGCTCACCTGTTGTGATCTCACACACACACACACACACACACACACACACACACACACACACACACACACACACACACACACACACACACACACACACACACACACACACACACACACACACACACACACACACACACACACACACACACACACATACTCCTGCAGCCTGAACGCTCAATGAAAACAGCTCTCACCTCGGGTGGTCCACACACAAGTCACATTCATCTTTAATCAGGTTCAATTTCATCTCCGGAGAGCGCTCAACACACACTCGTTGAAAATGCAACAACTGAAGTTTGAACAATGTGCATCAGGATCACTTTAGGTGCTGTTTACAGTGACATGAGTTTATTTGGAGATAGTGTTCTAGATTTCAGATTTATTTAGGTTTATTGCACTGTCAAGTTAACCTGCACACCCACCTCAGTAAATTCCAGTTATATCTGTAACACTGCTCAGAGATTGTTTCTGCATCACACACTGACACAGAAGTACATATATTGCTGCAGCTGTAATGTGACATAAGCAATTATCAGTGGTAATCATGATCTTTAGTTGATGTTTTTTTTTTTACCCTGAACAACCATGAATATCTAATTCAATTCAATTCAATTTTATTTATATTGTGCCAAATCACAACACAGGTTATTTCATGACACTTAACACATTAAAGTCCTTGCAGCAGAACTTTACAGCATTATGGAGAGAAACCTGAAAATTTAACAATTCCCACATAAACCAGGAGGAAAAAACTCTTCTTTAAAGGAGAAATACCTCCAACAGAGGGAAGAAAAAACTCCCTCTTAACAGGAAGAAACGTCCAACAGAACCAGGCTCAGACGTTGGCGGCCATCTGCCATCTGGGGTGAGGGAAGAGCAGAGAGAGAAAAGGACAGCATAGAGATCCAAAACATGAGCTGTTGGTGGGGCCGACAATCACAGAGCAGAGACATGCTGCTCCATGGACGGGACAGCTACAAAAGAAAGAACAGAAACTACGCGAGCGAAGGAACTGTATCAAGAGGCAACAGACAATAAGCAAAAACTATGGGAGAGAAGAAGCATGAAGTTAATAAGATGTAATGGTGAGATATGAGCGTATAGAGAGTGAAAGAGTGAGAGGAAGGAAGCTCAGTGCATAACAAGGTCCCCCAGCAGCCTCGGCCTGTAACAGCATAACTGCAGGATGGGTCAGGTCCACCTGAGCAGCCCTAACTATAAACTTTATCAAAAAGGAAAGTTTTGAGTCTAACCTTAAAGCTAGAGAGGGTTTCTGCCCCTCGAACACAAACTGGGAGCTGGTTCCACAGGAGAGGAGCCTGAAAACTGAAGGCTCTGCCTCCCGTTCTTCTTTTGGAAACTCTGGGAACCACAAGCAGACCAGCATACTGAGAGAGAAGTGCTCTTTCAGGATGATGTGGTTCTATAAGATCTCTAAGATACGATGGAGCCTGGTTATGAAGAGCTTTGTAAATCAGCAGGAGAATATTAAATTATATTCTTCATTTAACAGGAAGCCAATGAAGAGAAGCTAAAACAGAAGAAATATGATCTCTCTTGCTAAATCCCGTCAGTACTCTTGCTGCAGCATTTTGGATCAGCTGCAAGGTTTTCAATGAGTAATTTGGACATCATAACAACAAGGAATTACAATAATCCAGCCTGGAAGTAACACATGCGTGAATGAGCTTTTCTGCATCATGCTGAGCAAGTATTTTCCTGATTTTATTAATATTACATTGATGAAGGAAGGCAGTCCTGGAGATTTACATCATATAGCAGCTAAAGGACAAATCCTCATCAAAGAAAACTCCACGGTTCCTCACAGTGGTGCTGGTGGTCAAGACAATGTCATCAAGAGTAACTAATTGATTAGAGAAGGAGTTTCTGAAGTGTTTAGGACCAAGTACAATATTTGACATGTTGTATCAAAAACTGAGCTTTATTTAACATTTAGGATTCATGATATAAATAATACTATATATATGCTATACATTTAGGGATGTTGGGATATAACAAGTTAGTTTTCATTTGATATATATATATATATATATATTAAATTGGACTATAATATGTTCACGTTAGATACAAATAAAGCAAACTCGTTGTCAGAGGGTAATGAACTTCCTTTTTTTTAACATTTCCAATCAAATGTTTAAAGCTGGCAATTATGTGTTGTTGTTGTTTATTTGTTTGCTTGTTGGAAGAGAAAGTACATCTCAGGAAGTAAACGTGCTCAAATAAGGTACCCCTTTTTTCATTATCCTAATTTATTGTATTGAAACTAATGAATAGTTAATACTTCAGGAGCATTTCTGCCCAGTGACTCCCTGTACTCTTTCCAACCATCCCAGTCTCCACTCTTGGACCCGCTGCGTGACTGGTTAACCTTGTTTCCAGTTTTCGTAACTTGTTTTGCCGTTTGGTGGGTTCTCGCCTGTGTGGCAGCTCAGGCAGTGTTGCATGACTACAATGAATGAAGCCTGAGTGGCAGATTGCATGACTCCAAAGCCCCAAGATCCTCGCATTTACAGAAGCTATAGCGCGCAAATATGTGCACCTTCGTGCACAAGCAAGGGAAAAAAAAAAAAAAGAGTCTCGCGTCCTGCGCTCTTTGTTCTGCTGGTTTAAAACCCTTGTGTCTTTTCCAGAGGCGGCTGCCTTCGCGTGACTTGACCAAGCAGATTTAGGATTGTCCAGAAGACCGAGACCCTCCCCTCTGGACGGCAGCTCCGCTTCTCACGCAACCTGCAGCACCAGAGGCGCAGCGCCCTGGCGCACGGCAAGAGTCCCCGGAGAGTCGACATACAGTCGCGGAGGATCCGGACGGTGCTGAGCCCGGCAAATTTCGCGAAATAAATCAAGAAACAAAAGTTTTACCGACGGACGTAGAAGTCAAAAGTTCCTCATGACCTTATAGTTTCTTTACAGTGGATTACAGTGTTTAACCGGTTTAATGTAAGTCTAAAAACATTAGTATTGACCCTCAATGTGCCAACAGGCATTTTTTTTTTTTTAACCCTAAAGTGCAACAGGTAAATAAATAAAAGATGAATGTCATTTTGGGACCATACCTTACATACAGTAACAGAAGTACTTCACCCTTAAAAGGCAAAGATTCGTTTGACATGTTATCCAAAGGCTATGATGACCCGAAGGTAATAAAAGGATATTTGGTGATAATAAATCTCTCTTCTGCTTATATGCTCAGCTCATTCCCATTCTCATTCTGTTCTCATTCTCATTCCATTCCATAATTCACAGAAAATAAGAAGCACAATCCTACAATAGGTGCTTGTTATTCTTCAAAGATTCAATCCAAATCATAAACGATATTTACCTAAACTTGACACCATCTTTAAAATGGCTGCATCTTAATTGTCGGCTTTAATGGGTCTCTTTTTGTGTTTTGTTGGAATAAGAAATAAAGCTTTCATATTGTAAAGGACATCAGGGATCCACTTTTTGGGATATTGAGTGATGGGGTGTGTCTGAGATTTTTTTGGGGGTATCAAAATAGACATATGATAGTATAGTCAAACATGAAAACACTTGAGTCCTTCCTCCATCCACTCTCATGGCTGTGGTCTGATTCAAACTTCAGAAAAAAAAAATTGAAATATAAGACATAGTTTCAGAGCCTTCAGTGGTTGAGTTTCTCTGAAGATGGACCCAAAGCAGACACATTTCCAGAGAAAATTTACTTCTGGAAGAATTATATCACGATCACGAATCACTACACAAAACATTCAGCATACACCCTTTACCTGAAGGAAATCACATCTTAGAAATCTACAGAATTCTCACATAGTTCAGCCAAGTAAAATGATAAATAATGTAATGAAATTTAATTTCAAATTATAGGAAGGCTATAGGCCTGATGAACTTCCTTTTTGGTGATATAAAATAATAAATAATAATATTTTGATCAAATCTGTTGAAAAGCAGACAAACATGTGGTACGTTTGCCTGTAAAAGCAGATCAAATATTAAATTAGAGGCTACTTTGAAATAAGTAATAGGTATTCACAGAAATACATTTAGAGTTTGAAACATGCAATTCAAATTACAAAAAAGGTGCCTTTAAATCAGAATCAGAGTCAGAATCAGCTTTATTGGCCGGGTATGTTAACACGTACAAGGAATTTAACACCGGTTTTAACTTTTCTCTCAACCTGCAAAAAACTAAAACAGACATAAATAGACATATAAAACATAAATAGACATAATATAAATATTATATTGAATATTTAATATTTAATAAACATATAAATATATACAGCTAAACAATGGTGCAATTGCATCCAGTGCAAAATGGTTATTTATTAGCCCTTAACGGGCTTTGAACGTGAAAAAGCTCTTCTACAAATACCCACTCAGAAATCTGGTGAAAAAAGGTTGAAAAGGGGACACTGAGCAATGGTATTGAACTCATCTACCCTTTCACTCCACGAGTGCAGCCTGATTGCCCCCCTCCCTTCCTCCCTCCGTCCCTCCCTCTCTCCCCAGCATCCTCTTCAAAGGGGAGGTGAGGGTTTGATCACTGGGCTCTCACGCAACTGGTCAATCTTTAACTCCAGCTGAGAACTAACAGGTACAAGCACGCAATGGCATCTGACTGTTTTATCAGGACTTAAACCGGCCTGGGAGGTTGCTGTGGAGGTTGTCACAAACTCCCGTTCTCACCCCAAACCAAGGTTTTTTTTTTTTTATTGCTGCTGGCGCACAAGATCGACTTCAGCAAGCCAAACCTGAAACAAGCTCTACTTGTAGACATGGTGTTGTCCTTTTGTAGTTCAATAACTCATCAGCTCTAGAGGAGATAAGCTTCCTGTCATTTATTCCTTGTAATATAGGAATAGAATAGAATAGAATAGAATACATTTCACACCCCACTGATAAAAGAAAAACTTCTCTAATATCGATTCAAGTTACACCACACAAAATCATAACATTATCTCGGAAAATGATTAGCTGAGACAAATCTGAGTGAGGCATCCGCGAGAGATCAGTCTGCTATCAATGCTGAATGAAAACTCCTCTGCTCTTATCCACAGAATGACCGGACTCAATACTCAACATGAAAGTAATGAATAACAGTGGATTTAGTAATGTAATCAGAGCGATAGATGAGTAAAGTTTCTGTCTCAACAAACACAACATTGGCACAGTTAAAGTCAAATTGCGGAATTTTTTTGATATAAGCACTTGTAATCAACATTATTCTTCACATTTCAGCCAAAATATTGCGCAAAATTGCGTCTACTAATGATTTTAAAAGAACTTGCCGAACAGTAGGTGACGCATTAAGTCGAACACTGTTATCACAGATTAGAAAGTGTTTTATTGCCAAGCGGTGGAAATCACTTGCCTGCGATGGTTATTGTCCATAAACATTCGAACATAAAAACGCATTTTGGATGATACAGACTTGAAACACATGAATTCTGCATTGCTCGGTCTATCACATACTCCACACACGCACGCACGCACACACAAACACACACACCTTTTCTCTTTTCTAAACTTCATTCATGACAAGCTGAGAGAGAGGGAGAGGGTGAGAGAGAGATTACGTCATGAACCGCAGCCAATGGAGCTGTGCAGCACACTATAAAGCAAGAGTCCATTCTCTGTTTTAGGGATATTACGAGAGTAAACTCGACAACAACTCTACCAAACGATATTTTTTTTCTTGTTTGAGAAGTTTTGGGGGGGATAACCACTTTTCTTCCATCACTTTTCTTCTTTTTCTACTTCAGAAAAGGTAAGCTTTATATTTGCATTTAAGTTTAAAATTACAGACCTATTGCAACTAAGATAAAAACAAAGTGTTGAGTGTACATTATTTGAAATAATGACTTTGATCAATATGAATTTGGTATTTGCAGTTAAATTCTTTAATCATCTGGCTTTCTATGAGTCATAGGTAACAGACGTTTTAAGCACACTCATTTCATAGCCCACTACTTTTCATATACTACCACTTTTTAAAAGTGCTGTGCAAGATTTGAACATATACGTCAAATAAACACATGCAATGTTACAGTTCTTGGTTGCTTCAAACTTTTTGGTGCATGTAATCAACATGTTGCACAACACCTCGCCTTCTCATTGCCTGCACTGCTGTCATGCTTTCTCAACAGGTTGTGCAGAAGCCAGAAAAAAAAAGTCATCATGGCACTAATGATACTGCCACTCATTGGCTCACTGTCGGTATCTGAGGGTTTGGTGGCTTTGACGACGGTGTGCGTGGTCTACCTGCTCCTCAAGTCTTTCCACAATATGATTCCTGAGGGGCTTCTGCGACTCCCTGGCCCAAAGCCTTTGCCTATCATTGGGAACGTGCTGGAGGTGGGCAGCAAACCTTACCTGAGTCTCACTGCCATGAGCAAGCGCTACGGCGATGTCTTCCAAATCCAGATTGGCATGCGTCCAGTGGTTGTTCTGAGTGGCAATGAAACTATTCGACAGGCTCTCATCAAACAAGGGGAAGAGTTTGCTGGCAGACCTGACCTGTACAGCTTCCAATTCATCAACAATGGCAAGAGTCTGGCCTTCAGTACGGACCAGGCCGGCGTTTGGCGTGCCCGCAGAAAGCTGGCCTTCAGTGCTCTGCGCTCTTTCGCCACCCTGGAGGGCACGACCCCAGAGTACTCTTGCATTCTGGAGGAGCACATCTGCAAAGAGTCTGATTATCTGATCAAACAGATCAACACTGTCATGAAGTCTGACGGCAGCTTCGACCCTTTCCGCTACATTGTTGTCTCTGTTGCCAATGTGATCTGTGGCATGTGCTTTGGTCGGCGCTACGACCACCACGACCAGGAGCTGTTCAGCTTGGTGAACCTCAGCGATGAGTTCGGACAGGTGGTGGGCAGCGGCAACCCAGCAGACTTCATCCCCATTCTTCAGTTCCTGCCCAGCAAAGCAATGAAGAAGTTTTTCAGTCTCAATGCCCGCTTCAGCGAGTTTGTTCAGAAGATCGTCAACGAGCACTACGCCACCTTTGACAAGGTACACCACAGACTAAATCATTCATGAAATATTATGTACTCCATTCTTCTTTTGACATATTGTTTGCCCTTTAAGTCACTGTGTTCTTAATATTTATTGAGATGGTCCAATGATCTACTTTCAGGACAACATCCGTGACATCACAGACTCGCTCATTGATCACTGCGAGGACAGGAAGCTGGATGAGAATGCCAATGTCCAGATGTCAGATGAGAAGATTGTAGGAATTGTCAATGACTTGTTTGGAGCTGGTAGGTTGAAGTTCTCTTTGTGTTGATTGACCTGATCATATATGACCATGATTGAATAAAAAGTCCTCACAGATGTTTCTCCTCAAGGTTTTGACACCATCTCCACTGCCCTGTCGTGGTCGGTCATGTACTTGGTGGCTTATCCAGAGACACAAGAGAGGCTTTATCAAGAACTGAGTAAGTAGAGTTTTTCACACAAAAGTACTTCCTTGCATATTTCATTTATCTTAGAAAAGCGGCTATGATAAACACTGCATATGGAGGGGTTATTTTGAGTTGTAAAAAGTATTAAAGGAACACACATTTTGATGCTCTTAAAGCAGAATGGTTGATTGTATTCTTTAATCACAGACAGAGTAATGGCTGCAGTCTAGGTACTCATCCTGCACTAATACTCAATGATGTCTTTTCATTTTCAGAGGACAAAGTGGGTCTGGATCGTTCTCCTGTTCTCTCTGATAAAAACAACTTACCGATTCTGGAGGCGTTCATCCTGGAGATGTTTCGCCATTCTTCATTCCTGCCCTTTACTATCCCACACTGGTGAGGTTCATCTCTTTTAGATCTCGGAAAGTACTACAGGTGTTAACAAAAATAAAGTGCTGTTGACATGTTATGTATTACAGAACCACACAAAGATAGACACAAAAACATGCCTATTGCAAGCATAAGACTGTATGTGATTTAAACCTGTAAATACACAATGAGCCGATGCTTTGTTTTTTCTTTTTTAGCACCTCAAAAAACACATCTCTGAATGGCTACTTCATTCCCAAGGACACCTGTGTCTTCATCAATCAGTGGCAGGTCAACCATGATCCGTAAGTTATTTTTTGTAGCGTTTTTTCCTCAACTAAAGCAGAGGAAGGTATTCCTTGCACAAGGGCACCCAGTTTGTAGTTAAAAAGAAAGACCATACCAGTCCTTGTTCCCTTCCCCATATCCAACTTATCCTCAGAGACTAAACCTCTAATTTCTGATGCTTGTAAGGTTTAATTTGAGCAGCTTGTTTTATTTCTTCATTCTCTTCACCTTTCAGTGAGTTGTGGAAAGATCCATCTTCCTTCAACCCAGACCGCTTCCTGAGCGCTGATGGCACTGAGGTCAACAAGATGGAGGGTGAGAAGGTGATGATTTTCGGCATGGGAAAGCGGCGCTGCATCGGTGAGGTCATTGCAAGAAATGAGGTCTACCTCTTCTTGGCAATCATCGTCCAGAAGCTGCACTTTCACACCTTGCCTGGAGAGCCACTGGACATGACCCCAGAGTACGGTCTCACAATGAAGCACAAACGCTGCCACCTCAGAGCCACAATGCGATCGAGGAGTGACGAGTGAAGCTATTTATAATGTCCAACGTATGTCTCAAAAGGAGGTATATTGATTCCAGCACTGTAAAGGTTACAGTCAGGTTAAGAGTCAGTGAAAAAGGCATCTTTCTCAGAATGTAATGCACTGGATGTCACATTTGATCTATAGAGCAAATTAAATCGAATCAAAACGAATGAAGTTTGATTGCAGATTGTCAGACATGTCTCGGTTTGTGTCTGTCGCTGTCATGCTTTTAGTTTAGTAAGAGATATTCCTGCACATTTTGGTGCTTCTCAGTGAAGTATAAGGAGATACCCATTTCTTGCTGTTTTGTCTGGTCATCTAAACTGCTCCCATTTAGAAATTATACATCATACAAAGTCTTTGCTTTGTTCAACTTTGGGACAAACAGTATGTTTTACTGTGCGGACATTACTACGTAAAACACTGCAACCTACATTTTTCTTCTGTGACATAGGGCTCTGAAGTAAAGACATATACCAATCACGTTTTTAAGCTATTTGTATTCCTTTATACTGTGGCTGTAAGACACTGAAGATATATATGTATCCCAAAATGTGATTTTGTGTGTGTATCGAGATTTTTGTATTTTATAAAGTCATTTTTATGATCCCATCATTTGTATATATTTGAGGTGAAATAGTTTTGCTGTACATCAATATGATTTGCCTGGACACCAAAAGAGTTCCAGTGATTTTGGAATATATTAGTAAGCTATACAGTTTTGTATTTCTATCTCTATTGTATGACTGTATGACATGTAAGGGTGTGTAATCGGGGCATTAATCAGCCACGCAAATAAAATATGCTGCAATCATCCTCCTGTTCTTGTTTGCTTGACTTGAAGTAAGACAGTCCCCACCTCACCCCACCCCGCCCCTCCCCGCACACCAGATACACACACACACACACACACACACACACACACACACACACACACACACACACACACACACACACACACACACACACACAAAATACACATATATATTGATGAAGTCAATATCATCAGTGATGTGCAAAAACAGGATATCCAATTCATAATACGTCACATTAACCCTTTTTTTTTTTTAAACCTCAGAGACAGAGAAAAAAATATGACAACAAACCCATGTGGGAGATAAAGGAAGTGACGTTTTCAACCCGGAAGACAGCACAAACCAAACAACAGCCTGGGCTCCGGCTAGCCTTAACATCTTGCGACAAATTTCTCCACAAGGTAAATCTATCTATTGTCGACTGAACATTGTCGGACTGGATATTCAACAATAACAGAGACTGGTTACAAGCAACAGTCCGCTGAGGTTAAAATACACAAACAGCGGACGCAAGCGACGCTAATGATAGCTGGTAAACTAGCCAAACACAGCTCAGCAGTTGTGTATCATCACAATGTTGTGATTTCCCCTCGATCTGGTTTAATCCTGACTTCATATGGAGTTTATAATCAGTGTTATCCTCCACGGTCTCCGGATTTAAATCTACCTCAGACTGGTTCACACGAGACGCGAAACCCCGTTTATACAAACGGTAAGCTCGGCGCATGGTCAAATTAATTAATTTAAGGGCCCAGCATTTGTTTTATATGTTAAAATACATATTAAATATTTATATATATAAACTGTAGTCCAGCGTTTGTTTTATATATTAAAATACATATTAAATATTTATATATATAAACTGTAGTCCAGCGTTTGTTTTATATATTAAAATATATATATATTATATATATATATATATATATATATACATATATAAACTGTAGTCCAGCGTTTGTTTTATATATTAAAATATATATTAAATATTTATATATATAAACTGTAGTCCAGCGTTTGTTTTATATATTAAAATATATAAATATTATATATATATATATATATATATATATATATAAACTGTAGTCCAGCGTTTGTTTTATATATTAAAATATATATTATATATATATATATATATATAAACTGTAGTCCAGCGTTTATTTTATATATTAAAATATATATTCAATTTTTATATATATATATATATAAACTGTAGTCCAGCGTTTGTTTTATATATTAAAATATATATTAAATATTTATATATAAACTGTAGTTCAGCATTTGTTTTATATATTAAAATATATATTAAATATTTATATATATATATATATACATATATAAACTGTAGTCCAGCGTTTGTTTTATATATTAAAATATATATTAAATATTTATATATATATAAACTGTAGTCCAGCGTTTATTTTATATATTAAAATATATATATATATATATATATATATATATATATATATATATACATATATAAACTGTAGTCCAGCGTTTGTTTTATATATTAAAATATATATTAAATATTTATATATATATATATATAAACTGTAGTCCAGCGTTTGTTTTATATATTAAAATATATATTCAATTTTTATATATATATATATATATATATATATATATATATATATATATATATATATATATATAAACTGTAGTCCAGCGTTTGTTTTATATATTAAAATATATATTAAATATTTATATATAAACTGTAGTCCAGCATTTGTTTTATATATTAAAATATATATTAAATATTTAAATATTTATATATATATAAACTGTAGTCCAGCGTTTGTTTTATATATTCATATACATTGTTTTTTCCTTTGGTTTTTCTACATACTGTACAATGAGCAGCGTTTGTTTTATATATTTATTTAGATTCATTTTATTTTGAGTTTCTGCATAGTGTTCAGTGAGTTTATTTATTTATCTTTTTATGGGTTTGTTTGCTTTTTGTTTTGTTCCGTTCAGCGTGCTCTGAAACAGGAAGCATGAATGATGAGGGTTTGGTAATGACAGAGGTCATGAGTCCCAGTTCCTCCAAAGCAACCCCTCCACCAAACTTTGACTGTCCACCTGAGAGGAGTTCATTGTTTTGAGAAGTTTTTCACACGTTTCATTTGCTGTAATTAATTTCCCTCAGAAGATGTGTTCATGCTGTTAGAAAGCCCTCTACACCCTGCCTACAACATCGTTATTGTGACGCATCATTGGATATTTTGCTTTTTTTAAAAGGCCCAAAATCAGTCATGTTTTATTATATTGAGTCAGAAGTTCTGTAGTCAGCGTGTAAAGTGCACATGTTTTAAAATGTTTAAAAAAAAAAAAACTGAACGTGAAAAAGAGAAATTTAAAATGAGAAAAGTGTCTACCAGTGGCGCCACAGCTTTAACATACACCATTAATCCAGCAGAAAAGACACTGTGTGTGTGTGAAGTCCAGACTGTGTTAGTACGACTCGTGAAATCTAAAGAGACACCCTCCACTCAGCTGTAATAAACTGTATTCTTTATGTAAAAAATGTCCCTTTTCTTGTTTGTGTTTCTGAACTACAGGATCACGGTGAGCAGAATGGCAGCAGACTGGTTGGGCAGCGTTGTGTCGATAAACTGTGGGGTGACGCTGGGTGTTTATCAGGGAGAGGTGTCGTCTGTCGATCATGCCAGTCAAACCATCTCACTCAGACAGCCCTTTCACAATGGAGTCAAGTGTCCCGTTCCTGAGGTCACTTTCAGGTCAGCTACCTCTACCTCCTCATCTAACACGTTCACTGGGTTTTCACATTTCTCTTTCGTCAATGTTTTAGCATGTAGAGTCATGTGGAAAAGTCAGTACAATCTGTGTAAATTGAATCCGACACTTTCCTTCGAGTAGAAATGTTACGACAGACACTTCAGTGCTTTTAAATTTGAAAATGTGTGGTAATCATATAAGAATAAATAACTATTCCAGGACATTAGCAGAGTGTCATTTGACCACCAAGTAAGGTCAGTGTTTTTTTTTGTCTTCTAGTGCCATTGATATCAAGGAACTGAAGTTCCTAGGTGTCCAGAACACAGTCAACAAGCCCAGCTCTGGGCAGGGGGCTGCAACAGAAGCCAGCTTCATGTCAGCAGGACGCAATGGCCAGAGTAACAAATCCACCCACTCTCATGCAACAAGCAACAGTTCTCATCCCAACAATGCTCCGATCACCATCCTCCGCAGAGGTAGGTAGATGGATGACCTCGGGTTCAATCACCTACGGCTTTTCATTGGTAGAGACCAAAGTGAGCATATACTGATACTGTTTAGAGTTACATAATGCAGAGTGATAATTAATGTTGTAGAGTTTCACATAATCATTTGTCATTAATTGGACAAAGTTTAGTAACTTGCTGTTTTGTTTGGTTAGAGAGAGGGCATGGGTCAAAATACACAGAAATCTAGTCCCTCCAGTTTAAGGTGGGTCTTTTGCGGAACTAATCCCAACGTCCATTTGAGCACCAACGTAATATTATTATTGTTTTTTTAATTATTGGTTAATAATTGGTTGATTCTCCCCTGTTCTTCTTCTTACCTGGGTTATGTTCATGTTAATTATTCATGTTAAAAGCTGTTAACGATATATCAACTGAAATGTATCAAACATTGGTGACAGATATGTAATGGAGGCAGGATATCTTACAGTAAACATCAAACTTTTTTTGTCCAAAATAGCATCAGTGCATTGAAACAGTGAACTTCACTGCGCATGAAATAATTTCAAATAACTAACTATGAATTAAAAAAAATAAAAACAAAACACAAATAGAACGATTTGTAATTTACCCAAAGCATCTTTTTTTTATATGCTTTGTAAAATACAGTTTTTTATATCAGTGCATGAGCTAACATGCACTCAGATACCGCTATATCTGTGATACGCCAAAATCATGAACATTGTGAACACTGCAGAAACCCTGAATACACAAAGGAATGGCTGAATGTGAGCATCACTTCAAATGGACCCTTGACTTACTACCATTGACTAAACTGTGATCTTTCTAACAGCACCAGTAGCAGATAACAGAATCAGGTTTTGTACTAAATAGCCTGTGAAGTTGACTCCCAACAAAGCACATGCTATTCAAACTTCAACAACTGGAAACTGCCCAAAAAGAGTGTGATTGTGCAGTGTAACACAAGGACAGTCAAAGATTATTTTACCATTGTTGCACAATGTTAAGACAGTTTGACGTAGATTTTCATAAGATAAGAAAGCCCAGTTAATTTGAGACGTTTACTTATTCACTGTGAGGCTGCATTTTCTAGTTGTAAAATCACAGAAGAATGCTATTGTTTCAGAACAATTATTAAGAACAATGTACTACTCTTCTGTTGGAGAGTAGGAAATAAATATTGTTCGATGACTGAAGGAAATGTGACACGCGACACAGCCACATTTTACACAATCACTCTTATAATCCCCTGAAAGTTGTCACTGAGGATCGGCTAAAATTGCAAAGTCACTCATCATCACTGCTTTGATTGTACAAGAGAAATGTTTTTCTGCCTGCAATAAAAGGGAATTCCGCTTTCACAAAGGATCAAATGAATTTTGGGTAAATACAGTTTTCAGATATCAGCTGTACCAAATCAAAAGACTCCACTGCCCCTCCCCAGAGGTTTGCTTTGTCTTTGATGAGTTTCACAGTTCTGTGTTTAGAGTTTGACACTGGAGGCAGGATTTGTGAGATCACAACTACTCTCACATCCGGTCCTGATCCATAAACAAACCAGTGTGATGTGTAAACAGCTTGTTTTGATAACTCGGAATAGATTTTCAGTGAAGTAAGATAACAATTTTATACTGTAGTTGATTTAAAAATAGCTCCATATATAGATAGGCGTAGATCTCATTTTTAAAATATCTAACCGGGTAAATGAATAGTGTACTGCAACAAAACAACATGTCAGATACATATTATTATTCAAAGCAGTCTGTCTTTGCATGTCTGTAAACACGTCTGGAGAATCCTTAATGAATAAATATTGCAATATTTTCCTCTTTGCTATAGTCATCAAATCAAATGGAAAAACCAAAACCAACAGTGTAGCCATCCATCGTCTTTTTTTTCTTTTTCTTTTTTTTTTGACTGCCTGAGCTGCAACTGTATGTACCTCTCAACCCCACGCAAATTAGTTCCTACTGAACAAGTTCATCTTTAAAAGAAATGGCTCAAAAATATTGCATTTCATTTTTTTGAAAGAGCTTAGTATTTTCTTAAAGGAGCTGGGTACTGAATTTTTTTTTGTACAACATTAGTCTTAACAGGCTAAATTATGTATTTCTAGTGTTATTTTCAACGGCAGATTTTTTTTTTTGCCCAATTATCAGAACAGTAGGAGTAACTAAATAAATAAATTCACTACCTATATCCTCACTGGGGTTTAAATATGCTCTTTGCTCAGCTGTTGTGAAGAATTTCAAAGGGAGCAAAATTTAGTTTGATGCAGTTAAGATAATATGAAGTTTTATTTTATTTGTTTAACTGCTCCACTGGTTGAAAGAAATGAATCTCAAATGCCCAAATTAGGAATGCAGTCCAACAGAGTGGCCCAAGCCGAAACACTCTACCGTTGTGAAGCTTATATTATTGTTTATATTACAGCTAAAACTGGACACCTTGTAGTACTGTAGCGCTCTGCAGCTCTACATGGTTTGTAGTGTTTTTAAGCAGATGTCTTGTGTTGACAGTCAATATTAATCGGAGAACTCACTATAACTCCTTCGTTGCTGTTTTTGTAACTGTAACGTATTTATTTCAAAGTTAATAATCATTAGTTCCATAAATTTGCTGCAGTGCTTTTGATATTTTGTACCTTTTCTCTAAAACCTATAAAAACCAATAACTATACATTATTCAGATCTGGCCACCATTGTATCGAGATTGTTATTTTTCTTAATTTCTGTGCACCAGTTTCATATCAGCTCAGTCTCTACTACGTTTTCTGTGATTGACACTGTTTTTTTACTCTCCTCTTTGTTGCGATTTTTTGATAAAAAAAAAATAAATTAGTTTAACGCAGGTGCTGATGTTGATCAAGCAATATAACTTAGAATACTTATTCACAAAAGTTTTTGCATCCCCCTGCTCTATGCCACATGACTGTGCTTCGCAACAGCAACCGTCTCAGAAATGTTTGATCTCACCTCGTATTTTTAAACGATCATTTTAACATCTTTTTTTATTTTTTTTTATTTTTTATTTTTTTAAGCATTTTGTCAATTGAAATCTCCTTTATATCAAAAATGTAGTTCAATAAAAACCTAAATCAACCGTGATAAATTGTGAGCGGAGTCCTGCTGCTCTGACACACGGTGATACTAAAGCACATATCTGTATTCTCCTGTCTCGAGTTGTACATGCAGCTGTATTAGCCTGTGTTACTCAACCTTCCTGATTAGATGAAAGTTAAAAACAGCATTTCCACGAATCAACATCCAATCAGCAGGAAGTCTGCTTGGACAGCTCTGTGGCCTCTGCTGGAATCAGTTAAAGTCAGTTCACTTTCACACTCAGGATCCCCAAACAATGGAGGAGTCAGGGGTCAGGAACTTGGCGAACAGACACTGTGTAATATTCTGCAGCGTGGTCATAAAAACCACCTCCTGTGCATTGAAAATTAAACTTGCACAATAAGAAGTCTTTTTTTTTTTTCCATTTCATTTAACAAGTAAGTCAGTAGGATTCCTAACTTGTTAACACAGTCTCTGCACCTCCCTGTGTGCCACTAGTTCCTATTAAGAAACATGAGCTCACATTATCAAACATTATCTTGCTCCAACAGCCCCCTCCCCCCTCCCCCCA
This sequence comes from Brachyistius frenatus, assembly GCF_029030835.1. NCBI lineage: Eukaryota > Metazoa > Chordata > Actinopteri > Embiotocidae > Brachyistius > Brachyistius frenatus. Next base: position 2,803,422 of record NW_027210608.1, read on the forward strand.
AGATTCCCATAGCGTGCTAAACACTTGTACCAAAGTTCCTCTTTACAATATGTGTGTGACTAAGATCAATAAACATTCCCCCTCCCTCTCCATGTCTGCTCCTAAAAAGAAGGTTATGTAAAGCCTTGGTGCCCTCTTGTCCTTTCTCTCTCTCCCCCATCTCTTCCCCTCACTCACTCCTGGCCAGCACAGGAAACCCCCCTCCCCTCCTCTCCCTTCCCTGACAGGAAGCCATGTTGTCCCAGTGTGCTTGGAAGGCAGAGGCCATATCAATTGTGGAAGCAATGTTTACCTTTTGAGTTGTTTTTTTTAATCTCTAGCTCTCAGGCTGGTGGCCAGGGAGCTACTGCACAAATTGCATGGGGCCAAAGTGCTGAATGGCTTGGGCTGGGCTGGTCCTTTCACACGCAATGCCATGCTCTCAAGAAGCCCCCGGCCACAAAGAGGGGAAAACAGGGTGGGCTGTTGCTTGTACAAGATCAGGGATTCCAGAAATTGTTTCTGAATATCTGCCATTGATCTTTCTGGGAGAGTAGAACGGGAATTTAGAAACGGACTGCTTCTGTGAAGGATGCATAGACCTCCCGAAGCATCATCGTCGAATTCCATCATGTTAAAACAGATCTCATTAAATAGGCATTTTGGAGGAGTAGTTCCAGACTCTGCCCTTATGAAAAGTGTTCCCACAACCAGCATGCTACGCCTCTGCATGGAGAGAAATCATGTCCAGCCTAGGGTTTTTCCCATAAACCTCTGCTTCAGAAAATGTGAAACCTTTATATACCTTGGAAAGATTTTGCTGCACATCCAGGATTTGTTTTGCTTCCCAGTTTGATTACGGACTTCTTCTGTCAACCACACAAAAATGCCTGTGTGTTTTAAAAGCCTTGGCGCAGGCAGGTCAGCTGAAGTTACTGAGGCAGTGAAGAACTTTGCAAATTCATTTCCTCACTTTGGGTTTTCCCAGCTGGTTCGTCACTCTAACCAGAAACAACTCTGATTCTTATATGTAGTAGTTAAGGTAGCTCAGTGTGTCAGCTGTATTACTGTTGAGATCATTGTTGCTGTAATGCCACCACCAACGTCAGCAGCATCCTCATCCAATTGTGACTGAGTGCTGCTGACACACTGAGGTTTGCATGGTTTCATCTCCATTTAGGCTTGAATTTGACATCACATTGCGTTTACCCCCTTGTGATCTATAGTGACGGTGTACTAGTATAAAATATACACCATTCTGTTTATTACTACATTCCTTATCACTCTGATTGATTTATCCTTGCAGTGTACAGTGATACGAGTTTTTATTATGAATGAGATGGCTGAAAATGTAATATTCTCTAGCATGGAATTGCTGTGAAAACCAAAAAATGTGTTGACAAGCAAGGACAATTAAATCCCACAGTCACAGTTTAAGCCCTGTCATATCATATTTCTGCACTTAATGGTGCAATTTTATAATAACCCATATTTCAGTTGTAAATATTCCTGGCCTCTGCACTTGGACAAATTTATGGTGGTAAGTTTGTTTAAATTGAAATCAGTGCGATTCGCTGCCTGTCTGCTTGTTAGTCATTAGTTTGTTTGACTTAGAGCCGTGCCCAGTTCACTCAGATTTTTGATTCACAGAATGAGAAAGCACTTCCTTGTAAATAAATACACTGTCAGCTTGTGGTAATAAGAACGCCAGCTTTTATCTCCATTCACACTGCTATACACACGAACCCACCACCTTCTCCCCGACATGTTGGACCAGTCTCCATAATGCTTTGCTTGCTTCTTATAATTAATTATAATTAGAAAATAGCTTTCCTGTCTTTAAGGAGGAATGAGGCACATTAATTTGAATATTTTTCCACAGCAGTGGTGGAAACGCCACCTTGCTGTTGCGTAAATCTGAAATCAATACTTTTTATCGCTGTATTGATGGTTGTAAGACTGTATTTTTATATTGAGGCAGGTATCAAATTAGCTGGCAGTTAGTTAGCAGCTTTCTATCAACGCCGCTGCACTATAACTGCGCCTCCCACTGTCTTGCGTGAGAGATGCCAAAGCACCTTAGTTGTCACACTGACAGTAGCGTGCGACTGTGCCTCTCTGTCTCTTGGCTAGCGTGAGAGCTGTGGATGGTTGGGGTTGAAGGCCAGGTTTTTCCAGTTTTCTTTTCTTTTTTTTTGTTCTTGTTTCATTTTGTTTTTTTGTTTGTGCTTACATGTATGTAAACTTTATTGAGCACCGCGCAGTCGGCCATTGCATGTTTTGTGTGGAAGCGGTGTTTCGTTCTCAGCGGGTTATCGTAACTAACCGTGAGAGGAGAAGAGGCAAGATAAAGGAAGTTACAAGCAACTAGTCAGAATTTGAAACTGCTGAGCACAGGATATTATTGTGTGTGGATTATACCATGTACAACACAAGGATTTACAGTTTAATAAGACAGCTCATAGCTTCTTTTAGAGGTGACTCAGATCTGAGCAGTTCTGACAGATGAAATATAAATTCAGGATTAATTTAAAGCTGAAACCAGCTGGTGGCAATCCAGATCAGACCTTCTCACTGTGTTGAACCCTCAGTCGGTCCGTCTGGGGGACACGCCACAAATGGTGTGTTATCAATTGTTTGCTGGCACAGCTGTCTGCACTGTGAGATAATTTACGCTTAGGCTACTACTCTCAAATTTAATTGAACATTAGTTCATGTCAATACATTTTGGAGTAAAATGAAATTTAGCTGAGAACCCTTGTCACAGCCTTTAACCATCCAATCAACTGAATGTGCCTGTTATAGTGTTTCATTGGGTTTGTTGATTTGCTGTTTATTGTTGTGCCAAGTATAAATGATTGAATATTTTGTTGCCTATTTCATATTTAAAAAGATCACCCTTCTTGTGTAGGATGACATTTTCATGCACTCCAGGGGTATATTATATTATTATATATGCACACATGCATAAAAGGATAAATAGAATTAGCACACTGATTGTATTTAAAATGCAACACGGCAAAAGTATTAATTTTCCTACTAAAGTAAGAGTAAAAAGGGCACTGAACTACTCCAAAAAGTTACTAAATGTAAGATGTATAACTACTTAACTCTGATAACACAGTTTAAAGGGCTGTATATAGATCATTGCTGAAGGCAGTGTGTGTAAATGTATTCAATCCTTCTGATGTGACAGTGACAGTAATAATTTTTGGAGGATTTGGATGTCTCTACTATGATTATTCAGTGGGGTGTACAAGTTGAGAATCAGGCTTCATCAGTGGACTTTATCCTAATCAGGGTTTTTCACGACCGATATAACACTGTATTCACAGTACCTAAGTCACTATAGCTACACTAAAAGCTTCAGAGAAGTGCATTTTTTTAAATGAAAATTTGCATGATAATCGTCCAAAACATTTTTGTCAGCTGCTTACTGCTACCACAGCACCTAAGCCCCCCAGAAAGCTGGGAAAACCTTGCTAACAATATTTAGAATAAATATCAACATTGACCCACACAAAATCCTGTTTTATGTGAGCACATCAGGATAGCGTTTGTGTGCACAGAAGCTGTCAGCTACTCTGAAAATGACTCTAAACCTGTCCTCTGATGTGTTCTTTTCTCTCTGTTCTCCAGCGCCTGCAGGTTCATCCAACAGCAGAGGGACGTCGCAGGCCACACCAAGGAAAACCACTGTGAGGAATGGAGGCGCTGGAGGGCCGCTAAGGTCAAAGAATGACGAGTGCTTTGGCGACGGGACCAACGAGGACCTGGACGCTGACTTTGACTTCGAGGGAAATCTGGCTCTGTTCGACAAGGCCGCCATCTTCTCGCAGATCGACGGGACCAGTAGCCACAGCAACAGGGCTCAGCATCCCAGCACGCAGGCCGAGCAGAAGCTCCAGTCCTATCGGCACGATGAGAATATTCTGGAGGGGAAGCCGGTCATATACAGACAGATAACAGTGCCCCAGCATGGGGGTAAAGAGTACTGTACCGGTAAGAAGAAGATGCACACACAGTCACACGTGTGTAGTTGGGAGGACTTCATTTATGTACATGACCTTTTATGTTTTTAGATTAGTTGATAACGGCACAATTTTCGAGCTAAGTTTGAGTCTGTAAACGTTAGAAACACAAATAGTGAAACATATATATCGCAGTGTCCCAAAGCCAAAGGTTTCTTTAAAGAATGGCTCTGGAGATATTTTATATTTTTCTTAACGTCAGTAAATTCCATGAAAACCAGTAAGTTTAAACCAAAACCAACAATGAATATATTTTTCAAACAAAAAAATTAGTGTGTATTCAAACCCGGACGTCATCCTGCACGCCCAATAACCCTAGAATTGGCCAGAACTATTAAAAAAAAAACCACAACGCCGCTGTCCTGCATGTACATTCAATACCACAAAGAGAACTCCAGTTAGTTGCGAGCAAATGCCACATGCATACTCTGTCCTGTTATACAGCCTCACCAAATCCGCAGACGATAATAGTTCCCAGCAGAGACACTGTTTACTAATGTTTCCAGCCATGTTTATGCTATTTTATACAATTACCTTCAAAACTATTTTTTTTTTTTTTTTTTAATATAATGATATATTTTTGACATATTTTCACAAATATACATTTCCAGTGCCAATGACTGGTAGTGTAGTCAGAAAGTACTTGGAGATGAACTGTCAGTTTTGTTAATAAGACTAAATGATGCTCAGAAAAATTTTGCATTTAGCCAGCCTTTAAAAAAAAAAAAAAAAAGTTTTTAAATCCAAATGTTATTATTTTTATTATTATTGATAAAGGTAGATTTGTAATAAAGCACATTAGTCACCATCTGTGTGAATGAGATGTACAGACATGACTTTGTTATATAAAGTTTTTTTGTACATGATATGAGAAAAGAAAAGAAAATTAAGGTGTTTGGGGGTTTGACAATCTTAGTTGCGCACCTTCTCTGTACACATTTCACATGAGATAGTTAAACGAGATAATATGAAACTGTCTGTAGGATGTTTTATCAGCGAGCATGTCAGAGTTTGTTTTGGACAGAGTAGCTTTTTCAAATGTTTAAACTTTGACCAGGAATACCATCTGCTTATGTAATGACACTGTTTTGATACAGCACAGTTCGGCTCTGTCCAAAAGGTGCAGTATGCTAAACTATTTTTTTTTTTTTTACACTTGATACTGTGCACTAAATAGGCTCTCAGTAGTGCGAGGAATGTGCTGCTGCGTCTCTTTCTATTGAACACGACGAGAACAACAACAATGACTATAGAGAGGGGCTCACAATGGCTGTGATGCTTATTTCTCCCATTGGTCAGAGAGAGGTCACTCTGGGACGGGCTGATTGGTTGCATTAACCCCTAGTTACTGTTTGTCATGGCCACGACTTCTGACCTCGCACATCCCCTCTGGCCCACAAGAATGATGACCCTGTCCTTTCTCATGAGCTCTCGCTCTAGGAGCGTTATAACTGGTTAATACAGACTCAAGATGAGTAAACTCAGGCCCTGGACTCCCAAGATGTCGGTGGGCTTTTGTTTCAATTCATTCTGTAGCAACTGGAGCAGTGGTGGAGAAAGGGCTGAGGTGTGTGGTGTATCAGGATCGAGCTCCACCTCCTATTCTCCTATTCATACATATATATATATATATATATATACATATACAGTGAACCCTCGTTTTTCGCGGGGGTTACGTTCCAAATAGAAACCGTGATAGGTGAAATCCGTGAAGTAGTAACCTTTATTTTTTTTACAATTATTATACAATGAAATACTCCATAATACATTGAAACCAAAGAACAAAACCTTTTTACAGGCCCAAGCATTTGTTTAACAAATAAAAGTACTGTATAAATGTTTTTTTTACAAATAACTACTGTACTGTAAAATAATAATTTGAATCATCAATACGAACTGAAGGCTTCAAATTGCTGAGATCGGCACCGCCCCACTGCGACCCGAGTCATTGGATTAGAACGGGAGGAAATGAAAAATGATTATGAAAACAAATACAAAGTACAGTAGGACAAATAGTGACTCGTGTATTTCACTGCTCTTCTGACTGAGCCGCTGCATCCTGACTCCGCTCTGCAGCGGTTCTTTCTTCTAAAGCCGGCGGTGCAGGTGTGGTTTTTCGAGAGAAGAACATAGTTATCGGTAGTTGTTGTCGCTCTTTTTTCTTCTGGGCAAAAAGATTCTTATAAACCGACATGCCACCATCGATTATTTTTAATTTGGCAAGCTGTTTTACGTACGTGTACATATTAAACCGCAACGTTATTGACAAACAGGTAGAGAAGAAGCGGAGAGACTGTTTAGCCAATCAGAATGCAGAACACAATGCACGATGCAAATCCGTGAAGCAGCGAGACCGTGAAAGGTGAACCGCGTTATAGCGAGGGTTCACTGTATACATATATGACAAAGAATGGGACAAGTGATATTAACAGAACAATCAGCAGGGAGACTGAACATTTAGTTCATTTATTTCAACACACATGTATTTTCGCCTAATAGCATCTGTGTCCCAGCTACAAACAGATTATTGAAAGTCAGGCCATAAGAGGACCTGCACCCTCCAGTGTGTGTGTGTGTGTGTGTGTGTGTGTGTGTGTGTGTGTGTGTGTGTGTGTGTGTGTGTGTGTGTGTGTGTGTGTGTGTGTGTGTGTGTGTGTTTTGTTTGAAAGAGAGTTAACAGAGAGAGAAATAGAAGTATGAAAGTGCACACTATTCAGAAATTCTATGACACAAAGCCTATTGCAAACCACATGTGGCCTTTCCAGACCTGCTGCTCCTCAACGTGGTAACGTCTCTACGTTAGTCTGGTTTGTAATTTATAACTTGGCTTTACTGTCCGCAGAGATGTGGAGAGGCAGAGACTCCACTGTAGCGTTGGATGAGCCGGGCCCTTATTTCCTTGCCTGGGGAGCGAACACGATGAACAGAGTTTAGAAAGCTGTTAGACTGAAACTTGGTCTTCTCTACATTCCCGTTGTTGGCAGGAACTGAACAGTGGCAGTGGCTACGTGCTGCTAACATTATTTCTTACATGTAAGAGTCCCATGCTTATGATAACCAGGACCCACTGGACATACAGGATGTCACACCCAGGTTACCCACAAGAACACCTTCTTGAAGCTCCCCGGTAACACATGTTTCTGTATGTTTATAATGTCTCTGACAAGACACAGTTTGTGCATTTTTTTTTTTTCTTCCTGCAAATAATGAAAAAGATCTTTTTTTTTTTTTTTTTTTTTTTTTTTTGACTAAAGCTTTGGCAGATAATTGGTGGCAGCCCTAGAACCAACTATACGTTGGACAAATCAACCTCATTGGGATGCTCATGATAAATCTTTCTCTTGGATGTTCAATATATGCTTTTAAGTTGTCTTTTTGGTAAAAATAGAATTAGTATTTTGATGAAGTGAGAAATTTGACATTTAAAACAGTGCATCAAATATAAATTATTTTTTTCCCCCTTATTTCCCCCCCTTACTTTTTCCATTATTATTCACAGATCTCTTTGCAGTACCTCTGCCTTCCTGAAGATGAGCAGGAGTAGAATGACTCGAGCAAGGATTACAGTAGATAAGAATATTGGCTACTTATTCTGCTGAATGTAAAGGTGACAGGGTGGTTGTAGTACTGATGGAGTTTCTGGGATTTCCCCCCATACTGACTATCTGATTGTGGAGTGCTCGGTGGAAGCAGCTGTCTACCATTCAGCAGACAGCTGCCAACAAGAGCCTCCCTTCTCTTACCATGCAGGCAGATATACTTCCCAGGGCTGTCATCATAATCCCCATCCTCTGCACTCTGTAATTAGTGTGCCGCCTTACATAAACAGCACTCTGAAGCAGGAACAAACCGCAGTGTTCTCGACCTGGAATCTTTGCCAGTAAACAGAAATCAACAATAGGAGAAAGCAAAACAAAGTGCCCTGCTGTAGGTTAGGTTGACTTAATGCACTGGCATGAGGCTCTGACAGGCCTTTTTCTAAAGGCCATTGTTTATTGAAAAAGTTGCAGTCTGTTTAAGTTTAGTTGGACTATTATCTTGCTCTTCTGGAGTGAAACCTCAGCTAGACCGCAGCATCCAAATCACGTCAGCTTGTTTACCTACTTTTCCTATATTCATTTATTATTGACACATCACGGTGGAGAAGGCAGAATGTGAGTTCTGAAAGCAAATGTATCAGGACAGCTTGTTCTAACTCATCTGATTCAGGGACCTTTTGTTAGATGTGAAACACTGTGTGTGTTCTGAACTCCTCATGAAACTGCATGCAGCTAAAAGGTTTCAGTTTTGATGTTTTAATCCTTAGATATCCATGAATCCCTTTGATTTTTAAACGATGAGGGCCTCACACTGGAAGAGATCCCAAAGGTGAGAAAGTCCCTTACACAGTTGCACAAGCAGTGCACACTGTCACTTTTATTCACTCCACTTGCAGGGATTCAGTAGCCTCGTGGTAATTTAGAAACTGATAGAGCAGGCTTTAACCAATCGGCAGTGAGCACCATATGCGCCGAGGCTCTAGCATTGATGGAGCTAAAATATAAAAATTAAAAAGCATGACTACAACGTCATTGCACTGAGCCACCATAACTTGTCACTGCTTGGTTTGCCCTTCGGAGTTGCTGAGCAAACATTAAAGCAAGCATGGTTTTCTGACTATAATCACAGTATTCTGGCAGAGCCAGGCTCGGGATTCAGTACTAATAATGAGCTGTTGGCCGCAAAGAAACAACCAGAATTGTAAAGAGTAATGTAACAAATTACTGCATGAAGCTACTTTAATTGTTTCCTAATGAGCCAGCGCCCAATCTTGCTCTGCTACTCTGGTAGTGGAGCAGAGAGAATTGAAACAGCCTCGTCTGACCCTCCCTGTCCCAGCACAAGCCTTAGTCACACATGGCTCACATCCAGCCAGCGTGTATTGCTTTCAGTCCCGCCGGTTTCCTTGTCATGCTTGAAGGATTGCTTCCAGCTTAGTTTATTTTAGTGCTGCTGCACACTCACGGCTACCCGGTTGAGCTAGTTGACTGTTGAGTTTGTTTTCACATTGAGAGTGGGTGTGTGCATAAATCACTGCATCTGTGTGAGACTGTCATGGAGGTGTGTGTGTGTGTGTGTGTGTGTGTGTGTGTGTGTGTGTGTGTGTGTGTGTGTGTGTGTGTGTGTGTGTGTGTGTGTGTGTGTGTGTGTGTGTGTGTGTGTGTGTGTGTGTGTGTGGCGAGAGGGGGGGGCAGGCAGCCAGCCAGGGGAGCAGTTTTGGTAGCAGCAACTTCAGCAGGAGAGTTATGAGTTATTAAGAAGCACACCTGGTAGGACGGTTGAAAAGCAATTAGTGCATACTAGTGCAACTCCCACTTCCTCTGAGCTTGGCACTCAAGGCAGCACTTTGCATGACAAGAAGCAGTTGACTTTCCTGCTCTTATCGCTCACATGAGGACTGGCATGTTCCAGATTGCTGTTGCCCACTGAGACATATTAGCGGCCTTTGTGCGGTGTCAATAAAAGAATAGTGTGAGGGGAGCAGAGCGAACATAAAGATAAGACTTTCAGTCTGGCACGGCATGAGTCTCTGTGTTTGTATGTGATTATCGCGTGTGTGTGTGTGTGTGTGTGTGTGTGTGTGTGTGTGTGTGTGTGTGTGTGTGTGTGTGTGTGTGTGTGTGTGTGTGTGTGTGTGTGTGTGTGTGTGTGTGTGTGTGTGTACTTCATGTGTCACTGATCGCATTGCATGCCATGGGTGGGGAAAGTTGTGGGTGTAAATGTGTTATTGTGCCCACCAATGAGGCCACCAAGTTCTCAGCTACCAGGCCAGCGAATTGTAGGAGGCCATTAAGGACTTAACTGCCTCCCAGCAGCTTTATTTATCAAAGGGATCCTGAGCCATGCAGTTCCCCACAGCTTGACTTTCATTACCCTCCTAATGTGCCACAGGCAATAGACATCTACGGATTAGCACAAGCTCTTTCAAGGTTTCCACACACTTGATGTTGTACAGTGATAAAAGGATGAATTGATGTTATGTAATACAGTAATTAAAAAAAAAAATACAGAGAAAAGAACAATTGTGACAACTTTGGGTGATGTGACATGAAAGACACTTAAAAACAAAGGGATTTAAGCAATTTCATCAAAAGGAGGTGAACTACTTGCCTGGCTCCACCCAATTATTGTTCACTGGTTCAGTCTTTACTGTGATTACAGTCTGGAAGCCCTGTTCACTTTAAGGTTTTGTTACAGCCTGGCTCAAGGCAGGACAAATGAGGGGTGACCAAACATGTAGCTAAAAAAATAAGTTTATTATTACTGATCTAAAAGTAAAAGCTCAGCCACTCTGAAGTGCGGACCAATCAGCAACCAGTGGGGGTGGCGTTGAATAAATTCCAACAAAGGCGCCTGATGATAGAGTTTGGCGCACAATATGATTGTGATGACCAATATGATGGTCAGTGGTAATGGCTTAAAGGCTGCTCCAATATTTTCAAAACTAACCTGATTTTTTAGCACCTATGAGGTTGCAACAACTGGAATCAATCCCCAGTGCTCCACAAAAATAGACTTGAAACATTGAAGACATTGAAGACATTAAAGACAAAATAAGCAATAAAACAAAAAGTATCCTTAAAATTTTAAATCAATATCATTCCAAAACAACACATGACGATATACGTTGGAAATAAAGTAAATAATACTAAAAAAGAAATACAATTCAAATTAAATTTGACCTAATGTGGAAATGCCATTGGAAATGTTTTCAATCAGGATTTGAATACAGGCAGTGACGACCCCATCTGGAGGAGGCTGTTCCAAAGTTGGGCCGGTGCAATATTATATGTGTGAAATGAATGTAAACCATTTAAAAGAAGTTTCCTTTAAAATGTTATACACAGTTCTGTACATGAAATACAACTGAAGGGAGCTATGTGATAAATCCTAGCTAAAAATGTTTAGTCTATGCATTACTTTGGGCTGAAAGTTTTTGTTTTTTTGTTTAATTGCCAAATGAGGGCAGAATTAATTTTAAGAAACTGAATTTTTGAGCCCGGTCACCAGCATGCCTCCATGTTCAGTCCTCTCCAATCTCTCACCACCAGCTATTGGGATACAGATACAGGTGTTCATATGTCTGATGTTTATCCCCTTTTTTGTCAGGCTAACCTGCCGTCTGTTTTGACTGAGACGGCAGCCTATGTGGGGGGTCCGGCCCAGCGCAGCCCCGCCCCACAGCTCGGGCTTTGGGGATTGGTCAGAAAGCATGCGATAGTGCGTGTGAACTTGGGGCCCACGAGGAATAGGCGTCTCACTCCCATTGCCTCATGTTTGTCATGTTTTATAAAGGCTGCCAATCTTTCCTTTGTTGTCTCAGACAGCAGTGACAAACCGGAGAGGAAATGGAGAATCTGCCGCGATGGGAACAGGATCAGGTCAGGAGGAGGTGGAAGGGCTTTTCCCCAAAGAAAGACTTTACTCGCCTGAGGATCTGTGTTGCTCACACATGACTACGTCCCCCTGAGAACCTGGAGTGTGTTTATCTGTAGACCAATATTTGCCCTGATCTTAGAAGATAGGTTTCTGGGTTTGACTTCTGCTCCAACTGTTGTTTTTCAAAGTGAACTGATGAATACAAACTTCAAAATTATGTAAAATGTTTTTTTTTTACGGTTCAGGTGGAATTCCGAAGTATAATACTTCATGCATTTATGAAATAAACCTGGTGGCATTTATTTAACCAAAGGTCGACCTGCTGCTGCCTCCCACTGTGTCAAAAACATTTTTACAAAAACTTGCCAGCGGAAAACATTTACCAATAATCAAGTTACGGTTCTGCTACCCGATTCTTGCTTGGAGCTTGGCGTGACTTTGACAGTTGGGAAATTCATTTAAGTACACTTCATCTGGACTGAATCATGTTTTTATTTGCCACTAAATCTCGGCACTCTGCTACATCTGACTTGATAGAATAGCATAAACATGTTATCTATCCCATTTTTCTTCTCCACAGACTCAGGCCTGGTGGTTCCCAGCGTGCCCTACAAGCTTCACAAGCGTCTGCTCGCGGCCGCAGAGCGCTGGGGCCTATCTGTGGAGCGCCGGCTGGAGGCCATAGGCGTTTGTTCCTGTCAGATGGCTCTCACACTGCTGGGCGGACCGAACAGGTAAGGAGCAGCAGTGAAGTGTGTGGAAGCCTGAAACCTTCCCGGCTGGTAATTGTATAAAAGAATGAAGGTAGTTATTTGAATGATAATAAGAGGAATGTGCAGCAGTGTGCCAAACATCCCTGTCTGATCAGTTATACAGTCATTAGAGCTGCTCTGTCCAATGTATTGTTTACACGCCATGTTTTACGGTCTCCATGGCAATCATCTTTACTACCGTGCCTCTGCATGAGTTAGACGGTGTTAACCTTGACACCCCCCCCTCTCAAGGTCTATTTTCTGAGTGGCTGCACAGCAGGTCAGGACCATCCTAATCGACTGAAGCAGCCGTGTTCGGTATTGTTTACCGGCGCCTTTATGAGCAGCAAAGCCTTATTTAAGATCAAAGAACCACAGCGCGGCGGCTCGAATAACAAACAGGTTTACTGTCTCGGATCCTTTTATCATTTTTGCAGTGTAATACTTGTGTGTCTCAGATTTACACTGAAACTACTGTGAGCTGAGATCAGCTTTGATTTAGTGTCGCTGTGTCTGGATCAGAGACTGAATTGGTGTGCAACTATTTCACTGACAGCCAGCAGACACTCAATTCAGTCTCCACTCCGACAGTTCATATTAAAACATGTAGAGATTTACTTTAAGTCTTTAATTAAACTCCCAAATAATTCCTGCCTCGTATGACCAGTAATTCCGAACTAATGTGAAGTTTAAAACCTCTGATTATAAATAATATGGTGACCGTATTTTATGTGATTTATCCAAGTGCCATCATCTAAAGAGTTCCTGTAATCAAAAAGCTGCAGCTTTATTAAAAAAAAAAAAAAATATATATATATATATATATATTTTCATTTTTTTTAGAAGGTTTTCTTGCAACATGGAGCAAATGCTGTCGCTAAGAAGGTTGGAAACATCAGCAACCGGCTTACAAATTCTACACAGTAACGAGTTCATTTTTTGTTTTTGCATCACTTGCTATTGTCAGTAGCAGCACAACTGTTTCTGAGTTGAAACTCTGAGAACCCAATTAACTGCCAAATCAGGGCTCTTTTTAATCTTCAACACGTGCAGCTTTTCAGAGTTAAAAATAATCTCATCTTCCTCTACTCTTTAATGTTGATACATTCCTGAGAGGGCATCCTTTTCCATGTTTTATCCTTTTTGTGTGCACGTGTTTTTCTTTACATTCCTTAACCATGTTTTACTAAGAACCCAGATTAATGATACCAACTGTGTGTGATGTCTCAGACTATGGGAATTTTTTTTTTTTTTTTTTTTTTTTTTTTAAGGAAACAAAGCAATAAAAATGTTTTGAAGTTGCAAAACATCCGTAAACATGCCACACTTCAAGGACTTGCCGAACATGACTACGCTTTACTTTTTACACAAGCTCTGTTAATGTTTTTATTTGATCGCTAATGTTTGTTAATGTTTTGACAATGTTTTCAAAAGTGTGTAATATGTAACCGTAACTCTGATTATTGTTACATGTCCAGTACTGGGCACAGATTTTAGGTACTAAAATCAAAGTGAGGATGCTCTCAAAATTATGCAGTAAATGGTTTTTAATTTATCAAATACTGACATATAGTGAACAAAAAAAAACGGATTCAGGCTGTCACTTCTGTTTCTTCATGAAGTCCCAGACTGACTTTATGATGTTGAGATCAGGTCTCTGTAGGTCCACACTGTCGGTTGCAGGACTCCTTGTTCTTCGTGCCACACTGGCTGTATGTTTCGGTTCGTTGTCCTGCTGCAGAGTGAATTTGGCACCGATCAGATGCAGCCATTGCTTGATAGATAACAATACAAATATCTATGTGCCTAAAACTTGAATCACAGTATGAGTTAACAGAGTATGTTGGTTCATAAAGATAGACACTGGCTCCCTGGAGGTCTCCCATGACCTTGGGTAACATTTGGAAATTAGCCAGTCAGCATTGTCTGTTTCTGAGATGTTGGTTTGTCTATAAACACAGGCACTGTTTCAGTGGTCCTCGCTGCTTGTTCATTTTGTGGAGTAATCTCTCTGATCTCTCGTATTTCCTCAGGCTCACCCCAAAAAATGTCCACCAGAGGCCCACTGTGGTGCTTCTGTGTGGGCCCCATGTTCAAGGAGCCCAAGGCATTAGTTGTGGTCGGCACTTGGCCAACCATGAAGTGGAGGTAATCTTGTTCCTGCCCAACTTTGTCAAGATGCAGGAGTCGGTCACCAGCGAGGTCAACCTCTACAGCAGGACGAGCGGCAAGCAGGTGGCCAGCGTCAAAGGTAAAACACACCAAGAGACGCCTGAGTCCTTCTCTACACTGCTCACACTCATTCAACTGGAAAGGACCGAGTTGACCAGATGTCTGAGTGAGACTGAGTATCTGTACAAATAATAGTCCATCTTGTCCTGTTGTAACAGAGCAGCACAGACAAATGATGCCCTCTAGTGGAGTCGCACCATTTCAAACACTTTAATATTTTGGAAGCATATTTGGAATGCAGAAAACTTTGGGGTTTTATCTCTTTAGTTAACATGAGAGAAACCAGTCCTAGTTTGTAAGTCTTCTCTTTTATTTTGCGAAGAAGAGGCAAGGACTGAAAGGAAGACGGGGGACAAGTGATGAGGCCAAATGGTCTGATGCTCAAACATTTTTTTATGCCAATTTCAGCCCTTGTTTTGACATGCATATTTGACACTTGTTTTGACATTTAAGATTCCTGTTGATCAGTTTGTAGTGAGATCATATGCTCAAAAAAAAAGGGTTTTCTAATGATTTTGTGAAGTAACTTAAACACTCAAAAAAATTCTGGCCAAAATACAAAGCAAGAAAACACTTAATTTGAGGAGATAATGACTTAATAGTCCTGAACTATTTGTCCGTGTGGCTCATTAATTGAATTTCACAAGAACTCTTAAAATAAGATGGCTCCAATCTAGAAATATGGAAACTCTGATAAGTGTTCAAAGGTTTGAAATAAGTAGGTAATGATGTTGTTTAAGATCAAATTACTTGAGGTCAGACTACAGCACAGGAATAAGTAAAACACGGAATATTAGAAAATAATTCTTAATTGATTTTTTTTTTTTCTGAATTCCCAATTTTAGCATACTGAAGAAATTAAGTCCAAGTAAGAAGAGAACAAATCACAAATTCAAATTCAACCATTTACACAAAGACACACACACAATGGTGGAGTTCTACCTGCCATCAGAAGCATGTCCTCAGCATGTGGACCGGAGGAACCGAGACCTGAACCGCTGGCTTTACAATTACTAAAAAAATGTTGACAATTAAAGTAGTGTGGGAGTCTTCATCGTTCTAGAGATTCTAGTTTCAAGACATAGTGCTTAAAATACATCTTTTAAAGCCTTGAAGTGGATGTTTTACAGACATGTCTCTTGTATCTAGTTAAAAGTAACTCAAAGACAAAGATGCTTATCAGGAAAAGGCAAGTGACATTTACTTGAATTGAGTCAAATGAGCTGCCTGTGAAAGCACTGGATTATCCATTTATACTTAAAACAAGGCCTCAAGACACATCTAATATTATTTTACTCTGTTAGAGAAAGTTTTTACAGTGAAACACTCATATTTTTTTTCTTCTTCTCCATCTCCTCCACCAATTCCCCAGACCTGCCTGTGAGCCCGGTCGATCTGCTCATCAACTGTCTGGACTGCCATGAGAACCCGCTGCTGAGGGAGCAGTCCTGGTACCAGTCAGCTGCAGACTGGGCCAACCAGAACCGGGCTCCAGTCCTTGGCATCGATCCTCCGGTCAGCGAGCAGCATCAGACTGTGGAGGCGAAGTGGACCCTGTCTTTAGGACTTCCTCTAACTTTAGCGGAGAGAGAGAGCAGAGTCTACCTCTGTGACATCGGCATCCCGAAGCAGGTTTACCAAGAAGTGGGCATCAGCTACCACTCCCCCTTTGGATGTAAATTCGTCATCCCTCTGCACCCGGCATAACAGCATTGGTCCATTTTCCACCGTGAGTGCAAAGCATTGTGTATGTGGAAGAGCAACTATATGACCAAACCAGTTTGTTACAACGCGTAAACAACTTTTTGTCACATTTGCGAGCATCGTCCGACAGCCTGAGCTGCGTGGGAGCTGTAGGTTCGTCCTCGTGCCTCGTGTTGCGTGCGACACCTCTTGTTTTCCACAAGGGAAAAGCTTCCTGTTCTCCGGCGTGTTTTGATAAAGGGCTCCACGATGACATGAATATGTTTACAAAATGCTGACCACTGTGAGTCTATCTTTGACCTCTGACTCTGTGATCGGTTAAAGCAGCCGAGACACAGTTCCTGTTTCCTCCTTTAGATTGCATGTGGAGTCCGGTCGTGACCCCACGACCAGGAGCCCGGCTCAGCTCTACTCTGTGCCGATCCAAAATTGCCGTTCATCTCCCACAGATAATGTTGAGGCCCATTGTCTTTCAATTTTCATTTTCTTATCTTAAACTGGTGCTTTTTGTCAAGTAATGGTTGTAGCATGTTACACTAAAGAGGTGATATTCTACAGAATCTATATTTCTATTTATTTATTGAATACATCTCAGGAACACTGAATGAAAATGGGGAAAATAACTTTATATTTGCATTGACATTAATCTGATGGCAGTTTTTCTACACTGCTGGGTGTCTTGATCGTAGCCGCTGACACTGAAAGTGAAAAGTGGCAGCACACATCCGTGGAGGATTAACTTTTCTATATTTCTGAAGCTCTGCAGATTAGACAGGATTTTGTGGCACACATTTCAAGGACCAAAAACCATTTTGAAACAAGTTCCTCTCCAGAGATTATGGCCAATAAAACCTGATTATTGGACATTTTGACACATCAGATTGAGCCACTAAATGTGAAATAACCGCACCCGCCAACCGTCCTCTCGTGGTCTGCGCAGTGATCTTGTGTTACAGCTGTGCATCAGCAAAATGTCAACTTCTCCAGACCGAAGAAACGGCTGTATTTTTTAGACTGACAGCTTTTGAACTAATGCAATGAGAGCTTTTTAAGAGCTCTTTATTTTTCACGAACTTCTTATCTGAACAAACGGAACTTAGAGTAGAAACGGGACAGGGACAGATTGGGACACTTTGCAGTGTTTGCACTGAACTTACTACATTTTGTATTGAAAGAATCCCTTTTTGTACTTCATCCTACGTCTGTGAACATTTATTTGTACTGTCCTTTTGCCAGTTTGCAATTGGAGGAGGACCATTTTGTGTTGTAGTCAGAAAGAATCAAGGAATTTGTGATGAAAAAGAGAGTTATTCCATTGATGGTTTCTCAGAAACTGCCCTGAACCTGCTGTATTATGATGGTAGAGGGAGGCAGACTATATTAAACTTAATATGTTGGTGCTTCTACAAAGTTCTAAATAAGAGAACTGAATATTGATGGCAATTGAAGATTTAAAATTTGCCTAAAAGCCTCCACAGACAGTCACAGTTTCCTGTGTGTTCTCTGAACCACTGTTATTGTCTTAATTGTAGCAAAGACAAAATAACATTTCAAATGTGATGACGACTGTAATCAAAACATTCTAAAGTCATAAGTGTCTGTATGTTTGATTGTGGAGGATTCTGCTCCTAAGATCAATGGGTGTGAGGAAAATTGGGAAAAGAATTGCAATAAAAATGAATTGAATTTATTGCCAGCCAGTGTCTGTTTGATCTACACTCTGTATTTTACCCTTTTCTAAATTATCCCAAGCATATTTTTCTGCATCATGTTCTGTAAATAAATGTTTTCATATCCGTGCATATCAGACATCATCTGTGCCGATACCGATCTATCTGTGACAGCCCAACATCAGCTGATAAAATGGTCCGACTGCCTCCAATGTGTATGTGTAGTCTACTGTGTATGGTCATAGAGGAAATATAACACCTGCCACTACACCGAAGGGAAGTTGTGAGAAACTCATTTCCATATAATGTTCCTATATACTTTAACAACACTACATTACATGATGGACATATTTCACTTTTTATTCAACAGTTTAAATGATCAAGTACTACATTGGATATTATGATTTAAAATACATAATCACTATAAAATATGATGATGAATATACATTTAACTCCCTATTAACATGGGTTGAATGAGCACCACCTTGATGAACTGCAGCAGTAAAAGATGCTACTTGCTGTTCTGCATCGTGAAATACTTTACTTATGATACTGAACTACACTTTTTCACAATACCATTAAAGAGTTCTTATGGTGGAGGCTGTTTCTATAGTGACTCTTGGAAGAATATGAATACGTCATCCCAATTAGGTTATTACACATATTCTGATATTCAGCTGACAGCATGAAATTTTAGTAATAGTGCAAATTAAGCTATGTGCTTTATTTCAGCACAGGTAACTGAACATAATATTCTTCTCCACTGCTTTCAGTGTCATCAAATTAGCAAAAGGTTCTGTTTAGATACACTGAGCTCATCTGGGTCAGTGATGTTGATATATCTGGCTGCTGTTTGTTTTTTTGTTAGTTTAATTCTAATTTAACAGGCCTTTAAAGTGTTTAAAGACACTTTGACATATGGAATAACAAGCAAAGATACAACTAATCAAATTAAGCATGGCTGCATTTCCATTTTCGTGAACGTTTCCTTACTCAAGTACCTTTCTGGGCCTCTAAAATAGATGGGGGGGGGGGAGAGGGGCATCGCGGTGTAAATACACACACCTGTGACCCTAATCCACGAGGATGCGCTGTTGCAGCCCCGTCATTAGTCACTAGGGTTTGTGGTCATCATATTTCCTTACAAATGACCAAATTATAAAGAGCAGCTGAATGGGTGGACTTGTCAGGTAATAAATAATGCAGTCAAACCAAGGGACGTGCAACGATTGCGAGGCTTCCGCTGAATATACATATTGTAAAACATATAGGCCTGATACAAAATATTGCATCTAAATATTTGAATCATACACATAACAAAAGCTTTACTGCTGCTAGACAGCTGTTTTTAATCACTGTCTGGAATCTGTGAGCAGCTCTCCCGTCACGAACTATCCTCAGGGAACTGTCAGTCAAAAACACCTGTATGGAATCCACACAGGTGTTTTTAAATTACCACGCGGCCACAGTACGACAAGATGTACGACTCGTATTTCGCGGCATGTGTTTTTATTTTATTTTTTTAACCCGGCTTTGAAACGCAGCAGGCGGCTGGCTGGCTGGACTCCTCACACGAGAAGCCTCCCTCCTCCCGCTGTAACAAGTCCGCCATCGGTTGCCGGTCTCACCTGTTGGCCGCACGGTTGTGCTCGCGGACCGCTCGCCCGCCGCTGGCTGTGCTTATTCCTCCGCGCATGCGCCTTGCCGTTGACGGAGCGGAGCCCATTTCCTTCCAGCAGCAGGCCTTGCACAGCTTCAACACACACACACACATATGCGGACGAGACAGCCGTCAAAGCGAAGCCACGTTTGGGATTGTCTAATCGTTAAACCCCCCCGCAAAACCTGGATGACCGCCGACCGCAGGAGTCTTCCTCATGGGCCTTCATCGCTGATTTGCAGCAAACATCTGGTCCGACACCACAGAGGGGTCTTTCGGGTGAGTTGGCCACAGCGGACCGACTTGTTTTGTCTCGGTTATGCTGCTTGCTGCGCGGGGGATGGTTTTCAGGATCGCGCCCGAGGGGGGGATGTCGTTACTCGGTTGTTATAGTCGACTCCGGCCGCGGCTTTTCTTCCCGGTCACCGGCAGCACGAGAAGCGCTTTGTTGTCAACGGTAAACCCGGTTAGCGTTAGCTGCTAGTTAACGTGCAGTGAACCGTCACGAGACCCATTATCGGACACTATTTGGCGTTATGCTAGGTCTTGCCGGATTTTTTTTTGCCCCCCCCCCAAAAAAAAAAAAAAAAAAAAAAAAAAAAACCCAACAACAACAACAACCACGGGGGTTTGACAGGAGAGCAAAACGAGGTGAATGTTAAAACTGTCTGCCTCGTTCGTTAGCTCCAGTTATGTTCATGTTATGGGCGATTTTTTGCGGCTGTGCCCAAAACCTCCTGGTCGCCCCCTTTTCTGTCCTGTGATTCCATAGTCGGACACCTTGGTCGTCTCTAACGCCTTGTGGTTTTGACCTTTTTTTTGTTTTTGTTTTTTGTTTCGAGTCTCTCCTCTGTGACACATTGAGGTTCATCACTGCTGTGAAGCCCACATTTAAAACCAGGACTCGTTGTGTTACAGGCGGATGCGCCGTTATTGAGTTTGGATCAAATGTCCTGTAATTGACTAAAAGGTTCAGCTGGTGTGTCGTTGATGTAAGAACCGTGTGCATATCAGACTTGTGGAAATACGATGTTCTGCCCTTTTTGGGAATCGTTTTGCCTCTTGCTGGGAAATAGGGACGACGGACACGTCCTGTCCGATAATGGACATAGTACGTGTATCCTCCTCCTCCGGGACACAGGGACACCGGGACATAGGGACGAGGTTCAGCCCCTTGTCTTGAGGAAACATCGATCCATATCTCTCCTCTGATCACGTTCATGTGTCAAACACAGTCCTGATCATTTTTTTTTGTCCCTGCTTTTAGGGAACGACCCGCAGCTGCAGCAGAGCTGTCCTGTTGATGATGACAGCACATATTTGTGTTGTGGTGCTGCTCTGTTTGCTCTGTTCACCCCGCGGGGAAGTCGTTTTTCTCTGGCTTGGCTCCACAGGGTCAGAGGTCAGAGGTCGGGTTGAGCTACAGAGCACCATGTAGGAACTGATCCGGCTCCAGTGTCTCTGCTCCAAGCAGGGTGGACCGTCGCAAACTTGAGTTTTTTTGTTTTTCCGTTTAAGGAGTATGAAATGTATTATCGACAGCTTTACACTATGTTGTCGGTAGTTCATTGAGTACACGAGCGTGAAGCCAGCTGTCCCTGGAGCTTTGGCGGCATTGTTTGCTCGTTGGTCCCTCCGATGCTTCGAGGTGTCTGTCTGACATGTACATACCTTTGCAAGCCGCGGCATGACTGACAAAAAGCATCTGTAGCATATTGTCACTTTACATGGTGTTCCCATGGACTGCTCTGCTTTGTAGCGCGGCGTAATCAGCGCCGATCTTACTGCCGGGCTGTTTTCAGGGAACAAATCTTATGATTAGCGTATTATCTCCGTGCCTGTGCTTGTTATCGGACATGTTAGCGTGTTGTGGTAGCTCTGAATCTGAAATATCATCTCTCCAGATCTTGTTGCCAATTTTAATAACTGATTGCCTCGGCAGGTTGGACCAGCGATTAGCTTTTGCATTGTAATCTGGATAGAACCACTGGCAAAAGGCCTGTCTGATTACATGGATGGTTGCATGAACCGTTTGGCTCGGTTCTCCGTAGGTCCTTTGCACTGTGTTGTGTGGAATGTTTTAAAGATGACTCCATGAGTTTGATTTGAAAGACAGAAAACAACAATCGGGTAAAAGATGATTTGTCCTTTGTTTGTTCTGCTCCCACGTAGTTCTGACATTTTGATGCTGTTACAGTGAGTGCAGAGTGCTGATGAAGCATTGTGAGAGCTTTGGTTTTCTATTAGAGGAATCTTTTACCAGGATTGGTTGGAGTGAGGTGGGATATAAGGGCTTCATTATCCCCAGAGGAATCTACTGAACCCGACTGCAACATGTTGGGGATCCATATGCTGTGTCTGTCAGGTTTAATCTGCTGCTGGTATATCCAACATAGTCCCTCGGGGGTCTCTGTGCTCAGACTCAAGTACGTGTTTTATTTTGCTGTAAGTATCATTCTTCCATGAACCTCATTTCAGCCCCCAGCGTAATGTAGCAGGACTCTAAACTGACTGAGGAGTGAGACTGTGCAGCTCTCCATCTGTTAAGTCTGATCCATCCAATAAGGTGGCAGGAGCCTCACAGATAAAACCCTTAGACCACACTTAGTTCTCTCCTTCCCTATCTCCTCTTTGTCGATAGCTCTTTCCCCACATCATTGACTGATGGCTAGATCGCAGTAGGCTAATCGAGGTCTGGCTTGACGAGGACTAGAGGTGACAGGACAAGTCTGCAGACCTTACATGTCGTCTCGCTCCTGTTTAGCAATGAGTTATTTGTGGGGGGGTTCTGGTCTAGTCGATCCTTAAAGCTGAGAGGAGCTGAGCTGTGCTACTGTCTTATGTTAAGCTTTGAGCCTGGCTTATATGCTCAGCAGGGAAGTAATAGGTCCTCTGTCTGTACACTGACCATCTCATTGCACATTTGAAGCCCGTCCAAGGCTCTGACCTCGACACAATGACCGCGTTTAGCTCCCTTTTTTATTTTTTTTCCCTCCCCTCCAGACCCAACTCTCCAATGCCTACTGCCTCTTTAATCAGCAAGTGCAATAACAGAGGGATTTATTGTGGTGACTTTGGTGCAGAGCTTAACAGTATACTGACACTCATGAGCAACAGGACATCACAGATGGTGCAAGACATACTTTGCAAAGCGGGCTGTATCGCATCTCTGCATAGATTCATTCAGCATCATTTATTTCATGGTTGTGTGCATTTCAGCCTCCTGGTGTGGTGTGTTGGTAGCTGGAAAATGAATGCGCTTGCAGCACATGACTCTATGTACCCAAACAGACACAGAGTGCAGTGCGATGTATTTTACTGTGTCTGATAAGGTGCGTGCAAGCTCTGACTTGTGCATTTTTATTGTAGACCTTGCAGGATGCAAAGTGGCAAGTGGTGCCACGGTCCACTTGTGTAGGAAGGGTGATGGAAAGTGAAACAGGCAGCAGATCTGCACCTGCGCTGCTTCCTGTTTTTAAAGGCTGTAGAGACAGAATAGGTGCAGCGTACAGCTGTACTGTACACAACTGTTTGGGAAGTGTACAGCGGTTTCGTTGTCTCTCAGCTGATCAGTGATCAAGACGTTCTTTGTGTAGACACCGGACGTGACTGTCTTCCTGGCTGATTCCTATTAAGGATATCACTGCTCATCATTCTCCTAATCAGATCATTATTGGTATTATGAAGTTAATATCAATACTGTTTAGGGCTGTCTGGGCTGCAGCTGATGATTATTAGTTGTATATATTTCTGATTTTCCTCTTGATTAGTCAGCTAGTTTCATGGTACACGTCAGAAATAGTGGAACCAATGGTGAAAAAAGTCTCCAAAACCCAAATTAATGCCCTTAGATTGCATGTTTTGCGCAACAATAATTAAAAAATTACATAAATTGAACTGATTTTTATAAGGGATGCATAAAGAAAACCCAACACTTATCACATTAGAGAAGACAGAATTAGATATATGTTCAGCACTTCTACTTTAATAATAAATTATTAATCCATTATCAAAATTGTTGCAGATTACTGCTGACTCATTTATTAATGAAATGGGTCTGACCGCTGTGACTGTCATATCTGTGGTTTGTCTGTTAATTCTCAACCTTAGCAAGTCTTCTAATGGAAAATTTATTTTAGTTGGTAAAAAAACAAAAAAAAAACTGCCAGGCTGCTCTTGGGAGGAAAAAAGACCACAATCATCATCCCTTAAATGTTTTTTTCCACTGTGTTGTCACTCCTGTATCTTCTGCTCTGGTCAGCACCTGCTGAGTTGTGATGGAGGTGCCCCCCTACACACACACACACACACACACACACACACACACACACACACACACACACACACACACACACACACACACACACACACACACACACACACACACACACACACACACACACACACACACACACACACACACACACACACACTTCTTCCCCACACACTTCCCCTCCCTCCAGGCGATCCCTCCTGCCCAGCAGAATAGTGGCATTGTGGCTGCCATCTTGCATGCAAACTCAGCGAGGCCTCTCCATCTGGGCAGCGGCTGGAGAGCCCCTTGAGGCTTCTACCGCCACGCCTGCTGGCTATCTGCACAATGTAGGCAATGAGGAGCGCTGCAGGCCTGACACATGCCTTAGTCTTTCACTACGCCCACAGGCTGCAGAGATTTCCTACGGAGAGCCGCTAAACAAAAGGTTGATGATAAGTCCAACATTTTAGCATTTCTAGGAGATGCCATTTTCAGACAACTTCATATTTATGAAATATCTGGTTTCTTGTTTCATTGTTAAAGTGTTGCTACTGAACTTGTGGTGGTATTCATATATTGTTTTGTGATATTGGATTTAAGAGGTAATGGTGTCATAAAAGGTGCCTGGCGATGACCCCCACCAGTTCCCCCAACCTGCAGCTGAGATGTTTCATTATCTACAGAACCATTCTTCATCCAGAGGTGATCATTCAGAAACAGCAGCATGAATCATTCTTTGGGTCCAAGAAATAAATACCAAGTCACCAGCTTTGCTATGACCTCTTGGTACCTCCTCATCTTTCACTAACTACCCTCCTTGTGTACCGAGAGCTACCTCATGGTGCAAACCAGCATGTGGTTTGTTGTTTAAATGACAGGTCGGCTCCATGACATCATTCTCTGTTTTGGGTTTTGAAAAAGCTGATTTTGACTGGAAACTCCAGTTTTCTGTTTTGTTTTTTGAGACAAGTTCTGTGTCAGTTAGTGTGTCAATAAGATCAAATTAGATTCTCATCCCACACCACGTCTGAGCATGTTCAGACTGGCGATAATACATGCATGATTGTAGTGAGTATAATACACAGTATACCACCTGTGATTGGAGAGCCAAGTAGTCTTGTAACAATGGAAAGTTGATACCACAGATTTTGCCCTTGACATTGTCAGCTGGCTCCTTTATGAATGTACACACTGTAGACGGTGCAGACTGTATATCAATATTAGAGTGCATTGATAGGGATAATGTCATGCAGCCAGATGTATTGCAGGTATATGACATGATTCATGTGACATGATTTCTGTTTTGGAGCAAGAGACCTGTGCCCCTGTTTGTTGAAATAACTAATTGTCTTAATGTTAGATTTACTTGCCATTATCTCACTGATGCTGAAGATATTTACTCCTTTGGTATTGACATTTGGATTCGAGTGACGAGGCCCTTTTGGTACTATGGTTTGTTACCCAGCCCTTAGTGAGCTAGTTATTGTCTTGACATAGGTAAGCTTCAATTGAAAAACGAAACAACTCTTAATACATTATAATGGCACTTCTATAGAGTTGGGAAAAATTATATATAATATAGCTTCAGGTCACTGTGATTTGCAGTGGATTTAGATTCGGTATACAGCCTGGTATACAGGCCATTAGTAGCAAATGAACAGAGCTTTTTCAGATCAGGTGATTTTCACCCAGAAACTCTTTGTAATTTAAAGTACCAGGTCACTGATGATGTAGTAAATACAGTCCTGTGTATCTCTCTCTCTCTGTGATGGATATTGACAGTTTTATCTTTATCTTGCACTGCATTGTTTGATCCTTTGTTGTGCTCTGTCACATACTCACTGTGTCAGGCACATCAATGAAGTATCAAACTGATATGTGATCTCTGGACATGAGTTCCCCAGCCAAGCAGGAAGTGGACTGTAACAAAGACCTGTGCCAATGTGCTGTTTATATTTGGGACTTCCTCTGGGGCCTGTTACACAAAAGCAGAATTAAGATATCCAGGATAAGAGAGAAAAGCCTGGCTTGACCTAGCCCAGTCGGAGCATCCTGGCTTAATCCGTTTCACAATTGCCAAGCCTGACTGATCAGGTGCGGCTATTTCAAGCCAGGTGTAATTTATCCGGATAAATGCGCATTCACGTCCATCTTCAAAAGACCACGAGGTAGATCACAGATTCACTGATGTGAAATGGAAAAGAGGCATGTCACATGCTTAAATCTTAACGGAAGCATACGAGGAGGAAAAGGACAATAAATGAAAAAGAACACTGCTGATTTCATTAAGGAGCGTCAAAAGGTGTGGCAGACCGAGTGGACTGACCAAATGCGTAGTTTCCTAAAAATAAACATTTACCGACCACAAATCTGAACTAAAACTGTCATAATTCTATAATGGAAGGAGTTATTGACTCAAATTATCAGTTGTACACATTAATGCCTTAAAAGTGAGCAGAGGAAGTTAATGTTACTGGTATTATTGGTCATCAAGATTACCAACCTTTCTTTCTTTCTTTTTTCTTTCTTTCTTTCTTTCTTTCTTTCTTTCTTTCTTTCTTTCTTTCTTTCTTTCTTTCTTTCTTTCTTTCTTTCTTTCTTTCTTTCTTTCTCTCTCTCTCTCTCTCTCTCTCTCTCTCTCTCTCTCTCTCTCTCTCTCTCTCTCTCTCTCTCTCTCTATCATTAAGAAAAGTCGAGGGGTCCAACCGGTCCAGAAACACCTTTTTCCATCAGAAAGCCCGTATGTGTTTCATCATCGATGATATCATCAAGAGCATGAGACTATAAAGGGAGAAACACCCATCTTTTAATACTTTTGTTTCCTTCATGACTTAATTTAAAACACCTTTGCAGCTTTATTGTCTGTTTCTAATCATCTCAAGAATTGTAATAAAATCATGATCAAGACTGAAGTAATAATAGTTTTCATAAAGGTAAAGTTATTGTGTTATTTATTTTCTAGCAAACCTTCCCTTTAACAGGGAATAACTGTAAGAAATTGGTTTCTGATCAGAGTAAACACTGACTGAAAGGCACCAGGGCTAAGGAAGCCTGGCTGATAGCCTGGCCTGGACCAGTTTCACAGAATAAATCTCCATGGTAATTTATGTGCCACTGCTTTTGTGAAACCGAACCAATTTTAATGAAGCCAGGATACCTGGATGATCCCAGTTTAATCCCTTACCTAGGTTTTGTGAAACGAGCCCGTGGTTACCTTCACTGTCTGATCAGTCTGTCTTCCTGTGCACAATACCTGTGTGTACAGAACAGTTATACTTAGGCCAATATGAGGGGGAAGGGGAAGTGGTGCAGTCAGTGTGATGATGTCAGATGGTGTCTTTTCTCCATTTATAGAGATTCAGTGCTGCTTATTGTGACTTCCTGAATACGAAAACAGGATGAATCACTGATAATGATAATAACAATGAATCTTGTCTCAGCAGGGAGGCTCCAGCACTGCCTGTTTTTATCTGCCCTCCCGATGTACTCCAGAGTAGTTTCTGTGCAGTCGAGTCATCGGATGCTCTTCAAAGACACGGTAAATGCTTCTGCTTTAATGATGTCACATAGAGTGCTGAAAGGTACCTGATCTACGTCTACTCTGATACAGGATTTTCTTTTCAAGGAAGTTTTGACTTGATCTTCTCTCTGTGTGGAAGTTCCCTCAGGCTATCTTTTTAAGAAAAGCATTATCTTTTGTCCTGATGTTTTCAAATTAGAGATTAATCAAGAAGATCTGTGCAGTGCAGTGATCTGTGCAGTGTAGTGATCAGGTTGTTGTTGTTGACGCAGCCTACATCTGGGCCTGTTTGTGATACTTATTGTAAGTCGCTTTGGATAAAAGCGTCAGCTAAATGAAATGTAATGTAATGTAATGATACAGCAGCTGATGATTTACTGAAAAGATTTACTGAGAGGTAGGTAGTAGCTGGATAAATGAATGCATATAGAGATGAATGGAGATGGATTTAGAGGTGGCCGTCTACATTCTTCATTCACGGACATTGTAGGAGCACAAGAATTGATCTTTTTGTTGCGCTTAAGTTCATACTCTGAATAATGCTGGCAGCTAAAATGTAAAATGAAATGTTTTGCCACTGAGGATGGTGGCATCTTATTTCTCACCAGTCCCTGACAATCAATATGTTTGTTATAGCATCATTGATACAGTACAGTATTGCAATAATTTGTGTGGAAAAATGATATACAGAGACACCAAGTGTTGGTATTTTATTTATACGGTAAATAAATACATTTGTTTTGTGCATGCAACATTTATGACTGTTTTAGGGCTGGGTTTGTCTGCTTCACAATCCCATTTTTCTGCAACACAAAGACTTGAAGTGAGATGAACAGGCTAAAGAGTGAAGTCTTATTAGACAAAACAAAAGTTTTCCTTTGGGGACAGAGTTGGTAGTTGGAAAAAAGGTAATAAGTCACAGTGTACATTATTGCGATACTCAGAATATCAGAATGTTTTACATCGCAATAACATGGTATCATCCATCCACCCAACCATTATCTATACCCACTTTATCTTGAACAGGGTCACAGAGGGGCTGAAGCCGATCCCAGCTGACATTGTGCGAAAGCGGGGTACAACCTGGACAGGTCGCCAGTCCGTCACAGGGCCAACATGGTATCATGACTTATGTATGCTGAAAATAGCGTATTGTGGGGCCTGTGGTGATTCCCACCCCTTTAGCCAACATTATCTATGTGGTAGTCCGGCTACAGTTGTCATACAATAACTGTATGTAAAAGTATATCACTTTTAGACATGCAAACAACTGGAAATGCAGACTGTGCTCATCTTTGGGAAGCTGGTTAGGGGTGATTTCCTTGTTGCTGCTGTTACTGGTGGGACAGCGTGAAGGCTTTTTTCCTCTCGGGAAGAAATTTGACCTCGTTAACCAAGTATAACCACAATTTCTGACGCTACCTTCTTGCACAGCCTCACTGAGGCCACACAAGCCTTAAAAACATCCTGAAACATAATATGTAGTAGTAGTAGTAGTAGTAGTAGTAGGATCATGATTATCGTGATTATCTGTTGCTTTTTGCACTGAGATCTTTTCAAAGTTGTAACAGAAATGGCAGCAGTCTCAGATTTTGGTATATTGCTCTAAATAAAGCATGTTAATAACACGTAGCAGTTGTAGAGTGATACACCAAGGACCCAAAACACTATGACCACTCATGAAGGGAATAACTTTGATCATCTTGTAACACAAATGCATGTAAAGGTCTGGGATGTTGAGTGAAAAATTTAAAAAAAAAAACAATCATCCGGCTTGTTATTGTCACAGGTTACTAGCGCAATTATTGTTTCCATGGAGTTGATTAAAAATATTTGACTTTTACTGAACACAGCAGGAGAACCGTTGAATGTTAATCACCATCCAAACAGGTCCCTCAAAATAAAATATGAAGTTTCATAAAAGTGCTGTAATACAATAAATATCTTATCCAGGATAAAATCTCTCACCCACACTGACCTGTGCACGCACATGTTCAGTCACTCACACAGATCATTTGCTGTTCTTGCTGATGCCCAGACCATGGTGGGGTCAGCATCGGAGCAAAATAAAGCCACCCGTCTTAAGTTTCTGTGGAGCTCCTTCTTGAGTCTCCCAGGAATGTAAGAATGTAGCAACCATTTAGGATACGCGGACCCCTCCCTGCGCACTAATTCAGCCTTTTTCAGTGTATCAGGTGACAGGCAGAATTTGGATAAATGTCAGGTTATAGCTTATTTTTGTGGTTGTGGCCAAATACACATGTAGCTCAGCCAGGCAGCCCGATGACTTTGTATTGTTATTGGCACAGGGGGTGCTTCATGTTGTCACTGTGATGTTATTGCTGTAATAAAACGCCATTCTGTTTATATTCTCCTGTAAAGCAATGTTCTCAGAGCAGTCCTGGACACTGTCTTTTCTATGGTTGTATATCTGTGTGTAGTCAGTGCTGATACATTTTTAAGAGTTTTAGCTTATGTGCTGTGACATGCAGTCTGTAGTCAGGATGTTTTCTCTTTATTCCGGTGTGTCCTGTGCTGCATATTCCTGTGACCCGTAAACCATGTGCAGGGCGGAGTATCGTTACAACATCTTCAATACTGGTTCCTGAGCAATACTTTGTTCAATAGCGATTTTATCAAATCCATTTGAAAAAAAAGAAAATTACACATTACGGTGTGACAGGTGTGTAGCCAAAAATGTGTTTTGAAAAGAGTTCAATAAGGTGTTCTGATGTACGATATGCCTGGGCTGAAAACGAGTTGTTTTTTTTATCTATGTGGGTGGACCCGCCTGCCCGTCAGTGTTGATGTAGCCATTCAAGTTTGGTACACAGTCCTCACCATGTGTCACTATAAATGTTATGAAAATGAAGATTAGAGTCCTGAACTAACTTGATTACAGAAAAGCAATCAACGGTAAGTTTGATAATCACTCAATTGGGTCATTTCTCAAACCAAAATGATATCAACAGTCTCTTGTTCCAATTTTTTTAACGTTACTATAAATTGAAAGGTTTTGGCTTTTTCAGGAAGACTTCAGCATTTTAAAGATGTCACGTTTTTTGTGTGTCTTCGGAAATTGTATTTACTATTTAAAACTAAAGAAGATTGTGTGATCTGTGTTCAGTTGTCCAACATTTGATTTCCCTTGGTATGAAGTGAAGACGGACTGAGTGCTACTCTGAGTGGCCCATAAATACATACAAAGTGTGAACCTTCCCGGTGAATGTGCACATTTAACCTGACGAGGTTAAAGAAATTGTTGGGACAGAAGTATAGACAGTACAGTACAAAGATACATGTAATTGTTCCGGGCCAATGTTTGAATGATACTGTATGTAAGGTCATTTTATATAGCCCTGTGTACACAGACTTGTCTTTGAAGCTGCGTGCCTGTCCCTGTGCTGAGAGAGTGAACGGGGTTCATCACTGCACACGGTGTGCGTCAGGCTTCCATGAATTTACTGAAGAAATCCCTGAGCTCTGCTCTCTACAGCAAAGATTTGCTGCTGCTGCTGCTGCTGCCTCTGCAAACATTGGTTGTGCATTAGCAGAAAATCTCCTCTGTGATGCCTCTTGTGGGCCTCACTGTCTACTTGGGTTTTCTCACCCACACCTCCACTATCACCTTCTCACCCAGTGTCCTCCAGGTGGAAACAGACTCTGCATGTGCTGCCCAAATGCAGTTTATTCAGCCTACACATCGCTGTGCAGAAGGCACACACACGGCTGAATGTTCTCTAAGTCTGCGTGATTTAGTTCACAACAGGCTTCTCGTTGTGTTTTCTGTTTGAGCTGATGATGTGTTGCTTTTTCCTGCTCAACAATAGAGACCGCTTGGCAGGTTGTGTTGGTTGGCTTTCTGTGTGGGGAAGCGCGGTGGTTCTCTGCTTTGATCTCGAGAAGTGTGGGCTGTGTAGGAGAATCTGTCTTGATGAATAAGGCCTGCGTATGTGCACATGATGTTGCTTGCATGTGAATCGGAGTTGTACGTGTGGTTTAATAAACTAGGGCAATATGTACATGGTGAGATGTGAATATTTGCTTCAGTGTTTCCCCGTCAGCCTCAGACACATTGAGAGCGACGTATGACCAGTGTATACAATGTTTAACGTTACAATCAAAGCAGCATTATGCTGATGTACATCTGTCAGTTCTCCTCTCAGCTAATTAGGCTATATTTCCTAACTTGGCCTATGAAAAGAAATCATTGACCTAGTTAACGTTGTCTCTTGGGTTGTACTATTGTGGATGAAACTGTAACCACTATTAACTGCTAATTTTAGTAGATATTTGAAGGGTAATTGTTAATGTCTTTCATCGCTCAAAAAACAAAATATTTCTCGTTGTTGTTGTTTTTTTTAAATCAGTTCATTGACATTTTTTGCTTAATAAAGACCTTTTTGGAGTGTTTATTGACAATTTTAATGATATTTTTTTTTAATCATTAAATCTGAAATGGTGATGTGACATGACAGTGGCATCAAACCAACAGCAATGTTTATTCCAAATAAACAATTTTTTTTGTTGCCAAAACTGTAAAATGCATCAGCCACTCTGCATCACAGGAGTTCTCTAATGGAAAACCTGCGAGACGCTCTGGATAGAGCAATAATTTCACTTCCTGTCAGTGTGTGAATATGCATGTGTGCATGTGTCAGATGTCTGCACACACACACACCGTACGTGCACACGCGCACACACTTCCTGCGTTGGAGCGCACGCACGTGGTTCAGCCGAAGCGGACACCCCACCGTGAAGAGTGCCCCACAGTGTGCTAATGCAAGTCTGTGGTTGTGAATTAATAATTCAGAGTCCTGGCATCGCTGGGTGGAGCCTCTATTATTCATGGTTGGCATTGGAACCGACAGATGAACTGCTGTTAATATTAAGGACCGGCAGATCCAGTCCTCGGCCAAGAAACCAGGCAGACTTCAACACTTTCATGTCTCCATCCGCTGTCATCTCCACCCACCGCCCCTCTGACTCCTCCTCTTGCGCTGTGTCCTTGCTCCCCTGATCTCTGTCCTCTCCATCTGTGAGCATCTTTTTCTCTCATTTTGTATTATCTGGATCTCTCTTTCTACATCTCCGAATGTCTCTTTCTGAGTATGTTGTGCTGTGTCCGTCCCGCTCGCATTTTCATTCCAAAACTCTGTTAGTTAAAAGGTAAAGAAATGTCATGTTGCAGAAAACAAATTTATTCAGCTGGGTCTAAAACGTAGCTCAGAAATATGGAATATAATTGTCAGGTAATTCAGGCAATGTTTGGTTTTGCGGAAGATTTGGAGCCCTGTCTTTCTGCATAACAACCTGATGAGTGTATCTCCTTTTTTATAGCTGTGTTTCTGTCTGTCATCGTGTTCTCTCCTGGGAAACCGGGTCTGTCCGTGTCTACCTTGATTTTTGAGGCTGCCATCCCTGAATCTCTTTCCTTCTCAATTTGGGGTTACCTACTGAGCAGGTAATCTGTATAATCTATTTTGAGCAAAACAGTATCATGTGCAATTTGAATTTTTGTTTTTCGCTCCTCCCCCCCCCCCCCGTCTCCTTATACGCTTCTTTCCCTCCTCACTCTGTTCTTTTTAGTCCTCTGAGTCTGATTTTCCTCTACGTTGTCAGTGCTGCTGCCACTGAATGCTTCTTTTATTAGAGAGATTTGGAGCTGCAGTTGCCACTAATGCCGCTGCCGTATTGTACCAGCACCCTGCTGAGGCTTCTTCTAATGACATTCTTTGTGTCTCCATGCTTGTGCTTTGCCTCCCCGTCTCCTCTGCTCTGAATGGAGGAGTTGTCATGCTTTGCCATCAAAGGAGGAAAAGAGGCAGTGAAAGCAGCAGGCGGTGTCAACCCCTCCTCTTCCTCCTCAATTGGCCCCTCACCTCCTGGGATGTTTGAAGCCACTTGTGTATGTATGTGTGTGCATGTTTGCAGGACAGCATACATTAGGCCATGGCTGAAGAATGTGTATGCATTAATCCAAATACTTTAGTGTTTGTTTGTATTTTGCCAGTGAGAGACTGAGTCTCCCAGAATCCCTTGCTCTCTTAAGCTCTCAACCTGCATCCCAAACCTCCCATCAGCACTCGGACAGCTTCCTACTCTTATCTGCCTCCACTCGTCATTTTGCATTCAGGCTGATGTAGTCCTCTGTCATCCTCGCCTTCTGTTCCACTCTGCAGTTTAGCACAATCACAAGTGAACTTTCACTTGCATCTCACACACGATAGCCAATTAATTGATGCAGCCAAGTCTGTACAGCAGCTGCCCCACCTAAACATTTACATACACTCCGCTTTTGGCCTGTTTTTGCTTTCTCACTTAGTTTCTTAACCCTGATCACCACATAAAGCTATGATGGGCTCAATACCAGCGATGTCCTGATCGAGTGTTTTTGCCCCCAATCAAGTTATTAATTATTGAATATCTGCTGATTCTTAGTCCCAATTCTATACTTGAATTTGCCTAGTTAATACAGCTTCAATGCACACTTCAAGTTTATTAAGATTATTAAAATCAAGCCAATGTAAATGACAACCAAATAGGTCTATAATGCATTTGGAAAAATTGCTTGCTGTTCCTTTTTTTTAAATTTTCATTTATATATATTTTTTACACAATTGCACTTAGTACAACTCTAGATTTCATGTTGTTGTTTTTTTTAAACAATATAACCAAGCAATAAAACTAAAATATGACTTTATAAATAGCTTTTATCAGCTCCACTTTGAATTGTGCAATACCTTAACTTTAACATTCAGTCACAGCAAATACTAATCACAATTCCACAGTGTCACAATTACCTGAATGAACTCACTGTATTTCTTTGTGGGTTTTTTTTTTTTTAGCTGCCATGACTAATCAGTAGTATTGAATGTAGCTCTGTTACTACCACCTCGTAAAACGCTGACAGTGCACACATTTAAATTGGCTGTTGTGCTGCTTTTTTTCCCCTTTGATTAAGCAGACTGTAACTCAGTATAGCAGATACCAATCAGTTACAAAATGCCTTGTTTGGCCCCAATACTGATCTTTGATATCAGCTCTGGACATGCCTTCTCAGTACAGTATCATTTATAAGTCCCTTGCATCTCATTTTCTGTTAACTGTAAATTCATTATGCATTGACTATGCTGGTGCAACTTTATGTTTTTGTTATCACCAGCATTGCCCCTAAAGGGACTACAGCATACAATAAATGTGTGTATCAATTCTATTCTGTATAGTCAGCAGAGACCCATAGTGTTATGTTGGGTTGCTCGTGGTTCTTCTAGTTTACTCTGCATTTGCAGTCATTGTTTCATTTTTATTCTTTGACATCAGCTCAGAGTAGGTTGATAAACTGAGGAGAATTAAATTAATCTGAATTTAAAGTGTAAAACACTGATTTGTCTTTTGGCGCTCAAGATGAGCACATGATCATAAATATCATTATGGGATATGTAGGATCAGTATGTTTTTTTTGCAGCTACTTTGCTGCTAGAGACAAAGAGACAGGATATGTCAGTCTAGGGCAGCTTGAACACATTGTTCAATCTGTCTCTAGCAAGCTTTCAAACTAAATGAAAACACAATTTTAAATTGCTGATCTACCACTTTAATATATCTGGTATCACTAGCTGAACCTTCACTCTTTCTCTGATCGAATAAGCCTGTTTTTTTGCTCATGCATGTTCTTCTAATAATGCAAAAAAATACAGCATACAATCCTGGAACCACCACCAAACATTGTCCAATTATAAATGGGGAAGTCCTGTAAGAAAAATAGTCCAAGGAGGCACTCTCCCAGCAGGCAGACTCTCCAGTGCCTCCATAATGTATGCAATGATGAAAGCGACTGCAGCCTGCCTCCGCTTGCATGGATATTGAGAGGATATAAATAGCCAGGCGGCAGGCCTGGATGAGTGTGCGCTGAGACTGGAACCGCAGCACACAGCGCTCAAACAATCAATAAGCAGTCACCGCTACCCTTCCTTCCCTCCGCTTTCTCCAGTCCAGCAGCCTCCCCGAGCTGGAAAGGGGGCGGGGAGCTTCTCTGTCTCCCTCTTCCTTTCTTTCAACCACTTCCTGCCTCCCTGCTTTTGTAATCTGTTATCAGTGGCAAACCCGAGCCTGTGACTTGTTACGTCAGGGAGGCAGGCAGCAGGGCCGTCTCCCGTCTCCCCACCTGCCGGTCCGACTGACCGACTGTGGTGTGAGAGGTTTCTCTGTCCCGCTGCTCTATTTTTTTATTCACTTGGATAAAAAATATGGGTCGACGGCTGTGGATTCGACACATGCATGACTCCTTTAATCTAAGAAAGATGACTTTTTTCTCCCAATGTTATTTTCTCTTATTTGTTAATTCACTTTATCCATTTCTCTCGGTTCTGTGCACACACGAGTTTAATAGCACAACCTTTATCTTGTGTTGGCCTGAATTAAATTTCCTACATTTATTTTCTTTCTTGGCGTTCCTGGTCACATTCAGGTCTTGTCTTGGTGACAAATGATTTATGTAACTGATTCTGGCTGGATCTATCCGTCATGTCTTATTCTTGTTTATTAGATGGAGCAGGACAAAATGAATGTTTGATTCAGTAAATCAATTGAGGGGTTGCAGTTTCAGATGTTTTCTTGTTCTCTGTAGGACTTTGGTTTAGATCTTGGAGCCGGTTGTTGAATCTGTTTCGGGGAAATATCATTAACCTTGCACCCACCCCACATCCCCAACAATTAACAGTAAGTCATATCGAATGTCCCTGGTGCAGCTGCTAGATGATGCTATAAATCTGTGGTTGAGTTGAGCAGCATTTTCTAGTTAAATAAATGTTTAAAAAGCCACAGAACAACCTCAATCCAAAAGACTCTAACTCTCTGTCTCTCAGTTGCTGCTGAATTTTAAAAAAGAGTTTCTGTGGGACAGTGAAAAGAGAACCTCAGCTAAAAAAAGGTGAAGATGGTTAGAAATGTTTCATGTGGCAGATGGCAGAGGGAGCCGAACAGTCGAAATGACGGAGCGAGCCACAGCCTCTCTTAACTTCCTCACTCTCTCCTGCCTCTCTGCTCTACTTGAGATTTCAGTGTGCCCTCCAAGCACCAGTTTGTGCCAGCTTCCTCCTCTTGAGTTCTCCTCGGTATAATCCGAGGATCTCTTTCAGGAGTGAGAACCAGTCCGTACTTGTGTTTGAGCTTTTGCTTGTAAACATTCATGCATTTCTAATCTTTGTTTGTTGAAAGGGTTTTAGTGCTGTGATTAGTGGTAAATTAGTCCTGCTGATTCCAGCTCTTGTATTTTTAAGTTGCATAACTGCTCCTACCTGCTCAGGAGCAAGACTGCACAGCCAAACAAATATAAAACATGGGAACATCATTCTGAACACATTTCAATAAAGCAGCAGTCAAATTTCATCCGTGTAAAGTCAACATGGAGGCAGTATTGGTGAAATCATCTATCAAGTTATCACAGCTGCAAACTGGTAGTCATGTTTTGACTTGCCGTGTTTGGAGGCTACGGTACATCACTTTATTTGCTCAGGCTGAAGTGAGGTAGACAATAATGATTATTATTATTATTGCCGGTTAGCACTGCTAGCAGTGTGAGATAATAAAGCAGCTAAAAGCTAACGGTGATGTCTGAGTGACAGCCGGGCCGATGTGGGTCTGGGTGGAATGGACAAAATCAAATCACAACATACTTTTGACCAAATACCTCAATATCAATATTGAAACAATACTGTAGAGATTACTGCAGATGCTTTCACAAAGTATTTACGCAATGACATTTTTAATATATTATTACCAGTTATATGGATATAATGACTCGGTGTGTAAAAGCAAATAATAGAGCAGCTA
Organism: Brachyistius frenatus; assembly: GCF_029030835.1. Classification (NCBI taxonomy): domain Eukaryota; kingdom Metazoa; phylum Chordata; class Actinopteri; family Embiotocidae; genus Brachyistius; species Brachyistius frenatus. The sequence goes on from NW_027210608.1 coordinate 2,840,478, forward strand.
CAACTGTCTGGTAATCTCAGAAAATAACATCACTTTAATGTAATAAAGCCTTTAAAACCAGGGGGGAAAAATATGACGTCATATCCCAAATCTAGCATATCTTTACGTACTATGGCCACAATTATCAGTTTTAAAATCAGGTAACCACTTTGCAAAACAAAGACAGACTGCCACTTAGCAGAACCCAAGATTAAGGTCCTGATCAAGATTCAGACTACAGCATAAATATATCCCAACCTAAAAGACATAAGGCGTCAGGACCAAATCAGAAATTGCCCATGAATATATGTATGTAGTGTATTGTAGTTGATGTCAATCTGTTCCGCATCTTGGGTGCCTCACAACATCTCAGCTAAAAAGACAAGAATCTCAGAAGAGAAACGGTGTTGTATGGTGATTTTTGCCTGGACTCCTGCACAGAACACTGTCTGTCAGAGTCATGTGATCACTGAAGCATGCGGAGACCCAGTAGTGACGGCATGCTGTGGTGGGAGACGGCTCGCCCAGATGAAAAGGACACGAGGACACCGAGGCTTATTAAATGTCTGGAGAAGCTGCTTGCTTCTCTGGACACATCGTCTCTCTATTTGCACTAATTGAAGCCTTCTTCCTGGTTCCTTGTGGGGGGGCCTCACGGCACATAGATATACAGACATATGCACAATGTTGCAAATACAGATGCAGAGACAAAGACATACACACCCTAAATGCTGCCTGCTGCTATGTCTAATATATACCCCCCCCCCCACACACACACACATTAAATTCAGCTGAATTGCATTGTCTATGCACTGTTGCTCTTTTTTTATGTTCAATACAATAGTTAGATAGCGAGCCTCTGTGCCTATGTGTTGCTGCTGGGTTTGAAAATCTAGAAGTTGTTATAAAAAAATATTCCTCCAGTTTTTTTTCTGATGTTGGGCCTCTCATGGAAAGACTGTGTTGTCCTATTAGATCTGCTTCTTCTATTGAACTGTCAGCCTGTTGGTCGGGCTCTATGTTGTGATTTAATGAAGACACAGTCTGGTTGGCTGCGGGCTTTCAAAGGTCGTCTGTGGTCCGACTCGCACTTTTTCTTGGTTTGCACTAAAAAAAAAACACCCTTTGAATGTCTTTTGTTAATGTTGTATTTTGCATGATTTAATATTGATGGGGAAAGCCAAAGCTCAATCTGTGAGGCAGAATGACCATTAAGAAGAGGGGTTCATACTGTAACTAAAAAAACAGCACTGAATCTGTCCTGGTAAAAACAGACACCTGCCCTCTCCTGCTAACAGCTGCAAGTCTGTCTCAGCTGAATATGTAAACTGTAAATTGTGTTTGGTGTTTGGTGTCATAAACAGGGACAGACACTAAAATGTGTTGTGTGGCTTTTATACACACTATCTGTAGTTGCATATTTCCCAGCTAGGAGTATTGCATTTGTTTAATGTTGGTCATACACACCACCCGGTTCCCCTTATACATGCCCATCATTGGCTGCAGCTAAAAGTCTTGCTGTCAACTATTTTATATACGAGGAAATGCGATGCAGCCACGAGTCATTTGTTGTTGACAGTTTGAGGCTGTCCACTCTGCACAGCCTCCAGCCCTCTGAGCACTTTTTGTATACTGTATATTTGCATACCCAGTAGGGCACATTTCCATATTTTTCCCCGTTTCTTTTCACCGCCAGTTTCTCTACAATGCCAACTCTGTACTGAGCATCAGTCACGGTTCGATAGTCATAGCTGCACGCTTCTTGATGCTGTCATATTAATTCCCTGAGGGGAAACTTGTTGTCAAGATTATGTCATATGGATTGTGGCTATACAGTACTGTAAATAAACCTTCTTAGCTCAGATATATCACGCAAACATAATTAATGTTCAAATTACGTTATGGTCCTTTTTGAATTGTAAGTCGTATATTTCAGTAGCTTTGTTGACTTCCCTCCAATCTCCCAAAAACACAAGCGGTGTGATTTAATAAAGACTTAATTGTGATTGTTTGTAGAGAGACGTTTACCTTGCCTGTGTCTGTACAGCCGTGACCAAACATTCACATCATGCATGTCTGTACATAAGCAGATGTTTATCTTTGTGTCTGCACCCTCAGTTGGCTTACCAAACTGTGGCTCACATTTCTAAAACAGGACCGACACCCCAAGGCAGACAGTCAGACACCTGACTCTGATCTGATGTGACGTTGGCAAGGCTGAAAGCTGTCTTATTGCACAAGGTTTATTCCCTCCCCGTAATATATTTTACACTCTGCGATGACACGTCACATGGTGTTAATGGTTGAATACAGGGTTCACACTTGTGGCCTGAATTTCAAATCATATTTAACTCTGCATTCCCCAACTTGTTGGCCATCCTGTGTGTTCTCCTCAGTATGAGTGCATGTGAGAAGTAAGACTAGGGCTGGGCAATATCATCTGAAATACACATCACAGTTAATTGACACATTTACCTCAGTAATGATCCTTGTCTTTTTTTTTTTAGGTAATCTTGTACAAAAAAAATCTATCCTTAAAGAGTTATTTTCAAACAGAAAATCATGGATTTGGACCCCAAGTGTCTCTTTGCACAGTAAAATCTCTGCTCTCGTCCTCTACTGTCTTCATTGTGTCACATTTTTTCATAAATATAGCTGCTTTGCATTTCGCAACAGCGGTGCTTTCAAAATATAATAGTTTTTGTTCATGGCGTCACGTTGGCAAACACCATTTAATGGACTGCTGTCTCTGAAGAGAAGTCCTCAGGTTAGATATGCAATATTTTGATATTCTCCATTTCTCAGCACTTTTTGTGACATTGTCAGATTTGAGATGCTGAAACAAAATGGGTCGTGTTTCCATTTGGAGTGGCAACTTTTTTTTTCTTGTAGTTATTACGTGTAGCATTTTATTCTGTATCTGTTTACTGGAGCTGAAGGGCTCCCAGAGGGACGTGACCTCGTCTTTTTTCATCTTCCAGCTCTTCTCATCTGCACCCGTAGCTGCTTCTCTTTCTGCAACACTGGGATGATGTTTGTTGTCATGGTTGTTCCTCAGTTAAATTCTGTTAAACTGCTAACTGCGAGATTGGAGGGAGCATGCCACCCACATCTATGTGTGGATGAACGCAAACAATGTTTGCGAGCAAATGCTAATTGTTATTGATTGTTTGTTTGTAAAGCTTTAAGTTTTTGGCAAATTGAAGCAGCATTCGAGCCTTAAGGTTAGATTCAGTGCATATTTGAATGAAAGAATTTAAGTTTTAAACACATCGATATGAGTTAAATTGGGTTGGTTAGAAATCATAATATCAAAACATAGCTGTTAATGTCAGTTCTTTTGAGAAAATAGAGAAAGAAGGACCAGCAGACAGCTGCATTGTGACAAATGTGAGACCCAGGAAACAGTTTGTGTTGTGTATGAAGCTGCCTCTGCAGCATATTGGGTGGCATTACTTGACTAACCAGACATGGAATTCGATGGGAATGTTGTTTATTGGATAATGGATATAATACTGTCCTTTGTTGAGTGTAATGCAAGCTGTTGTTTAGCGCTGACTCAGCAAATTGAATTTCCTTCCGGACAATTAATGACATTCTGATTTAAATTGACAAACATCTGGACCAGGCGAAATCGTCTCACCAAGTGGACTTTCACGACCTCTCGCTGTTACCCTGTAATCTGCAGAGGGCCCTGGGCTCGCCTCGGACCAGAGACTTGTGTTTACATAACCCGAGGCTCTATCACAGTACTTTCAGAAACCGACAACAGCTGTTTCAGTTAAACACCAAACTTCTCTGGTGATTTCTGTTTAAGCTTGTATTCATCCAGGGAAAGCTGACGGAGCAACAATCAGCTAAACATTCTCACAGTTGCTTGCACATGGTAGGTGTCCAGTACAAACAGCGCTGGGATTCTTGGACGGAGTGTCGGCCAATAAGAGTTGGATCACAGTGTAAGGTAAATGTTCAAAGTTGTAAAATGGTACTATGGCAAAAAAAATATTGGAGAGTGAAGGCTATTCGTTCCACCATGAGATAAATCTTAGAGCTGCTCCACAGAATAATTTGCCATTACTGTACTAGATTGCGATTTAAGCTTTTACATCTAGATGAACTTAATTCTAGCAGCTTCAGGACTCTGGATGGTGGTGTAGTATGGAAATGAGTCAACATTGCTTTAGGTTGAGAGGAAACGTAGGATTTTGCACAGTGCACTGAAATATTAATGTGGTGAAACAAGATCACATGGATATACAGTACATGTTGATGACTCACTTTAATCTGGTGTCATCAAAGTGCAGGAGGTTGCAGCAGGAGATGTGATTCACAGACACTTGTGCTGACAATTTAGGAGGAACAGGATTTAACACACAATACTGGTATCAATAAAAATGACAGAACAGTTGTAATATTACTGTCATCTGGCATAGCAAAGGAGAAAAAAAAGCAGCGCTACATCAAAGACTGGTGATACATCATTTAGTGTGTTGCCATGACACTGTTAGCAGCAGCTCCTGCCACACGGAGGAAGATTATGGGGAGGAGGCATAAAGAAAGAGTTACATTCATGTGTGGTGTGAACCAGAATGCTAAATGTGCTCAGTGATATGAAACGTTAACACAATTCTCAGGCGGAGTTCAGAGCAGCAATGAAATAAAAAGTGCGCAGGTGAGTCTGGCAGAAGAGTTTAACTGTTGCTGCTCATCATCACATCGTCTGCCAGCGGTTTGTATCCAGCCCAAACCAGTCTGCTTGATGCCAGGACACACGCACGCAGGTCGAGTGTTTCTGCACAGAGTAGGATTACGCTTATTCTGTTGTTGTAAAATCCAGCCTTCAGGCTCGACTCCCTGGTTTTTGTTCCGTCCTCTGATCAGTGCAGCATCACACCCAGACACACTTAGCCCGTCGCTTATTCTTCATTGTCGTGTTGTCGTCGTCGATTCTGCCCGAACGCAGCGTCACGTTTCTGCAAAGATATTGAGGAAAAAGTAATGTTCAGTCACATCCCACCCTGTGGACCTTCTTTCTCAGTTTCAAACATGTATGATATCGCCATCGATTCCTTTCTGTGTGTTAGAACTGGATTGTGCTCTGTGAGAAGTGCTGGTGTGAGTTCTACACAGTCATCACTCCACGGTCTACGATAGGAAACTGAATTGAAGAAGTCGCAGGCCCTCACCGAGCAGCACTTGACTAACTTAAGGAGACTGATGTGAGCAGTGTGATGCTGAAGCTCTTGAATAGCTCGCAGGCATTCCTCAGCACTGGAGAGATAAGAATAGCACTCTTGTGTCTCTGCTCTCGTCTCTCCTCTGTTGGCGAGCGAGTGCGGCTGTGGGTTGGTGAGCCGCGCTTCTCTGTTCCAGCTCTGCTGCTTTAGACGTAAAGAATGGCAAAAGGGAAAGAAGCAGGTCCGCTCTGGGTTCACCAGAGCAGCCCGGCCTCGGATATATTTGGCTCTGTCAGTTTGCATACAGATCTGCACTGGTCTGCAATTAGGCTGTTTCCTGTTTGAAAGCAGGATATGGTAGCGCTGTGAAGCTCGGCCATAGATGCTCTCAGGGAGAATGCCAGCCGGCAGCCCGGCCTTCTGAAGGAGATGCAGCATTTTCATGGAGCTAAAATTACACGGAGCACGAAGTTACTTTGTAAGTAGGAAACGATTGGCTTCCGCTCAGTGGATAAAATGTTCCTTTCCATGAAGTGGAATCAAAGCGAAAGCTATGGGCTCTTATTAATTATATCCACGCTAGATATGCAGGGAAATCAAAGGGAGGTGAGAGGTTTAAGAACACATTTTCAGCTCAGATACTTGGGCTACAAATTATATTCACCTTGTTTTGTTCACTGGTTATATTGAGCTATTTTGACTTTACTTTCAGGGCAGTTGTCGTCGGTCTAAAGGCTGGCAGTGACCAGAGTGCTCATGTCCATATTGGACTGCAAATACAGCCCCTCCCGACCTCATACGAAATGCTGGAAAAATATGCGTCAGCTACTTCCTCCTTCTCACTCTCCACCCTCCCCTTTTAACTTCCTGTTCCCTGGATTGCTCGGAGGTGAGATGCTTTGAATGGAGGCTCCTGTGTGGAGACCCTATTCAGTTACTGTTACATCTCCAGACTATTGTAATAACTAGTATGCTGATTTGTTGCTGTGTCTTGACAATGAAGGATTGATATAGTAAAAAAAAAAAAAAAAAAAAACCCTGAAAGGGCGTTAAGGCAGTGAAGAGCTGCACTGAAACACAATTACATTCACTTTTCAGACACACAAAAAGACACTGATGTGGGCACACGTGTAAATACTCACCCACTCAGACACACACCAGCATACTCAACGTTGTTTCATTCACACACCTCAACACATTTTATCCTCTGGTCACACAGTAAAACACCCATACGTGAACTTCTTTATACAGTACATGCTGAATCTTCCTGTTCTTTCTCTGCCTCCATCTGTCTGTCTCTCTCGCTCGCCCTCCTCCCATTGTATCAAGGTCACCTTTAACAGACTACCAGATGGAAAGCGAGATGCTGAATAGTGGGCTAATATCAAAGAGCCGCCTTCTCGTTTACAGCCTCCGAGTTTCAGACTCCAATCTTTGTAACAGCCCCCGATAAGAGAGTCTTATCAGGAGGTAACTTCATTTGTCAAAGGAAGTAAAATGATACACTGGGAGGAAGGATTAGGGAGATGATATTTGTTGCACCTTGGGAATCAGCAACATTAAGTGTGATAAATGAAAGTATGAATTACATTTGCAGTAAAGTCAGTAAAATATGCACAGTGGCTATGGTAGACTGTTGAAACCCAGTTGAGTTTTTGCACATGCTTTATGCGCCAAAAGTATTTGACTTGGATCTGTACATCACCATCACTCCAGTTAACGTGTTCTTGTTTGTACGTCTGATTGTGATATTTGTTATATTGTCTCATGACTACATTAGTAGAACATTAAGATTTTATTTTGGGTGAATATTTTGAGGTTTAGTATCACATGAGGTGATCTTCTTTTTTGTCCCCTGTATGCACACATGAGCAGAGAGGCCATATTTAATGTATTTGGATCACTGGCTTTCCAACCGTGAAACACAATCACTGTGTTATGTTGGAGCCAGAGCACATTTTTAGGTATTGTGCATGTTCAAAGACCTATTTACTCATATTGTGGTTCTGGTTCTGTAGTGCCGTCTTCAGCCACCTTTTCTCGGATGACATACCTTCATTAGTTAACATGCTGCACTGATGCTCTCGGCTCCTTTTATGTAATGTGATGATTCAAATTATTTGTACCCCAGAGCCAGTTATATTTTTATTTGTATGATTTTGGTTCCAGTTATATCATCTATTAACTGCACAATGAGCAAAGAAATGCTGGAAGGCAGTTAGAAAGAAAAACACTTCACATAACAATATCTTTTTTCAGAATAATTGGGCAACAAGATGTGGTTGTGACTTGTTTTCTGCGGACATCCACTTCTTCATGTTAGCACAGTGAGCTCTTATCAAGATATTAAAGTATAGACTGTGATGCCCATTATCAGCTGTGGTCTTATGATTCTATCAAAATGGTTGTTTTGCACAGACATCCTGCAGCAAAGACATATCAGTCGTCTTCTGTGGTGCTGAGAACCCAAAAAGTGTAAATGACCATGTGGTTGGTTATATTTCTAATGTCTTGCCCTTTGTGTGTTGCAGCTCTGATGGTACTAGCTGAACAGTGACCGCTACCTGCCTGAGGACACCTGCTGCCCAATTCCCTTCATCATGTCCGGGATCCATGTAAGTGATCACCCAGTTTACACATACCTAGGAAGGAAAACACTGGTGCAACACTTTCATATATCATTTGATTTCATTTTCAGAAACTTCATTTCTTTCATAATAAAGAATCTAACTGAAAATAACAAACTATTTGACAACAAAAGCCTCCATCTCTATAACTGACCTGCTCTCTTCCGGGCTTCAGACCTTTTGGACATTGTCATTTATTTTTATTGCAAAATGTGCATCATAACATACATGTACAGCTGCATTCACTGTTTATTCTGCTCACGCAGCTCTGCACTGCTCAGCAAACCTTTGTCCACCCTGTTGGCAGTCACACCACAGCTGCTTCACTCTCAGCCAGCCACTTACTGACTCTGCTAGTTTACCGTTAGCCAGTTTGTCTTGAGCCTAAAACCGCCGAGGCCGCCCACATGATGAAATCCTATCCGGCTGCTGCCAGTCAAACACATCCTGAGTCCCAACCAGCTCTCCTTCCGTGGGTCCGCTTGACCTTGCCGCTCTCCCCTGTGGTGATTTCAGATGGCCATAAGACACTAAAATGCCCCAGAATCCTGAACTCCATGGTGATTCACTTCAGTCAAATCATGCTGCTTTCAGGGGAGCTCAGAAAATGTGTTTATAATATTTGTAAAAAGACAAAAAAGAAATGTCTGCACATCCCGGCCTGCTAAATTTCAGGGGCACCAGTGCATCCAAACAAAATGTTCAGTCGGACACGGGAGGCTCTTGCTATGTTACTCATTTAGTAGCATGCTGAAATGATTGAGTGAGGAAGCATGTTGTCAGGGATCAATGGTCGTCACATCGACATCTTAACAGTCAGCTGTTGGTGGTGAAGTAATACACATATTTTACAGTCACTTCGTCGTCCGCTAGATAACAAATCATTAATTCATTGAAAGCTTAAGATATAAATTCATGTAAATCTTCCCCAAAGCCGTTCAAGTGGTCTCTTCTGCTTAACGTCTTCTGCTAGAGATTAAATTAGTAACCCTCCTTTATGAATACCCTTCCTGCCTGTCAAATCTTCAGCATTATTGTGCCCTCCTGGAGGTTCATATTTTCCAGCAACAGCTGTCAGGTTCTGTTACTGTTGTTTGAAATAAATGATAAAGTTCAATATCCTCGTAAAAATAGCTGTAGCACATGTTCCTTGATCTGCCAATGTTTTTTTTTTTTATTGTGTGATCATAGCATTTATTCAGCTTTGTCTGTTTTAAACATGAAGACTGAAGTTTAATTTCTTCATTGTTTGTTCCTGCCTCTGTGTTGTCGCCTGTAACCCTTTTAAAACTGACGCTTCCTAATTAGCACTGAACTTCAAAGCTGCAATTCACATCCCATTTCACTCACAGGGAGTTATAATTAAGGAATTTTTAGGAGTTTGGAAAGACCACGACTGAGGTTAAACTGAACACTTTGAATCTGTTACCAAACGTAAGATCTCTGTATTATCTGCAGGAGCCTGGTTGTGTTACGTGTATTAAATGTATTCTTTTTCTTGCTTTTATTATGTTTTTGTCAGTGATTTTCAGTTGCAGGTAATCATTCATGATATACTGTATACTCAGTCACCACGTCTTATTACTCAGGATTTTCTAATTGCGGTTTGTAGCTGCATACATGCTTTGTGGATTGAATGTGGTCCTGCCTTGAGATTGTTGGTTTGGTGGTTTCTGTGTTGCAGTAAGTTACATTTTGGATGACTAAATATTCTCAATGAAATTTTCCCCAACAATACATCCTATCTAGTCCATTTTAAGTCCCTTTTTTCATTTTGCCACATGACAATTAATAACACTGGAGGAGGATTTTCTGTGCATGACCCCGGTAGGAGCTGTCAGCACTGGTCTCAACTCGTATCCTATTATCATAATGAACTATTGTCTCAGACTGCATCAAACACATTGAGCCTCCACAGCTCACTCGCTCACACCTGCTGCTTTTTTTACTCTGCTTGTGTCATTTCATCTCATTCATGATATCAAGGCATCATTTTCATCAGAGCACAGTGCTGATCTAACAATGCAAACTGAATACACGACATCCATATTAATACGTTTAAATTTGGATGTATCATTAGCTCACTTCTCTTTTCTGTCATTTACATTTGTCTCTCGCAGCTCCTGCTGTTTGTTTCAGTTGTTTTAGTTTTTAAAGGCTTTGCTCGCTTACATGTGTTTAATCTTTTTAATAGTTGAATAAAATTGCAATAACCACCTGATACTTTTATGTGTAGCTCACACTTTGTGTCCTATCGACTGCAGTAGAAAGAATGCTGAAGCTAGCTGGTGAGATCGCCACGATTAACTGACTCTAAAATATAATGTACTCATTTGGTTTTCTGTAAATGAAAAATATGACATATTATGAGTTAACTTTACGTCACAAGACTAAATGAAGCAGTTAATAAATTCCATCATGATGGAGACTGAAAAAAGCAGCTGAACTCCTGCTAGCGAGCTAGTTTCCCTAGTTTAGCACATCTCAGTACCTCCATCTCAACTCCAGTGTAATTTATGTGATTTGGCAAATACATTCCTTTGCAATTATATAATGAAATGGGTTTATGTAGTGTATTGGTCTCCCAATAAATAATAATAGTACTCACAGCCACCTAGCAAAACAGAAATACAATTTCCTGTAAACTACAGACTCTAAATTAACTTCAACTAGTTTGTTGAAGGAAATAAAGTTGACAAGAAAGCAGAATCACATTTTGGTTGATGAAAATGTATTTTATTTTTTAGGTATTATTCAATTCAATTCAATTCAATTCAATTTGATTTATATAGCGCCAAATCACAACACAGGTTATTTCACGGCACTTAACACATTAAAGTCCTTACAGAAAGACTTTACAATATTATACAGAGAAACCCAACAATTCAACAATTCCCACATAAGCATAATTATGAAGCACCATTGAAATCTCTATATGTGAAACAGTTTGCCACCTCGGCCTGAAAACTTTGAACCGTTTCTTCCCCAACTTCACTGCTCCTCTAGTTCCTGCTCTCTCCTTTTGTAGGGCAGTGAAGTCGTATAACCACCTTGGGCTGTGTTAATCTCCATCTTTTGAAGTGGGTGATGTTAGCACACTGAGCTCCACGGAGATAAATTATTGCCTATAATCTACACCTTCTGTTTATGCACTCAATTTAATTTTTGAGATATTAATCACTTGTTTTTTTTTCCAAACTAATTCTAAATTGTGGTAGCAATTGGCATGTGTGAAAATCATAATAATTCAAAGTGAATATTATTTGGCTCTCTGCCTTGAATTTGAACGACTATCAAGAGTAAATTTTGTGTTGTTGATTACTTTATTTGTTGCAGCTTTATTGTTTTTTATGTAACTGTGCAGGACATTTAACACAACACCAACGCAATCTGGAATACAGGAGAAAAACATAACATGGGTACCACATAAAAACTCCCAAAATAACATTTAGACAATGTCTAAATGGTGTCGTTCTGTGGCGTTAATGACTGAACCACAATGCCATAATGCTGAGGAGTCAAATTTTCTGTCCACGTTCCCCCTCAGTGCCTCGTTACCTCTAATTGTGACTCAGTTGCTATGTTGTAACCCATTTCATTCAGGTCTTTGTGCTAAACTGAGTTACATCAGTGATTAATTTGGTCCGTCTGTGTCTTGTGTGTGATGTAGGCGCCATGGTCGACTGGCACAGAGTGTGTAGCCAAGTATAACTTCCAGACTGCCAATGAACAGGACCTGCCCTTCTGTAAAGGAGATGTGCTGACCATCATCGGAGTCACCAGGGTAAGAAAATGGGTGTCCGGGCCTGAAGTTGTAAAATGATGCACATTTTACCAATAAACCCAATTTAAGTTCTGTCCTTTTATTTACTTCTTCATGAGGCTGCACAGTTGAGGGGTAAAGAGTATTCCCAACTTATAGATCATACTAAATAGAGGAAATTTTGCACTTGTCTCTGCATATTGAAAGTAGTATACAGAGATATGGGCCATAAAAAGACAGCTTCCTCCTCTTTTGGCTTTAAATACTGAATGTAGCTATAATATGATTTGACTCTTACTGTCACATCTTTTGTATTTTGTTTCAAGCTGAACTCTGAGCCAATAACTCATAGTTGAAATGGGATGCTAAAAACAACCAAAGACTTCCTCCCTAATCAAGATATAATAATAAATACGGAAATGCTGCAAATAATCAGAACAACAATAATAAATACTGTATATGCTGACACAAAACAAAGAGCCACATGAAAGAGTACATCAGCTTCCGTAAAACATGAGATTTCCCTGATTTATAGTTCAATCAAACAGCCTCGTCGCTCCTGTCAGTGTGTTTCCTTTTAGCCAGAGGTTCCTCTGGTTTCTGTTGCTTCCTCAGATACACAGCAGCCCTCACTGTCTATCCACAAATAGATTAAACTAATGGTTCTTTAGGTTTATAACTGCACTGCTTTATCTCTGCTAACCATTCCATGTATTTAGAGAAAGTCCTGAAGGACAGGAAACGGAAGCCTCACTTACAAAATGACTTGGATATTTAAGATGGTTCCCTACCTCAGTTATCAGCACTAATATTGAGACTGTGTTGTGTTGTGTTTGACTGTTTCAGGATCCAAACTGGTACAGAGCAAGGAACACAGTGGGCAGAGAAGGCACCATCCCAGCGAACTATGTCCAGAAAAGAGAAGGAGTCAAGTCAGGAGGGAAACTCAGTTTAATGCCGTGAGTGCTGACACAGGATAAAGACAGCCAATCTGTGCATGTCTGCGTGTGGAATGTTTTACACCTTTTCTTACAGTGAAAGCCATTAAAAAAAAAAAAAAAAAAAATCAGCGTTAGACTCAACATCATTTCTATAATAAATAGCTGTAAAATGTAACATTACAGAGATGTTTCATTCTGAAAGCATTATAAGAAAATGCCAAAGTAGTACAGCCATATGACAATACGCAGAAGTCATCAGAATATTAATTGTAGCTGGAGTTGTGCTTCTTGTATATCTCTGCCACATACAGCGGGTAAAATAAGTGTTGAACACGTCACCATTTGTCTCAGTAAATATATTTCCAAAGGTGCTATTGACATGAAAGTTTCACCAGATGTTGGTAACAACCCAAGTAATCCATACATACAAAGAAACCAAAACAAATAAATTCAGAAATTAAGGTATGTGTAATAATGTGAAATGACACGGGGGGGGGGGGGAGTATTGAACACATGAAGAAAGGGAGGTGCAAAAAGGCATGGAAAGCCAAGACAACAGCTGAAATCTATCAGTAAATAGAAAGCAATCCGGCCTCTTGTCAGTACAAATTAATATCAGCTGGTTCAGTCCCAACTGATGGCCAGTAAAAAGGTGTCTCATTACCAAGGTGTCACACAAGAAACATCTCATGATGGGTGAAAGCAAAGAGCTTTCTCAAGACCTTCGCAACCTTATTGTTGCAAAACATGCTGATGGCATTGGTTACAGACGCATTTCTAAACTTCTGAATGTTCCAGTGAGCACTGTTGGGGCTGTAATACGGAAGTGGAAAAAACATCATTAACCTGTGAAATACTGGGAGAATATAGTCTTGTCAGATGAAAAAAAATTGAACTCTTTGGATGCCATAATACACACCATGTTTGGAGGACAACACTGGACATCACCCTAAAAACACCAGACCAACAGTGAAGTTTGGAGGTGGGAACATCATGGTGTCGGGCTGCTTTCAGCATACGGTACTGGAAAACTTCACATAATTGAAGGAAGCATGAATGGAAAAATAACCCGAGACATTCTTGATAAAAATCTGCTGCCATCTACCAGAATGATGAAGATGAAACGAGGGTGGACATTTCAGCAAGACAATGATCCCAAACACACAGCCAAGGAAACTCCATTGGTTTCAGAGAAAGAAAATAAAGCTGCTAGAATGGCCCAGCCAATCACCTGACTTGAATCCAATTGAAAATCTATGGAAAATCACACCTGAGCAAAGCATACGACTAGTTTCTCCATACAGGAGACATCTTGAAGCTGTCGTTACCAACAAAGGCTTTTGTATAAAGTATTAAATAAATATCAGGAAGCGTGTTCAATACTTTTTCCCGGTGTCATTTCACATTATTACACATAACTTAATTTCTGAACTTATTTGTTTTGGTTTCTTTGTATGTATGGATTACTTGGGTTGTTACCAACATCTGGTGAAACTTTCATGTTTCATGTTTCATGTTGGAAATATATTTACTGAGAAAAATGGTGATGTGTTCAATACTTATTTTACCCGCTGTATGCTTTCCATCCTTAAATGTGTGAACAAGTTGTTGTTGTTGTTGTCTGGTCCCTGCAGTGAGGGAAAAACATGGTGTCAACTTCAAAAGATGGAAACTCCCCGTCTACCAGTCTTTCTCTTTACGGCGTGTCTTCTGTTGTCTGTGTGCGACTGCCACCGAGTCCAGAACCAGCTGTGCTCTACATCTGAGTGACATTTCAGGCTCTTTCAAACTGCAGCTATTCAAAAAGACGAAAACATAACAAGAGGCATATGCAAATTAGACGAGACAGGAAAGCCGAGCCGCCGCTACGGTGTCATCACATACTGTTGCTTTAAAGCTCTGAAAGCTGCTTTGAACATCTAAACTATTCGTGTTCACGTTGGAAGGTGGTGATAAGCAAATGTTTAAACTTTGGAAATCTAAATTTCAGAAGGAAATATAGAGCTTTACAAGGGTAGTTTTCTTGTACACCTTTCAAACGTGATGACAGTGCTGACCTGTCCTCATGCTCCTGGGAGATAACTGTTGACACCACTAATGGAGCATGTTGTCTGTCTTATACTGGCAGTCTTGTCAGCACTGCTTCTGGAGCTCACAGTAGTTGGTGGGATGACTTTAACATCTTGTTGACAGGAAACATTTAAATAGACTTTTGACCCTCTTTGTCTGTCTTCGTGAACTGCTGTTGAAAGCTTTAGTCTCTCCTTGTTGCCACCCCTCATACAGTCTGTCCGCACCTTTTTCAGCTCGGTCAGGGTGTCATCCAGCTCTGGTATGTTGGTGTGTGTGTGTGTGATCTGATGAGGCCCAATGGTTGTTTTAAATTAGCCTTAAGCAGCTATGAGGGCAAACACACACCGATAGCATGAAGTTCACTGTTAGCTACGACTGTACCATAGCTGTAAATCAGATTAAATTTAAATTTTTCTTATCACAGTGGGATGTTTCCTGTTTTCCTGTGATTTCTTTGTGAGGAATGAACAGACTCCCAAACATGTTGCAGGATTTCATTTGATGACCTCACCTCTTCCTGCTGCCTTTGGGATCATTGCATAGTTCAGAGTTCTTTCAGAATACTCGGGCCATTAGACGCCGTTCTTCTGGAGCCATTAGCCGGAGTCCACAGGGACTTGTTGATTCTGCTATGAATCACTGACAGATGTCTCCGAGAAGACCTCTCCCTCTCCTCTGGGTTACATAAGGGTTCAGCTGTGGTCTTCTGTCCCCACGCTCATCCTGACCTGTTGATACTTTGATACTCGGCAGTGGATGCAGTCCTGGTCTCCCTTCCTGGCATCGCCTCTCTCTGCTGCCCCCATGTGGCAGAAATCTGCACCACCCTAAAAAAAAAAAAAAAAAAACTGGGGTGTTCAACCCCTGCTGCCCTACTTCCTCCTTCTGTGTTTACCACAGTGGTGGTTTGCCACATTTTCTTTCACTTCAGCATAATGTCATTTCTGAAAACAGCATTTGATAACTGAGGACGAAGCGGCGAGTGTGTGTCGACCTAAGGGGGGTATGTGTCTCTCCTGGCCGTCTGCACTTGGCCACTGCTCACGGATTAGTGGGAGTTAAAGAGCTGCTGTCCATGGGAGAAGCTGCCTGCACTGATCTAATCAACTCAACCCGCATTAAGCTGCTTTGCCACAAGGGCTTCTGCTGTCTGAGGAGGCCGAGCATGGAGGAGGAGGAAGAGGCGGAGGAGGGCGTTACAGAGGCAGCCCCGGGAAAACGGGCTAAATTAATTATAGCCGTTAATTACCAGCCATTGACCAGCGAGCGGGGATAGGGAGACCGTGTGTTGGTGCTGTTGGCGGCTAATTTGACCTCTTGCAGGAGGAGTTGACATAAATCGATGGAATGCAGCACATTGCTTTGCTGTTGACGTTGCTGCGATGTTTTTCTGTGTTTAAGCTTAACACCGCAGTCGATAGAGACGAAGGGCAGGAAATGTATAATCCTCAGCTTTTGTTTTAGAGAAGACTAAAGTAAAGATTAAACTTTAACATTTGCAGACCACAAGTAACCTTTAATTTGCTTTTTCAGAAAGAAACACACCAGTGAGAAATATTTGTTTGTTCATAGAGATTTGTAAAGGTGCAGAGCAGTAGATGTGATGCAGCTGTCTAATCCATCCATTAGTAGCCTATAGATGTGTCCACCAGGCCATACCATATGGTGGGGGGGACGGGGACGCAGGGTTATAGGGCTGCTTCTAAATCAGGAAGCTTTATTTGTTGTCAGAGCACGTTAAAACCAGCAGACATCTGACCAGCTTTTTAGCTTAGAAGGAGCCTGAGGTTGTTGTTTTTTTTTCCCCCTCCTTGTTGTGAAAGGTCAGTCCATCTCGTGGTCTCCCTGACCCCATTCAGGACTGGGTGACTCAGTCCTGTCCCGCCTCGTCCTCGTCTGAGCAGGATTTTTTAATGTTTTTTCATTTTCCTGTTATTGCAGCGCGTGCACGTTTCCGACTCGGCCCTCAGGGTTCATGTGTGTTCGTGAGCACCGTGTTTCCTGTTGTTTGGGTGTTCAGGTACTTTTTTTTCTCTCACTGACTCGCTGCGATGAGCCGTCCCTGCACCAATCCAGCTGAACAGACTGGAAGTGCTGCTGCTGGCTTCCCATTCCCGCCCCACTCTTGTTTTTCACTTCTCATTTCAGAAGAAGGCGGTGGGCCGTTATATGTGGAAGTAGATCCTTCTGTGTGGTTGAGGTTGTAAATGAGTGTAGGAAAAATGAGAAACAATGTTTTGGTTTTTTATGGATCTGTTGTAGGGTTTTGGCCTGTCTGATGCTGTTTGCACTGTTTTCTGGAGAACCAGAACTGGCATGTGGTATTTCTGGACACGCATCAAACTCTATTATTGTTACATAAACTCTTTCCTTTGTTGTCTGACAGACTCTCTCGCCCTTCTCCTTCTTTGTCCCCCTCTTGTCCTCCACTTTCGTCCCTCCAGCTGGTTCCACGGGAAGATAACTCGGGAGCAGGCCGAGCGGCTCCTCTACCCTCCGGAGACGGGTTTGTTCCTGGTGCGCGAGAGCACCAACTACCCCGGCGACTACACCCTGTGCGTCAGCTGTGACGGCAAGGTGGAGCACTACCGGATCATCTACCACAACGGCAAACTCACCATCGATGAGGAGGAGTACTTCGAGAACCTCATGCAGCTGGTGGAGGTGAGCGATGGTGGACAACATAGCTGCCGTTTACGCTTTTTCTCTTATCATTATCATAATTCCCTTAATACCCCGTAAAACCCTCGGCATTCAGCGCGGCAGCTGGAAGGGATAATTGGCCACTCATCGTTGCCGCCAGTTGGTCGATGTGTCTTTAAACTTAATCACAGTAAGAAGTGAAAGGCTCAAAGCTGAACCACAGAGAGCTCTTTGGAAGACGAGGAGACCTTTGAGCGTAAATGTCACTCTGTTTTCATGTTCCAGTTGATGCTTCCTCTCTCCTGAAGGTCTCTGAGAGGAAGGCTACTTTTTTTTAGGCTGCTGGGAATCCTTCTTAAAACTGTGCTAGGGAATTGGGGCGTAGCCACAAGTCTTATTTTAGTTTCTTTAGGAAAACTGCACAGTTTATACCATTAGTTTCGTGACAAGTCAATGTGTAGGAAATAAAAGGGCAACTATTTAGAGAACTGAAACATGCCAAATATTCCCTTGTTACAGCTTCTCGGTTGTGTAGATTTGCTGCTGCTTCTTGTTTTACATGAAAGTCAACTGAATTATAGTATTGATGGTTGGTTGGACAAAACATGGGCTTTGAAGACGTCGTCTTCGACCACTTTTTTTATTTTTTTTATTTTGATGCTCTACAGACCAGATGTTAAATCAAAAATAAGCAGCGGTCATGCAAGAGCAAGAGCAAAACCGTCAGCTCTTGTTTTGAGTCTCCACATCAACCTGTAGATACTCCTCCAAAAAAAGATGATCATTTATGTCTTTGTTTGAGGACAGCTGTTAATATAGTTGCTTCTTGGTCCATCCGTTATGTATCCCTGCTCATCCCCTGCAGCCTACCTTGTGTATCATAGTGTATCATCGGGCTTGAAGCATCTTTTACAGCCAAACATTGTTGCTCATTGTCCATCAGACAGCAAAGGGATGCCATCAAATTCTTTGTTTTACTCTTTGTGACTAAGTTGGTAATGTAAAGGCATTTCTGATTATCTTTCGGGAAAAAATAATATGTAAGCTCGTGTGAAGTGACAAATAAAAAGACTGATCTATCTTTAAATGTTCTTCTTTCTATGTGCAAGACATCAGGAGTAACAATAGGAGGAATCCATCTTCCAATGTTAGGCAGCTAAAATTATTAAAATGAAGTTACGCGAGTTAGACTATTTAGTCATGCAGCAGTGTGATTACATAACTTTGTAAACATGAGGACACACACACACACACACACACACACACACACACACACACACACACACACACACACACACACACACACACACACACACACACACACACACACACACACACACAGATTGAATATCCCCTTGGACTTTCTCTAAAAATCCATCTCAAGTACACATTGACATTCTTCTAAAACTTTCTGATCCTCTCACTGTTATCTGAACACTGGTTCAGAGGAAGGACAGAGTGTGGAGACAGGAAGACAGGAGACACACACACACACACACACACACACACACACACACAGAGAGAGAGAGGCCTTTTTCATCCTCTCTGATAAAAAGAAGAGCTGCATTGGCGGCTATCACACTTTTAATTGGGCCTCATCTCTTTGCCCTGCGGGACTCTGGGAAGTGGACGGCAGGAATGTGCCAGCTGGCATGAGACCCATCTCCATCCCCGGTGCATTCTTGTTATCAGCCACCCACAATCTCTCTCTCTCATTCACACCCTTCAGGCTGGGTTATGTCTCCACTTCCATTCTCCACCTCCTTCTCTCTCTCTCTCTCTCTGTCTCTGTCTCTCTGTCTCTGTCTCTGTCTGTCTCTGACTCTGTTCCCTCATGTATACCTGGCATATTGCTATCCATCTCCATCTCTTCCTCTCTGCTGTCTCCTATCCTCTGTCTTTCTGTCACCATATTTGAGTCTCTGTCTCTTCATCCTGTAGCCTGTCTCCATTCCCCTGAGTCTTCTCTCCATCTCTGTCCATCTCTTGATCTCTGTAATAGCATTCCTCACATTCTTGTGTGTTTTCCCAGTGTGCTCGCTGTCCCCCTGCTCCGCTGTTATTGGTCCCAGCAGGCTTTACATAGACACACTTAGCATATACAGGCTATCTATATGCATCAACATATACTGACAGACCGAGGCGTGCTCGCATCCACGGTGATGTTACGCATGTGGTTATAGAAAAAACAAAGATGGCTCCATGAGGGTGTAACGTCTGTTGTGGTGCTAATTGTGTACTTTTACTGTGATTACACCCTTCTGTGTTAATTACATGTGAGAAGAAGTTGATTTAGCCCAGACAACTGTGCACTAAAAATAAATGTTCAGGCAGTAAAATACTCAATTAAAGTCATTGTAAAATGTGACACAAGCTAATGAAGCTTCTTTCAGAGCAGTCTTTACTGCACAGATAAAGAACACTGTGTATGTGATAACAAATAATGAAGCTGCATCACTGATGAATGCTGGATATAATCCAAATGTGCCTATTTGTGTTTGTGGTGCTGGTTATTTTGCATTTGACAGCCTCAGTGCTGAATATTGTAACAGAGAGCACCCTTCTTTCATCATGCTGCCCCCTGGTGGCTGTGATGGTGACTTACAGTTTGTGGTAAACTTGTGTTGCATTGACTTTTTTGGTGGAGCAGCTTCTTCTTTTGCAGTTTGGTGTGTAACCCATGTAACCACAGCTGTGTTAGGAGGAAACTGATTTACTCTTATCTCAAATAGTTCCTCTTTCTTGTGTCTTTCAAGTTTGAAAATGAAAATATAAATGTATTTTCTCACATTAATAGAATATCATCAAAGCAGGGCATCTGCTCTCTCGATGTTGATGTCTAACCTGCTTTCAGAATGAGCAGACATAGACCGGGGTTTGTGTGGTTTGTTGTGTTTCCTGGGGGTGAACGGTCGGATGCATCGACCTCTCTCACACCCACACACTTCTCCGCTGCTGCCGGTTCCCACAGCAAATGCTCCTAAACTCCACACCTCCCAGCAGGGGAGCCGCCCCACAGCCCTGCTCGGACGTCTTAGATCGATAGAATCATTTATTGAACCTCAAAGAGAAATCACAGTTAGGCTGTCATGATATTAATACTGCAAATATCCAGCAGAGGTTTATTTATTTCATATGTGTGATCCTTTCCCTGCAGCATCTGTTGCCATGCAGGACAGATGATTTAGGTTTCACTGACTTGTGTTCATTCAACTTCTGGTGTCATAATGTGATGATCTAAACATTTTTGTAATTAACTAAAGTTACAGGTGACATATGGGTTTAAAAGAAGGATTCCCTCCCACATTGTGGTCCATACTAAACAAAATTTGAAAAAACATATCCACCGTCATGCATGAAAACTGTGACTTTATGTTTAGACAGACTGGAAGAAACATGGCACCACTGAATTAACTGTCTTTTCAGCTTGATGGACACAGACAGTACATATGTCAGAAAAAATGGGCCGGTTCTGCCGACCCCATTTTTTTAATGATATAAAACACGTCCTCATGATTAGAAACTGAAAACAAAGTAAAACCTGATGCTTTCTCTTAATTCTCTTCGGAGACGGTGCAGATTCGAGCAGCACAGTTCAAATAAGAAGTACTTATATTGTGTGTAACTCCCTCTCCAGTAGAAACAGCCCTTAAACTTCAGTAGAACAACTCTCCTTGTTCTTACACTCGGTAAAATGTTGTGTATCCTCTCGTATTAACTCCTCCTCTTTTATTCCATCTTTTTATATGGAAATTAAGCACATCTTCTGTTGTCCCTCAAGACAACCCTCCGCCTCTTTAACACCGATGCATGTTGATAAAAGTAAAACCTGTCACGCTGCCTCTCTTTGGTCAATGGAGCCCCCTCATATTCAAGTCTTTACAACGCGGCATGAATCTTCTTTTCAATGCTCACGTTCTTCTGTAGAGAAGTGCTGAAAACATCAGCCTCACTTTGGTTTTGCATATCAAAAGCTTCTGTACAAACTCACCAATCAGATTTAATTTAGTAGCATCAGTCCCGGATATCTCTCATCTAGGCCCACAGTGGCAGAGTACAGCGTATATACTTCAGACTTCTGAACATGAAATGTAAAAAAAAAAAAAAAAAAAAGATTCTGAAAATGAAACCCATTGTGACGTTCAGCACTTTAAACATCCTGACTTTATTCTTCATGTGTTGAAACTGCATTTATTTCTCTCCACCTCGCTCCAGCACTACACCAAAGATGCCGATGGCCTTTGTACCAGGCTGATTAAACCCAAGTTGATGGAGGGAACCGTGGCAGCACAGGACGAGTTCTCCAGGAGTAAGGGCACACTGAGCTCATCCCACTGCTCTACAGGGACACCAGTGCACACTGGGACACTTTGTAATGCTTGTGTTTAGACACCGCCACGTTAACCTCAAGTCTTTCTCACACACACACACACACACACACAGTGTACAGACAAAGCCTGCGTCTCCTCCAAGGTTCTGCTATCATCGCAGTCCTAATAGCATTAATCAGAAGAGGGTGATTAATCTCTGCGTGTCTGGGAAACGACTGCTGAGCTTCACCAGCTCTCAAGGTCAATCTGGGTCTTCTTCAACCTCTGTCTCTCTTCATTACTCTTCATGTGCCCGTCTGACCCGACTAATTCTTACAGCAGAAAAATGAGTGAAGATAGACGGTGGAGTCAATCAATAGTTTTTCTATTCATCAATCTAAATGGAGCTGCCGTGAAAGTGAATATTTTCATAAGTTTTCTTCATAGCTAGAAAGACTGTGTGCAACAAATGTGTTGTTTTCCTTTTGATAATACTGTTGATGTTATTTCTCATGGGCTGATTTCTGTTTGTCACCAATGTCCTGTCTTGGCAGGCGGCTGGGCCTTGAACAGAAAGGAGCTGAAACTCCTCCAGACCATTGGCAAAGGGGAGTTTGGAGGTGAGAAACAGATTCCACAAACAACCTTTCATTTCATTTCATTCATCAGACCAAAGTCACCTTTGAGAAGACACTAAAAGTCCACCATGTCTGTGTCCTCTTCAGATGTGATGGTGGGAGACTACAGAGGGACCAAGGTGGCGGTCAAGTGCATCAAAAACGATGCCACGGCGCAGGCTTTCATCGCTGAGGCCTCTGTGATGACGTAAGATCCTCCAGCTGTTACTTCAGTCCTTCACACCACCGTCTGTCAGCCATGTTTTCCTCTTTGAGATGTCACGTCTTCCTTCGTCATCGGCTGCTTTTATCTTTGTCTTTTTAATACATTTTGTTGTGGGCAGGAGTTATTCTTAAATCTGTTCTGCCTCCTAACTCTGTATTTGTCTGCCTGTTTCTGTGTTTGCACAGACAACTGAGGCACAACAACCTGGTGCAGTTGCTAGGTGTAATTGTGGAGGAGAGGGGAAGTCTTTACATCGTCACAGAATACATGGCTAAGGTCAGTCGTTTCCTCATATGGAAAAACACCAAATACTGCTTTTAACATGCTCACACTGTCTATCAAGGCTTTAAAGGTATAGTTAGACATTTTTTTATGGCAGATTTAGATGAGAAGATGCATATTAAGCTCATGAAACCACCTAAAGCAGCTGGTTAGTTTAGCTTAGCTTAGCATAAAGACTGGAAACACGAGGAAGCATAAACCCCTCTGTCCAATGGTTACAAAATCTGTAGCTCTAAAGCTTACTGGCTAACATTTTGCAACTTGTTTCTTTCATCTGTGCAAAAAGTGTAAAATGACAAGCGTTTCACAGGTTACATGCCAGAGGGGATGGTTGCCAGGCAACGAGTGGAGACTCCAGGAAGTTAATCCTCTAAACCAAGAAATAGCCCAGAATGTAATCCTATATAAAACAGCAGTGTGACATTTTCACACTCCTGTTTTGGCACATGGTTCTGGCAGCAGCCACATAAAAACATGAATTTAAAAACTGACATAAAACACTTTCGCATATTTGTATTAGTTCATTGTAACTCAGTTGAGATTTACAGTCATACAAGCTAACAAATATTTACCTTCACTAGATGGTAAAAGGTTGCATTCAATGTAAGCGTTGTGTCCACATGTTGATGATGTGACCTGTGCCACAGGGCAGCCTAGTGGACTACCTGCGCTCCAGAGGACGGACCGTCCTCGGCGGTGACTGCTTACTCAAGTTCTCGCTGTGAGTCCTCTTCACCTCCGTTCAAGCGGTTATTAGATTTGTACAAACGGCAGCTGTTTACTCGGCACAGCTCGATGTCTGGAGCTAAACTGCTGCTGCTGTCGCTGTCAGGATCTGAAGTGAATTTCAGAAGAACAGCGTCACGCACTCGACTGGGAACATAAAAAAAGCTGTTTGTTCACTCAAGCAACCGTCATGCAAGTGGTTTGCTTTGATAAATGGCTGCTTTATCTGCAAGTCAAGGGTTTAAAAGTCTTTTAACTGATTATGCAATCCGGGACAAATTACTGAGTGCTACCATAAACTTTCATTAATCCACGGTGAAGTGTTTTATTTTCAGTTTGACTGAGTTTATTAGAGAAGCACAAGAGAGCAGGTCTTTAAATGCACATGAACATTAACCAGAAATTATATATTAGAGGAAGATGAGGACTATGTTGTCTCTTTGTTTATGTTTGGTCAAGTGAGATAAAACCCCGAAAGTCACAGCAATTCATCATACACATGCCCTCATACATTAAGGATGAGACTCTCGCCTGGTGGGCTGTTATGATCTTAGTCGTCCAGTCCTCACTCATCGTCTGTCCCCGCAGCGATGTGTGTGAAGCCATGGAGTATCTGGAGGCCAACAACTTCGTCCACCGAGACCTGGCAGCTCGTAACGTGCTGGTTTCCGACGACAACATCGCCAAGGTCAGCGACTTCGGCCTCACCAAGGAGGCCTCCTCCATACAGGACACTGCCAAGCTGCCCGTCAAGTGGACCTCCCCCGAAGCACTACGAGAGAAGGTGAGAGGGTGGACGGGGAGCAGAGCGAGGGTCAAAGGTCAAAGGTTTGGCATTTGTTTTCATCTGCTTTAACTACTTGAATGCGATTAGGAAGGTGGTGGGATTTAACAGGGGTTAAAAAAAAAGTGTGGGCTGTGTCATATTCGGGGATTAGACCGTTACCTAACAACAGTTTTGAACATACACTGGTCATTATGGGATGTCTGCAGCGTTAAAGTTTGTAAGCTAGAAGTTTATTCCTCTCTATTATTAGGTTTTCTGTCAGCCTCAAAAGAGAGACGTTTCTGGGAGTTTTCCTTTTTGCACAAATTCCTGAAGAGTAAAACCAAGTGAATGTTTTCCCAGAGCTGAAGGTGGAAGTAGTAACATTCGTGGATGGAGATGAGTTTCGCTGCAGCAGCTACAACAATGGTGGAAAAACCTAGTAAGCATGAAAGAAAAGTTTCTGGAGAAGAGGACTGCTGCTGTCAGAGGAAAATAAGAGAAATCACACAAACACAGAAAATCATTGTTGTAGCTTTTCATTGGTGGAGAGTGCTGATAGAAGAGACGAGACTGGGGTCAGACACAGACGTTGCTTTGTTGACATTGGACAGGTTGTAGTTGTACAATATTTTGGGTCGGTTCTGTAGCTGCTACATGTTTTATATTTCTTTCTCTGCCTGAACTGTTCAAAATAATGCTCGTACCCAGAGAACATACAACTTCTGGCCATTCAGAGCCCGACAGGAACGAGTGTGTGACTGATAACCAAGCTGTCCAGATGGGGAGTGCCCCCTCCCCCCCCTCCTCCCCCCACACCCCCCAGGAGCCTTTGGCTTGGCTTTACACAATTCTGGTTTCAGTAGTATTCGCTCGCATGATCTCCTGAAACAAGATTAAAATAGAACAAAGCCGCCGTTGTTGTTGTTGTTGTTGTTGTGCTGATCGGCTCTCTGACAGCTTTCACTTCTCTTTCTGTCCAACAGAGGTTTTCCACCAAGTCAGACGTCTGGAGTTATGGAATCCTGCTTTGGGAGATTTACTCCTTCGGGCGCGTGCCTTACCCCAGAATTGTAAGTACGGTCTCCGGCTCTGTGCGGCTCGCTGAGGTCTGAGACACACCAGCAGGTGGCAGGCTTCATTGCTGGGATGTTTTTTTTCTGATTAGTTTTGATTAGTGTAATGTCTGCCTCCCTCAGTCTTGACCTCAAAATAATGAGATTTATGCCGTGGAACCGCTGAAGCAGGTGATGAAAATCTGACACGGTGTGTACTGTCAATTATGAATTTAATTATCCCTGCATGCTTCACCACTCGTCACGTTGACGTGTAGCTACTTGTTGTTGTTGTTGAAGAATAACCTTTCTCCGGGGACGTTGCCGGGCGGCCGAGTCGATTGCATCAGGCGACTCATCCACCTCGAACGCAGAGGCTCCTTAACGTTGTCTCTCGTCTGTGTCTCCTCAGCCGTTGAAAGAGGTGGTGCCGCGGGTGGAGAAGGGGTACAAGATGGACGCCCCGGACGGCTGCCCGCCCGTGGTGTACGACCTGATGAAGCAGTGCTGGACCCTGGACGCCGTGGTGCGGCCCTCCTTCCGCATGCTGAGGGAGAAGCTGCAGCATATCAGAGCCAAGGAGCTCTACCTGTGAAGAGGAGGCGCAGGTGGGGGGGGGAGGTGGGGCATAGAGGGGAGGGGGGGGGGGGCAAGACACAGCCCAGCACAGCTGTAACAAGTGGGAGGAGGAGAAGATGAAGAAGAAGAAGAAGAAGAGGGGACCACAGCGCCTTCCTCCTGCCTGCCCAGCTCGTTGACCCGTGGGACTGCCCCCCCCCCAACCCCCTCCTCCTCCCACCAGGTCCTCCGCTTCCACACTAGGACTGTTTTCCTGTTTGTGTTGTATAGCTTTTGCCAGACAGTTTTTCCTCTTCTCTTGACGCCGCTGCTGTTTCCTCCTTCTACACCTGCCGCTGCTCTCTCTCTCTCTCTCTCTCTCTCTCTCTCTCTCTCTCTCTCTCTCTCTCTCTCTCCTTTCCCTTCCTCCTCCTCCTCCTCTCCTGAACATGACATTAACTGGAGGGGAGGCTGGCCTTTTCCCTCCACGTTTGTCAGGTGCTCTCTCTCCTCTCCCTCCCTCCCTCCCTCCCTCCTCTTGGTCATTCCTGGATGTGGTGTGTCACCGTGTGGCTCTGCATGCCTTTCAGCCCAGCTCTGTGTCATTCCATCCGTCTGTTCCCTCGGCCATGGTGTCAGGTGTGGGGCCTTCGCTCTGTGCCAAAGTGCCTCCAGTCTACAGAGCTCCAGACTTCCCTCCCGCTTCTTTTAATTGGACTGTTGTGGTTTCATCTCTTCTTTTTTTTTTTTTTAACGATCTTTTTTTTTTATTATTATTGCTTTCTTTTTGTTTCAGGGAGGTTATTAAACCATTTTTTTTCTTGTCTCCATGCACCTCCACCATCTCCACATCAGACTGTTATTTTTTTTTTTGTCCAAGTGTCCATGAAGAGCACGTGAACAGGAAGAGAGGGGATTTATGGGCCAGTATCTCATTCATCCTCCAACCAAGACAGCCCGGAGGAGCGGTGGTGATGTGGAGAGGGGGGGGGGGACAATAACAGCAGAAGAAGGGGGAGAGGCAGTTCACAAACATGGTTGATTCATCATATGTGGGCTTGTTTTTATATCAAAATATATTTAAAGGATTAAAAAAAAAAAAAAAAGGAACAAGGAAACAACTGACTGGGACGGAGAATAAAAAAAAGGAGGACTTGGAGAAGCCAGGAGTGTCCTGGCGTTCGGGATGTTCAGTGTCTCTGTGAACGCTGGGGTCGGGGTGGTGCATGCTGTGAGAGGCCTTGGGTTCAACTGTCAGTGCTTTCAATGTTCATTGTTTTATTATGCTATCATGATTATGAATAAATCATTCCATCTGAACAGTGTGAGAATGTTTTATCTTTGTGTGAGCGTAGGTGTGTGTGAGTGTTTGTTTGTTAGGATGAGGAGTGCTGTCATCCCGTACAAGCACCTCCTCCTCCATGAATTCTGCGTGTTAGGAGGTGTTTTTAAATTTGCACTTCATGAAGGATTTAGCTGAAGGTTTCTCAGATGACGTTGCCGTGCATCACGGAGATTCAGCAGTTGAGTCGACAGTAACGCGTTGAAGATTTGGCCAGAATGAAATTACATATTTTTTTTTTTTTTTTTGGGGGGGGGTCTATTTTTGTGGTCTGGGTTTTATCTGTTTGTTTGTGGGGATGCACTTACTTTCACTGTAGCACTAAACTGGACAGATTCCTATTCTTGAGTTCATCCACAGCCTCCGGTTGTTCAGCAGCTCCACTCAACTGAAGCTCGTGTGACCAGGTGTTCCACTTTGTGGGGCTGCACAGCATTTTTATCTCTTCTACTATGTCCCACATATTGATGCGACGTCCGTTTTCTAGTATAATTTTTCAAGTCAACCGTGCAGGACTGACTTGTTTCTCAAATCTGGGGATGCGGCGAAAACAAAGACCTTCCCTCTGAACCCCGAAGAAGTTTACCTTACAGATAAGTTAAGAACAACTCAAATAACTCAATTTCATCACGTTGGTCAGGTCAGCAGATAGTTGTAGTGAGCTGGCACCAGTTTTTACTGTGAAACGAGCTTTACGGTTACTGTATTTACTTAATGTGGGAGTTCGGAAAGTTGCATTAAAACAAAACCTATTTATTTTGTCCTTCACCTGCAAGTTCCATGTTTTTAGTTGGATAGACTTATCGACAGCAGGTAAAATAAGTATCGAACACGTCACCATTTTTCTCAGTAAATATATTTGAAATGTTCACCAGATGTTGGTAACAACCCAGGTAATCCATACATACAAAGAAACCAAAACAAATACGTTCAGAAATTAAGTTATGTGTAATAATGTGAAATGACACCGGGAAAAAGTATTGAACACGCTTCCTGATATTTATTTAATACTTTGTACTACTTTGTTGGTAACGACAGCTTCAAGACGTCTCCTGTATGGAGAAACGAGTCGTATGCTTTGCTCAGGTGTGATTTTGGCCGATTCTTCGACACAAACAGTCTTCAAATCTTGAAGGTTCTGTGGGCCTCTTCTATGAACTCTGATCTTCACTTCTTTCCATAGATTTTCAATTGGATTCAAGTCAGGTGATTGGCTGGGCCATTCTAGCAGCTTTATTTTCTTTCTCTGAAACCAATTGAGAGTTTCCTTGGCTGTGTGTTTGGGATCATTGTCTTGCTGAAATGTCCACCCTCGTTTCATCTTCATCATTCTGGTAGATGGCAGCAGATTTTTATATCAAGAATGTCTCGGTACATTTTCCATTCATGCTTCCTTCAATTATGTGAAGTTTTCCAGTACCGTATGCTGAAAGCAGCCCGACACCATGATGTTCCCACCTCCAAACTTCACTGTTGGTCTGGTGTTTTTAGGGTGATGTGCAGTGTTGTCCTCCAAACATGGTGTGTATTATGGCATCCAAAGAGTTCAATTTTGCTCTCATCTGACCAGACTACATTCTCCCAGTATTTCACAGGCTTGTCCAAATGTTGTGCAGCAAACTTTAAACAAGCTTCAACATGCTTTTTCTTCAGCAATGGAGTCTTGCGTGGTGAGCGTGCATACAGGCCGTGGCGGTTGAGTGCATTACTTATTGTTTTCTTTGAAACAATTGTACCTGCTACTCCCAGGTCTTTCTGAAGCTCTCCACAAGTGGTCCTTGGCTCTTGGACAACTCTTCTGATAATTCTTTTCACTCCTCGGTCAGAAATCTTGCGAGGAGCGCCTGGTCGTGGCCAGTTTATGGTGAAATGATGTTTTTTCCACTTCCGTATTACAGCCCCAACAGTGCTCACTGGAACATTCAGAAGTTTAGAAATGCGTCTGTAACCAATGCCATCAGCATGTTTTGCAACAATAAGGTTGCGAAGGTCTTGAGAAAGCTCTTTGCTTTCACCCATCATGAGATGTTTCTTGTGTGACACCTTGGTAATGAGACACCTTTTTATAGGCCATCAGTTGGGACTGAACCAGCTGATATTAATTTGCACTGACAAGAGGCCGGATTGCTTTCTATTTACTGATAGATTTCAGCTGTTGTCTTGGCTTTCCATGCCTTTTTGCACCTCCCTTTCTTCATGTGTTCAATACTTTTTCCCGGTGTCATTTCACATTATTACACATACCTTAATTTCTTAATTTATTTGTTTTGGTTTCTTTGTATGTCTGGATTACTTGGGTTGTTCCCAACATCTGGTGAAGCTTTCATGTCAATAGCACCTTTGGAAATATATTTACTGAGACAAATGGTGACACGTTATTTTACCCGCTGTATATGTTAAACTACCTCTCAGCATTGGTAACGTGTCCCACATTATCCCACGCAAACTTACTCTTTACCCCACATCAGGTTTGTTGAAGTCTGGGCAGCCGAATTTGAGCAGATCAAAATGTGTTTCAAAATGGAGACCATAACATCTCCATAACAACTACAACATTGTCCTGCTGTGTGACAGAAGTGTTTAAGCTTATAAGAAATATCACTTTATCTGTTTATTTTAGTTTTATGTTCAGTACTCTCTCTAGGGGGTATGAGGGGATGGAGATGAAAAAGTCCATCAAATACCTGTACATACTTATGTAATTATGGAAAATGTACCCTTAATTTGTCATCATACCCGTTCATCTACAGGTTTTGCTGTCCTATTAATAAACTGCTACCTATAGTTTATAACCTCCCTGCCACACTTAATCCCATCAGAGGAAATAGTTCTTTGATTTAACTATTCATCACTACATGAGCAACTTGTGGCGAGGATGACGAGACAAGTTGACGGTGAATTTACATGCTCCTAAAATTGTTTATGTCTGTTCGCTATAAATAATCCTCCTGTGATCATCTTTTGACAGCAGGTGGGAGATTGTCAGTGGAGCCTGAAAAGGTGTGAAGGAGTGTCAGCTGAGTCATTACCAGGAGTTTAGGCAGGATCTCCTCTGCCCAGTGCACTGACTTACAGGATGGAACCGGGCGATCCTCCAGTCTCACTGTGGAGCAATTCAGGTATGTGGAGACATCAGGTAAAGTGGGACAGCATAACAAAACAGCAATAAAAAGTGGGAGTCAAAGCAACTGATGTCGAGACCTCGCTGTTGGAGAACATGATCACACCCGCGTGATATAAATCCTATGTTGTCTCTTTAAGGGTTGAGGTCTGCAGCATCCAAAAAGAAATCGACTCCAAAACACGAGGAGATAAGAGGAAGTGCTTCAGCTTGCTTTCATTAAGATATAAGATTTGAATGAATAATATACTATAGATTTAAATGGTATACAAACATGTATGATCTAATAGTGTAGTCTACATTACCTTCATTTTCTTGCATTACCAAACATGGTCTGGTAATGTGGGACAAGGTTGAAAAGGTATTTAAATAAAGTGTAGTGCTTGTCAGAGCATTTATATAACCTGATAAAAAAAGAGAGACCTCACATCTATGTCGAGACGCAGCCTACAGCTCATTTTAAAGTCGATAAAGTAGGGCCAGAGTAAGAAATTGATGCTAATCCCCCAAATTGTATTTAGTACTCGGCTTTATAATTTGGTCAAATTATCCCACTAATTTTCTGACAATAAATGTATGTACTGTTAGTTGATGACATGATGAAAACATTTAATTCCACAAAATATTCTGAAGGAATTAGATATTTTGGAAAACATATTGGATTCTTTAATCACTTTAATCAATTGGGTCTAGACTATAAACAATCTATCATAACACATCATAATAGGCGAATACATAATATCAAGTAACCTTCGAAATATATTTACTGGAAAAACTAAAAATCCGTTTGAAATATTCTTGTAAAATTTCCAGGGTTGAAAGCAAGCGCCTACACTAACAAAACTGTCTTTCGAATGACCAAACATGTCACTGAGAAATAGTTCTGTGCCATCCTTTTTTTAAATGTCATACATAATGTCTTCACATACAGAAAGTAGACTCTTTAAGGAGTTCAAAAATGTATTAAATGCTGGGCTATTTAGTTTTTTTTAATTGATGACAAGAACGTCATCACATCACACATTTACAACAAAAAAAAAGTCCCAATGCATCCTATTTGTCCGACCACGTGTTTCCACTTTTATCTCATCATTTTGACCAAACTCTGTCCTTCCTGCATCGCCTGCTGCAGCAGTGGCAGCAAAACAGTAGTTTGGGGCGTAATTTCATGTGAATACCATGAATTTTAATGGCAGTGACAGGGCGGTAACAATGGGCCCGTTACGTAAGCAAGGCAGTTTGTGCTCATGGCCAAGACTGTGCTGCTGTCAGGAACGATCACGGCTGCACGAGACGGGCCTGTTGCAGAGGTCCCCCCCCCCCCCCCTTCCCGCCCAACACACACACACACACACACACACACACACACACACACACACACACACACACACACACACACACACACACACACACACACACACACACACACACACACACAACTCAACTCAGTTTGTCTCCTTAGCTCACTGGCAAAAAAGTGCAGCTCATCTGCAATTAGGGGAAGATTTGTGGATGCCGCCTGACTGCCAGACGTCACCACTGGGAGGCGTCGTACAGTCTGAGCTCTCGAGGGAGCTGGAAAGGAGCAACACGGAGCTCAGAGCTCGGGGGCTCGGATGGAACTGCAGCGGTGAAAGAGGCAATCTAGATACCAGACATTAGACGGTCCAGAGCAAAGGTCAAAGGTCACAGGCAGTTGCGTCTTGCCACTGTCTGCATCTCCATCTCATTACATCCCGTACTTCATTTTTTTTTTCCATTCATAAAACAACAAATTATTGTTATATTATGAAATACGATGAACAGTTATGATGCATTTAAAAATGTGAAGCCCAGTTCGAAGCGTCACTCTAACGGGAGCTCGTGGTGACGGGAGGGAGAGCTAATGCAACGGCTCTCGCATCTGGAAGCCTCAGTCTTTCGTTCACACTTAAGTAATCCTGACAACCACACAGCTCGGCTCTCTTAGCAGGCACAAGCAGGAGGATTGATGCGTCAATCAGCTTTCGATAACTTCTGGATCTGTGTGCTACCGACGGCAGCCAGGCAGGCTGCTATGAATTAACTCCTGAATTAATCTGATTACGCCAACACCGTTTTGGGGATGAGGCCGAGGGAGACGCTGAGAGCTACACACGTTTCAGTGGAGTTGCTATGTGAAAATCCCCCCCCCCCTTCTCTCATTGCATGTCAAGCTGGACCTGACAGATTTACATGTGTGACAGAATGAGGGCGTGTGTGTGTGTGTGTGTGTGTGTGTGTGTGTGTGTGTGTGTGTGTGTGTGTGTGTGTGTGTGTGTGTGTGTGTGTGTGTGTATATATATATATATATATGACGGAGGTTATGGATTTTGTCAACCTTGGAGTGAGCCAGGCTGTTTCCTCTTTGTCTTTATGCTAATCTAAGCCGACTGTTGTAAAAGGTGCATTTCCCAAAATGCTCCATGACAGCCAGTTGTCTGTGATGCAGCAGATTGCAGGGCGGGGAAATCTGCACACCCCTGAATTACTGACTCTGAGGGCTTTATTTAAACAGCTTGAGCACTGTCACTGAGTGTGGGAGTTCTTCATTTGCAGCCTGTTTCAGCGACAAGGAGCGGGCGGTGAGCTGACAGGAGATGAAGGAAATGATATTGACATTATCAGGCCAGTATGCGGCTGGCTGTGTCAAACGTGCACACGGCCTCGGTGGTGGAAATCATTTCACACGGATGTATCACTTGCCTTTTTTCCTGTCTGAGTTCGCCACTTTGCTGAAACAGCCTAAAAATATTCTGTTTCCTGCTGCAATTAGTTTCTATTCAGGGACATTTGTAAAGACTGGGATGTTAACCTCTCAGACATCGATGCCAGTTTTTTTGTCCTTGTGTGGGACACTGCTTTGTGGCCCTGTGTCACAGCAGAGTAGCGACGTTGTTGCTTTTAGCCGCCTGAATCACCCCCCTGTTGGCCATATGGAACATATTACTGCATGCTCTATTTACTGTGACATCATCAGTCGAGTGTGCGCTACGTAAATGTTGACATTCTTCTTTGCAGCCCAGAGTTTGTTCAAAGTGGCGCACTGAAGCTTCGTATGATTCTCAGTCATCCCAGTAGCTCTCTGTGTGTCTCATGTCTGACCGCAGGAGGCGTGACCGCGTAAACAAGGCCGCTCGTGAGCACAGCCGACGACGGCTCATGCACTCAGAGAACGAAGGGAGCTCGATCTCTGACGTCTGAGAGCCTCATCAGGACATCCTGTGCCGGATGAGATCTTAAGCCGTGAAATGAATACAGGCATAAGAAGCTCATGGCTTATTCAGACATGTTTCCCACAAAAATTCTGTTTTAGATTTGTTACGTACTGAACATACATTCATTAAACCCTTATTATCCACAGGCGCAGCGCACAGGTAGGAGATCACTTCAAAACACCATTTTTAACAACAGATGAGGGAGAAAATCCACAGTCGACGATTGGTGTTTAAAGGAAAACAATTAAATGAAACTCCAGCAGGCAATGTTAGAAAGACAAACTTTCGAAATGACTTTAATTTTTTTTTTTTGTGTTTGCTTGCTCAGCTGCGGTGGAGGAATGGAAACAGGCAGAAGGAATGGACTAAAAAGATTTGCCTTTTTTGGGTCGAGTTACGCTCATAACGAACATGCAGTTAATTAGAAGTGTTTGTAAAACGGCCACAATGACAGATGGAGAGAAAAGCTGGCGAGAGGAGGCACAATTATCATTTAAATATGAGGATAATGGTACATATTCTTAGACAGTGGATGTGTTTCAAATGGCGTACTGCCATTAATACACTCACATATAGTACTCTTACATGTTAGCACTCTTACTTGTGTAATACTTGAATTTTGACAGAGCAGTGTTGTCTCAAACCGCACACTGTCGTTCTGCACTTACCGGAAATAACCGTAACATTTGAAGGCATCACCCACCAACATATCTGCTGGCTTTGATTATTTTACCCAGAAACTAACGTGTTCTCGTGCTCTCCGTTTAACGCACGGAAATAAACACACTGATGTCTTCTGTCCAACAGCACTATGATGGTACTTAGTGAAAAATAAACACTTGTTTTGTTCTGCAACAGCTGCAGCTTCCTCGGATGCCTTAATTTGAAAATACTTTGAGTTGTTGGTCCCTCCTGTTAGGAAACGCCGGTCATCCGGCCTCTGTTTTTTCCCTCCTTTTCCTGTCTGACTGTGTTTGTTGACATGTTTTCCTTCCGGCGTCTTGGCTGCTGATTACTCGTCCACGTCACCTGCCGTTGATCCGCTGCCTTACAGCTGCAATCAATCTGCTCATCAATGCTGCCCTGCTTAAATACTCCAGCAGCCGCTCAGAGCCAGATTGTTGAGTCTTCCTGCCTGGTAACTCACCAGAACGGCTGCTTGGAGTCTGTCTAAGTTCTCTGAAACCGACCTGAAACCTGTTTTTTTGCAGCTCTAGTTAACCGGCCTGTCCGCCACAGAGTCCTGCCTGCTCTGTCTTGCCATTCTTTCTGCGACAGCGGTCTTCTGTAACGCCAGCCTCCAGTAAGCCAGACACTTGCCTCGTCTGCTCTGCCAGCTCTTAGCCTCTGTGGCCTTGCCAACCTACTCTAACTACTGCTTTCAATTATTGTCTTGTGCCTCACAGTTTGGGGCCAGTAAAACCACTAAACCTAACACCTCCCTTTCTGCTACGTAGCCGAGATGTCGACCATTGAGGGGGAAGAGTCCAGCGTTTCACGCTCAATTTGTGGAGTGTTTTGAAATGCATTACATTATTCTGGTACTTGTAGAGCACGGCATATTTCCAAACTGGATTGTGTGAGCGCACTTATGCACTCGGTTTTAGTACATATGTATGACATTTGGAGCGCAGCAAGTCTCTCCTGGCAGGAATATATGGTAATGTGAACCACGTTCACCATCTGAGTTTAGTGTGTTGGCTTGCTATCACTCACTCATTTGTACTAAACAGTACAGTTTAGTCTGACAGGAGTGTAATAATCATCATGGATGAAAAGTCGGAGGTCCAGCCGAATACATTCTGGAGATTATTACTATTAGTGTCTGAAAATTTAATGGCAGGTTATTTAGTTGTTAAGATATTTCACTCCAAACCAACATCTGCTGGTAACGCGAGAGGAAAAGTTAGGAAATCCTAATGAAGATTCACTCCACTCTCTGGGAACTGTGTGTAAATCCGTCGAGTGCTTGTTGAGATATTTGTGGTCGACAGTCTGGCAGCGACATCTTCAGAGTCACACTTTTTGAATCATGGTGATGCAGCTGACTGCACTCCAGTCACATCTTCACAGCAGTGGGTGTTATGATATTTATAAAGTGATTACCAGCCATTGGTGTAAAAAAAATAACAAAAAAGTTTCTGAAGGTTCACGGTTGGTATGGCAACCGGCAAAGCTCATTTAGCTGTATGTTATGAGCATCCTCACAGTGTAATGTCTATTTTCACAGCATACTGTGGTTCTAATTCAGACTTGATTAATGAGGTTTTGGGCTGAATCTGGTTCTTGTGTCTTGGTGGTGTCCTGCTGCTAATCAGAGCTCAGGCTGTGGGCCACATAGTGGTTTTGGGAGCTCAGTGCTGGAGACGGATAACACACAGGAACCGGGTCCGCCAACGTACCTGGCGGGTGAGAGCGCAGCAGTGATGTAATGGCAGACTAATGTGAACCAGTGTGCGTCTCCTCTCTCGGCCCACCCTCATTGTGTCTCGCTGTGCGAGTCGGTGATGGCTCACAGACAGAGGCACACTGGAGGAGGAGGATAACAACCACAACAGAGCCGAGCCTTGTCCGCTGAGCTGCATGCAAACACTCTCTGCTGCCTGTGATGTAACACCGGCCTGCTTTCTGAACCTCCTCTTTAAATAACCCAATCGGTGCCCTGCAGTGCTGGCTGACATGTTCATTTGACTTTGTGAAATATCAAAGTTCCCTGAGTCGCACAGAACATGTTTTCTGCACTGCTTGTCAGCATGAATTTGCATTTTGCTATTGACATTTCACCTCCTCGTGCCTAGGGCTTCTGGCCTCCTGGTTGCCAGCCGGGGGGGGGAGACTGTGCCAGCACGCATCCCAACCAGGAGAGGGTGAAGGGCCCTGCGGCCCCCGTGAGGAGCCGCCATTATGATACCACACCACTCCACGTAGGAACTCTCCTACCTACATTATTCTCCCAGCTGTATTAAATCTGGAAACAATACCAACATACTGTAACTGACGAACAAACATTAAAGGTCCCATATTTCATCACTTTTAAATACTCAGTTTTCTTTGCAGTTTTGATATCCATAAGATATTTTTATGGTTTTAATCTCACAGGCTGTTTTGTGTTTGTGTCTTTAAGGCACAATGATATCACTGACTCTTTCTTCTGATTGGCTGATTCTTTTTTGAGTGACACACGTCCAGACCAATCCCGGGTTTTCTTTGGTCTTGTAGTTCGTTAGCTCCACGACAGAGTGATCGCTCCACATAAAAAGTTAGATAGTGGGCCGTGCTGAGGACGGACATATGACTTCAGTGTGAGTTTGTGACATCACAAAAGTCCAAAAGGCACAGATGCTGAATACAAGCTGTGTGAATTTGTCTTTGGACTTAGCATTTTGATACTTTCACGGTATTTATAAAGCACGTAGATCTGCTTTATAATCAATACAGAAATCTTACTGCTTCCTTTGACCTGCTGTACAAAATGTACCTCAGCACTGAACGGGCAGCACTGAAGTTTAGCTACTAGCTGGTTTACATAGTGGAGCTTTTAGCCACAAAGTATCCAGATTTTCCTCTCAGGAGTTGGTGGAGACCAAAACGGAACTAGAGAAGTGCATATTGTGTATTACATTATAATCCCCCTCACCACTAATCCAGCAGTACACCTCTGTGGCTCAACGATGTCCTCTCTGCAGGTAAACGCACTTGTGCCAAGGTGGTAATATGAAATGCAAGAGTAGGTGGATTTACTGCACCACAAACCGTGGTGAAAAAAACTGTGAATAACAAAAAGATCCAGGCCTCCCAAACATCATTATATCAGGTATCAGTAGTGAAAAAGCATGAGATAATATATTCCACCCCACAGCAAGGGAAACAGCAGACGTACTAAAATTAGACATTTTACCATCGCAGCATGCCGGCTCGGCTGGTAAACATGAACAAGCTGAGTCTAGTTTACTGACGTCACCTCGCAGGATTTATGGGTTTTGAAGTTCAAATAGTTCTCGGGGGCGGCTCGCTGCCATTTGGAGACGCTAGTGCGCAAAGTTTGTTGGTTCAGCTTGAAAGCCTCATCCCTCCTGACAGCCCGGTGCCTGGCAGACGGTGCGAGGTTTGATGAATCCTCGCAGTGTGAGTCAGAGCTCCAGTCTGACATCAACTGTCATTCAGAAGTCGGAGTTTGTTTTCACTTTTTATAGATGAGCAGCAGGCTGGGTGGCAGACTGCTGGAGCAGATGACATCTTTGTGTACCTTTTATAGTGGGAGCTTGACAAACTTGACACAACACTTTACTTTAAGAAAATAAGCTTTGAAAGAACATATAAGACCTACTTGAGACCAATGAGCACACACCTGTTTAGAAATAAAAGTATTAATTTATGAAATATTCACTTGTATATATTAGAATTTAGCCGCGCTATAAAGACAAATATTTTCCATATTGACATGCCTGGTGTGACAGATGTTGGGATGGAACGATAAACTGAAGAGAAGAGGGTGTCTGAACATCTTCTGTCTCTGAAATGAAAATGAATGCTCCGTCTTTCGGGGGTTTCCACCCTCACAAATGACCCACGCTTTGTTTCAGCGGCTTGGCGAGCATCCACTGAGGACAGACTATAAACTGTTGTGACACATGAGGATCCGCAGCCAACCGCACGTAATGTTAAGGTTCACAAAATGCCTCGGAGAAGGCAAATAAAACTACAGTCGAAGGCTTGTCACAACTGTAGCTATATATTCTTGGGGGGAGTTTTTAGGGGATGGAGGGTGTTTGTATTTTAAGGACTGCCTGGGGATGAGGCAGTCCTTAAAATACAGGTTCTAGGCTGGATTATTTCAAAGTTTAAAACAAAACCATGGCGAATAATATTAGCTTTCAGGAGAAACTATCAGTTTTCTTTTGTTTGTGATACAAATCTTTGCCAAACAGTGTTGTTAAGAGGGGCAACTGGCTCTGTGAACACCCAGAACTCCCACCCAGAGCTCCCATGGGGGTGACCACACACACCGTCTGAGCTTAACTCCTGCAGCCTGGAAAGGAGGGCGGGGGGATAGGGGGATGGGGGGAAGGGGGGGACACAGATGTGCAGTGTTGTTAGCCAGAAACACAGGAGCTCCTATAATGAATGCAGCCAGAAGTGTGTGTGTGTGTGTGTGTGTGTGTGTGTGTGTGTGTGTGTGTGTGTGTGTGTGTGTGCGTGCGTGTGTGTGTGTGCGTGCGTGCGTGTGCGTGCGTGCGTGTGTGTGTGTGTGTGTGTGTGTGTGTGCGTGCGTGCGTGTGCATGCGTGTGCATGTGGCTCCACACCTCACAGAAAGAGAAAATAGAAGAGGCAGGGAGGGCTCACCAAGTACAACAAATAAACAAGGATTTGTGTTGCAAATTACAA
This sequence comes from Brachyistius frenatus, assembly GCF_029030835.1. Taxonomy (NCBI): domain Eukaryota; kingdom Metazoa; phylum Chordata; class Actinopteri; family Embiotocidae; genus Brachyistius; species Brachyistius frenatus. Next base: position 2,879,306 of record NW_027210608.1, read on the forward strand.
GGAGAACATTATTCCACTTATACAGGCAGGAGGATGTCTGTGTGTGTTCCCGTGTTTCCTGGTCTGTGTGAGTGATGTAACAGCCTGCTCTGAGCACATTCACATTAATTAAGTTGATGCATCGTGGCAACTCGCATGTGAGCGGACATGTATAATCACATAGCTGCAGCAAAGCAGGCTGTTGGCGAGCGCACACGTTCTCCATGATTACCAAACTGCACACTGTATACAGGGAACGCATGGAAACTTGTGTTCATATGGATGACTCCGCTGCTCCTGTATAGGTCTGTCATGAGCTACACTCAGGGCAGTGCTTGACCCTTTCACTGTGTGCCTTTGTGTGCTCAACTTAATGGATCAATGCTTCAGTGGCTTAGGACTGAGGATGTATTTCTGTGCTGGTTGGGGGTCCAAATATGTGTACATCAGTGGTTCTCAACCTTTTCCTGATCCACCAGAATAATCTGAATTAATTAGAATAACCCTCTCACACACACACACACACACACACACACACACACACACACACACACACACACACACACACACACACACACACACACACACACACACACACACACACACACACACACACACACACACACACACACACACACACACACACACACACACACACACAGGAGAAGACCATTGGTTTGCCTACAGTCAGGACAACAACTAACAACAGCAGAACACTCATTGAAATACCACCACTTCGGGGTAAGACCAATATTGGATAGCTGCTGTTGGACTTTCAGGTCACACATTGGACTTACCCGATGCCCTGCGGAGATCCACGGAGATTCCACCGTCGACTTTGACCTGCTATCATGTGTCGTCCCACGGAGGTCACCAGTCAGTTTCGGCCTGTAAATCGTGCTTCATCCACTGAGATCGTCACTGACGTCGGGCCTGCTGCTCCCAGAGTCCCGTCTCTGATTCATCCTCGTGAATATAAAGTCTGTTCTGTGCCTGCATTTGGGTCCGATCCTGCTGCACCTCATAACCCATTCAGACATCTTCAGTTGGCCAGAGTCTCAACCTGGAATATTTCTTTGCTCCATTGTTGTTCCATGTGGTAGCTAGAAAAAGTAGCTACAGCTGCTTTATATAGAGGCACAAAATTGCCAAAATGGCCACTTTTATAGATTTACCACAACTAATGCATACAAACCATGGTTTGACGGACATGTTTGCCAGGTAGGCAATGGTGACCATTTTGTGAAATTGGCAAGTGATTCTTGGCCTTTGGTTGCAATCAGTGGCAACTAGGGACACCAATCAGCAAAACACACACTGCAAAATGAATGATTTTGAACTCTTTGTTGTATTTATGATATTTAAATATTGCTGTGCCATTGGTCTTGGAGACAAATTAAGTTGTTTGACTGAAAGGGAAAAGTCAACATCACAAACAAATGTGCAGATTGATCCAACTGATGATGAGCCAAAATGAAAAACGATAGAAAATCCTTTGAGTCTCGGTTGAATTGAACTTGTTCACACGGGCCACAATGAAAATCAAGATGTTCCGTCACTACCTTTCTGCGTTTCATACATGCTTCAGCCCTAAACAAGATTTTGACCTAGTTTTCTCCACAACCATCTGGTGATCTGTGTAAACTAGGAGGTCACAACCCCGCGGTTGAGAGCCAGGGCTGTACATCTTTCTGCTTTACTAGAGGATCCTCCGTGTAGAAACTAATAATGTGACGATTAGAAAACATCTATTTATAATCATGCTGCCTCCTCTGACTTTTACATCTGTGCTTCTGGGTCTGTGTGAGTGCATGATTTGTCTGGTAGATGTTGCATAATTGGCTGATTATGGCTACTCTCATTACTTTTTGAACTGCGGTGTTTATTATTAACGAATGCTATTATTTTGCAGCATTTTGAGAATTTCTATTCACATCCCGACCATTTTTAACCAAAATGGACATTAAATTCCTAATATTTATTAGTCTATGGCTGAAACTAACTGTTTAACATAATAAATATAAAAATGTCATTACCAATTACTCTGAATGCTAATTTTGTGAATAGATTTATAGTGTGATTCATAAAATACATAAAATGGCCCGATATCACACCGAAGCATGTAATACACCCATCAGTCCACTAGAGGATACTGTGTCAGTGTCACGTTTTGCTTCACCTCGGTGTACAACACATGCATACACATGACCAGGGAGGTTAGTTCACTTGCACATGAGAAAGCAAAAGTCAATGTGGGTGTTCTTTCAGGTAGCTTAAGTTGAGTACATAACATAATGTATTTAACTCATTTCAAAGTAACGTACGTTAAATAAATTACATGACATGCGTAACATCACCTATGTGAATTTACTACTACTTCTTTCTTTTTTTTTTTTTTTTTTTAACCCAAATCATGATCTTTTTCTAACTTTAACTAAGTAGTTTTGATGTCTAAATCCAAGACACCTTACTTTTCACGGCTAGGTGAAGTGCAACGTGACACTCACACAGCATCGTCTGGTGGACTGACGTGTGTAGTACACACTTTGGTGTCATAGTGTGTTGAAATATCAAAAGATTGTGAAAAAGGCCCATGACATTTACCGAGAGCACCACATGCTATTCAAAGTGCTTGTTGTGTTAAACACAATAGACTGTATGTAGCCAGGTTAAGAATATAGTGGATTGCAATAAAGTTCATGTTAAGGCGATTCGTTCAGTTCATTAAGGTAAAAGAGGCATCATAAATACACTGTTAAAAAAAAATCCATTGGATTAAATAGGTTTTAAAAGTTGCAAATGCATTGTTCAAAACATCCTGTTTTATTATGAAATTAAAAGGGAAGTTTTTTACGTGTGAGTTTAATGCTGGTCGTTCATTGGTTGATGTGTGAGCCGGAGGAGAGTTCCTGACATCAGCTGAGCTGCATAGTTTAAGACACATTGTGAGCAGTTGGAAGTTTTATAGAGTAATAAGTATGATGGTGGTATCTGAGATTATCTACCCGATTATATCCGCCAGGATATCAATTCTGCACGACTTTAAGAGCAGCTGAAGACGTTTCTACTGGAAGTGTGAGATACAGTTGTTTACGTTTGTAGTGAAGCAGCTAACTCACGTGTCTGTTCGCATCCATCAGCAAAGTGAATGGACTCTTACGCACGTTTATTTTTTAGCATTCATTAGCAAAGTGAATGAACTCTTACGCACGTTTATTTTTTAGCATTCATTAGCAAAGTGAATGAACTCTTACGCACGTTTATTTTTTTAGCATTCATTAGCAAAGTGAATGGACTTTTAGACACTGGTGAGCTAATCCAGCTGCTACTGAAGGCTTTAGGTCACCGTTTCTGACGTGGGAGTGCTGGAGGTTTGCCAGATAGCACTGCAAGCCTCCAAAGCCACGCTCAAGGTGCATCAGACAGAGCGGGACACACCGACGCCAGCTGGGACACCTGCTCTTCACCTTCCTTCAGATACCCAGAGACCGGTGAAAGATGCTCACTTGGACTCTGAGTTAAGATACCACACTTTTATTTTTTTGCTCTTTTGAGTGAACCAACCAATTTGTTTTGGGGATCCCCGACCTGAACCATCCTGCAACGGCTTATATGGGTTTATTATAAATTTTTACCGGTTTGACAATATCTTGTCATTGAATAAAGTTACTCCTTATTAGTTTTCTGGCGGTTCATCTGAAAATAATCCCATCATTAATTATACACTAGGGTGTGTTTGGGAGGGCATGTCTGTTTGATTGACAGGCCTACGGTGCAGTCAGGTCTGTCCTATAGGTGGGCGGGGCTTAATGTCCTCGTTTTCCTAATCAGATTCACTGTTAATCTGCCCCAGCTCGTCCAAATATGGTCACTTCTGGCTCCAAAATAACATACATTTTCCAACCGCTCACTGATTGAATACATGACTAGTTGTTTCAGTTCTACTTAATTATATTGCTCCTAACTGTCAAATCTAAAAATGTGATGAGTGATTGTTGCTTGTTAGTCCCGTGAGATGTCTTGGTGTGATTGGTTGAGTGGTCCAAACTTCCTGCCATCTGACCCCTGGTTCAGTTGATGTTAGTGGTGACCTCAGTCTACTGATGCACTTTACGTAACAATTACATGCAACCTTTGCTGTTCTTGCAGCCCGAGGCCAGTTTTACATCACTGCTTTCGTGCTCTTGCAGCGGCTCCACTCTCTACTATTCCTGCCACAAGGGTGACATTTTAGTGGAGTGAGGCGGGATTTACTCCTGCTGAGCTGTCTGTGATAATGAACTATGATAATGAACCGCTATTGTTACATTATTGGACTGAGACAGAGAGCCGTGACACCCCAAATGGGATCAAATCTATGTCGGATTTCGACTGAGGTCACTTGCTGTCTCATCTGCGCCTTCTCTGGCATTAGATTTGCATTAGCCGTGTGTTTAGCCTGGTCTGTACTTCAATATTTCCCCACTGCGCTGAGATTTGGCTTCGGAGGTTCACCTCCTGCCTCAGTCCAGGCTGGATTACTCATCAGCCCCACACTCATGGACGTGGGCAGCCATGTCGAGCATGACTCACGTGGCTCCCAAGAATGTTCATTTTAACTATGCGCTGTCTAGAAGAGACGGGAGCATTCACCGTGGCAACGGTGAAAAGTTGGAGGACGTGAGATGAATCACAAAAGGGGCTCCTGAGTGGCCCCTCAAGAGAAATTTTAAGGTGATGCATTTTACCTGCAGTACCATTGGTGAATGTTGTTGCTGGGAACTTTGTATAGATCCACAAAGCTCCATTCATACAGCTCCACCGGGGCACTCGTGGGAATTCAAAAGTTTTTCATTCATGTTCCCAAATCAGAAACCTACCTGTCAAAGGTTATTTTTTTGTCTGACACTCCATGGGACTTAAAAGGTGTTCAAATCAATGGATCTCTCCGACTGTCAGCTACACTTTTGTACTCGTCATTCCAGACAACCCGTTATTATCACTGCAGAATGAGCCTCTTAAAGCATATCATGTCTTCTCATAGCTTGTCTTGCAGCTGATAGGTTGGAACAAAACATAATCTAAAATACCTACAGCAGGTTGAGATATGCAGTATGCACCTGCATGGGCATTTATCCACAAAGTGTTATTTGAAATGAGAGAACGTGAGTCCACACCTGTGAAATTTCTGCATCCAGCAATTTCTTCTGCTGCCCATTGGATTTAGAAATATGCATCCTTTACAAATGTGGAGCCATTACCACCTGTAACTCACAACAGGTTCTCAGGATTGTGCTCGACCATAAGCTCAAATAGGACATTTGGACCAATGTCATAAGCTCTAAGACACAACAAATGATGCATCAAGTAAAGAAACTGTTACTTTTTACTACAACAACAAAATGCTCCAAAAAGTGCTATTGTTCTTTTGAAAGTGAAAGTGTGCCTTCTGCATCATCTGCTGGTTTGGCAACGGCACTGAGACAGACCAGAAAGTCTGTCAAAGGAACGATAACCACAGTCAGTAAACTGATAACAAGTGTTGAACGGATCTACAGAGACTGATTTAATAAGGCAAACAACACTGTGGGCAACCAGAAGCATCCTCTTTTAAACTATTGCCATCTGAGCGGCAATATTGTCGACCTTTATTTACCAAAAACAGATCTAAATTTGTATTTGTTCCACAAGCCATTAGGTTTTTAAGAAAATAATGCCCATGAATTGAGCAGGATGTCCAGCTGGTCGGGCCAGCCGTAGTAGTACGTCTGCTGGTAAAGTCTGTTGCTGACTCTATATGTGTATGAGGATGATGAAAAGGATGTCGTGATGAAATGCAGCAAACCTATTTCCCCACAGGAACACAAAGTATCTGTGTATCTCTGGTTATTGGAAATGAATAACGCCCACTAATAAGAGTGTTTTACTCTTGTTACTATAGTATAGGATAACCTACTTGACAGTAATGCTTGTGGGAATGTTATCATGTATTAATAATGTGGTAATCATACTGTTGCTGTTGTTTATTTAAGTACGATCATGTTTATGAATTGAGAACAGTTATCAATCTTTGCAATACAGATATTTTTATAAAATCCAACATTGTTTTAAAAAGTCTTTTGTTTATTGCATAATTTGCACTACAAATCTTAGATGTATTTTGAAAAAGGTCAGTGTGTTGAAAATTATATATTTTTCAAATATTTTACTGTAAGAAAACATGAAAATATTTTTTTTTTAAATTAAACAAAAACGTTGTAGAATGAAACCAACCTTGTAGTTAATATAAAGCAACATTTGGATTGAATATTCAACCAATGTATTCAGTAGAATAAACGCAGCATTGTAGTGGACCAGCGATTAGCTTGAGTATTCATTCAGCACATTATTCTGTGTTAGTTTAACCCAGCGTGTAGCCGGTCCAACAGTTACCCTGCAGTGTTGTTGAAAACATGACTAGATGAGGTTGTTTTTAACCCTGCGTATTCACTGGCGACAGGTGAGTCACTATCATGGTACATCAGAAGACAACACAGATATGTATTCATCTGAAACTGTTGCTCATTTTTACTTCAGCCATCAGGCTGCTTGGTCCTTTGTGCCTTTTGAAATAAGAACAATTTGTATCCTAAATGGAGGAAGACAAAGAGGTGGGTCAGATGTTCAACTTTAGACCTGAGGAAGAAAAAAAATGGCAAGAAAGAGACAGAGAGAGAGCATTCATCATCTCAGATAACATGTGACAAGAAAGGCTGAGAGCACTGCTGTAAATCACGTTACATACAGCAGCTCTGCACACAGGTCTCAATGTACATTTATTCATATAAAAAGTGGACGAAGCTTTCGGGTCTGTAGGTCTGTCCAATGGGTGACATCACGGTTGGTTGCTGCTTGGGTTTGAGGTTTGTATTTTATCCTCTGTAAGTGCCCTATTGGCTGATGTGTTTTTTGTTGTTGTTTTTTTTACTTTAAAACATTTTTTATCTCCTTTTTCATACCCTCCCTATTTAAGTGTTTAAAAAAAAAAAAAAAAAAAAAAAAAAACTGTTTCATGTTGACCTGATGAAGACCACAAGCCGAAACATGTTGGTCCAACATTTAAGTTGTTCTGAATACTACAGGTGTTACAGGAGTTTTGATCCCTTGTGTGTCCTCTCTAAAAGAAGTTTGATGGGTTTCCAGTCTACTTGTGTTTGGTCCATTTGAACTATCTGAAAATTACACAGACTTGAATTCATCCACATTCAGGATCTCCATACCAGATTATTAAATGCGTAGCATATAGAGCATATCATTATTGGTGCGGCTAACTCAACAAATACACTTTCTTTAGCCCTGCTGATTATGTAACTGCTGTGTTTCTTGTGACGTGTCAGCCAGGTGTGCCGTGTTGGACCGTGACAGGTCGCATGGTTAGCGGGGACAAGCCGTGACGGACTCTCTCCGCTGGTTGGGAGGGAAACGCATTATGGAGCCTCCGTGCAGCTGCCTGGGCCACGTGGCGCGGAGGCCATCGCTTCGTAGAGATCCACGTCGCTCAGCAATTCTAACATCTTCGGGCAGCCTGTCACATAAATCCCGCGTCCCTGTCCAGCCTCCGGAGGGTTTGATGGCTCTACCGTTCGGCCCTGACTCCTCAGACGTCACTGGCCTACTTTGGGAGCTAACCTTACCTTCACCTTCAGCCGTGACTCGTGCACGGCCGCTCTGATCGAGGCCCGGTTAATTGAATTCGGTGAGCAAAGGTCTGACATGGAGGGAAGAGGGAGGAGAGGGAGAGATGTCAGTTCTCCAGCAGGGAGGAATATGATGAGTTTGCCTTTGGGCGGAGGGCTTGATTCAGTAGAGCATATGAGCCGTTTTTCAGTGGGTTTCATCAGAGCTGGCCTCGTGTTGTTTGGTGAAGGGGGAGGTGGGGCTGGTGTAACCAATAGACAGGATCTGAGTCCTTGTGCTGTGCTGGGTGAGTGGTTGTAAAGAGACCTGGCTCCAATGTTGGAGGAGAGGAAGTCAGTGGTACCATTTCTTTTCCTGTGACCAACATTTTAAAGGGTCAGTTCTCCCAAATGAGAAGGAAAAACTCTCACCCACTTACCAGTGAATGTATGTAGTGTTTTTGATTTGATTTGATTTTCTTCCTACACCCCAAAACAATGGAGGTGAATAGAATTTGGTTGGTGAGACAGTATTGAAATACATTTTAGAAACGTTTGTTTCAGAAAGTCTGTCACTGGAATACTGTCTGCACCAGGTTTGCTGTGTGTCTTTTAGTTTGCGATCACTTGATGAATATATTTTTATTTTCTATTCCACAGGATTTTTACTCGAGGTCCTTTTTAGAAGACATTTACGAGGCATTTTAACGAACCACAATTCATAAAAATACCAATTGCTATAAATATCCAGGGGCCCTTGAAAACCTCAAATAAATGCAAATCTACTGTGTCTGCAGGGCTTAAATACATCGGAAATTAGGACTTTGTTGTAAATTAGTGACCTGAGCCTTTAATGGATTATCTCAACTCCTGAAGAAGCCTCATTGGAAAGGCTGCTGCATAAATTGCATTGATAGTGTTCCAAAATTTTAATTTCCTGCACTGTTTTTGATGTGTGTGTTTTCTGATAATAATGTCGGTGACACCAGTTCAACCAGTTCACTTCGGTGGCGCACTGCGGCACCAGTCAGAGAAATTAGAAAGTCTGGTGTTGGTACACATCTAAGAAATGATCTTTTAGAAAACAACAGCAGCTGATAGATTTGTCAGTCGCTCCGTAACCTGCGTCCGTAGTCTGTTGTTTATCTTTGCAGACGTCCCGGAGCCTGAGCAGACAGAGGAACAGAGGAAGTGACAGGATGAGGACGATTAGCCCCACCTCCACCCACCGTACTACATGTGCACACAGACACACACTGACTCATACACCCTCCTCACATGGGGACCGATGCAGCCTCTCACTAAATCACTGTGTGGGGGTGTATTTGGTGTTTACAGATATGAGGCTTCTAAGGATAACTAGGATTCAGAAGCAGCGATGTGTGAGGGCCGAGATCACATGAGGTCATCAGGGACGGCGAGCTGAGAGGAGTTCGTGCCGAACTATGCGAGGAAGTCAGCTGTGTGTGTGTGTTTATGAGAGAGGGTGGTGGTGGTGGTGATGGGGAGGGGGGTAGTAAAGGGGAGTGGATGCTCTTAGTCTGAGCATATGTCAGGATGCTGACATTTTAATGACTGCTGACGGTCGAGAAAATGATGTTCAGGGTCAAAATTCAGCACACTGAAGACACAAAAGTGCAATTTGTGGAAAATAAATCGGTCTATTTATAGCACATATGTGTTGGAACATATAGGCATTGTCCTCCCCCGCTCCGATCTGTCCAAACACCACGAGGCCTCATGTTTGCAGCGGTTCAGCTGTTCACAGATTGGTCGTATGCGCTCGGATCGTGGAAACATCAGCGCTCACGATCTTCCGGTGAATGGACAGACACGAAGGCTGCACGCCAAGCCAAAAAAATACACACACACACACACACACACACACACACACACACACACACACACACACACACACACACACACACACACACACACACACACACACACACACACACACACACACACACACACACACACACACACACACACACACACGTGGTCAGTCAGGGTATTTTGTCGGGAGCTGGGTCAGTGTGGCAGACAGTAAAGGCGGTGGAGGCTGCAGGCAGAGCATCTTTGCCAAAGGATCTAACAAAAAATGGAAAAGATTGCTTTCACTCCCGAAGCAGATGCTTTGTCCTCTGCTTCACTCTTTTTTTTCTTTTTTTTTTTGCTTTGAATCCTAGAATCCGCCCTTTTTGTTGAAGCAGGCGGGGTAACAACAGGCCACAGCGCAGGTTTCCTGAGGTCAGACGGAGGGAGTTAGTGCTCCTAGTGTAAACACACCAAGACTTTGTTTATTTGAACGTTAAGAACAAGCCGAGTCCTGCTGTGACTCAACTGCATGTGACTCTGCTGGGAAACGACATTGTCTCAGTGACAGCACAGCTTGCATGTATATATTTGAGTGTGTGTGTGTGTGTGTGTGTGTGTGTGTGTGTGTGTGTGTGTGTGTGTGTGTGTGTGTGTGTGTGTGTGTGTGTGTGTGTGTGTGTGTGTGTGTGTGTGTGTGTGTGTTTGTGTTTGTGTTTGATGGAGAAACAGGAGAGAGAAGCGTGTTACAGCCTCTGGGTCATAACTTCTGTCATAACTTCTCATTGTGCTGGTGAGGGAGGGGTAGGGGGGGGGTGTTATATAACAAGGAGGAAAGGATGCATGTTGCTGGCATCGCGGCACATGTGTGGAGATTGTGTGTGCGTGTGTGCGTGTGCGTGTGCGTGTGCATGTGCGTGTGCGTGTGCCTGTTATGGCAGCAGAGAGAAACATGAGTCGCCTCTGAACCCCTCCTCCCCCCCAAACCTCCACCCCGTAGCTGTTGTTGCTAACGTAGCGATGCCAGAAGATGTTTTTGAGAGTTCTTGTTCGTGTGTATCAGTGAGTGTTTCTCAGTCTGTCTGTCGGTGAATGTGTGCGAGACAGAGAGAAACGACGCTGTAACTCTGCAACACGCTGGAAACAGATGGATTGAAAGGCTTCAGGCAGACCTCAGGGTCACAACATGTATAGAGAGATGGCATGATGCATCATGGGAGATATGAAGTATGCGTACTGTGGTGTAGATACTGAATATAGTGTGTAATGAGTCTATTGTACTGAAGGTTTGCTGAGCCAATTTAAATATAAAATCCACACTGATCATAAAAAGTCACAGTGAATCTCGTGTGAAACCGAGAGTCCATTAAACTCCAGTGGTTGTTGAAGTTTAGCTTCTGGTAAAAAAAAAAAAATGTTAAAATACATACAAACCAATGCAAACAAAAAGAAAGTTGAGTGAAATAATATTGGTACTAAACGTCCAAAAAGTCATTATGGGAATTTTTTCTCTTGACTATTTTTGTGTTACCTCGCAATAACTTTCACATCACCTCGCAATACATTTTGTGTAATCTTGCAATAACTTTTTCACTCTTTCTGACCCATATGAACAGTTGGTCCAGTCAGTTACAATTAACACACTGCCAGTTAAAGGAAACTCTCTTCAGATACTATGGAAAGAGGAGATTATGTGTCACTTGTGATCAAATCAGCCAAGACGCATGTTAATGTCGGGTGTGAACAGGGTCAAACTCGGCAAACTGATCCTTTTGGTCCTTTATACAACAATATACACCATATCGAACATTAGCTAATTTTAGCTACCAGTAGGACATACCAAACTATGTTTAGCTGAGCAAACAGAGCTGCTGGTTGTACAGAAATATGTGGACTGATCTTTCATTTGTAGGACAACTGTGTTATGTCTTCTTTCAAAAATTACACTCCTGCTTTAGAAACTTCATCATGATGTGACCTGAAATAAGAGAAAACAACATACATTTTGTCTGTTTAGTTCTCTGTGACAAACCAATCAAAGTGTTCACCTGCAACATGTTAAAATGTGTAACAACAGCATAAGTAGAGAGGAGTACAGAGATCAGAGATCACTTTTACACATAGAGGGTACCAGACTTGAAATGAATGACTTCATACAGCATTTATCCCTTGTTAAGGGATTCAATTTGTGATTTACCGCTTTACTAAACACTGCTAACCAGCATCTGTGCAACACTTGAAGAATACGATGAAGTGGATGTATTATTTATACCCCTGCATAAATCATCACTACTGCAACAGTGTGTGTAGAAATTAGGAAGTCGAAATCCCTCCAAAGCTATATATGAAACTCAAAGCAAAGTGTTATTGAGTATTTTGAAAACTGAGGACCTTTCCCCTAAAAACTAAACCCACAAAAGCACAGGATTATGTGCAGTATATTATTATTATTAAGTCGCAAACGTCAGGAAACAATTTGTTGTCTAAAACCCGTCATCAGTCTTAGTCACTCCTCTTCACTGACCTTCACCCCATCTCCAGCCACCTCTGCAGCCATTTCTCTCCATCTTTGTGTCACTCCCTTTTACGTCCCAGCCCGTTTTACCTCATCCTCCTCTCCTCCGTTCACCCTCACGCTGCCGATTGTTTGCATCTATTCATGAAAGGGGAATTTTCCGGTTTTCTCATTCCATTTAAGCTCAGCCAGCACTAACCCATTGTGCTCTGATGTTCCTCTCAGGCAAGAGGTCTAAATCAGGCAGGAAGAGGGTGGGAGGGAGGATGGTAGGGATTTGAAGGAGGGAAGGAGAGAGTGGTGGGGGTGAGGAAGGAGCAGGGATAAGAAGGAAGGGTTAGAAGAGGGTGAAAGCAGAGGGAGTGTGTGAGAGCAGCGAAGGAGAGGTGTAAAAGAAGAAGAGGGGGAAGCAAACTGAAATAAGCAGACATATTAGAGCGCCTGAGCGAGCACAGCAGCCAGTAATACGCTCATAATGTGGACTCAGATCTGACCTGTGATCTTTGCTGCTTGCCATCTTCCGTCTCCTGCCCCTCTAAAACGTCTCTATTAAAATGAAGAGTTCCCTTATGTAACATGCTAATATCGCACACTTTGTATTACATTTCATTTTCACTCTTTGCTTCTAATTGCTTTCACTTATGCTGGATAAGAGCTGCAGCTATGGGTCATTTGAAGCACAATTAAATGGGGCTAAAAATCCTCTCCTCTTCATCATTTGATGTCCAGCACACAGATGATATCGCAGATTGTTTCGCCAGCCCAGCGAGTACAAGCACGGCAATAAAGCTGCTCTGCTTATAAGGTTTAAAGCCACCAGAGCTACTTATACTAATTCAGGTCCATGCATTTGAATGCACAGAAGTGGATCATTCTAATGTTAATACTTGTCTGTGGCTACATGGAGATAGGAGTTGCATTTGATGTAGGCTGGTTTCTTTTAAGTGGCTTTAACAGGTTGGCAGCAGTTTTACAGGAAATAAAGCACACTTAATGCACAGTACACACGGATTAAACACTAGTTCAAGCATGGCTAGAAAACAGAAATATTACTGACTCAGAGTCAGATGCAGATGTGTGTGTGAATGTAAATTAGTGTATTGTAGCAGCGCAGCAGTTTCCAGGGAGTTTGCATTTTGGAACGCAAGTAAGACTAAATAAATGAATGGCTGACTGGGTCGCATACAAGGCAAGCAGTTTTATGACGGCTAAGTCAGGATTTTGTAATCAAATACACTCTATAGTCAATGGTATGCTTTCAAAAAAACAGGTAAGGGCCCTCCATAAAATGTTGCCATAAAGTTGGACACAAACTACCAGGGTGGATCAATAAGTTCAGAGGCTGCTCATGCACCTGAGATATACGTTGTTTTGTTAGGTCCAGCTGCACCTGAAACTTGAGCAGAGAAGTTTCTGATAAATTGGGGAACAGAAAGAAGCAGCAGGGAGCCAAATCCAGTGAGTAGGAGTGATGAAGAATGACAATCGTGTTGTTGTGGGTGAGATGTTTTTGCATTTTCACTGCACTGAGCCGACATGTTGTCATGTTGGAGAACCCAGGTACCGTCATGTTACCGTTCAGGTCACTTGCACTGAATGTTTCCTTCCTCAGAACGTCACAGTAGAACTCGGTGTTGACAGCGTGACCCTGCGGGACGAATTCATGGTGCACCACCCCACAAATGGCAAAGAAAACCCGCTGGTTGCGTTCCTAGCTTGATGCTCCTTTTTTTTGGTTTTGGACAGTGACTGTCTGTGCCTTGGAAACACAAATGTCACAATAAAAACCTCTCCACGCTCATTGCTTCATTGCTGTATGCTTCCTGAAGCATTTCACGGGTCTCTATAACTGATTTCCAGAAAAAGAAAAGTGATGCCCCGTCTCTGGTCATGTCCACAGTTTTGCCTCACCTCGGCATGAAAAGTACATGTATACATGTAATTTATTTTATTGCATGTATGTATAAATGTGTATGACCAGTCAGGGTCAAAAAGAGGAAGTCATGTGACTTTGTGCAAAGTGTATTAAAGTCTGTTTGCAGAGGAGGTCACAGGACTTTCACCCCCTTGAGATCAGCGTTCGACTCCTTGAGAAAACAAAAGTGAATGTGGAAGTAAGTTATGCACAACACATTAACATATGTAGTGTACATAAACTAACATATGTGATCTACATTACATTACTTATGTAGAATTACTTAACCCAAACCATGATGTTTTCCTAACTCTAACCACGTAGTTTTGGTGGCTAAACCTAAGGCACCTTCTTTTCATACCTAGGCGGGGCAAACCGTGATACTGACATGGTATCCTCTGATGGACGGCAAGGTATATTACACGACGGTTGGACATTTGAACAGTAAAAGAAATCCTTTCTAATATGCTCCTAATGCAGAATGATAGGGGGACAACATTTTTAATCAATAGGCCAGTCTATGAGCAGAAGGAATGATTATAGAAAGCAAACCTTATTTCAACGTACAAACAAGAATTAAAGACTTGAAAAAGTGTGAACCTATCAACTCCAATATATGGAGCAAAGAGGCCAAGGCATAACAGAGCTCACACCAAAGGTACAGATACGTTTGTGAAAAGGAAGATCCACAATTGTTGTGTCTGGTTAGACATTCAGGAGCGTCCCTGGCTGACTGCTGTCTCCCTGGCAACCACGGCATTTATGTGGGTTCTTGATGTGACTTCTCTCCTGTGGACTCTGGAAAGAGGTTTGCCCCGAGGTACTTGAACTTTCCATGACAGGGTTACAATCATGTTTGATGTCCTGTTTTTTAAACTCTTTATTTTTTTCTTAGTGAAGCTTCTTCAGCAGCTGCTGTCGCTGAGTTTTGCTGTCTCAGTGTGGCAGCTGTCAGAAACACCTCTATATCATCTTGGAGACAGGTGATTTAATGTTTAAACTTTTAATATAACACTGTTTAGTGAGTGTGTGAATGACACACCTCCTTTATAGCGGTGGTCACAACAATCATTAACATATTCTGTGATTTGTCGTTCTAATTTTCTTCTCTAATTGCACATTTTTGAGACAGCTGCAAGTGCTTTGAGCCTTTTTGTTTCTCCTGTTTGCACTCAATTTCACAACCTATTTCTGTTTCAATTCTCTAAACATTTGTGTTTCATCTTTCTCACTTTTGATCCACGCTGTTTTTCTGCTAAGTTCTGACACCGAGTGTGTCTCTTGGCGGCTTCTCTTCACACATTCAACCATGCCAGTATGCAATGCGAATCCCTGGATTCCTGCATTCAGTTCCCACTTTTTATAATAAATTATTTTTTTCTCAGATAAAAGACTGTGAAAATGTTCATATGAAGCAGACACACTTCTACTGAAATAAGAAGAGAGTTGATTTAATTCATATCCACACAAACTTACACTTCTTTGCTTGTGAAGTGAACAAAACAGTAAAAACATTGTTCATATGTCATGTTTAGATTATATAATAGTCTTTAAAGTGATTATCAAGAAAGGAAAAAGAACAACTTTGGCTCACAGAAAGTTTTTTATATTTGAACTTCATTTATTGATGCCAGATTATTGAGGACTGTTTTTCATCAGCGTTTACTAAAAGCTGCTGTGGAGGAGAACAGGTCATATCTTGTCTTCCCACAAGCCCTAAAAACTGCAGTTATTAAACCACTCCTAAAAAAGGCTAATTTAGACTCCGCAACAATGACACGGTTGACCATGACATACTACTAGACAGACTAAAAATCTGGGTGGGACTCTCTGGCACAGCACTAAACTGGTTTGAATCCTACTTGAAGGACCGAGAATGTTTTGTGTCTGTAGCTAATTACACATCAGAGCGGACTAAAATGACGTGTGGTGTTCCCCAAGGTTAAATTCTGGGACCTCTTCTGTTCAACATCTACATGCTTCCACTGGCTCAGATTATGGAAAGAAACAAAGTGTGTTATCATAATTATGCAGACGACACACAAATTTACATAACAATATCACCAGGGGACTATAATCCCATACAAGGGCTGGATAAATGTATTGAACAAATCAACGACTGGATGTGCCAAAATTTTCTTCAATTAAACAAAGATAAAACAGAAGTAATTGGTTTTGGGACCAAGGAAGAACGATTAAAAGTCAGCGCTCAGCTTCAATCACTGATGTTAAAAACCACAAACAGAGCCAGAAATCCAGGTGTTGTCATGGATTCAGACCTCAATCTGAACAGCCATATCAAGACAATTACAAAATCAGCCTACTATCACCTGAAGAATATATCAAGATTTAGAGGACTTATGTCTCAACAGGATTTGGAAAAACTTGTCCATGCATCCATCTTCAGTAGACTCGACTACTGTAACGGTGTGTTCACAGGTCTCTGTAAAAAGTCATTCAGAACGCTGCAGCTCGAGTTCTCACTGAGACCAAGAAAGTGGATCACATCTCTCCAGTTCTGAGGTCTTTACATTGGCTCCCTATCAAACAAAGAATTGACTTTTAAGTCCCGCTGTTGGTTTATAAAGCACTGAATGGTTTAGGGCCAAAATACATTTCTGATATGCTGCGACCTCATGAACCATCCCGCCCCCTCAGGTCGTCTGGGACGAGTCTCCTTCCTGTCCCCAGTCAGAACTAAACATGGAGAAGCAGCGTTCAGTTTTTCTGCTCCACATATCTGCAACAAACTCCCAGAAAGCTGCAGGTCTGCTGAGACTCTCAGCTGCTTCAAATTATATATTACAATTAAATACAAAGATTGAAGACTTTTCTGTTTGCTACTGCCTTTAATTGAACCAGATTCAAGGATGTTGATCAATTTCCTGCATTTCTGTATTTTATTACTGTATTTTATTTCTTTTTCCTGATGTTTTGATGCTTTTAATGGTTTAATGTGAAGCACTTTGAATTGCCTTGTTGAAATGTGCTATACAAATAAACTTGCCTTGGCTTCAATTATTCTTTGTGATATTTGATATCTCTGCGCACAGACGCATCCAGAAGACGTCAGTTTAACGTCTTTGTTGAACGTTCAAATCACGTCCACTGAGCAACTAGGATGAATGTTTTTGGGATGTCTTTTTAATTCACTATGAATGTCACGTGGACGTCAATAGTAAAAAAATTTTTTTTTAAAAAGACGGAAAAAAAGATTTCATTCTGGCTATGTCATTTTAACGTTCAACAAAGATGTTAAACTGACGTCTTTTGGGTGTGTCTTTGCTGATGCACTTATTTATAACAAAGAGGGGAGCAAGCAGTGTACAGTCATGCAGGAAATGCACTGTCCAGGATCATACTGTATTTTTCATCAATTCATTATTCATTCACCTTTCAAGTGTAACTTTAGTGAGCGGAGATTCAGACCAGACACCGTACAGTTATGTTATACAGACATGATCCGAGTGTCTCCATGATATCGGGTCATGCAGATATGAGATGAATATCGTCTGTATCTGCTCAGGCTTTGAGATACTGCCCTCTGAGAGTCGTATCACCTCTTAAAAACAATAGAGGGGAATTGACTATCAAGTCCACCTCTTTTCTTTTTTTTTTTTTTTGGCTCTTGAAACATTGAAAAAAAAAAAACATTTCACAGGAACATCTCTTTCCAAAAACTGTGCCCCAGTTACCCTGGATAATCCACCGACTCTGCTGTCAACAGTTTCCATCTGAACTACTTTCCACTGAAGAAAAAGTCCCTCTGAA
This sequence comes from Brachyistius frenatus, assembly GCF_029030835.1. Classification (NCBI taxonomy): domain Eukaryota; kingdom Metazoa; phylum Chordata; class Actinopteri; family Embiotocidae; genus Brachyistius; species Brachyistius frenatus. The sequence goes on from NW_027210608.1 coordinate 2,896,935, forward strand.
AATGGTTGGCAGTGTGTTCAGTGGATTATCCAGTCAAGCTGACATACGCTTTCTGGAGAGAGATATTTCATTCAACTTTTCTTTTTTATTGCAACAGTTTTTACTTGTTAGCACCACAAAGGAAATTCCATCTGCCTTTCACAGTACTTGGACTGAGGCAGAAAACCAAGAGGGAGATATCTCCCTCTGATAACCGGGGCAAATAAAATAAAAAATGTCTGCAGGGCTGAAGTGATACGAATCAGGTTTGATACAGATTTAAGTTTAAACGCTCTCTATGAAGGTCATAATATTCATCTCATGTGGACGTTAGTTGATGTTAGCTGGGGGGACAGTTGCTGTGCTGACATGTGGTGTAGTTCAACACCTCGCAGACAGCCTGCGGGGCATCAAACCACCCCTGATGGGGTGACTCGCCTTGTACCATACGGTGCCATGCTGTTGTGATCCCACCTGTCTGCTCCATCTCTGGTCGGCAGCTGATGCAAGGTACAAAAAGAAATCGGAGGAAATCATACGACGCTCCAAACGGCCACAGAGGCTTTCTTCATACAAAAAAGTACTTTTGTCACTGAGCACACAGAACACTTTTCACTTCTAATGGGATTAGTGTGATATTTTGTCATCTCACGAGGGGGGCGCCACACACACACACACACACACACACACACACACACACACACACACACACACACACACACACACACACACACACACACACACACACACACACACACACACACACACACACACACTCTCTCTCTCTCTCTCTCTCTCTCTCTGCTCTCCTTAAGACAGGTTTCCCAATGACTTGTTAATGGCGTCACCTCCGCCTGTGTGAATTTAAAAACTCCCCAAATGTGCACATTGTTGGCTGCGGGGCACATGCGTTTGATGAGTCTAATCCCTTGTCTAAATAAACAAAGATGTAACATTCGGCTGCTGAGGATAAGCAAGCGTGAGTGATGGTATACATAAACCCATCTCTCCCAATCCCACACGGTCTCCTAATCCGGGAAGATCAAGTGTAACCAGGCTGGAAAAGTGTGACTGGGCGGAAGCCAACATGATGCTCTCGGTTGTGTTGACGCACACCGTTGTCGCAGCATGTCACGCCTCAATTTCTCGTCTTATTTGTATTTAAAGGCCAAATATTTACAATCTCACATGCACAATCTGCATTTTTTTTAAATGTATCATCAATATTCTTTGTCTAAGCTTTGACAGATGTTTGTGCAGTAGAGCAGAGTCACATGTCAAGTTTGTGTGCAACCATGCATTTCTTTTACAGTATACATCTGTGTGGAGGCTTGGCATGCACACAGATGTGCCTCATATATGCTTTACATGGACCCTAACGGTTCATTTTCACAGTACAGTGAGATGTCGGTCAAAGCTGAGTAGGCAGTAAAATGAACTGAGCACAGGCAGGAGCCAGTGAGCATTAACATGAGCCTATTTTTAAATCAGGTACTGTCAGTAATATGAGGGTTTTTTTCTGCATTTGACCGTGACGGTTTCATTTCAATGCCACATGCTCTCATCTGACAAATACAGCTGATTAAGTCCTCCTTAGTGTTACTATTCTGCAAGTGAATGACTCAAAAATTATGAATTAAAATAAGTAAGTACCATTTTGACATATTTAAACAGACAAATATTTGATCCTCTTGGATAAAGGTGACATATTTGAAAATCAGCACAAGGAAAATGAGCTTTTTCAATCAATTATTCAGCTAAAATATCAATAGGTATAAAGTTCCTCTGTGCAAAAAGTAAGTAGACCCTTGACTGCAGAAGCTGGTTTTGCTCCCTGTAGTAGAAATAACTTCTGTAGTTGTTTTGAGATATTGTCCACACTTGGCATGATGACACCACACACTTGAGTAGCAAAGGGAACACCAGACCCTCGAAGGAGGTTGTAATTATTGGCACCTAATCTGGACCCACTGATAAATAATGTGATAGATGTATGGGTGTACTTAGATTTTTCATGTGGCTGATCTGTTTTCTTATTTATTTATATGATGAAAAGGAATTTGTTTGACTATTTCACCTTATTAATGTGACAGGAACTGTTTCAGAGAAATGTTTTCTTGTCCAAAAAAAAGGCAACAATTTCCATGATATCTACTCACTTTTTCACATGACTGTATATCACTATGGATGAGAAATACTGTTTAGAAATGACAAAAAAAAAAAAAAAAAATCACACTGATTGAACTGTGCCAAAAGTTAGGTGACTATCCTTATGGAGCCCCAATAGTTATGATAAATGATATTCTGACCAATAATTAGGCTCTGCAGGGAGCTTCAGGCTGTGCCATGATACAGTAAATCCACCGATCCCTCTGATCGGCCTCTAACTTTACCTTTGAAATACTTCTGATTCCTTCTCAACCAATCAAAGTACTCGTATACATCCTATCTGCTCATAGGCTACATGGGCTGCTGCCACTGACTCGACAGGCAGTTTAATTTGAATGCCGTGGCCTGTCAGTCGTGCAGCCTCCGTCCCTGATTATCCAGCTCCACTGGTCTTGCAAATAGATCTTGCATAATTTCCACATCATTCTCACTGCCTTTGAATCCTTCCACAGATCAGATTTTTTTTGGGCTGATTTTTGTAGCTTTAGCTATGCTCCCCTGTCTTAATAGACAGCTTGACGTCAGGTAAACAACATGGCTCACACACTTTTCCAAAAACCATCAATGATTATGTAGTTCCACCAGTAGCAGCCACCCGTAGTAGCAGAAACTTTCCCACATATGAATTGTGTCATTGAATCTGTCTTAAGTGCTCAACACACCCCTCCACAGGTAAACTAACACAGACTGAGCCATGTGCAACTGAACCTGCTCTGGACCTGGCCCTGTCCAGTGGTAACCAACAACCATCTAACAACACATTAAACTAAGTAGCACTGCCATTGGTAATACCAGGAATTTGTTCTGCTGTGATCAAAAGATCTTCTACCTTGTAATCATCCTCACTGCACAACTCTAAAGAGAATAAAACAAAGACTTTAAAGAAGAGGAAATTGCCATACCTCTTCTGTCTATTCAAATCTGTAACAGTGATTACAGATTATCACAAGAAGGGGGTGAAAACAGATGACGTGTTATAGGTTTTGGCGAGTTTGCCGATAAACATACCGCCTCTGCTCTCACTTTTTTAGGCCAGCGTGATTGTTCCGTGAAGCCCATCTGCCACAACATGTCACCGCGTGAGGCTTGTGAGCTCTTCAACTGAAATGTACGAATTTCACCATTAAGCCTACGCGTGTGTAATATGTATCATCTTGGATTAGAGCCTGCTGTGTACCTGCTGCAGCACCTGTAGTCAGGGCTCAGTGATAATCCATTAAAAGAAAAGTGAGTGGGACCTGGGCTCGGAACAGATCCCATGGGTGTAAATATGAAAAGCAAAAGGATATAAATTGATGTTGAAATATGCTGGTTAGGCAAATTTTCTCTTTTTATTCAATTTCACAGAGATTACAGTTCTGATCTTATTCACTGTGTTGTATTTCAATCAATTCACCGGTGGCAGCTTTGAAGTTGGAGGGAGATGTTTTTTTTTTTTTTTTTTTAAAGCGAGGCAGGTACAGGCTAACAGGGCCTCGCTAAGCCATGTGATGAAAAAGACAGTGAGACGCGCTCTGCCTCTCCTGATCCACAGGGACTGGAAAAGTAGGCCAGGCTCGGTGTCAGACTGCTGCGAGGATCAGGACGCTGAAGTTGTTGACTTGTGATCAAAGTTGCTTTTCACACTTTGGATGTCAAAAATCTCACAAAGAAGTGAGAGATTTAAACATTCCTCTCACACAAGCACACACATATGTAGGTCATATTTTTAGAAATTGGGTTTTCCAGCTGAACACTGCGTCATCCACAAGCAGCCAGACTTTTAATAAATCATTTTTTCTGGTAAAAAGTTGAACTGTTCACCCAGCTTACCACATCAAAGACACACAAATGTGAGAGGAAGTAACCTACAAAGGGCTTAATATGCATGAGACACTGGTATTATAAACTCACACGTGGGCACTACAGACTCAAGTCAGGACAGAGGTATTATGGTGACGCAACTGGAGACATCAGTTGTGATTATGGCATGCCAACTCCATCACATATGCTAAAAAAAAGAACGAAAAAAAAAAGGAATATACAAGGGCATTAAATGTGCGTGGATGGTTTGCTCATGCGCTGCAAACAGGCTCCATCATTTCCTCCCGTGAGAGTGTTCATGTGCACCAAACAAACTAAGAGGAGACTGCAGCTCATCATTTCCAAGTGATTAGACCAATAAACCGAAGTCATGCCGAGGGTTTACAGACAGCCACTTGACTAATTTGCAATTACGAAGCTCTTTGTGTGTTGACAAACTGTGTATTGGGCTCCAGCGCGCAGATGACCCTGAGAAAAAAAGAAAAGAAAGAGGCACCAAAAACAGCCAGGAGACTCTGGCTCATCACGTGTTGTTTGTCCCCCCCCGGAGTTCTGTCTGACTCCATCGTGAGTTATAATCAGACGGCGAATCACGGGACCCCGTGCAGCCCACGATGCCGACGCGCGCCGTGCAAGCGCACACCCAGTCCGGCGGTGCCTGGGATTGGGTGGAGGGAGTGGTGGCTGCGGACGGAGTCACAGGATTGGTAGAGTTCAGCGCCAAACTTGTTGACTCATAACTGAGCAGCTCCTTTCCATCCTTCTCGGCGCGGAGCTGTCCAGGGCCAGTGGTACTGAAACTGCCAGCTTCCGACGCGCCGTCGGAATAATTTCCTCTTTTTTACGGTTTGATTCCTCTAATCCAGCCTTTGAGAGTTGTATGCCCTCGCTCGAGACATAAAGACGTGTGGTTTGAGCGTCACTTAGCTGATATCTGTCCATCGTTGCCGCTCTGTCCAAGAGCGCATCGAGCCTTCAACTTCTTAGCCGATCAAGCAGAGGACTCTCCAAAGCGCAGCCATGGCTTTCATGGTAAAACACATGGTGGGAGGACAGCTGAAGAACCTGACAGGCGGGCTGACGGAGGAAAAACCCGAAGCGGAGAAATCAGAAGCCGCCGCGCAGGGGATGACTCAAGAGGAATTTGAACAATATCAGCAACAGTTAGAGGAGGAAAAGTAAGGCAACGATTGAACTTTGTGATTGTGAAGTTGTGATGAAAAGCGACAGTATGTGTCAGGGGGAAAAGGCGGTTAGAAAAAGTGGCGTGTTTAAACAGTGTGTTTAAGCGTGTAAATAGCAGAGAGCTCCCAGTGCGCCGCGCGCTTTTTTACGCATCAATGCAATAACATGAGCGCTCCATACACAGCTGCTCCTCTCGCCCTGGGAGCTCCCTGTCTCTTGGTTTCGGCATAATGTGTAGTGCCGTTTTTAATTTGGGATTCCTGGAATCATTCTTCCACGGAAATGTCTACAGGGATTCATGCCTGCGGAGAGAAATGTTCTTATTGCTGTGCGTGAGTCAGACTGTGGTAAATAAAGTGAATGCAAACAACCAACAGTAATAGTAATTAATTTGACTTTAATCATCCATAAGTTACTACTAAAGATAGATGTGATTAAAAATGTGTTGCAGCCTAGAACAGTGATTAAGTTCCCTCTATAATATTTCAAATTTTGCTGTTTTATTGTTGAATTATTTTATTTACAGCTGCGATGCCATTAATATTGAATTCTTTCTTTAATTACTTAAATGTTTCCTCTGTTTCTCATCTGCTAAAGTGAATTATTTTCATGTTATTTTCATAGAATTTGAATATTCATCGTGCTGTTTATCTCACCAGCACACTGGAGGACAATATAAGGTGACAACAAGGTCATTTGGGAAACAGAGTTCACTCAGCAGACAGTAACTCACTACTGATGAGTGTGATTCTTCCCTCTGAGCAGGACTCCTCATCTCATATTAGATGTTCACTGTGCTGGTCATAGAAGAAGTTACCATAAAGAATTCCGATCTGATTTATACTGAAAAACTGTCGAAATAATACTGATATATTTCAGTTTGATAGAGTAGTTAGGCATCTAAATGCATTCTCAACCATGGCTCATCATCAACTATTTGATGAGCGCTTTTATCCAAAGTGTCTCGTGTGCAGACATTTTAAGAATGAGTGGGAGTCCTCCATGTGGTAATAACACCCGGCTCTGAGCTCTACAGCCGGCACGGCGAGGTGATTTTCCGTCATAATGTGACCTTCAGTGGAAGTGAGTTATTAGTCAGAGGTGCTAAACATGAGCATAGATCACCGCAAAGTCCATGCTCCTCAGATCAAAGCAGAATACGGCGGTGGAGCAGGCGGTGGGTTGGTGGGTGGGCTGCAGCTCACACTGGCATGTCGCTGCATGTAGACATTTTATCAACCCGGGCCACAGTGACAACCCGGGGTCATCTGATGCCCTTGAGAAGGCAAAGACACAAATTCTCTGCTCATTGGCTGCAAAGGGAGGCGCGTGCCGTTCGGTGTTTGGCCTGCTCACGTTAATGCAAAGTGAACTCGGCCTCACACGGACGGCCCCCGACGAAACGCCGCATCTCCACATAAGACGACCTTCCCCTTGACACATTGGGTACAAACAGTTTGAAGCCTGCCCGTGGTCCTCCGATGTCCCCTCGCCTTTAGATGATGCTGCTGCTGATTTCATGCAGCCTCTTCGAAAGCTTTGATGATAATTATCTCGGGTCTTTATGTCTTCATAAGCACCTACTGTGTTTCACTGACCGTTTTTTCTTCTTCTTCTTTGTATTCATGCCAGGTTTGGCCTCAGGCTGTACAAGCAGCTTTGTTCAGGATTATGTCATGTTGCTGTCTTATAATGTCTGAGGCATTTTAAGCACATTTAGCAATTTATGGCGGACAATTATGAATTACACTGAAGCCATAAATATTCCAGTAAGTCTGAGTGGAGACAGCGCTGCCAGCAGCCTACTGCCTGCCCTCTGCTGGAGGCATCACATATTGTTTACTGGGTTGTTTACATGAGAGACACCACAACAGATAAATATTGGAGATGTAGTGCAAGATTTTAGAAAGTCCTCACTTTTATGCACAGTCCGATCTATCAAGATGGTTGGGCTGTATCTTTGTCTTTTTAAATTGTTTGGGTTAAACTTCCTGTTTTGTAAGGACAGTTTAAGCTCTTTTCAAGTTTTCCAAGAACACCATTAAAGTTTACAGTCTGCATTTCAAGAGGAATCCGAGACCCACGGGATGCTGTATCTGGAGCTCCTTAGCACGAGCACAACATCTCCTCCGTGCTTTTCTCCCCACGGCATCACCACCACTGCTGCTGCTCCCCCTTCTGTTGGCTCTGTAGCCTTCAGACAGGAGTTAGCAGGACACATGGTGTTGGTACGCACTGAGCAGCCTTATGATCCTGTTACAGTCGAGATAGGAGATAACTGGTTTTGGCAAGAAGGTTCTGGGTTTGAACCTCGGCCGGGGCCTTTCTGTGTGGAGTTTCCATGTTCTCAAGTGAGATGGGATAACCCCCCCCCCTTTCAGGATACAGCAGGTGTAGATAATGGATGGATGGCTTTCTTCATTTTTAGACTTAATGTGTGGGATTGTTTTGTAATTTAAGGGTCATTTCTACTTTATATGTAGGGGTGTTGGAGTAAGCATTTCTATTTCAAAACTTTATACCCTACCCCTTGAAGCTAAGATCATTTAACTTTGCATGATCAAGAGCGCCTTGAACATTCTCCTAAAAAAAAAAAACACATCTGTTTTGCCTCCTTTTCTACAGGCAAGAACGAGAAGCTGATTTTGCCCAGAAGAAAGCTGAGAGAGCCACAGTTAGAAGCCATTTCCGGGACAAGTACAGACTACCAAAGGTAAACTGATTCAAATGTGCTTTTATAAGAAAGTAAATAAAAGCAGGATCCTTGCTTTTGTAAACATCACATACTCTTCTAAGCTATAGAGAGACTTAAACCTTAGTTTCTACAGTTGTTGTCTACATGGACATGTATATACGTGCGTCCTCGTGTGTGTCCACCTCAGAACGAGCTGGACGAGACCCAGATCCAGCAAGCGGGGGATGACGTGGTGCTGCCCCAGGAGCTGGCCAAGATGATCGCTGAGGACAACCAAGAGGAGACGAACAAGCAGTCGGTCTTCGGCCAGCTGTCCAACATCCAGAACGTGGACATGGACCAGCTGAAGGACAAAGCCCAGGCCACGCTGGAAGACCTCAAAAAGCAGACGGAGAACTGCAGCCTCATGTGATCTGGCTCCACTCTTGAGTCCCAGGAGATTAGAGTTTTTTCTTGTGCAAATATTTTTCAGAGGCAGAGCTGCTCTGGGGTTTGAAGTTTTCTCGTTGCTTTAGTGGGATGTAAGTTACTAACAGTTTTTCTAGTTGTGCAAAAGTTACACAGAAGCCTTCTTTTACGAGATCTTGGGCTCGTCTTACAAACAGGAAAAAAAAAATCATTCAAGCCACAGTTTTATTGCCTGCTGACCTTCCAACATCCTGAAAGCCTTAAATGTGCTTCATATTTTTACTGAAATTAACTAATCTGCACTCTTAAAAAAAATGTAAACTCCTCCCACTGAGATTTAATCAATGAGATTATTTCTGCCTTCAGAGAAACTCCTCCTCTGAGAAAAGTTTGTCCAGTGTATTAAATCCTTTCCTCCCTCCACTCCCTTCACCTCCCGGCTCTGTACCTCACGTGACCAGTGATAACAAGATATGATACCGCAGCAGAGGTCGCAGGTGTGTGTGTGTGTGTGTGTTATTGCTTACAAGCACACAGCGGCTGATTTCAATGACAAACACATGCACTTTGAATAAGGGAGGATCACTGATATCAGCAGCTGGGTTGGAATGAAAGCAAACATACACAAGGCAGATTCACGTGTTCTGTTAAATTTGGGAAGTTTGGTGATTTTAAATAAAATGAAAGTGGAGCTGTTTATATCTCACATACAAAAGCACAACATCACAGAAGTGGGCAAAGTCCAATTACAACAGATTTTTGTAAAAAGTAGCTTACAAATGTTGCTGCATTAATCTTAGTTTTCATCTCCTAGACATATCATTAGTTTATTTTCTGTACTTCAGTGTGCCTCAGACGTCCGTTATAAGGTTGTCTTCTTTGGAGCTCCAAGATCTGAAAGCTACTTTTTACAAAGACGAAGAGCCTTCTTGCTTGTTTATATCTGCAGGAGATTTCTTATATTTAACCGCAAATTGTTGGTAAATAGGCACAAACAATGTCAGTTAAGGGTGTTTATTAATTCCCAAATTTAACGGAACATCGACACCAACTCTAACTGGGAGTAAATATGTGGGTATGCTGCATTCATACGTTCAAAAACTGAACGGAAGCTGCTCAAATGAGAGAAATGTAAATGCTTTAGAAGTTGTACGCCAAAGCCTTTGCTGAGGACCCTCCGACCAACATAAAGGAAACGGCACAAAAATGTCCAACTATGTAAGTGCAGTGTGTGTGTGTATAAATCGAAACTACTGAGTCCACATATATTGATGTTCTATAAGATGTATGCAGGTGTCTATGCTGTCAGCGGCGGGTCGCTCTTCGCTCTGTTCTCATCAACTCGCTGGGTCTTGTAGTGTTGTCGAACCGTCACATGACCTTTGACCTGTCCTCCATCTCATTGATCCCCTCCCCCCCTCCCGTGTGTCTCAGTAGTGCTGTTTTTGTGCTGGTGGATCTCGTGTCGTTTAGCCGATGTGATGCGTCAAGTGGTGTCTTTGTAAAAAAAAAAAATTCAAACATACATAAGTGAAGGCAAAGAAGAGGGGAATCTGTTGATGTGGTGTTACATTCATATACATTTTGCCAGTGTTGAGTTTATGTAGCAGTGGTGCTGAGGGTTGTGTCTGCGTTGATCTCACATCCATCTCCAGTTTAACTCCTGTTATGTTTCTACTGCCATAATGTGTTTCTTTATGATTTTATTTAATTTTGAAGTATTTATTTTGAAATTCTCTGTGGCCAAAAACGATGCTGACTTTTGTTCACTCCATTGCTACGAGTATAATTTACTCTCTGTATGTGCCACACTACTGCTGAATGAAAATGGAGGCAGCACATTTTCAGTCCAGTGGTTCTTGTCATGTGATAGCTGAACAGTATATTCAGAATATTTCAATAATATGAAGCAGAGGAAAAGTTGCAATAAGTCCTTTTGTAGATGAGTCTGATCCTGAGATTATATTAATGGGTGGAACTGAAGCCATAAAGCAAAACTCTTTGCTTTGTATGAGTGTGTGTGAATTGAAACAATAAATCATTAGCTCCATAATAATAATAATAATAATGATAATAATAATGATAATAATAATAATAATAATAATAGTAATAATAATAATAATATACAAATGTGATTTGTTGTGCTGTCATCCTGTGAAAATGATTTTTCAGGAAATGGCTGCCAGGACACGTAGTTTCTTCTTCGGCTGTTTCTTTGTTTCACTGTAACTCTGTCATTCTGTCTGAAAGTACTTCAGTGATTTTGGGGTTTTAACTGCAATAAACTGGTTTTTATTATAATATACTTCCTTTTGGATTTTGTGTGATGACTCCAGTTGTATTTTGTCATTTATGTGCATTCTTATGTATGTAGCAACTTGAACACCAGGTGGAGACAGAAACACACCCCCAACGACAGAGTTAACTACAGAGAGGGAGGCTGCAGACAGGGGCCTGTAGATTGTGATTGACAGGTCACAGATGGGATGTTATTGTCAACTCGTATTAAAAGATGTAAACAATATAATAGAGCATTTCATTTTAGCGAGAAAATCCTCATTATCTGGCAACACCGTGGGGACCAAATAAGTCAAATAATCTTAGACTAAAAGAATATAGAGAAATATTTATACATGGTTGTATGTATATATGCATTTGTGTAGGTTAATGTATGAAGATTAATAAAATAATACACCACAGTGCTATAAAACACCCCTTTGTGACACAATAGACTCTAAGACAGTATTTTGTTCAACTTTATGGGGATTTTAGAAGCTGTCACTGGACTGGATCCTGGTGTTTCTATTATTTTGTCCACTTCCTGTTCATATAGTCCAGTGGGCATAAATATAAACACGTGCAGTACTGTAGTTTTTAAATGCAAACTGTGCATGTTTAGAGACACAGAAGTGTAGTTTCTACTGGCTGTTATTGGTCCCAGCCTGAGCAGACTCTAGGTTGGGCATCCATCTGTTTTGTGGAGCAAAACTGGCACAGACCTCTCAGTGGGGGCACACACAAAAAAAAAAATCAAGTTAGTTACCATTTCAATGGTAGGAAAGCCTGAGCTATTGGTAGTTTTCAAGTGTGGTGTGAAAGGGAATAGCTGTAAAATATATTGATGCCGAACCCCTCTCCATTGATAGGCCGCAGTGCGTGAACAATCTCGAGCCTGGAGAGACACTGGGCCACTGCATGGCCAATCTGACACAATTAGGGTGAAACGGGCCAGAAAATACTATTCTCTCCCATTCTCCTCTATCAATCGGGGCTTTAAAACTCTGCAGAAAGAGAGGCTGAGGGGGGATGGAAGGGGGGGGGGGAAAGAGCGACAATTAGACTGAACCTTTAAGTGCAAACCTCTCAGCGATGAGGCAGCTATCACAGAGGTGCTCTCTCCCGGCTCCAGTGGAACACGTTTGTTTTTCCTCGCCGAAAATTGGAGCAGTGAAGTTGCAGATGTGAGCGTCTTTGCAAAGGAATGCATTTTGCAAGCTCCCCCTCCACCACCTCCCCCTCCTCCTGCCCCCTTTCACTTGTGTTTTGCTACAAGGGGACGAGGGAGGAGGGGAGGGGGGGGGGACCACACAGATCCTAGGTTTCATGCAAGGAAAATTATAAACAGTTTCATCCAGCGTATCTCGTCATGTACTGAGGAGGATTTGTGCGCTGTAGGCCTGGAAATGGGTCCCACGGCTGACTCCTCAATGACGACCAATCGGTGGACAGGATTGTAAATGAGAGAAGAGGAGGGAGAGAAAGAGGGGGGGGGGGGGGGACTTTTCTTTCTTTTTTTCGACAGAAGGAGGGGTGTTGTGGGGAAATGCTCGGCGGACCGTGAAGCGTAACAGCCAGAAGAGGGACAAAGACGCACATTGCGGGACACAAAATTGCGACAGAGAGAAAGCTCTCCCAACTCTACGAAAAACTTCTGAACGCGTGGATGGATTAAAAGTAGCGGCGCCGGGAAGAGTTGAAACTAGCGATGGCAAGAAAGATGAGTTCAAGGGTAGGTTGTGAGTCGTGGACAATAACTGTGGTTAGAATGCGCGTTAACTTGGGATAGCCTTGTGGCGCGGTTCGGCGTCCACTTCAGATCTGCAGCGGTGGCACGGTGCACGTTTTGTGGTGTGATTTTTTTTTTTTTTTTTTTTGAACGGACATGCTTCCCGGAATGTTTCTCTCTTTTCTGCAGCCACGCGTGGTGATTTCCCTGAGTCAGATCCTCACTTCTACTGTTGCTCAGCTCACCAGGAAGAGGCAAACTCATCTGAGGTGCAGGTTAGAGAGTTTGTGAAAAAGTGCTGCGTCGGTAGCAAACTTTTGTTGCAATAAAAAAAACAAAAACGCGTGTGGAGTACTTCTGTGAACTTCAGTGTGAAGGATTCCGTGTTTGAACCGTCCTGATCCTAATGTGCTGGTGGAGAAAGTGCACGTCACCGAACTAGAACTCCATCCAAGCATGAAATGTTGGTGCAGCGCCCTGGCACTTCTCCCATGGGTGCTGGTGGCCTTAGATGCACAACTAATCTGCTGGCAGGCGCTCCTCCGGTGCCACGACGAGCCCGAGTGCGATCTCGCGTACAGTCAATACTTAGCAGCATGTGAAGGTAACATCAGGGGGACGAGGAGGCAGTGCCCGAGCCACTGCATCAACGCGCTGATAAGGCTCAACCACACCCGCAGCGGGCCGGACCTGGAGACCTGCGACTGCGCCCAGGACCTGGACTGTCTGAGCGCCAAGCGCGCCATAGAGCCGTGCCTTCCCCGCAGACACCCGAGCGACGCCGGAGGCATCGGCTGCATGGAGGCCCGGCAGCGCTGCGAGGAAGACAGCAACTGCCACACCTCCCTCACAGCCTACTTGTCATACTGCGGGCAGCTGTTCAACGGCAGGAAGTGCTCCTCCAAATGTAAAGCCACCATCCAGCAAATGCTCTTCATCCCAAACGGCATGCTACTCAACCGCTGCGTGTGCGACGGAGTGGAGAGGCCTTTCTGTGAAGTGGTCAAGGAGAACATGAGCAAACTTTGCGCCATAGGAGACCACAGTGTTATTTCAGACCAGCCTGATGTGGATGACACGTATGAGGATGAAGACTACGACCCTAAAAGCGACAGAGAGGAGGTTTACACTGACAGTTCCTCTGCTTCCCAGAGGTTATCCAGCTGTGTGACAATCTTGTTTCTGCCTATAGCACGGATATTATACTGACACAAAACTTGGATTTATCAATGAAAGGGTGACATTTGAGAGTGCAAGGTCACCCCTGGATTTAATAACTTGCTCAGAGACACTTTAGCAGGACTTCGGCTTGCTGGCAGAGGACTCCCAAGTTATTTTTCACCCTCGGGCCTCTCTGCCATCTCATTTTAGCTGCGTGGTGGCAGAGAGCACTGTAATGGTTTGTTCCCACAACCGCACAGTTTGCATAGTAATTCTTCATGCACGTTTCACTCAGGAAAAACTTTTGATTTGTGATCTTCACATAGATGGCCTTTACAGCGCTCTGAGATGAAAGAAAGACTGTTGGCAAAAATGGCACAAAAAAAAACTTTGAGGTGACAGGAAATGAACCAAACCAGACTTCTTGTTGCAGGATGCCAGTGTTTTGTGTGCCTTTTAAACAGCTCCTGTTTATTTGGTTTGGTTTCAATGGTACTTGAAGTGTGGCCTTATTAAGACCTTAGACAAACATTGGACCCATCCAGCCTCTGTTTGCTCTGCTCTCCATTTCGGGGGCCTTTTGCATTGTTGCATTAACCACACTTCAAATATTTGAGGAAACATTTAGAAGACAGGCATGGGTGTGGGATCAAGTACTTAAATTAACTGAAGCGCCTCTCCAGCACTCCGTCCTGCTCCCCTCCCCCATCTGAGATTGTTTTATTGAACTTTTCCTGAGACCCCCCCACCCTTCTCTTCCTCCCCTCTACTGCCTGTCCCCCTTTGATGCCTTTAAAAGACCCCGTCTTTATTACTGCTTTCACACTGCCGTGACACTCCAGGAAAACCTGTCAGATTCTGGGTCAACACATCCTACCTGCAGTTTGTCCACAACACTGCTCGAGATTTATGCTAAAACCAACACACACAGCAAACTGCTCCCTTAGTTTCACACTGGCACAGTCCTGGCATGTTACAAAGTGGGCTAACCCAGACTTTAGCCCGGGCGTGCTGGCCCTGCTGCAGGGCAGTCAGGACTGAGTTTGATGGGTTGTAACATGAACATTGACTAAACTAGAAGGTGCCAGTGTGAAACTGAGCTACAGTCAAGTTGCTGCTCACTGTTAAAGAGTTGCGTAGTGATGTGTTATTCTACAATGTAAATATTTAGTTACAGACATTTATCCCAGGGCTACGAAGTGCAGTGTGAATCACACACTTATTTTATTTTAACCCTGGCTTAACAAAGTGTGTGTGACAGGGAGCTCAGAATATACAGTGAAAATCTCAGGATTACCCAGCAGTACGCCAGTTACATCAACACTGAGCAACAATACAATAATCAGTAAACAAAGCAGTGTCCCAACAGTGTGTTAACAACAACAACAACAACAACAACAATAAAGTAATCGGTCATCAGTTGTTTGTTGTGAGTGGACACACAGGTTAAATCTTATTCTGTGTCACATAAATGTGGTTAAAGCAGCAAGAAAGTGTCTCTAATTATACCAGAGTTTTTCAGGGTGCTTGTAGAGAACTTTTAACATACTTCCTAAATAAAATGCACAAATACAGATGAAGCGCTAACTAATAATGAGATTTAATCACTTTCACGAATTCATAGTGAGATTCCTCTCCTCAGAAAATGTACTTTCTCTTATTTTGTGTGTTTCAACACAAAGCATCAAAGTCATGTATGTAGATGCACACATTTACATGAGGAGATGTTGTGTGCAGCTGCTAAAGGGCTGATGTACCCGTCTTAAGGTCTACACCAAGAGTCCGGGGATTCGACCCAGCAGCCTTTCAGTCTCTTCCATCAGTCCGTGCTGAGCTGTTTAGCAATAAGGGAAAGTTCAAACATGTTAGTTTTCATCACTTGTACTGGAGCTGCCAGTTTGTCTTTGCCACTTGAAATGAAGTCTTGAACAATGTTGTTAAGTGTTAAATTATGAAGCTTATAGAATATGAAGAATGTGTATATACTTTACAATCATAAGCGTACGTGTTGCCTAAATGCATTTAATATAAAAACACTTCAAAACACAATGTAGCTCAGATTTTTCCTCCACGAAACCAGACTGGATTTTAGTGTCTTCATCAGTTTGTCATCTCATCTTGTGGGAACATAGCAGTAAACACTTCAGAGCAGCAGCTTCCACATGGAAGGGTGAGTTTTATAATAAAATGTTTATGATCTAAAAGATTGGTATGATGTGATTTATCCACAGTTCAACAAAGAAAATAATCAAAATGTGGTTAAACATTTTTTTTCTATAGCAAGATTAATTAATAAAAAAAATAATTTCTTAAATATTATATTGAAAAAGATAAATATCAGTCAGTATTGTTTGGGAAATTGGTGCACATGTATATACTAGTACTTTACAAGGTAGATTATTTTTCTAGAAAATACGTTTTAAAAAAAAAAAGTTTTTCTGAATGCAATAATCTTTCTTCACATTAGATTTACGAATAAGATATTTACTTTATGGGCTGCTACACACAGTCATTGAATGCCAAAAAAGGAGAAAAGGTTATTGTTTGACAGCGTACTTCTTCAGTCAGACAAATTACCCCACAGTTAGTGCTGCATGCGGCTACTTCCACTGTCCAGTGTTCAGGGGATTAGGTCAGTGTAATTGAAACCTAGTGAGGAATTTGAAGAGTCTAGTCATTGCTCAACATCCTCTTTGGAGAGAAATGGCAAATCCGGAGTCGGCTTTAGGCCCAGGTTGGAAGTAAACCTCTAAGATTTAAAAATTAATGAGGTGATGTCAGAGGGCGTTACTTTATATACGCTAAAATTTGCCGTCAGTGTACAGACAGACTTTGCTAATAACAAAAAATATAATGAACTGCTTTGGAGCAAGCAACCATTTGGGGTTTGTTCTCCACTTACTGAGGTATTTACGAGTCATTAACAAACTGTAAAAGAGTCATTCAGTGTTGCTGCTAGGCGTCAGAGGCACACCTGCTCAGTAAATGTAACTTCACTCACAACCAAATGGTTTAAATGTGCAGAGTCAAGAAGTGGAAATTAACCAGCTGAGGAAAAAAACTGGTGTGACAAAACAGACCTATGTGTGATGAGTAAGTACAAGTTTGCTAGTTGAGTTACAACAGGTGGCAAATTTCAACAACATCTCCCAGTCTGAAGGGAACTTCTGCACAGGTTCTCCTCATCTTTCATGAACAACAGGAATCCTGAAGGACTTCCAACTGACTCGTATCATAAAAACAGGGAGAAACAGAGAGGCCTGCAGCTACGATACAACACGACTCCCTTCTGGTTTAGTTAGACTGTCTTTGGTCCAGTCTGTCTTAACCACTGCCATCCATCCTGCAACTCCCCTCCACTCCCTCCCTCCCTCCCTCCACTCCCCGAATCTGGGAGCAAAACCAAAACAAACACGAGCGGAGCAGCCTTGGGGAGTTGAGTGTTTGTAGGGGAGACTGGTGGGGGGTTACAGAGGCAGCACTGTGCCGCAGCCCATTTTCTAAATTATCTTTATTCAACATTTCTTTGCAACAAACCCACCCTCCCCTCCCCACCCGACCCCACCCGACCCCACCACTCTTCTCCTGACGGCTCCCAAGTGGGAGCGAGCCGGGAATTTAGGAGGCTCTTGTCTCACATAGGTACAATGTTCCATTCATGATAGCAATCGAGGCCACAGTGAATGGCTGACCTGCTCTCTGTGCGGGGGGGGGCTGGAGTCAAGAACGTAGAGACCCCTCTTTACGGGTGACCTTGATGCCAGTGTCACATTAACAGAGAGAGGAGGGTGTGGAGTCACTGGAGCTGCAGCAAAATGGAGGCAAATCGCAGCCCCGATGCCATAGGTTGTGGTTCAGGAGGAGAGGCCGGGTGGTGACTTACAGGATGGGGTAAGTTTTCCATTTCCCCTCTCTAGCATCACTGTAAGCAGCTTCAACACACTTTTTTTTTTTTTTTTTTGGGGGGGGGGGGGGAGCTATAAATTGGCAGTACTCCCAGAAACAAGCAACAAAGCAAGCACAAAGGTCAAAATTGCATCCAAAGCTTTCCTGGCAGCGAAAGGGCTTCTACGCTATGATTAAAGGAATGAAGCTCAGCCAACACCGGGGGCACCGATAGCCAATTAGAGCCCCCACCACCGCACAGCCACATCACCGCATCACCCGATGGAGCGCCATCCTGTTGCCTCAGGACCGCTCTCTGATCTAACCATCCAGTCTGGGAGTGATTTACACCTGGCACGCCAGGTGAATGTCATTAACCACGTGGTAGAGTAGAAAACAAACACAACTCAGTCCTGGTATTTCACTGCTTCTAAGAGATCCCAAACTACATCTAGATCGGATTTTTATCATCTTTTCAGACAGTATCTTACAAGGTTGATCTCCTGGTGATAAAATATTTCACTCCCATTAAGTTGAAGAATTTAAAAAAGGAATGGTCCAAGCCAAAACTGCAGGGGCAGAGCTATCCAAACTTTTATGCCGTGTTTCAAATGACATAAGTCCCTCAGTTAGTACACTAACAAATACTGCTCTTACATGTTAGGACTCTTACTTGTATAGTGCAGGAATTTTGAGTAGTGTTGTCTCAAATTGCTGCACTGACCAACCGAAAATAACCTCAGCATGTGAATATATCACCCGCGAAAACATCTGCAACTTTAATCTAAAAAAAACTAAAAATCTTTAAGTCCGTGATCGAGCCCCTTCCTCCACGTAGCCAGGATGGCGACCGTTCGTGGTGGAAAGTTTCCATCATTTCACACTTCTTTTTTGGACCGTTTTGAATGCATCATCCTGGTACTTGTAGAGCACTGCATGTTCTGTACTTGACAGTGTGTACGCAGTTATATACTCAGACTAGTGTGTTAGTGCACGAGTACGCCATTTGGAACAGTGTTGTTTTTGTGGGTTGACTGGGACTAAATGTGACGAGTAAAGGGATGTTTGAAAGCCCGTTTAAATCAGATCAGTTAGTAAAATGTTTCTCAGTCTTTGTGTAGTTGTTTTAATGTTCATCAATCTTTGCTATTCTGAATGTTTTTTGAGAGGCTTAATCACCTGTTCAGGTGATGTTGCTCTTGTTTCAGTGAGTGAAGCAGTGTTGGAGAGGTATAGGAAGGTAGTACAAAGTTTAATTATTTTAATACTGTAAAAGAGGTGGATCTAATCCAACTATGAACAGTAAAAAAAAACAACAACAGATAACGTAGATGTAATAATTTCTGCGTGTATTTCCTGGTTTTCTAGATTTGGACTTTTTCAGTTTCACTTCCTTTAGTTTCCAGACTTTCATATGAATCATATAATTATCAAATGTCCTTACTTTCCCCTGGCCGCCTTCCTCTCTCTCCTCCCCTCGTGAACATGAGCCAGCTGTTTCTTCATAGCGCCCTTCTAGATGATGACGGTGGCGACGGACCAGCAGCGCTGCTCCCAAGAAGGCAAATAAAGCTTTCCAAAGATTCAGAAAGAAAATCTGCGTTCACCTTGTGCTGTTGACAAAATGTCTGAAAAAGAGAGACTGCGCAATTCTTTGAGATTAGTTTTATTTTCCAGCAAATTTTGCATTTCCAATTTTTTATTTAATAAATACATTATAAAATCACAGTAGTACAAACAAATAAAAAAAAGAAAGTAAACAGCAGTGGAGAGATTTTACAACAGACAGATAATCTGTCTGTCCTTTGACTCCTGTATTTTCTGTAGTTGCCTTAAAGTTATGTCCACAACGTAAAAGCTCCCTGTTGGAATTTTCAAACACTTTACATGTCTGAAATCAAAACAGAAGTCCGTGAAGACCTACAACAGTGAGGATTTTCGGCTCGCCACCAACTGTTGAGCTTTTTTTTTTTTTCCGCAGATGCCTAGTTATGAAGGCTTTGCTTGAGCGCCACAACTCACTATATCCCTCAAATACCCGGCCAGTGCCAAACCTAAGAAAATCCAAGTCTAGTGTAAATAAGGCGGAGGCCGCACCTCTCCAGTTTTCCCCTCATAGTGGTGGAGAGGGCTCCATCAGTGGAGAGAGCATGGTGAGCCTGTGGTTGACCCACAGTAAAGGCAGCGGAGAAGGGATGGAGGGGGTGTGTGTATATATGTTTGCACAGGCCTCTATGTAATATACTTAATACAGTTGTGATACTTCTGAACGTCACAGCTACCGTTTGATTGTATGTTCAGCTCTTCACAGTTTTGTAAGGTGTGGTGGAAACACTTGTGTACTAAACTAAACTAAAACGTGACAGTTTAACTCATTTACCATGACAGTGTGGTATTGTCATACAAGCTGTCCAGCATTTACATATCAATGGTGAGTCCTGGCACTGAGGCTAAAGCAGTGCAACGACACAGTGTGAAGCACAGGGAACTTTCACATTCACCAGTGTGCAAATCCAAAACCCAAGAAGAACTTTCAGTTTCTTACCAGCAAAACTTAAATAATAAACAGACGATCTCGACCTGCCAAATCATCAGGTAGAAAAACTCTCTAGCAACAGCCAAAACACTGGCCACATTTGGCTGGCAACTGAAGGATCCCACCCAGACAGCAGTAGGTGAGGATGTGGTGTGATTTGGCCCCAGTGGAGACCTGGTCAGGTGAAGGCTCTGTGTCCAGACCCGAACACTGACAGACAGTCTGAGGGGCGGTCTGGCCTCTCCGCGGTGGCCGTCCCGCTCACTGCAAACAGCAGGCTGAGGAGACACATATGACTGATGAGTATGAGGTGACACTTTCTCAAGATTACAACATATGACATAATTAATGCCTCCGAGCTCAGTGACCACAAGATGGATGGACAACACTGCAGGATATTTTACCCATTTATTTTGGAAACTTTTGTTTAATTCATTTTAACTAGAAGATTAAAGGAGAACAAACTGTCAGATTAACATTGTTGTTTTCTCACATTTTAAGATAACTTCTAACACATTGTGTTATACTGTATGTGTCATATGATATAAAAGGTGATTTTCATGGTCTTCTTTGTGAACTTCTATTTCAATTCCTGAGTTCCTCCATTTCTCAATACAGAGAAGAGCAGAAGCTGTCTTAGTACATAAATATGACTGGCAAGCCCAATAGATTTTAAACAATTAAGGTGACAGCAACTGGATATATTAAAGTTATTGAAGTCAAAATACTGTGCACAATATAATCTTTCTTTCAAAGTTTAACAGACTGTTAAAATCCCCCCCATCACTCCCACATGGAAGATAGACACTCAGTGTTGTGTTTTGTATCTCCTTCCAGTTGTTGTGTCTCTGTTTGTGTTGGTTTTGATACTATTTAATAAAAAGTGTACAACTTGTGTTGGTGCCTCTTTTTGGTGCCGTGTATCCCGGCTGTGCTGTTTGTAGTTTGTGGTTTAGATGCTCGACTCCTGTTCGTTGACAGTTAAAGCAATTATGAGCGTGAGATAACTATAGTTATGCTGCGTTCAAATGCAGCTCGTGAGCTCGTGGTTACAACATTGGAAGCCGCGTACACCGTATGCTTGGCGTTGAAGCGGTTAAATCGTAAAATACCCGTTGCTAGGTAACAGCAAGATGGACGGCGTCTACAGCCACAGAGGCCAACGCTTAAGCAAGCTAAAAGCGGGCTAAAGTAGTGCTGGAAATGCAAAGGCACAGAGGGAAAAGATGAAGCCGTTGGGAAGATCAACATTTTCCTATGGTGTGGGCTGTTATCTAAGTTATAAAGACAAACTCTACACGACTAAAATTACAATATATTAGCTTAACGTCCAACGGAAAATGGACTTTAGTGGCCGCTGCCATTTCCGTAAACACCAGAAAACACGTCACAAGTGAACTCGAGGTTTAGAAAATGTTTAGCTCCGACGTCGTGAATACCACACGAGAGGGCTGGTCATAGGGACTCGTCTTGTGTACACGGTAAATTACGAGCCCATTTGAACGCAGCATTAAACTGTGCAATAATCGTTTGGATTTTTACTGCATAGTCCGACCTACTATCATGCTACAAACTCTCAACCTGAAGAAGGTGAGTCCTCATTTTCTGTTTATTGCAACCATAGACTGTATATAAATATGTTAAAGATGTTGCAACATAAACTGAACATCAGAACAGATCCCTGATGATGCATTTCCAGCGTTTATAATACACACACACACACACAAACACAAACACACATAGAAATATCTCCACCTCAAATACTCAGTCCTCGCCCCGTCGGGCCTTTTAAATGGATATCAAAATCACAGCCTGCAGCTTAATGTCTGTAATGTAAATTGTCTGAAGGTTCTCAGCAGAACTTTTCTGCTTGGCGTGGTGCAGTCTAAGGTCATCAGACAGACTGGGGCGTTGCCGCGACCCTCTCCACTACAGCTGCACTTGGATCAGTGCCAGCTCGTATGGCTGACTGTGGCGTGGTTTTATTAAAATAACAGCAACAGAATAAGAAGCCACATTCTTCACGAAACTTGAGCAGCCTCTAGAGTCATTGGTGCCCCCCCCCCCCCATCTTTTTTTTTTTTTATTCATAATTCCCCAGAAATTTCTTGCTGAGAACAGGATATTGTCTGGGCTTTAGGTATCCTCTATCCATCGAGGGGCTGAGCCTAGAAAATACTGGGAATTAGTCTGCGTGTATAGGTTACCACGAGGGAAATTGAAGTATATTAAAACTAAATTTACAGTAATGACACTGTTCATACACTGACTCTTAAAGCACATAGAAGGCAGGCTTAAGTGTGAGATCGTGAAAGGATTAAAGTGTATGTGTGTGCTGTAATTTCTGCTGTTTGTGTGTTAGAGGGTCACACTTTTCTTGCCCCAAAGGGGCTTTACAAGAGGACAGAGCGTCCCAGGGCTGCACTGAAACCAAATCAAAGAGCCAGGCAGCCCTGCAGGGTGGCCAGCAAAGCAAGAGAATGGCTCATATTTTACTAGTGGAAAAACCTTCAATGAAAGGACATTTCATTGCAACTTTTAGGCGGCCATTCCTCGCTTCACCCCCACCACCTTCCCTTACCAGCCCTCCACGTAGTTACTTATCAAAAAAAAAAATTCCCCTCGGGGATTAATAAAGTATATACCTACCTACCCTACCTACCCATCAGTACGGCTGCAAGGTTATAAAATAAACCCACGCTTGTGCCAAAGGAACGGTTTACACAACGCAGCGGGGGAAACTCACAGCTTCTGACAGAATCTGCGAGAGGTTCTCGATCCAGAGACACGTCCCTCTGACTCTCCTGCATCTGAGAAACAAACACAAAACAGAAATCCATTCAACAATCATCACGGATGTTTTAAGTGCCGATAATTTAGTTAAAAAAATAAGTCATAATTTTACCGGTAACATCTTTTTAAAATCCAATATATTCTGTATGGTCTTTTCATACCGTCTGAGGTTGAACATTTTCTTCAACTGAATAGTTGGAAGGAAGGCCTGCTCACCTTAAGATGCTTTTTGATGTATTCAGCTCTGCTCATGAGGCTTTTAATCTGGTGAGACACATGCAACAATAAAATAAGTTACAGTAGACACTTTCAACACAAGTGTGTGTTCACAATGTTTCTCCGGCTTTCACTGGGAATATGTTTTTCTACTAATACGTTTTAGCATTGCCTGCAGCGTGGCTCCAGATGCAATGATGGCTGGTTGATCCAACATTTTGGTTTGGACTGACTTACCTCAACAACAACAACACAACAGGCAGACATTCACATTGCCCGAAGTTCAGTGATCTCCTGACTTCTCCAGTGGGTTTTTAGTAAAATGTCTCCTGGTGGATGAGTGCTCTGCAGTTTAATTTGATGATACTTTGACTTTTCATCCAGCACCATCATCAGGTCAGTAGTCACCTGGTTCACATTTAAAAAGCTGCGAAACTAACAATGCAACCAACACACAGCCACAGCTGTACTATGTGAATATTACTAAGTAACATTAACAAATGTCAGCATGCTAAAATACGAAGCTAAGAAAATAAAAATGGTAAAGATTGTATTTGCTAAACGTCAGCACGTTAGCATGACATTAGCATGCAGCTCAGTCTGTAGAGCTGCTAGCATCGCTGGCAATACAAGTGCCAAAGAAGCTTTAGAAATGATTATTTTGACTTCGATGCATTTGAAGTCAAATTTAATGGTGGATCTTCATTTTTGGGGTTTGGTTGGATGTACATTTTCTAAGCTGTGTGTTCATGGTAAACTGTGGTGTCTTTGTGAAGCAGGAAACCCAACAACTTTTAAGACGTGTGTGGAAAAACACTCAAAAGTCCAAATCGGATCAAACTGATCATCTCTGCTGATCTGCTTCTCTCTCTAATTTAAAAAAAACAACTTTTCATCTGGTACACATGTGAAAGTACTAACTGCTGTCATCACAAGCTTGAGGGTGCTCTTTACTGTGGTAATCAGTTCTCTGGTGATCATGAAGGTTCTTGGCTGCACCTAATACCTATCTGTATCATCACTATGTCACAACATAACACAAGCCCTGGTGGGTATTAGTGCCATAACAACTGATGGAGATGATTTCCATATTGCCCCTTGAAAACAGCAGTGAAATAAAATCATATTGACCACATGTTTTTAGTATTCGGCTCTGACCCCAAACTAATGCTGCCACAGAACTTTAATCACAATCCCTTTAATCACCAAGTACAATAAATGTGGAAGAAATCTACACGGGCGACAAAGTGTATGGGACATATTGATAAGTTGCAGTTTTTCAGTATGCTGAAACAGAGGCCACAAGACGAGAGGATGTCATGTATGTTTAGCCCTTATGACACTATATTAATATACACTGGCAGGATATATGCTACGACTCGCATATGAGAAACCAGGATTTAGAGTTACAGCGTTTTAAAGTGTGTGCTCTACAGTAGATATGAACGCACATGGAGGCCAGCCATGGCAGCATGTGTTGGCTGTTTTGGATTCTCACATGCACACATGCTTTCAATCTAATCCCCCCCACTCCGCCTCCTTAATGCTGCAATAGATTATTACAGCCGCATCTGAATTTACTTAAGACAAGCACCCATAAAACTTCAAATAGGGAGGTCTATGAGGCCCTCACGGTCCCCCCCACCCCCTACCCCACCTCACCCCCTTCTTTTCAGGGTTTGTTGGTGAAATACTGTTGTCTGTTGCTGGCTCAGTGGCTGGCTAAACAATGCACAGATACAAAAGACCCTGGTACATTAATGACAGACATGTAAATGTCTTTTGCATGTATTTTTCTAAACTAGCACTTAGGATGCTCGACAGTTACAGCCATCAATTTTACTTGATATTCAGCACATTGGGTTCATTCAAGTACGATCAGGTTGTTGGTCTTTGGGACAATTCTTATAAGTGCAACAAGACGAAATAAACACCAACAGAGTTCCTACATTTACCCACTTACAGTTGATTTTCTTGACTTTCCAATTCTCACTAATCTTTTTTTTTTGCTCAATATCTGTTCATTTTATTTCAACTACGATGAATGTTAATGGCAGTTAATGACAATCTAATTCTTGATGAGGGAGTTTAAAGCTGCAGTATGTCATTTTTCTACCACTAGTTGGCAGCAGAAGCCATAAGGTCATGTAACAAACTTGTTAGCAAACTGTTGCCTATTGGCAGGCTTATCCAGCAGATAAAAAGCAACGTTAACGTTCTTTGAGATACATGTTTCTGGACACGTAATGAATATTATGTCAAATATTTACTCTACTTTCAGCTTTCTTTGTGGTTTCCACCAATTCTTTAGGATTCTTTCTAAATGCTCCACAATTTTCACCGGCTAATTGCTAACTTTGTTTCTCTGCTGTTTAATGTTGGTCAGGTCGTATTTGGACAAAACTGTTTGTTGAGAGAATGATCCAACCCTGATTAGAGCGGTTTCTTAGTAGTAAAACCAAAACAGTTAGCTGTTATAAAGCTGAGGGGACCAGCAGAGTTGGATTATAATTCTGTTTGTCATTACATGGGAGTCTTTTCACATTCAAATGGTCATGTGATCCATTGCTGATATAAAAATATCCAATTATAAAGTGGACAGTGATCTATGTGTGTGTAACAGAAATTACAGATGATGAATTATGTTATTTGGCATTTACAAAAAAAAAACCCTGCACGTATGACTGCTGGAAAAAAAGACTCATGGGTCATGTGATGGAGCGTCGACTGCGGGAGATAGTCGTTTCCTATTGTGAACACTCAACCAGAATCCACTCACCTCGCTGTGAAGCAGCTCTCTCCTGCGGCCCTGCGGCTCGGCTGGCTCACCATGAAAGGAGAAAAAAAAAAAAAAAAAGACACACAAGAATAATGAGGAGAGGAGTCCACCACCTAATCACCTTGTTTGTTCAAGAAGAGGTCAACGACTAGATTGGATTTCGCTAGCGTGTAGACTGGGGGGCTCAAGGGTGGAATTGGTTCTAATGTAGGCCAGTGTTTTCGCAGTCAGTCATCCTGGAGGGCAGTGACACAGAGTGGAGAGAGAGAGGAGGAGGAAGAAGAGGAGGAGGAGGGCTCTGTGGTGGTGAGGCATGTTGGGAAGCTGCGCAACAAAGAGCTCTTGACCAAACAAAGAACCAATGTTTTCTCCCAACAATCCCCCTGGTGGTGTCTGCAGTGCCACACAACAAGGCTCCCTGACAGAGGAGAGACCGGCTGGTTAACATGGCAGTGTTAAACCAGTATATGATCCACTGACAAGATGGATCAAATTTATCCGACACTTGTGGTGTTTTAAATTGTTTTTGCCGATAGCATCGACAATAAATCAACTCAAGTCTTTTAAAACCTACTAGCTGAACTTTCAATATCTGATTAGAGCTCTAGTATATTAGAGATAATAGTTTTGATTGGTTTCCAGTGTGTATTAACACACATAAATGCAGTGTTGCTGTCTGAATGGGAAGCAGATGGCAGTGCTCTCATACCACACACAGGGCGCTGGCACCGGGTCTCATCCCAGCTCAAAGCCACATCTGGATCACTCTATCCCACCTCTTCCATTAGGCTGATCTTCCAGATGAGCTCATGAACCCGGGCCTAATAGACGCCAGGCCGCAGAGAGAGAGTCACTGGAGTCTCCTCTGTTTGTCGATCTGTCACTTATTAAGTGTCCCCGTCTCTCTCAAACTCTACTGCTTCACTTGTCTCTCTCTCTTTTTTAGTCATTTTTTGTTCATATCCATCTCTCTAAAAGTCCCTCAGTCATGGTCAGTCTCTCTCTGATCTCTGTGAAGTCTCTCTTAAAATATCTACATCTTCACTGTTTATTTTTCCTCTGTTTTTCAGCCTTTCCTTTGAGTATCATTTTCTTTGTTCAGTCATTTCTTGACCTGGCTGTAACCTCGACTCTAACTGAATTTCTGTCTACTCAGTTCGCCCACTCACTGTATCACTTTATGTACCAAGTTGCCCTTCAAAATAAAGTTTCCTTCCTCCTTCTTTAATATTTTTTTTTTTTTTGAACAAACACATACAACAGCTACAGTCTCTGAATGCAGAAGATGTTGGACAACAAGATGGTTTAAATTTCTACCACGTTCACCATATTATGACCATATTTGAATGGTGCCTTGCTCAAGGACACCTTGGCAAATCTTGGGCAGCAGTGGTGTGGCTCAGCCAGAGAGAAAAGTTGCATAAAGCCATGTTTTATGGAAAGAAAGGAGTATATTTACCTGCTAGCGCCAACAGAAGCTCTCCTAAGGACTGCTGATACAAGTCCAGAGCCTCATGATCATCTGATCCGCTCTCCTCCTGGAAGGGAAGGTTCAAAGTGATGCAATCAGAGCACAACGATACTCAGGCTGCCCCTTTACCTCATCATTCAAGTAACTTAATACTAATGCTTGAAATTTTCAGCCTGTAAACCACAGAGACACTTCAATATGTGGGGCTGCTAACAAAATGTCAGACATGTTGAACTGAAAAATGTTATTTTTGGTTCACCAGAGTGCTTTAAAGGTGTTTTGGAAAAGAGGGATCAGTTGTTTTTTTGTTTTTATTGTATTGCTTCTGCTTCACTCTGCCTTCGTGCATCTCTACAGCTGTGGCATCATCCAGCAGTAAACCCATCTAACCTTTGTGGTGGCAGTGGAGGCCATCTTCAATGCAGCGACCAGCCGTGGTTGGTCCTGAGACATTTCTGCAGTAGAAGGACAGCAGAAAACAATACTTTAGTTTTAGTCAATACTTGAGACGCTCAGCAGCTGTCATACTAGAACATCATCAGACAATATCTTATAACACCCATATTGTGGACATCATGGTTTTATAATACATATTTCAGGGCAACAGAGTAATAAAGTGTAGGCATCCTTGAAACACCAAATCCCTAAGGGCATGTAATATATTGTTACTGATGTTGACCTTTAACCTAATGGATGGAAGAAAAAACTAAAATGTTCCTCTAAATACTGGTTAAAGTAGATCAAACATCTTTGCTTTCATATAGACAGTGTGTTAACACCAATTGCACATTTGTAAAGTAGCAGGACAAACAAAGCAATCAGATTAAAGCTAAATAAATTGGGCGCACAGTGCATTCATCAATTTGCCCTCTCTTACGGTCCCTGGCCAGATGAGTCTAATTTCTGTATGTGGTGGCCCTGAGCTGTGTTGTTCACCTCTGAGGATGTCCCTGGAAGTCCGGGCCGCCTCAAAGCTCAGTCTGTTGTCCGAGGTCACCAAGGCTTTCAGCTCCTCAGCTCGGGACACGTACCGGCTGACCTGCGGGGAAGTCCTTTGACATTCACTTAACTTAAAGGAGCATTGTGTAGGATTTAGTGGCTTCCAGCGGTGAAGTTGCGGATTGTAAACATCTGAACACCCCTCACCTCATCCTGCCCCTCCAAGCGTGTAAGAGAATCTACGCGAAAGGCCACCACTAGAGCCCGTGTTCGGTTTGTCCCTTCTGGGCAACAGTAGAAACACGGTGGTGCAACAAGCTGACCTTCGTGGAAGAAGACCCTCTCAGGGCTCATTCTCATGTCAAAAAATCCGATGTCTGCCGTCAAATGAAACTCGTGAGCTCGTGGTTACGACACGAGAAGTCGTGTGGACGGTATGTTTGATGTCAAGTCGTGAATCACTGCTGCTAGGCAACAGCAACATGGTGGGCATTTAGACGCCACAGACGCATTTAGACGCTGCTACCAAGTTAGCAAACTAGCAGGCGGGTAATGTATTGTAGGAAAAGCATGAAAAATGCATAATGACAGAGGGGGAAAAAAAATGAGGCTGTTGGAAACATCAACATCTTCCTCAGAGGTATTATTAAATTATAAAGAAAAACTCCATACGACTAAAATTACAATATATTAAGTTACCATCCATCAAAATTTAGCCTCAGCAATTTCTGAAAGCATTAGCAAATATGTCACAACATGTAAACCACAGTTCATATGGACTCAACTCGTGAACACGGTAACATGACCCCATTTGAAGGCAGCATTAGTTTCCGGTGATTAATTACTAATGAAAACATGATTAGGAATTAGGAATATTATATTCCATTTCTGCCATTAGATCCCCCTAAATCCTGCTCACCGAACATTTCATTACGTCAACACCCCATATGCTCTCCATACACACCATATGGTATTCATAGAGGAGAATTTATTCCAAGTGAAAGCCACTATAGGATAAAAAAAAAGAAGAAAAAAAAAGGCCAATTGAAAATAGAAAGTAATCCGAGTGTGAATGTGAGGAGCGTTCTCAGGCCTACCTTCTGCCTGAGGGCATCTTTGCGTTGTCGGTCCGTCTCATCTGGAGAGGGTGGGGAGAGGACGTGTTTTGGTTTTACATTTACTGAGTTTTCTTTACTAGTTTATTGTACTGGAACAAAGGCGGTGCATTGTTGAAAGGCTTAAACCGCAGACAGGATATGAGAGTGGTTGTTGCTCTTACGGTGAATAGCAGGGACAAAGTGCTCAAGGGCACTGCAGTAAAGAGAGAGCGCGGCGGACCTCTCCCCCTCCTGGTCCTTCTGAACAGCCTGCAGGACCAACTCTTTCTGGAGAGAGAAAATAGAAAGTGGCACCGCTGAATGCAAACTACTATGACTCTGCATTGCTTATCCGTGCATGCAGACTCATGCGTGAAGGCACATGTGGGGCAAGCATGTGCACAAACCTCCTAACACATGTGTACATGTGCTCAGTCAATCATATTCACATTAGTCATGGGCAGCTGGACTATTGTTACCCTCTTACCGCTCTCACGATGCTCTCTGCACTTGGCATGTGCTCCATATCCACAAAGGGGTGGGCAAAGAACTCTGCAAAGGTGATCCGGGCATCTGGATTTCTCTCCAACAGCCGCAGCAGAAGGTCTCTGCAGTCCTTGGATACCCTGGCCCCGGGAGGGAGCTGATACACAAAACACAACCTTATTACGTTGCAATCCGATTCACAGGACGATCCTAGGGAACAGGACAGTACATTGTTGCCGCAGACCAAGAGTCTCATGTCGCTACTTTCTGTCAAAAGATGACCTTTAAGCCCTCTATGTGAATCCCTGGATAATGGTCCATGTGCTAATGCAATCCATTAAGTCCCAGCCTCATGTTTGGCACAAGAGTTTAAATGTTTTCAAAGTCCTCCATCATTAAAAGTACAAGTAGCCTCAGTTGTCTCCATGGTGAATGAAGGGACACAACTATTACTTGTAATTGCCAGCTCTGCTAGTGGTCCATTTATACAAATTCTTGTTGGATGTATTTAAAAACGTAATCACAATTTCATACCATATAAGTTACAGGTATCTTTAAAGTATAAAACTAATAGATGAAACATTTTGTGATTCTCACAGTGCTATAACTGAATATATCCTGTTTTATATCAATAATCACAAACATTGTTTAATTTGTATCCCAGATTGTTCCTTAACATGTTGGATAGATGATTTAAGAGCAGCAGTGCGGGCCACCTGTGCCCATCCTCTTTAAGAGGGACAGGATGCCATCTAGTGGCTTAATACTGAAATAAAGGGAGAATAATCTTCAGTAGTTTGAGAACATTTGTTTTGATTTCAGCACGGCTGCATCTCAAGCTTTGTATTATGGAGAGGGTGGGACATACTTTTGACAATAATTCCTGCATATTGGCTTTTATTAAGTTTAAATGTTCCCAAATGATCAGATGATATGTTTATACGTTGAGTGATGGAATCAATGTTGATTCTAAAAATGCTCAACCAGAAAGTGCTGTGGTAGTTCAGTGTTATTGTAACAGAAAGAGATATTTACTCCAATTTATGCTTTGGCATACTGACATCTAGCCATTTCCCTACATATAACGTACCGACTATGTATCATATTGTAGCATGGTTTTAGAGCCCCACTGTGATGTCATTTTTTCTGCAGGATAGTTGACCGTCTCAGTCCACCATAATTACTCACAAGAAAATCATTTGTTGCTGATCACTTGCCTCGATTGGTTGGTGACTCCGGATCTTCTCCTCCAATTCGGCGTACGACTTTGATGCAAATGGTGGCCGTCCAAACAGCGCCTCTATGAACACAAACAGTCTGAGTAGACTCTCCTGAAAGAATCTCCTGCTAGAATGACAGAGTACTGAAAACTAATGAAATAAATATCTTACTTTAGAAACCCTAAATATCCAATGTATGCTATTTATATAATATGATAAAGACATGATTAATGGGCTTTAGATACAAATTCTTTGCAAAAATATTGTTTTTCTGTTTAGTTTTTTTAAAGACAGTGCCAGGGACTTCTCCCATTTCATGATATATATGTTCAATCCACACAGTAGAGTTACTGTAATGAGTTATTGCACAATTATTGCACAACCACTATACTATTATTAACCCCATGAATGGGCCCTTCATCAGCCCTCCATTTGATGACTTGATGAGTAAGCCATCCTGTTTGTAATGTACTGAGCGGCTCTCTCACGCCTGGAGGGTCAGTCACCAACATGATCTGTGAGGACACTTTACACCCGATTCTGTGTAGCTATTATATTTGCCCAGATGCATAAACAAGATGCGTTGCTATCAAACAGATTATCTTAAGAAGTGTGTACCCCATGTTAAAAATATTTCGCGTTCCAAAGAGATGAAATGGTGAACGCACAGTACTCACCGTAGAAAATGACACCTACAGACCAGAGATCGACCCTGGAGTCATACTGACGTCGGCACACCATCTCAGGAGCCATGTAGAGAGGAGACCCTCTGAGGACACTCTGCTCGTCCCATGGGGACATGTACTGCGCAAAACCAAAATCTGAGAGCCAATCAGAACAAGTTCCCTGTGAGCGGCTGTGGATACAATCCCCCTGAAACTATATAGCTCTACCGACAGACATGTTTACAGTACAAATACACAAAGAAGTGTTGTTTAAAGCCGCATGTGTAAATACAGTTTAAGCACCCATGAAATGTGACCTGTGTAACAAAAAAAGTTAATTTTCAGTAATAACACGACTCTGTTTTCTGGTGTCTGGCACATTACTAACATCATCTCATGCAAATAAATATGTCTTGACATGATTGTTTGGCTGTGTGAGTGGGGCATGAGATCACCTGCTAGCTTGAGGGCAGAGCCGCTAAGCAGAATATTCTGAGGTTTCAGGTCCAGGTGTGAGATATTTCGCTCATGAAGAAACTGGAGGGCGCAAGCTGTTTGTGCAGACACATACAGTTCAACAAAGAGATTCAAAACAGTCATACTAGGCTCAGCCCAAATCATGCAGTTTGCACAAAGCAGAAAATTGCATTGCATAAAAAAAAAAACTGCACGTATATGTAATCACCATGAGAGGGAGTTCCACAAATCTTTCCAAACAATTTAAATGTTCGCATGATTGAAAAAAAAAAAAAAAAAAGTGATGCTACATATGATGCTTATATTTAATTTATAAAACAAAGAAAGTTGGCGATTTATTTTTTTGCAGATAGACTTTAAACTGGCAATGACTCACCTATCTGCTGCAGGAAGCGCCGAGCCACCTTTTCAGGTAAAATCCTGCGACTGCGAATAAAGTGGGAGAGATCTCCACCAGAACACCACTCCATGATCAGATAGATATTCTCAGCATCCCACTGATGAAAGAGAATAATTCAGATAACCAGGGAAGAGAGTGAAAGCAAGACCGGGATTATTTTTTGTGTGTCTTTCTTGCCGTGGCTTACTCATAGGAAGGTGAACACCATTGTTAAAATAGACGATCTGGTTTCATTAGCTCTTATAGAAAAAATATTCACAACATATTCCTTTTACAAACACCCACAATACAGAAAGATGAGCTTACCTGAAAGTCTTTCAGCTGGACTATATGAGGGTGACGCACAGTCTTCAGGATTTCAATCTCTGTGAGCAGGTTTTCTGTAGAAGTCTTGTTTAGAGTCTTCTTCCCGACGACTTTGACTGCGACCACCTCTCGACTGTTCACCTGCAACATCACGGTCAACAACTAAAGTTTCATTTTTAACCACAAAACGACTCAGCTTTTAATGCTGGACAGTGACTGAAGCCAAACACAGTGGACTGTCAAAGGCTCGGGGGGAAATGGCTTACAGAAAGCACATTTAACGATGGCTAATAACATTCACATTGATTAAAACATCACACATAGTTTATGAAGTATGGAAAGGGAAGTTTAAGTGTAGTTCAGGAAACCTCACTGCTGAGCACCTGAGTCAGAGTCCAAATAAAAACGTGATGATTCTCCTTACTCCTCCACTGACCCACCTTCCTGTAAGCCTTGTAGACTGTCGCATAAGTACCACTGCCCAGCCGCTCTGTGAGGATGAAGTCAGCCAGTTTTGGAGGAGCAAAGCTGGAAGCTGAGGCCATACTGACGACAGCAACATTACACTGTCTCCAGCAGGACTGTCAAAATTAAGATAGATACATTAATTATTTCACGGCTGTATTTATTAATCATTTACAGAGTTTATTGAGGCATGTTTTTGGAGCAGTGCCACTTATTGTACTCCGTCCAACACGATGAAAATAGGTTAGGTTAGGTTATTTACTTTATTAATCCCCGAGGGGACATTTTTTTTCGCTACAGCAGCATACAGGAAGCAATAAGATAATAATAGAATAATAAAAAGCAATAAAATAGCAGTCAAAAATATAAAATGCACAGTATATACAGTACAGTATATATATCTATATAAAAGTTTATTGAAGTAGTTGAGCTGCTATTTACAGTCGACTGTATCCCGAATACATGCCGAATTTCAGACAGGCTTGCTGCAGATCTTCTGGCATGAATCTGATGTCCAGGAAGCGACTCAGCTGTAAAATGCCAGTTTATTGAACAGATTTTGGTGCAACTTCTGTTTACTCTGCTAGCTGCATAAGTTCCAGCTAGCCAGCTAACATGGCACCGACTCGTATGTGTATACAACCGCGAGATTAATTTAAGTTATCCGCTGCCGAGAAATGAGACGGAAGTACCCACACCTTTCCGCGATCGTTTTAAAAATGTAAATTGTACAGACGAAGACTTGTGGTTTACCTGTAGGCTGATCCGCAGCACGTGAACGAGCAGCCAGTGTTTACGTTGCTGCTGACAGACAGGCCGCGCGCTGCAGTGCAGAGAACAGCTGACGTCGAAATGCATTGAAAATGTGTTACTGCCTCCTACTGGTGGTACTCCGTTACTGCAACTAATACATAAATAAATAATACATATAAATGTAAATGTAAACCACTATTCATATGTTTTACAGCTCTGTTTGAAAATTCATAATATCCATAAAAGCCCCCCGATGCAGATTTGAAATATTTTAACATCATTGTTGAGGGACATAAAAGGGTAAATAAAATTAAAATACAGTTAGAGAAATGTATGATAAGTCATATTTTGGAGACAAGAAAAGGTTATTTCTCCTCTTGCCGGCACAGATTTGAACTTCCACTTGGTTTGTCTCATTCTGAAAACCATGTAATAAGTCATATGTATTTATGCGCATCCACTGAGATTTAACATAGAATATTCTTATATATTTATATTTTCATAATAAATGACGTAACTTTTATCTGTTTGTTTGTTTGTTTTAATTCTTGGCCAATGGATTTTATTGTCTGCAAACCCTCACCGGAAGTCAGCTGTCATTGGTGGTCATTTAAAGATGGCGGAGTGCTTGGCTGCACGTTTGTCCGGCCAGGAGGAGCAGATCCGGCTCCTCACCAGGGAAATATCCACTCTTCGGGATGGACTAAGTCGCGGTCCAGACGCTAACGGTGTGTCGGCTGTCTCCCCGGAGCTGGAGAGCCTACGGACGGAGAACGAGAAGCTCAGGTACCGGCTGCTGCACCTCCGGCGGGGTCTGCAGGCGGAGCTGGAGCCGGAGGAGGCGCAGGGCAAGAGACAGCCGGGAGACAAGTGTGTCGGAGCTCCGGAGAAAAACACCAACAAAGCGCAGCAGACAAACAACCGGAAAGATAACCAGGTAATCATAAAAAGCGGGTTTAGTAAATGTTCCCCAATTGAACTGATATTGAATTGTGATGAAGGAGTGAGCGGTGCTGCAGCGGGCCTCAGTCCACTGGAGCTGAATGACTCCATTTCCAGAAATAGCTGCCGTGCTCAGTGTTACTGTGTCTGCACGATTTGTTAACAGGGGCCGACTCCGGACACAAAACCAGGTGACAAGAACAAAAAGGAGAAGAAGCAGGACAAAGGGCAAAGAGATGGAGGAGTGAAAGAGGTGAATGTTACAGGCAGCAGGGTGTAAAGTATCTTGAAGTACAGATATCTGAGCAGAAAATAACTTCAGTTATAGTCACTTATAAGAAAATTACTTAAGGAAAAGTCTTATCATATTTGATATTTACTGTTCTTAAGTATTAAATAAATATATTTATATATATATAATATTGGAAGTAAAAGGAAATACTGTTATTAAATAAGTAAACAGAATTTTGAGAATGATAAAGTTTACTGTTTTGAAGCAACTGGGGCCTCTGTGGCTCCAAGTGAAAAGTACAATGGATGTTATTCAATATGATATTGTCTCAACCGTGCCAGGCACACCAGAAATTGATTGGCGGCTTTGACGGCACCTCTTTGCACTTGCGCAATGATTTATTAATGATGTAGCCTGCAAGCAGGACCTCTGATTCTCCAGACCTGCTTGTGCAATCTGTATCATTAGGCTATCAAATTTATTTTTATTTTATTTCGTAGTAACGAAGTAACCAAGATGCTTGCCAGAAAAATATACATTTTATTTAGAAAATTAAGTTTGAGTAAAAGGGAAAGTTGACAGGAATATTCAAACCCAATCAAAGTACAGATACTCCCAGGAAATAAAGTATTAATACTTTATTATTACTGACACTACTGGTTAAAAGACCTGTTCACCCTTTGTAACCAAGAGGGACAAAACCTGTTACATTTTAGTTTCTTTACTAAAGCTAACATTGTCACTATTAGTGTCACCAAACAACATGCAAAGCAATTTCAGCAATTTTTGGACACTAATTGCTTTTTTTGTCCGCAGCCTGGATACATTGCAGAGCGCCTGAGTCTGTATGAGGAGCTGAAGAGGGAGAGCGATGCCCTGCAGGCAAAGAAAGCTGCACACAGCCTGCCCATCACTGTGGAGCTGCCAGATGGGCAGAAGGTGGAGGGCAAAGCATGGATCACAACACCGTATCAGCTGGCTTGTGATATCAGGTCAGTACTTACCTTAGATTTTCTAATGGTCTGTCTATAATCGTATCATCAATTCATCAATAGAATACATTTCTCACTCAAAAAAGCACCCTGGTTTTTGATGATTTTTTTCACGATATTATTCCTAATAGTCTTTTTAAATATAATTATGAGAACCTCTGCCCTCATGCATGTCTGTACTGTCCTTGTTCTTTCAGCCAGGGTCTGGCTGACAATGCTGTGATCTCCCGGGTGAATGGGGAGCTGTGGGACCTGGACAGACCTCTCGAGCAGGACTGCTCGCTTGAGATCTTGCGCTTCGACAATGAGGACGCTCAGGCCGTGAGCACAAATAAACATTTACATTTGTTGAACAAAACCATTTTAAGCCGTTGCTCGTAAATATAAAAACACCTCGGAAATGTACTAAAATGTGTGATGTCCAAATCAATTTTTGATGCAAAAAAAAATCATTTAAAGTATCATTTTATTTTTGAATGTCTTTAATATTGTACAATCCAACCTTACTGTCCAAATTAAGAATTCAAGGCATTTAAACAACATATTTTAAATTGACTGAACCTGGTGTACTTCTTCATCTTGCTCTCAGGTGTACTGGCACTCCAGCGCTCACATCCTGGGTGAAGCAATGGAGCACTTTTATGGAGGTTGTTTGTGTTACGGACCCCCGATAGAGAACGGCTTCTACTACGACATGTTCCTGGATGGACAGAAGTGAGACAGTATTTTCCCTACCAACTCGGATTTCCATATGTGTATTTGTTTTTACCAATTGTATTTTTTAATTAGCTGATAGTGTTAAGGCATGGAGACCGATTCAATCATTTTTATCTTGAAATATAGTGCCTGTCTAGAACAATCATGTACTACTGCTCATTTTGAATCTGTTCTTGATTGCTGTTCTGCTATAAACTGTTTTTTTTGGCCCAACAAAGCAAAGCGACTTTTCCTTTTAAAGTGTACTAAGTTGAAACACGGGTCATCATTTCAAACATTATTAGAAACACCATGAAACCAGTCAGAACAACACCAACCTTTGAGCTCTTGTGATGAACTGAGCGTGCTTTCTGTTTCCAGGGGAGTGTCCAGCTCTGACTTTGGGGACCTGGAGACTTTGTGTAAAACTGTGGTGAAGGAGAAACAGCCCTTTGAGAGGCTTGAGATCAGCAAGGAGACCCTGCTAAAAATGTTTAAGGTGAGAGACGGAGCACACACACTCACTCTCAGCCTGTGATCCTCTGTGTGGCTGGAAGAATAAACTATGGCACCAGTTTTTTTTAAAGTACTGCAATCCTGCTGTTGGTTTTCAAAAATATTCACCAGCCATCTGATCTTGTCTGGTATATTGAGACTGGCCTGGTCTTATTTCCACTGTTTGCATGCTTTTATTTGAGTAAAAGTGCCCAATATAATACCTTAATAACAGTGTTTTGTACCTTCCAGTACAACAAATTCAAATGCCGCATTCTGAATGAGAAAGTCACCACCCCCACCACTACAGTGTACAGGTAACTATAGTCATGTAATAATGATGTTTTAAGTTTACGTTATTTGTTTTTTTGTGTGGTCTTTGACTTTGTAATGCTAACTGCCGTAACTCATGAATCTTTTACAGATGCGGGCCCCTGATTGACTTGTGCAGAGGTCCCCATGTCAGACATACAGGCAAGATCAAGGCTATGAAGATCTACAAGGTGAGTGGAAAATACACAGTCGAAAATCTTAAACCCCAAATTAATTTATGCTCTTCTCGGATGAGGATGTTTTTTAAATGAGTCCCAAAGCAGATCTCCGGGTTAAATTAATCAGTATCTTCCAACTGCCTCTGGCATCAGAACTCTTCCACCTACTGGGAGGGCCGCTCCGACATGGAGACCCTGCAGAGGATCTATGGGATTTCCTTCCCAGACTCCAAGATGCTGAAGGAGTGGGAACGCTTTCAGGAGGAGGCCAAGAACAGAGACCATCGCAAGATTGGCAAAGTGAGTCACTGTAGGCAGTCGTGTTTCAGCTGGTTCAGGCATAAAACCAGTGACTGAAATTTAGTTTGTAATTGTGTATTATGATGGATGAAACATCTCCTTTTTAAAGGTTTTTGTAGAGGTTTTGTCTGTGGTTTTATAAATGTGGTAAAATGTTAAGATTAAGCTGGATACATACGATGACATAGAAACAAAATATATTTGGTGATGTTTTAGTATAATCCAGTAGGCAGAACTCCATTATCAATGAAATTCATCAGCTTTTGATCATTTTACAACCAGTGATCATTTTTTTGTTTCTGCACTTTATCGCCTGTTGCCACTCCATACCACCGGAGGGCACTGTGCTTCTTCTTATTGGCACATTCGGGATACGCATGAGTCATCCCAGCACCCCAGCTGGTTTCGCAGCATGTGAGACGCAGCCGGCTGCTCCTCAATCAGCACTTATTATGACACCGCTACATATTCAACAACGCAGAGTCAGGGCAAAGCTGTCAAAGCCAGTTGGAGGGAGGTGGCAAAAGTGGCATGTTGTGTTAAAGATGGTGCTCGGTGGCGTGTTCCCAAGTCAACCCTTCTCATTTGGGCAATGCCTCATGGAACCTAGTCCAGTTTAATAACTCATTGGTGCTGTCAAAAGTCAAGAGAGAAGCCTTCAGGAAAACTGATTAAACATGTTAAACACCAACAGTTTTGACACTTGTATAGATAAAATATTTATGTTTATATAAAAGGTCTTTGAGTTCACAGGACTCTAATTTTCAATTGATGTGGGAGTATTTCTCAAAGTAAATAGTAGAGAGCCTCCTTTTTTCAAAACAGTGGAAATATACATCATTATTATTTCTATAATATTAATTCTGTTTGATTTAATACTGCTTAATATAGTGAAACTGAAGATCTATCATAATTCTTTTGAGAAAAAGTTTTTCTTCTTTGAACACTCTGCTGTGTACAGAGTGTTTCCTGCTTGCTGTACCTGGAGATGACAAGTGTGTGTGAAATTATTAAAAAAGTGGTCTTTGTCTGCTTGACAGGATCAGGAGCTCTTCTTCTTCCATGATCTCAGCCCCGGCAGTTGTTTCTTCATGCCGCGCGGTGCCTACATCTACAACACGCTGACAGAGTTCATCAGGGTAAGGGTAGCGCCAATATGCAAATTTCAGTTGACTTAAGACAGAAAATTCAGTTGTGGTATTTTTAAGCCACACAAACCTTCAGCTAATGATCCTCTCATTGTTTTAGAGACAATGTTTTTACAAAAAAAAAAATCAATCGTCACCTAAACTCAATATATATTTATGTTATCATATTATTATATTGGCCATGATGAGCAAGTGCATCTCCACAGAGGTGAATGGGGATTTTAAGGTCAGTACTCGCCTATTTGTGATTGTTGTGTATAATTGTATGCCTCCCGTCCTTCAGCACGCTAAAATTATCCTCATTTGTTCATTATATTGTATTCACACTGTTACAATGGTTTTCAATATAAAATCATGTTTTTCCAGTTTGGTATTCTAATAAGCTTTGATTGGTAGTTTGAAAATATAGATTTTGCCATTTTAATTGAGGTGGCTGAATGCCAGTTTATTCTAGAGAAAAATTAATACAACTTTTCAAAAGTTTCTATGTAGTGTTTAAAAAAAAAAGAGGAAGAACTCCAGGATTTCTCAAACACAGAAACACTTCTAATCACTTTCAGTCTGACTCCATGTGCCTCAGGCCTTGCCTAATCTTTCTAGTGTACTTGTAGTGATTGGCAGCTCATTGGCATGCAGACTGATAACAGTTGACTTTTGCAATCATCAAGAAGCTCAAAGATAAGCGGAGCATAACAGGACTGAATAGATTTGATCAGCTTCATCAGTTTAAATTCTCCAGAAAGGTTTGGCCCAGTCCTGTCTACAGTGTCAGTCTGAATTTTGGCCTGAGCTTTATAAAGGATGTTTTTCTCAAATACATGACAAACTGAACATTATAAATAAAAATTAGTTTGGTTGTTTTCTTGAAGCAGAAGTTCTCACTCAAAGTTCAAACTTTAGATTTCAGAGTAGTCTGATCTTCTTGGCAGAGATCAGTGACTCTACAGGAACTTGGCTTGTGCTGTATTTGCAAAATATGTTGACATGTTGAATACTTTCACAGCACGCACCCACAAACTAGGCCAAGCCTAGAGGACCTTGCATGCATTGCACAGAAAGGGTGCAAGATCATTATCACGTCACCTAAGGCTGTTATTACCGTGAAGGGGAAAAAAAAGTTACATGAGCGTTCTATGCATTTCCCTCTGCAACATGCCACTCAAACATGTGACAGTGAGGCCTCTCTGTGCAGGGAACCTTCCTCAAAGTTAGATGGCTTCTTCTGACTGCAGTAACATGATTATGACAAGTTTTTTTTTTTTCTGCTAATAATATTTGTTAAGGAAATGCTGAATAAGCATAATCTATTCACCATCTTCCTGTTTCACATATTCACAGCAATCCAGTTACACCAGCCCTCTACTGCTAGCTGCTAAATGACTCAACAAGCTATTAAATGTTTTGCTTCAGGAAAAACAGTTGGATAAATATAACCTACGAGATGTGAATTTCTTTTTTTAAACTGCTGTCGGTTAAGACTGAAATACCTGTGCAGTCCCAGCTGGTGTGTTTGGCTTATCTGGTTCTGTTGTTTTTTTCTAGGATGAGTACTGGAGAAGAGGCTTTCAGGAAGTAGCCTCCCCTAACATCTATAACAGCAAACTGTGGGAGACATCTGGCCACTGGCAGCACTACAGTGAAAACATATTCTCCTTCCCTGTGGAAGAAGACATCTTCGCACTGAAGCCAATGAACTGCCCGGGACACTGGTAAATTTAGAGCGCTCACAGAGCTTTGCAGTGATTTGTATATCAAAACTGACACAGTAATTAATGCATGTCACAGTCATTTGATTTGTTCCTCTCTGGTTGTCCTGCAGTCTGATGTTCGGCCACAGGCCTCGCTCGTGGAGGGAGCTCCCTCTGAGGCTGGCAGACTTCGGGGTCCTGCACAGGAACGAGCTGTCGGGAACACTGACCGGGCTGACCAGAGTGCGGCGCTTCCAGCAGGATGACGCTCACATCTTCTGCGCCATGGATCAGGTGGCAACATCAGGGGGATTTTAACATTTTTGTGGGACAATAAAAGATAATGTTTTTTTTGTTTTCAGGTATTTGATCCTCAAACATTTCTGAAAAACAAGTACCTACTTGTCATTTCTTTCACACTGAGTCATTGTTTTTTTTTTTTTTTCACAGATCGAGTCGGAGATGAAGGGCTGTCTGGACTTCCTCCGCTGTGTTTACTATGTGTTCGGATTCTCCTTCCAGCTTCACCTCTCCACTCGCCCTGACAAGTATCTGGGCGACATCGCTGTGTGGAACCAGGCGGAGAAGGTAAACTGTCATCCGTCATAGTTACAGTTTAAGGTGTAAAACTGAACTCCAGCTGCGATCTGAATCATAAAATAAGATCTGACTTTGTCTTCAAAGGACGAAACACCACAGGGACTTTTCCACATGTTGGCTATAAGCAAATAAATACTCATGTTGACAGTGACAAGGTGCTGCAGATGAAAGGTCTGGTTCCCTGCCATGTAATCATACCGTAGTATCAGTTCTGTGAGTCACTGTGAAGTTCCTTGAATCCGTAGGTGGTGTGTTGTCAATAAGACATTACTCATTTGCTTGATTTGAACTCTACTTTTGTCGAGTTGTAAGTTCCATAGGGGCACCACTTTAAATGTGAAAGTGCACAAGGCTGTGCAGAGTACTCACTTGTGCACTTTAGTACGACTTGGCCTGGCCCACAGTAATTGCCTTTCATTATTTAGATTTAAATTATATGTGAAACCCTTATTTGACAGCAACTGGAAAACAGTCTGAATGAGTTCGGGGAACCATGGAAACTCAACCCTGGAGACGGAGCTTTTTATGGACCCAAGGTCTGAATTTTTTTTTTTGTGATTATTTTCTGCCAAACACATTCAATTTGATTGTTTGAGATTTGAACTGTAATTGTTTCTGTGCTGCTGCAGATTGACATTAAGATCAAAGATGCAATTGGACGTTACCACCAGTGTGCAACCATTCAGCTGGACTTCCAGCTGCCTATTCGCTTCAACCTGACTTTTGTGGGGTGAGTCACCAAATCAAACCATTGACACACTGCTGAGTCTGTGCGCTTTACTGCCCCAAGGATTATTTGTTAAGCCCCTCCTGGATAAAATGTCTCTGGTTGTGCACCATACAAACTGGTTCTGTTGAAGAGGTGAAGAGTGTTATGCTAATATGAACTCATTGAGCAGGTGGCGGGTTTGTCATCTCACCAGGAACTTGAATTAATAAACCTGCATGGGAAAACAATGCACATCGTATACAGCAACAGACAACAGGCAGTACATGATCTAATAGTAGTTATAGTTTGTGTATTAGTCCAATCAGCAGAGTTTTGTCTATGGAAAGAGAAGGACTGCTGTAGATAGTGAATGGATGGATGTAGACAGATAAACTGGTAGATTTAGGAGAGTGATTGCCATGATGATGAAACATTGTTGCTCGTGTTATTATTGCTTTAATTGCTTTGCTTTTGTATGACTGTGCTCTACAAACACAATTTAAATAAAATTATAAATATAAAAAATAATAAGTAAAAGTCTTGTTTACATAGTCACATTTACCAGAGAAGTGTAAGTTTATTTTTTCTCTTTTTTTTTTTTTTTTTTTTTTTATATAACAGAAAGGATGGAGATGACAAAGCCCGACCAGTCATCATCCATCGTGCCATCTTGGGCTCAGTGGAAAGGATGATTGCCATCCTCACAGAGAACTATGGAGGGAAATGGTGAGGTGCTTTCTGGTGCCTTTTGCATTTGAGAGCTTCAATTAAAAATACCAAATCAAACAACTGGCAAAGTATGTCACTATACAAGTATAATTATAGCCTGTCTGTCCCTCCACCAGGCCTCTGTGGCTCTCTCCTCGACAAGTGATGTTAGTGCCCGTTAACCCCTCCCTTGAGGACTACGCCAAGAGGGTATGTCTTCCACTTCCCCTTCCTCTTTCTATCATTTTAGTATGATACAATACATGCACACATCATTTAATTGTGGCATTGAGAATGTAGACAATTGTGAAGCATACTAGATATTAATCAATGTTTTTTCTACTTGTCAGGTATGTAAGCAGTTTACAGAAGCTGGTTTCATGGCAGATGCTGACCTGGACTCTGGCTGCCTTCTAAACAAGAAAATCCGAAACGCTCAGCTGGCACAATATAACTTCATTCTTGGTAAGAAAACATCTTGCCCTGAGTAGGATCACATTGAAAGTGCTGGACTGTGCAAAAATGTACGACGCTAAAAGTAGGTGACAAGTGAGGATGCTGAGCTGCCATAGACCTCCAGCTCCTTCAGGTAAAAATTCTGCAAATGCAAGGACTTTCATCTGTCACCGCTGTTACCTCATTCTGTGATTGATAGTGACTGAACAGACATTTATTTAAGTGCAGCAAACAAAGACAAACTAAATCTAATGAGTATTTGGTGTTACGACTTCATCACCCCTCACCAAACAGCACCAGTAGAGTCCTCTGTGGTACACTTGGACAGTTTTTCAAGGTATTTGGCAGGTACTTCGTTCCAAGCATCTTGGAGACCTTCCCACCATTCCTCTGTGGTTTCAGGCAGTATCAGTGTCTTCTGTATCCTTATTTATTCCCAGACTGACTTCATGATGTTGATCAGGGCTCTGTGAGGGTCATACCAGTGCTGTAAGACTTCTTGTTCTTTTTGTCAGTGCAGATAGTTCTTTAGAAGTTTGGCTGCCACACTGCAGAATGAATTTTGGACAATCAGACACACCCCTGATTGTCCTGCATTATGGAGAAGACTGTAAACATCGT
This sequence comes from Brachyistius frenatus, assembly GCF_029030835.1. Lineage (NCBI taxonomy): Eukaryota > Metazoa > Chordata > Actinopteri > Embiotocidae > Brachyistius > Brachyistius frenatus. The sequence goes on from NW_027210608.1 coordinate 2,940,907, forward strand.
ACAGTCCTGCATATTTAATGTTCAGTCTGTTTCTAAAGATGGGAGTCTAGAATTATTATGATTGCCAAAAAAAAATTCTCTTCTTGATGATGTAATCCACCCAATTAAAATGAACTATTTTTGCCAACACAATGTAAACAAAGTAGACTATTTAAGGTTTCATTGGCTTTAAATGTAAAGGAACACAGTAAAACAAAACTTCAGGTTTAGTTAAATCGGCATCAGATTATTTAATTATTCCAAAAGTCAGACATACAAAACTTTAAGATGTATCATAGTTTTTTATGGTATAGTTTTAATGTCTGTCAGGCTGTGAAACATCATGTTGTGATCTCAGAGTTTAAGTTACTTTACTGTTGATTTGGAAACCCTGCAGACTTAAAACATCTCTGGTTACAAATACAGATTGAACATATTTTTCTTTTTTTCCTTTTATTATGACTAGCTCTTTGCTACAAATCACATGTTATTCACCTATTCATATATATATATATATATTTATAATTTATTAAAAAAAAAAAAAAAAGGTCATTGTCCTTTTTAACTGTACTGAGGCCTCCGGACCTCCAAGCTGGCGAACCATCCACAGTTGTTGAATTCAGCAGCACAAAATGGGGACTGTGTTAGGGTAGCTGTGTGTGCGGTGTTATTTGGCCCATATCAAGCTGTTGTGTCTCCTTGCCTCTTGGCAGTGGTTGGAGAGAAGGAGAAGATGACTAACGCCGTCAATGTGCGAACGAGGGACAACAAAGTCCACGGAGAGCTGACGGTGTCCGAGGTGATGGCTCGCCTGACCCTGCTCAAACAGTCCCGCTGTCAAAACGCAGAGGAGGAGTTCTGATCAAGATGAAGAGCAAAGCAGACTCTACTTTTGAATACCTCGCCTTAGTCAGAGGAGCACTAAAGGGACAAATGATGGCACATGTAGATGAAGATGGTATGGAGAAAGTGAAACGTAGAATTCAGACTGAGAAACAGATGAACTGATATTCTGTAAGTCAATGTAATTTGAGTGAGGCTGCAAAAGAACTTTGAAATGTCCACACAATCATGTGTGAAGGATGGAAACGTTTTTGTATGTGGTGTGGGAATTAAATTCGGTCAAAGTCTACCAGAAGGAAAGTTACTTTATAATTTAATGAGACAATGTGATCAATGTCGTAACGAAATTAATGTGAATGACTTATTTTTATGAAGGTCTGTCTCTGTGGAAATGCCTGGAAATAAAATAAATCAGCTAAATGAGTGTTTTTGTTACTTTACTTTGACATTAGAAAAGGTTCACGTTTTAACACGATGTCTCGAACAGTTTGTTTTATGGATGCAGCCCTTGAAGATTTTGTCAGGCTTGTTTAGTTTGTTTCTTCCAAAGGCTCAAAATGTGCAATAATGGGAACTCCAAGTCTTCATTAGTAATGTCTATTGCGCAATATGTAATCACATCCTCATAACACGATTAGATCAGGAACATACCAGAGGCAGGCAGTGAGATTTCTTTCTTTCATGGTTCCTCTTACCATGAGTGTGAGCTACAGAAAATTAATGTGGTATACTGTCCGGAAATAAAACTTCATTAAGAATCTTTAATACAATTTTAAATTCCCGTATTTCTGACACAGGATGGAGACATTGTTTTATGGGCGGAGCATATGGCATGGTGGGCGTGGCAAATGGAGGACCAGGAAGTTCTGCTGCTTATTTAGCTACATTCATATTTATGGGAAAACGAAAACATTAAAGCCTTTTAATAATAAAAAAAAAGAAAACCTCCAGCGTATCTTCTTTTGTACTTTGAGTGACACGACCTTATGACAGGGGTTTGGGGGATGTACCCTACTTTACAACTTATAGTCACGTCAGATCAATTAGTATTTTCAAGATTACTATAAAGTTGTGTTGAAGCTTAGGTTCATTTTAATATTTATTTCGACAGAAGCCCTCTACTTAAACTCATTCCTTGGCCAAGTGCTGAACCCCAGTACGTGAAGGGTTAAGTGTTTGAGCCTCAGACGAGCAGAAAAAAACGAAATCCCTCTTTTTCCCGACCGGCCCTGAAGGCATCTCCGCAGCAGCAGCAGCAGCAATGGCCACCATCTGTCAGCGATGGAGACCGGACCGAGGACGGTGCTTTAAAAACTACGCGATCGTTGTCGTATTGTTGACGGACCTGGTCCTCCAGTGTGTTAACGGTACAGTTACAGGGTGTCCACGGTCGTCCGACACCGGCTCTCTGTCGTTAAAGTCCCGACGACGGCTTCCTCCTACTGTGTTAGCCTACTTGGTTAGCCAGCGAGCTAAGCTTAGCGCTGGTGCGTTTATCTCGTCGGAGATGAAAACACGAGGCGCAGCGAGGAGGTCCGATTCAGCAGCTGTCCGTCAAACACACCGGACAGCTGTGTTTACGTTTTATTAACCTCACAGGACGTGGCGGCTAACAGTTAGCTGTCTGCTACACGACAGTGTCACCGGCTGTAACACGTCACCTCGTCAGTCTTCACTGAGACGGAACATACTCGGTTGTTGTTGTTGTTGTTGTTGTTTTTTAATTTTTACACCACAGTGTTCAATGGCAGGTTGAAGGAGGAGTTGCACTCGTATAGCTTCTTTTGTCGTGTGGTTTGCTCGGCAGGGTACCTGAGTTCCCCACATGTCGGCCAGGAGCCTCTCTCCACCAGGGACGCCCAGCACGGCCCGGTCATCACCAGCCCGGTGGTCCCTGCTGCCACCTCAGGTAAACACTGCAGGCATCACCATCACCATCATCATCAACATCATCACCATCATCATCAACATCACCATCATCATCATCACCATCATCATCATCATCATCATCTGAGCATTATTGATTTTTTTTTTATACATCTCAAGATCCTGATCAACACTAAAACTTCACAGATTGGATTATTTTAAATTACACACTCAAATGTATGACCCGCAGAGTATTTTTTCTTTTCTTTCCGACATGATGGTGGTTTAGAAAGGGATTATTTTTACAGTTTATAGCCTGGGAGGATAAACAGCAAATTTCTGCATACCTACTGCGCGGTGGTAAAAACACACAAGCCTGATCAGAGACATCGGCTAGTTCAGGGAGGACTGATCAACTTTCAAGCACATTTTCTATAGCAATAATTTAAGATATAAAGATTTTATATATTTACACATTAAAATATAAAACAAATTCTGTATTTATTCTTTATAATCTAAACATTTCCTTTGTGTATATTTTAAGATATTAACATTTTCTATGTTTTTATTCTATGCTTTGAATCATTTCATTGCTTTTCAACAGAGCAACAGCAGTTTTGTCTTGGTGGCCAGCAGGCAGCCATAATGGAGCAATCAGTATCAAAAGGCTTTCTTCAAAGACTCTTTGATGGCTTACATTATTTGAGAGCAGAGTGTTTAGTCATTTACCTCCCGCAAACCTACAGTCCTAAATTAGATGGCAAGAGACTCAAATCCTGTTTCCACCGTGCATTAACATGCGTCCTGGCGTGATCGGGTCACCGGTTGCCAGCAGAAGTACGGTTGGAAACGCACCGGCGACGCATTGAGATCCGTCCGATCTGCTCAGGCCGTGTTCGGAGGTGGTCTGGGTTGCATGTGGCCACATTCTCTTTGCAGTGTGTAAGCAAAGGAGGCTGTTTCCATTTGGCTATTTCGAAGAAGACATCTGACCTGGCCGTGAGCGGATCAAATCGTGGCCAGCTTTAGGCCGAGTGTTTCCACTTTACATCAACATGCGTCCTGGGTGACCACTTGAGGTTGGATCTCACTCCCCCCGCTGTTTATGCAAATGACCACGTCACTAAAATATACAAGTAAATACTAAGAACAGAAACCCGAACATCAGAACCACAATGATTCAGGTCCGATTAATTCATTGTTCCAGCGCATCTCTGCTGCTGTGGATCAAAGGGGGCGGGGCCTCTCACAGCTGTGTGAGCTAATGTGTCGGAAATTAGAGGTGATAAACTGACAAGACAAACAGGTACATGACGAGGAGTTTAACTGAACGGCTTGTTAATGCGCTGTCTGTTACAAATACAGGGATGGGACGTATTTCACGTTTGAAACACTGGAGTTTGTAAGTTAATTCACAGCCCGAAACGTTCGGCTTCTTAGATGAATTAATTATTAATTAATTATTGATCCACAGCGTTTCTCCGCTGCGTCTCTCCCACTGCTATGGATGATGTGTGTCGGAAGTAACACAATATTAACTTGGTGAAACAAGCGTCATGTATGTTTTAATTCACTAATCAGCTGCTTCGTAACGTCAGTTTGCAGTAAGTTTCTCCTGCTGTCAGTCGGCTACAGTTCAGCCGCTCAGCAGAATCACACATGATATTAAATACAAATAAAAGAAGCAGGCAGAAATCAGATCAGGTGGAGAGAAAAAAAAGAAAGTCTATTCAGAGGACATCAGCTGAGTAGGCGGTTTTACAATCTGTCCTCAGGTCGCATTGTGTTTCCACTGCTAAATGATTGTAGACACATGCGTGCCACCTCCAAATGTGGTCTGAACAGATCAGACCTCAAATCTTCTTGATGTGATTCCACCTTTACCTTTGCTGGCCACTTGTGGTCAGATCACATCTGTCCAGATGGAAATAGCCAAATGGAAACAGGGTCAATGTGTCCTCAATCCGTCCTGGGTCACACTGGAAGACCGTCTACTCAGCTGATATCCTTTAAATAGGCAATACAAATAAAATTTAAAAAAACCTCCTGTTCGTATCTGACCCGGTGCTCCGATGTCTTACCTTCACATAACAGCAGGTTTGTTAGTTTTTTGTCCTCTAGTCAACCTTTCACCTGAAGATGTCTGGCTGCTCTTCGTTTATTTGTTTTTACTGTGATTGTGCCAAGCGCAGCTGAACTGTACAGAAACATGGAGAGATTTACTGCAAACTCGCACTGCAAAGTGGCTGTTTAGTGATTGAAAGCACAAGCTGAGGCTTGCTTCGCTAAAGGCTCCAGGCTTCAGGTTCCAGTTGTTGTGCTTATTTTCTTGTATATTTTCTTAACTTAGCTTACGCCTTCATTTTTTATATAGAGTGGGGAAGTAAGATCCGATCACAAGTGGTCACTCGAGACTCATTTAGAGATGCATGAAATGCCAGCTGCGAACAGACAGCGTAAAGCTGGTCACTTGTGATCCGATCTCGCCAGTACGTCTCGTGACGCATCGATAATGCACGCTCGTCACCTCACCCATCGGTGATCCCTGACATGGAGTTAATAAAGCAGGAACTGGGTCCTCTAACTGTTTTTTGGATGTTTTGCAGTGTCTCTTGATGAAGAGAGGTACACTAGCAAGTGTCCCAGTGGCAGTTTGTGTACTCGCCTGCCAGCTGACTGCATTCACTGCAATTACCAACACAACTGCACCTACGGCAGACCGGCTTCCTTCAGCTGTAAACCCAAAAAAGGGGTCCAGTGCACAGTGAGTAGCACTTCCTCTTGTGATAGATTTGTGCTTATTTGAGGTATAGTAAGTGTTGATGATTTGTACTAATATAAAGTCTGTTCCTTTTTTCACCAAAGAGAAATTGTGGCTGTGTATTGATATACATATATTTTTAATTGTATTTACAGGGACAGTCGGGGCAGCAGCAAACCAACTTCTCTCTCTCCGTCACCTGTCAGTTCTGCTGGCAGCTGGACCCGTCCCTGTACCGCTGCTCAAACTCTACCAACTGTATGACGGTCTCATGCCCACGCAAGCGCTACAACGCCACCTGTGACGTGTTGGACCACGTGCATTGTTTAGGTATGACGAGGGAATGATGATAAGGGCTCTGATGTAAGGCCTGTTTGCTTTCTAAATTTAAGTGGAGTAACTGCATCTCAGTCAAAGGGACTCAGGTGTCGCATTTGAAAGGAGTAGTTTCCTCTCTGAATTTCCCAATTGTCTGGTTTGTTGACTGTTCGTCATTTCCAGTTTATTTCAGTTATGTGACTGTTTTGATAACACTTGTCCTCCTTTGTAGAGATTCAAGGAAATGAGGAGTCACACAAAACAAAAAAGTCTCTTTCCCTTGGGGAACCTGAGGTCTGCCAGGTTTAAATCAGACTAATATAATGTGTTCCACTATATGCTATTTATTTTAGCAGCTTAATGAACAGTCTCCAAAGGAAACTTTCAGTTTGTAATATGTATTGAAGGTTTACCTCCTCAGGGACATTATTACAGAATGCAGGAATACAAATCAAAACACAAAACACACAAAAAGAATCCGTCTTTTTGCAAGTTTTCTACAGATATTGTAAAATTGTTATGAGAAATGTGTTTTCAGTCATGTTCATTTGTTTTTGTGAAGGTGTTTGGGTCATGTTTTGAACATCAAGGTCTGTTTGTTGTTCAGTAAAAGTATTTTTCTCTTTTAGGTAAAAGACGTTTTCAGAAACGTTTATTTTGTAACTGGACCGGTGGATATAAATGGTCAACAGCATTAGCGCTCAGGTAAACCTCTTACTTGTATCACTGTAGTTTCAACCAGCCCTGATGCTGGAAATATCCTAAAGAAATGTTTTTGAACAGGGATATTCGCTATAATATCATTTCTGACTCTGTTTTTTTTTCTCCTTTCTGAAGCATTACACTTGGTGGTTTTGGGGCGGATCGGTTTTACTTGGGCCAGTGGAGGGAGGGTCTGGGCAAACTCTTCAGCTTTGGAGGCCTGGGCATTTGGACTCTGATAGATGTTCTTCTGATTGGAGTCGGTTATGTGGGACCTGCCGACGGTTCTCTCTACATCTGAAGCGAAGCTCCGGAGACGTGGCTGATCTGTGCCCTCCTCCCCTTCCCATCACTTCACTCCCAAAAGATTCAAGATCTGACATGCCGTGTCCTCAGCACGTTTGCCTGCACAAGCTCGCTGCGCCACACGTCCTCATCCCATCTGCTAACAGGCAGGAAGTGTTTTCCTCGTCACACCAACGATGATTCTACCCACACAACCATCAGATCGATCCCAATCACCCGGCGCCCGTCTCATGTTGAGATTCTGCAGATGGAGCTGTGCAGAGGGAGGAAGACCAGTAATTATGTCGATGCAGTTTGTTTGACTGAGCTGGTTGTTGGCCTCTCTATGCTGGTAGATAGCTTTGATCTCCTGCAGAGCACTACTTTCACAGACATCCTGTCACCTAGGAGCCGCCTATTGCTCCTCCCTCATTGCCAGGTAATGTGTCGATGAGGGTCAAATGGTAACCATGGCTACAGAGCTTTTTATGGTTGTACCATACAAAAAAACAAGTTGAAAGGTAATGTTTATGTCCTGAAAGCATTAATATGCAAAAGGAACGTTAAGGTGATTTAATGACAACAGATATTTGTTCCTGTGGATATTTTTAACGGTTATTTTGCATGTTTTTTTGGTTTTGTTTTGTTTTTTCCTACATGGGGTCAGCAGTGCGGTCAACAACAGTAACAGCATTTCCCCGAGGGCTACATTAATGTTACCGTAACCTTTCAAAAGCTCATATCAAATGTTGGAAAGTTTGCTGTTAAAGTTCATTTTTTGTACAAAAAAGTAAGAGCTACTGTAGTCTCAAACAGCAACAGGTAGTAAACCAGAAGGAAGAAGTATAATCTCTGTCATCACTTTCTGCAGAATGTCGTCCGATTTTTGGGAAACGCACAGATAACAATCTTTAACTGTCTTTTTTTTGTTGTTGATGGTAAATAGTGAAACAACATGTTGCATAAACTAACTGCAGCTACTTGTGGTTTCCCATGTTGGAGATATTGAAGATATTCTCTGCATTCAGCTGGTATTTTTTTCTCAAACCAAGTATCATTCTTCACATTGTTAAAAGAAAATATCTACTAACGCTGTAACATCTTTGCTTGAGATCACCCACCGTATGTAAATATGATTTTGGGTGTTTTTCTCTGTTGGAACACTGTAAATAAATGTTTGTTTTTTAAGTTATGAAAATAAAATGGTGAAATATGTGTTTATGTAATTATACTCAGCCATGTCTAAATATTTTTATGCATGGTTTATGGTAGCATTTAAAGGTCCCCTGTTGTATAAAATCAGATTTCCATTTCTTTTTTGATTATAAAGTACATTTAGGTCAAGTGGCAAGGAACTCTAATGGCACCCATTGGTTTGTGAACTGACATTTAGAAAAATATATACATGTAAAAAAAAAAATAATAAAAAAAATAATAATAATAATAAAAACAAAATATATATATATATCTCCGTGAATGGAAAACATGGGATGGTTTTACAGTTACAGCAGTGGATGTTGAAGGAGGAAGCTGCTAGCTGAAGAGCATGAACACAAATATATTGACAGGTAAGATATCACAGCTCAAACAGCCATAACAGCAGAAATAAAATGACTAATGCGGATTATCTTCTGTTTGTCTGAACAGGCTCGTTCATTGTTTCATTCTTCCACACTCGTCCTGGACAGAAACCCCACTTCTCATTTCTCTCGGACGTCTCCTTCTTTCTCCACCGCAGAGAGGTCACAGGTCAGTACCATGAAGAGAGCTTGTCGATATTTCTTCAATGGGGCCATGGGCTTGGCCCTCCTGCGTGAATGGTGTTCTCCCTGCAGCCTGTGAATTCAGAGCTCTATTATTAGCCGAGGTCATTCTCACAGATGTCTGTCTTTTTCACACATTAACCACGGCGAGCGGTGCCAGAAGCCAATGCTACCCACAGGCCTGAGACAGAAGGAGGGAGTCAGGAGGGTAACGTAGTGCCCGAGGAAAACTCCCTCTCTTAACGTATACCCCTCAGGTGCCCATGAGCAAGGCAGCGAAGTGCAGCAGATGGCAGTTGACATGTTAATCAGATTGTGATGGTTATTTCAGTTTTGCCAAGATCTCGCACTGTTTAAATCTACTATATAGAGAAATATCTGTAAGCTGGGGTGACATAATAAGGGTAAAAAAAGAAAAAAGAAATCGTAGGAGGGAAAAAAAAAATAATTTCCTTTCTAGTAAGTTTTTGCTCTTTGTGTCGAGATTTCCAGTTGGCTGCTTCTGTTGAGGCGGTTGTAAATTTACTCCACCCTATTTCTAGTTCCTCAAACTTGACTCCGCCCACTCAGTTACTACAGCTCCCTCCCACAGACTGTTGCAAGTGTTTGTCATATTCTCTGAATTGAGAAAGAGACTCCTTTTTCTACAAGAGGGCGTATGTGATTTTTTTACATACGCCCTCTTTTTCTACAAGAAATGTTAAAATGTATTTAACCATTTAGAGACCTTTAATTTAAACACTAAGAAAAGGCTTTGTAATTCTGCATCTACAGGATACTGATTGTTACTGAGTGTACCAGCATGACCTCATAATGTGTAGTTAATGTGCAGGCATGAGTGGGTGTACTTGGACTGTAAACTGAATGTGTATTATCTGTAGACAGTGTAAATGCATTTCATATGATGACATGATTATATGCTTTCAAAACTTGTGTAATAATTATGATGATCAGGGGCATAATTTAGAAGAACACTGCAAAATTGCATAATTTTCATCTTTAACATGTAATTTCATCATCACATTTGACTAATTACCTTGGAGAAAAATCAAGCCCAGAGGAAATGACTGCACTAAAACAAATTTTATTCACAGATCAATGCCCACTGCCCAATTACAAATAATAGCTTGAGTGGATTTAGGTTTCGCTATTATCTCTTTATGATACTCTCATCTGCCGAGTTCAAATCTTTAATGATAATTACTATATATGGAACTTCATCTTATGAGGATAATAGATTTAATTTTGTGCTACTTTTCCCAAACAGTCATTACAGTTGGAGTGATCAGACAGAGGGAGTTGATCCAAACAACCGTCCGTCAAAGACGGACAGTATCACGACTTCCTGATTTTGAATCGCTAATCATTCAGAGGAGAACAAAAGTTTATTCAACACGCTCTTACGCAATCCCACTTAGTCCCCATCACTAGACAGAGTTTTGGAGAGCGAGCTGTGACCCTACACATCCTACACAGCCCAACAGATTGTGTACTCCCATTATGTTCACTCCTACAGGAGCTAACACATCTAAGAAAAAGAGGTTAAAAAGAAGGCAGCAACCACATGAATTTAAAAGTCTGGCTCCATGGGCAGCCGTGTGCTCCCTTTTCTCACATTTAGGCTGTTGCTAAGGAACATTTGATATCATCTGAGGACAAGACACCAATTACAGCGCCTATTAAAAGTATTCCCCATCTATTTACTTTTTCACAACATTGAATCGCAATTGAGTAATTGTTTTTTACACCAATCAGTAGAGAACTCGGTTCAATGTCAGTGAAAACAAAGCAGACACAATTATAAAACACAAAGTAACTGATAGCAACAGTTTGAATGTTTATACGAATATGGACTATTGCATATTAAGCACTTGAAGTAGATGTTGTGTGGTTTCATAAAGAAAAAAAAAAAGTTACATTCCAAGAGTTGTTGAGGAGAAGCCGTCCAGAAGCTGATAGACACGCTGAAGGATCCGGATCATGACATTGGTATGCTTCCCTACTGCAGGCCGTGCAGGCTTGTCAAAGAAGAAGTTTCACACAAACACAGCAAAACAGACATCCTGGTGACAAACCTGCTGCAGGCCGCAAACAAACTGTTGTAGGCGATTTATTTTTAAGACAGGACAACAACCGCAATCACAGCCAAATTTAGACGGGAATGTCCTCAAAACAACAATGACTCTGCCCAATACTCAATTTGGTGTCCAGACCTCAAACCAATCGAAGATCTGTGGCAAGACTTGAAAATTGCTGCCTCTTCATATTGAAGAGGTGAGCACTTATGCAACCAGTTATAATGGAGCAATCAGAACATTTGATAAACTACTTGTGCAACCCAGCCTTTTCTGAAATTTCTGTGTTTCTCACAGAGGACTGATATATTCTCATCAGCTCTCTCATCATCCTCCCATCTGTGCAAATCATTTTAAAACACACCAAAGTGCCAACTATTCTTTCCAAGTCTGGGTTAGCTTCTACAGTCTTGGCAAGGTAGCAATATCTCACTTAATCTTGCTACACATTGAAATAAATAGGATTGCATCATGGTTATTTCAGACCAACTCAAAATGTGTCACAACAAAAAAAGAGGCCAATTGCAATTTTAGTGATTTATTTGTACAATAGAATCGCAGTGTACAAATACCCCAGCTCAGATGTAAAGGCAAGAACATAACGGCATCTATTCTGCCTGACCTGAACGTCCCTCAAACCTTAGTGAGCTTAGTCTGATGATAAACGGATATGCCGATGAAAAAAAAAGAAAAATGCTAAAAAATAAATAAAGCAGCTACCTGCCCGACTTTTACAGGGCTTGAACAGACCCTTAAATCAACAAAGTGCCAAAGCGTATTGAAAATAATGACAATAAAAAAGGCAAAATAAAACAAAAAAAACAAAATGTATAATGTCCAAGTTGAACTGTCCAACCTTTATGGCAGTGGAGCGATTATGGCCTCAGTTTAAATAGTATGTAAAAATGGAATTCACGGTAGACAAATACAGAAAAGGCAGACGGTGATATCGCTATCAATTCCATGTGCCTATGCCACTTACACCACTTACACATTTACACACCATCCACAGACAATGTTGCGAGCTTTTACGCACAAGACAGAGGACACTTTTAAATAATAATTTAAAAATAAATGTAACAAAGAAAAGTGGAATTCCTTCTCTGGCTCGCCTCAAGTAGAAGAAGTTTAGATGCAATGGAGGCGACATGATCCATTTCAGTGGCGCATGTAAAGTCCTCTCTCAAAGTAATACTCATTTACGTTCACTCAAATTTCCATTAGTAAATCACTAATGTTGCCATGGTAACTGAAAATGTTGTATAAAAATATAACAAAGACTGAAAACTGATGCACTCAACAAAAATATATCCACACAGTCTCAAAATGTGGGGCGGGGGCTGAGCAACACGGCCAATATACGTTTTATTTCTGGAGGCTGGGAATGCATAAGGACGCACCACATTATCAAGTCTGAGTGGCAGCGCTCTTTCCCCTCTCACCAACGGCAACACAGTGGAAGCCACGTGTTCCGTCGGGGCCCCTCGGCAGCCTCGTCACTCCTGGCGGCAGCCCGTCGGCGTTCTGGATCTTTCTGCCCAGCATCGGGCTGCCGACCGGACTGCTCTCCTGAGACGCCACCTGCTTGCGCCGCTGAACCCACGGGCTCCCTGAAGGGGTGAGGCTGCTGTCTGAGGAGTAGTCTGCCCAGCGGCGCCCAGGCTCGGGGCTCAGTCTGCCCTCACTGGCCAAGGGTGACTTGTGGGATTTGCGCTGAGGACAGGGGCTGGCACGGGGGCTCGACCAGGGACTGTTGCGTGGGGACATAGAAGGACTCAGGTGATTGTTCTGGAAGCTGATGCCTGCAGTGGTCGGGCTGAGCTTGTTGCAGGACAGGGACTTTCTAGCCAGCCTGGGCGATGTGGGGTTGCTTTCTGTCTCTGAGGAGCTGCAGGCCGAGTCGTCCCCGTGGTACTGAAGCTCTCGCACTCTGCTGTTCAGAGAGCGGCTTTTACGCATCCCTCCCTCCTCACGAGGTCGTTCTTTGGGTACCTTCTTTTTAGGCGGCTTGGTGCCAATCAGGACCACTTTCAACCCCAGTGAACTGGCCCCTCCATCCTCACTACCTACAGCTTCATTGGCTTTAACAGCAGCCTCCACCTCCTCGAACTCCACGATGGCACATTCCTCAGTGCCTAGCTGAGTGTAGCGACCGCTCAGCCTCTTCAGGTCTGCCGGCAGGTCCTTCCCCGGCTTTAGGACTCGGACGGAGGAAATGGCGCCATATGTTCCGAACGCTTTCAGCAGCAGCTTCATCAGTTGCTCCTGCTGAGTAGCTCCTCCCTCGCCACTTCCATTATCCTTCGTGATGGCGGCCAGCTCCGGCCACCTCTGCAAATGGCTTAGCAGCAGCATGCGGCTGGGCAGCGACTCGCTAGCAAAGACCGGTACGGCGGACTTGCGTCGCACCTTCCGCCCCTCATCGTTCAGCTCAAGGACCTTTGAGTGTCTCAGAGCATAAGCAGTTGTTCTCCAGTCACGAGTCAAGTGCTTCACCTGCAAAGAGACGAGGCTTGTGTTACAAGGGTGATGTTAAGTGGCTATCCCATAACCATTAGGTCACAGAGTTGGTGGATGCAATAGCTTCTGCCAAGGAATTATTAAGCTACAGTTAAAAAAAAAAAAATGTGGCTACACATTAACTTAAGCATGTCAGAAGGATCAATCAAGAATGTATCACCTTCCTTTTAGTCACACTTTCCGAATCAATCATTATACCAATTCAATAGAGCTAAACACCCAGGCTTCAAACTCTACAGCTCTATCCATCACTGTATAATTTGCTCATGTTTACGGTGCGTCACCTCAGTGTTGCCGATTCCACATTTGAATGCTAGTGTCTATTACAAATTAGCATGCGTGGAAGAACTGAGATTACTCGGAGCATAAACATAAAAACAAAATATCGCAATCAAACAAATCTGCATGCATGAGCCCAACGTAGCACCAGCTGTTGGAAAGCAATGCGAGAAGGCTGAAAAGCAACTGTTTTTCAACTGCTATTCAAATCCTCACGAGCCTCTACGACATCATAGAGAATTAAAATGGAAAAGATGGCTGGAGAGGGACGGGGGGGACATGTTTACATGCAAAAATGTGGTTAAACATTATTCTCAGCAGACTATCAGCTCAGGAATATTAGTATTCAGCATTAAAAAGGCACTTAATGAACCTCCAGTGGTGTGTATAGCATGTGGTATCTATTCTATAATAAATATAAGAGTAGAAGAGCAATTGTTTAAAGAGCTTTGTGTGCAGTTTCCAGCCTTAGCAGGACAAGTATTCAAATCATTCCCTGCTTTACCCAAATGTTCCGCAGCCACAGTTACCTTTTTGAACGAGGTGAGCAACTTGACGCTGACGAAGCCGAGTTTGTTGCGTCTGACATGTTTAAGCAGGAAGGCGTCGTGCTCCAGGTTCTCGTCGGACAGATAGTACTCGATCTGAGCGACCAGCTTCTGGGTGAGCTCTGGATCCGGGGGCTGCCAGCTCTCCTCCTCCAGCTCCCCTCCGCTGGTTCCGGCACCACTGCGTGTGGGAAGAAAATACAGATTGTGGTCAGAGTGACTGAAACAGCAGAATGTTTCAGATCCTACACAGCTAACATTACAACTGTTACACACTTTCATTAATACAATAAGCCAGAGGCTTACAAGTTGTTGGCAGGAATACATCCTCTTCCTGCCATTTCTCTCTGCAACATGCTGGTATGAGATGGACCGTTTGCTTCCCTCCTTTCCTTCTAGCAGTTGACAAGCTGCATCTCCATCCACAGTCACCTTGCCTCAGCGCCAGACCTCGACACCAGTGTCCCACTAGTCCTGAAACTGCCAAGACCTCTCCATCTGAAGGGCGCGGAGTCACAGACTCTCTCTCCCACACAGAATATGGTGGCTCACCATCATCAACTTCACACAAGTCACAAAACCTGGGATCAACACTGCAACGATTTGACAAGACACCTGACTAAAGGCGCGAAAGCAGCACGATCAGGCAGCCTCTCATTAGAGTGAGGGTCTGAATGAAATTTTGTGGATGACTCATCACCTCCTCCAGCCTCCTCCCTCGCACAACAGCTCTCCAGCCGGCTGACCGCACAGCTGGCACGAGCCCACATCTTCCCCAGAGCATTTAGAGGAGAAGCCTCTCTGTCCTCGAGAAAATTCGGAATCAAAGACAAAGACTTGTTAGAGATTATTTTTTTACACAGGCTGTGATGAAATTTACTATAAAGTCACGGTTGAGCAGTGCACTGTAAGTCTCTGAAGGAATGCTGCAGCGATATCAGGCGAAACAGCCACATGTCTGAACAATCTGCACTTTCTAAGAACGTTTAGTTTTATTTCCTGTGTGAAAAACCTGCTGCAACGATCCAGCCTGCACGGGTGTTACAGAAGGCACACCGTTAAGGTGTGACCTATACGAGTAAACAAACGCTTGGTATGGAGAGACTGATTTATTTTCCCTTTGGCTGTTCTATCACTGACTCACTCTTTACGCACGCAGTCCGAGTAGAAACCTTACAGGCCAGAGGATAAAAATAGCAGGCCATGACGCAGGGGAATTAGATTAAAGTGAAGGTGCTATCCTTTATCGCTCCGACTCAGGTGTCTGGTTGTTAGAGCCCCGACGCTGCCTACAGGTGGTTAAACACTTGCCTCCCCAAAAGATAATAATATCCTTCAAGTATTTGGGTGGATTTATACACTCCCAGTTGTCAGCATCTTTTGTTGTCACTGTGAGGCACCTGTCGGGCTGTTTGTACAGTGGCTTTCTACAAAACTGGCATTCATTTAGAGGAGCCCAACTGTAGCAGAGCTGCTCATGTGCTGTCATTTCATCTATAATAGCCAGTGCAGAAAGAGACTGCCGAGATTCCAACACATTAAGAGGGAAACGTTTATTTTTACTCCAACCATATGAACTTTGGCTTTTCGTGCAGTCAATTCAGGCCAAAGAAAAAAGTTTTGCTTCCCTTGTAGTGATGTAATGCACTTCAATTTACAGTTAGACTATATTACACATCACTGGCCATTAAGGCGATTATCTTAAAAGTAGCAAATAACTCAAACCTTGATTTGTCATGTCTTCCGATTTCGTCCTCACTACAGCTGCCTCCGAGGAAGTCAATATTATTGGATGACACTTCCTCCGGTTCCTCGTCCTCCGCCGCTTGAATGGCCACCGTTATCGTCACCGTTCCCATCTCCTGCGAGTGCTGGTCCACGGTAATTACCTCATCGATGCCCTGCTCCGTTGACGCATCCGAGGCGCACTCCGCCGGGCTCAAACTGGGGATCCCCACGGACCCACTCATGTTCCTCGGGTAAGTCAAGGTGGTTCCTCCCGGTCCCCTCTCGTCCTCGGTTACAACAGCAGCAGCAGCAGCAGCGCCTCCCTGGAAGCTTTTAATCGTACTCGACTCGAAGGCACAGGCAGGATACGGGGTGCGCAAAGCTGCTCGACGCTTCGGGCACCAGTGATGGCGGAGAAGGACCCAGGGGGCTCCGAAGACGCGCTCCACGGCTCGCCAGAGACCCCCGATCCAGATCCGACCCGACGAAGGGCCCTGAGGAGCGGCGGGGCTTATAGCAGCCGGCGAGACGCAGCCTGGACCTGGTGAGACCGACGGGCTGGAGCCTCCTTGTGCTTCTGCTTCTTCTGCTGCTGCTGCTGCTGCTACTGCTGCTACTTCCTCATATGTAAGAGGCTTTCTGCTCTTGAAACGAGCTCTGGGATTGGGCCGCGGCAGCGTCTCTTCGCAGTCATTCCCAACCCACAAACAAAAGCTGACACAAAGCCCAGAAGGAGGCAAGAGAAAGCAGAGGCAGCGCATGAAGGCGTTCACCAAAGCGTGCATGTTTCTTTCTTTTTGGGAGGGGCGGGGGGAGTTTCACATACACACATACATACATACATATATATATATATATATATACATACATACATACACATACACACACACACACACACACACACACAGTCTTGGCTGTTTCTGTGAAGACACGATTGCCCCGTTTACATGTCTCTAAGTAGGGGACCAAATGCACGTGCTCCTCTTTAATTGGCAAACTGCCGTGCCAAGGACGACGTCCTGACTAACCTTGCTAATTGGATAATAGGCTTTCAACGTCTTGGGCAGGAGGCAAGAGGTGCAAGTGCCTGGAGCAAGAGGACACACATTAGCAGTGGACATTAATGGAAGTCAAATCAGAGATTGTAGACCATTAGGTAGGGTGTCAAAAAAATAGTTTGTGTCCTGTTAAAATTAACTTAAATTGGGGAATTGGTACAACTGTTGTCCAGGGCCACACCCTGGATTTCTAAAAACGTTGTGGCCCATCATCATTTGTCATTTGTCAGTTATCATTGCCAGATGATATCTGACATACAGCTTAAAATCTAGTTGATGTTAGAAACGTTCAATAGTGACAAAACATGATTTATTCTAGAAATACGATTACTCCAAATCACATTTCACATTTACAGGTGCAGTAACCCTCTAAGATAAACGTGCTTAAACTTAATACAGCAGGTAGTTGCTATGGAGCACTCAGAGACAGGGGTTTCTTTGGGGAGAAACTGAAGCAGTATAAGCTATAACAGTATAAACTGTAACATTGCCATAATTGTTGCATTTAAAAACACTTTTGGCCTTGGCGGAGGTCTGCGCTCTCTTAGTGCCCATTTAGCATTAATTGATTTTACATGAAAACAGTCTAATCAGAACAATATTGACTCCAGAAACCACAAGCTGTAATTTGTGCGTAAAGTCACCCTAAAGTCAGTAAACCTCAAACATTTTCTGTAAGAAACAGCACCAAGGACACAACCTCAAAGTGCTAATTGTTAGTTACATCCCTGCGCTCGACCTACAGTAAAGCTTCAGTAAAATATAAGTTAAACTAGGATGCTTTTTTTGTTGTTGTTTTTTGTCTCAGACAACAGAACAAACAACAGAGACCTCCCTAAGTAGGTGTGGGAGTTCAGACTATATGTTTAATTTATGTTGGTGAAGCACAACATAGGTGTTCAGCCACAGCATTATAATTATAGTAATCTGAATACTCCCCTGTATGCTTACAGGCCCACCTCACGTCCGTTCGAGCAGCTCGCCATTGGTTTACATCCTAATAACCCTGTAAATCAGTCACACCGACATCGTTGGTTGTTGCCAGCCCTGCATGAAATATATTTACTCCTCTCCATTGGCAACCCAGGCTCACAGCTGGTGGGTAGTCTGACTCATTCGCTGCACCACATGCCATACAGTGCCACTCTATGTGTACAATGCAACGTGGGGAGAGAAAGAGGGAGACAATGGGGAGAGAAAGGGGAGTGAGGGAGAGGCTGGCAGCAAATACTGTGAAAGCATTTGGTTTCTTATCGCACACTTGTCCGCTCAGATCGAGCGACAGTCTGCCAGCTTGTTCAAATAATTTTCTAGCTTTGCATCTAGTAGCAGTAGTTCAGAAAAGCTTGAACTACCAGAATTAAGATAAAGGATTGCTAAGAAACTTTGAGACAGAACTTAGGAAGCACTACAACGATGCCACTGTAAAAATAGTTCTGCAGGCCACTTCCTCCTATCAGTGGTTGTCGGCCTTTTTCAGTTCTTTCTCCAGCCATCTGCCAACAATGTGCACAAACATTTTTCAAAAATGAACAAAAAAAAAAAAAATCCATATTGAGAAGAGTCTCTCTTGTTTGTGACTTGTTGTTCATATAAAACAGAGGCTCCTTTCAATGTATGATATAATTAAACTGCTCAAAACAAAGCCAAGTGAAGAGTTTCATGAAGCGAGGATGAATGACAAGGCTGTTGTGTTGGTTTGGATTTAATTTATTTATGTTACTTATACTGACTGACTTTTCAGCTTAAGTTCTTTTATAGTATTATTCTGACATCCCTTATCTTTTTTTTTTTTTTTTTTTTTTCCAAAGTGGCAGCTTAATTTGTTAATTTTTCACAATTACCATTTTCCCAGCTAACGCACCACCAAGCCTCCAAGGAGAATTGCTCTTTGAACAACTTCTCCTCTCCTAAGGGTTCTTCTTCAGAGTAATTTTTTCTCTCACTTTCTTTGTCTTTTATTTCCTTCTTCTTTATGAGCTTTTCAAGTCTCTGTTCCTCAATGCGGCCAAGAGCCATGCAGATGGAGGCATTATGTTGTTGTTTTTTATAGCTCATTTGTCTACTGTCTGTCTGTCCCACTATATATCAGGTAAGCCTTGAGGGAATTTCTTTAAATTTGGCACAAGCGTTCAATTGACCTCAAGCATGAACCAAATAGAATTTGGTGCCTAAAGTTCAAAGGTCACTATGAATTCACAAAGCAGATTTGTGGCCATAACTCGAGGATTCATAAACTAATTCAAAACAAATTCACACAACTGTTGAATAAGAGGCAGTGATGGTCAAAGGTCAACTTCACAGTGACATCATAATGTTCATCATTTTTCTGGCTATTTTTGAATGCCATAACTGAGGACAAGAAGGTTAGATTGTGGCCATACTTTATATATAATTAGATAGAGAAGTGGTGCTCGCCTTGAAATAACCTTGCAATGGATGGCTGACAAATAGGGAACTTACATGAGGCCGGCTGTGTGAAACTTTCTAAAATAATGTTTTTTATTTCTCTCAGTTGCAGAAAACATTTCTAACTTTGCTAAGAGTGCCATAGTGTGACATGGCAGATTGGGGGCCTGACTAACCAGGCTGTTTCCCTCCTCTTATCTCTCTTACTTCCCCATTTGAAGAATACTGCAGAGGTGGGGGATGGTTGTAACTCTGTGATCCCCAATTCGCTAACAAGAACGGCACCACAGTGATGTGAGTTTACAGGTTTAATGAGGAGAGGAAAGATTGGACGATGGCAATGAATAATGGAAGTGATGATGAGGATGGATGTGGAGGTCGTTTGATCTGGCTGGTAGAGGGGATGAATGGATGTGAAGAGCGATTGGGGGAGGGATGCAGTGAATGGATGAGAGGGAGCGGGTGGCAGGGTGGAGAACAGAAACCAACAGTACGAAAGGGTTAACCAGGTATACTGTATGTGTACTGTATGTAGGCTTGCCTGGTGATTAGAGGAGTGTGAGAGGCGTGACCCTGCTCCTCAACCTTAGTGAACAAGTTAACTTCATTTCTGGCAGTCAGCACAGCAAACAGCAGAAACATCTCAAATAAAAATATATCTTAGGAGTATTTTTTTTTTTAATATATTATTTTATGCTGTGGGTTGTATGTTTTCTGAAAGCTTATTGTACATTATACAATGTTATTATAACAAATCATTTTACTATGGGGTTTACTGTCTGTCTGTATGACAAAAAAATAATGAATGTTTCACTTAACCAGTGCTGCAACAGTCCTGGTTTCTCCATTTTAAACTCACTCTTGTACACAGGGTCTTTCATAAATAGCTGATGCTTGAATTCATTGACCCCGAGCTGTCAAGTCATTTCTTTCCCCTCTGACTGTGACATGGTATAAATCTTCTTCACTCGTTTGGGTAAACAAAAACAAAATGCTTTTTAGATGAATACAGTGATAAGAAAAACCTCTCTCTATCTCAGATTTAATTCAGTTCAGTTCGATATGCTCCATTGACATGAATGTTAGGTAGAATATTGCCAAAGCTTCAAGGACAACACAACAATATCAGAGAAATTAAAGAAAAAAAACACAAAACTACAACATACAAATATAGACCAAGTTAACACAAACGTGTACATATCAATGTTGAAAACAGTAAATGAAGGTAGAGAGAGTGAGCTGTGAGGACACTTAACTACAGCTGCTGGTTTTGACTGGCACTTATGCATTTCACTGCATCTATGACGCAGACATTATTTTCTTGAAGTAGATGTTGCATTTAGAGAGTGAATCAAAATCTGTTTCTATTTATTGTAAAGAACTCTGTTCTAATGTTTTCAAATGTGCTGCAGTATAGCAAGAAATGCTGCTTTCTCCACCTTTTTCTGAGCTGACACAGCCTGCCTTCTCGAAGCAGCCAAGTCTGTCTGTGTTGGCCAGGCTCTCATCACCGAGTCTGTTCATGGGCAACGTCTTTCTCAATTTCTGATCGTTTACAGTGCTCAGATATTCCTCTGCTGCATACACTGTCTTCTTCGAGCCGATTAGCATCATATTAAAATCTCTCCCCCCCCTCTCTCTCTCTCACACACACACACACACACACACACACACACACACACACACACACACACACACACACACACACACACACACACACACACACACACACACACACACACACACACACACTGTTGTATTT
Source organism: Brachyistius frenatus (assembly GCF_029030835.1). NCBI lineage: Eukaryota > Metazoa > Chordata > Actinopteri > Embiotocidae > Brachyistius > Brachyistius frenatus. The sequence continues at coordinate 2,961,803 of NW_027210608.1, forward strand.
CCATCACTTCAGAGGACATTACACTGACTTACATTCATTTCCTTGAAACTAAACCTAAACAGACCTTAAACCAAGTCTTCACCCTAAAATTCAATCAGTAAAATTACAGGGAGCTGCTTCTTGTTTGCCAACGGGGGGCTGATGTGATTGTATGAACAGATTTATCCCCCTTTAACATGTATAATATAGATGTAAACACACACACACACACACGCACACACACACACACACACACACACACACACACACACACACACACACACACACACACACACACACACACACACACACACACACACACACACACACACACACACACACACACACATCCAAACATCCAAATTGTTCCTGTTTCTACATTTCCTCATTCAGTCGAAGCAGGGGCCATGCTGTGCTGTTGCCAACGAATCAGTACTGCTGCTGCAATTACACTATATTTACTGTGTGAGGGAAAAAGCATCCATATGAATCACATTTGTTGTATTTCTATCAGACTCAGAGTTTTTTAGATGCACATTTCCATTCTTTAAGTATAAATTATTGTCATCTCATTTGAATTTGTGGATTTCTTCATCTCCAGAGATACTTGATATCACTAACTAAGAAAAATGTGTTAAATATCATTCACTCTTTGGTCCAATTTTATATACAGTAATTACTTAAGACATCCAGGTGCAGACATTAACAACAATATAACAGAGTAAATAATGAAAAATATTTTTACGAAAATGTAATGATGAAGATCGTCAAGGGCAAAGACACGAGACGCAGATAAAAGGCAACAAGTCCTAGAATAACACCTTTTATTGGCTCTATGGTTCTTTCTGGGAGGTATCCAAGCTACACATATCTCTGGAATTTACATTGCACTTCGTCAATATGGCCTTTCACTAAAACTGTTGACGATCCCCTCCCATAATATGTGTCAGTCTGTGCTTCATGAATAGACTATGACAGGCAGTGTGTGGGATGTCCCTTTGATGAATCTGGACTTGTCTTCTTTTGGCAACCGCTTATTAGAGGCAGAGTAAAAAATACACAGTACAATCTATTTGATCATTATTAGTGTTCTGTGGTGCAACTGACTGACTGTCGACTGGGCTACATTTTCCGAAGAGCAAAGACATTGTGTTAGAGCTGTGGATTTTGAAGTACAGGTCCAAAATGTAATCTATTCATGACATGACAAAGACTTTACAGCTACGTAATAGAACCACCTTCCTCACATTAGACGACTTGTCAAACAGGTATAAACGATTCATCTTCATGATTGTTTCAGTTTTTCTCTTCCAGTTACATGTGAAGTGTACAATCTATGATGACATTACATATAGGCTACTGTAGCTTACAGGGGTTTTGACAATTCATAGATCTTTGAATGAACCTTCATTCAAATGCAACAAGACGCACATTTTGGGACATAAGGCACAGGAGGCTAAAGGTGGCGATGACTCAGAAATTTAATAGAAATTACTATGATACTTCCTGGAATTTCTATGAAACTGAGTCATCACTGCCTTTAGGTCTTTCATCATCAATTTTATCTGTCAGAGTACAAAACAGGAGCAGGAAATGACTGCAGATGGAATGTTCAGGTGCAGATAGAAGTAATTACTGTTTTTTAAAAGTTTTTGGTTTGATTCTGTTCAGAAATCCAATGGGAAAGGTGCACACGAAGCTCTTCTCCTGTGCAATTTGCACGCCCACAAACACAGTACTTTTTCAGTGTTTAGTTCTGTTACATTGGTCATGGGGGCCTTAAAACAAGACCAGAATTAGGATTTTCTGAGAATAATGTTTGACCAATTTTGTTTATATACTACAGGGATATATCATTTCCTTTTAAATATTAGTTTGCTGGAAAACATTTGGCTGTACCTGCATCTTAAATGTCTTTGTAACTGACCATAGAACAGGCTACTGCTGTTTATCTAGGCTACTGTTATGTCAGTGAAGTTGTTTTTCTGCTGCATTTGCTCTGAAGTAGGTGTATTCTGGGAGGAATGTGTGATTGGTTGGAATTTACAGATGACCTGTTCAACTGAGAATGGTCATTAGTGTGATGTAAAATACTAACAAGACGTGATGCTTTGTAAACATGGACAGCCTTGCCCGACAGGGACTTGTGGGCCCCTACTGACCCCAGTTCTTGGAACACGCTTAATGTAAACCCACACAACAGTATATAGAGTAAACTAATAAGAATTGTCTACAAGGCAACGTCACAATATTCTGTAGTAATAGCTAATAATCAGTGGTGGAAGAATTATTCAGGTCCTTTACTGAAGTACTGATAACACACTGTGAAAATACTCCACTACAAGTTAAAGTCATGCATTCAAAAGCTTATGTAAAACTCTAGGTAGGTAGGTAGGTAGGTATTTACTTTATTAATCCCCGAGGGGAATTTTTTTCGCTACAGCAGCATACATACAGAAGCAATAAGACAATAATAGAAACAATAGAATAAAATAATAGAATAGAATAGAATAGAATAATATAATGATAGAAAAGCAATAAAATAAAATAGCAGTAAATAGCAGTAAAAAAATATAAATATAAAATATAAAATGCACAGTATATACAGTACATTATATATCTATATATATAATATACAAACAAACCAAGAAACACAGTCAACAGTGTTATTGTACTGTGATGGATTTTGCCAGAGGTGAGTTATTGTACACTATACATCTTGTACATAGCTAAATGTATTTGAAGTATTAAAAGTAAAAGTTCACATTATGCAGTATATGCTACCTGTCAGTATTTTACTGTTATATATGATTGGTCTGAATTGATATAATTGTTGCATTAATGTGCATTTTAGTGTTATAGTTATTTAAGGTTGAGCTAATTTTAACATTACTGTTGGTTCGTTTAATTGACAGTAATGAATCATATTCTATTAGATTATTGTATGTTTGTGTTGTTTCTGTTCAGTAAGAACCCCAAATCTCTAAAAAGTCAACAAGTTCATAAAAAACAATGCATTTTCCAACGAATTATTATTTACATATAAATATATGATATTTATAATAATTTATAATTTAAGTAGGAATATTTTCTCAGCCCATAAAAGAACATATAATCCTTCAGTTTGTAAAAAAAACAAAACAACAACTTAAAATTCAAAATAACCAAATAACGTGTTTTTGACTGGACAGAAACGATATGAAAAATGTAATGTTGAAAGTACAATATTTGCCTCTAAGATTTAGTGGAGCAGAAGTATCAAGTTGCACAAAATGGAAACAGTCAAGAACAAGTGCCGCACTTAAGTACACTGCTGATTACTACGTAGGCTGCAAAGCAGACTAAAACCGACGTCACCTAAATAAACAGTTTGAACACTTGTTTCCCTTCGGAGTTGGTTTTTACTGGAACGGGAAGTGAATGTAACCAAGCAACGCCGTCGTTGTCACGGTAACAGTGCTTGTTGCCGAGGAAGTCTGCGGGAACGTCGGTTTTGGAGCAACAAATCTAAGCCTTAGCAATACTGTCGTTAGTGAATTGACGTACAGTATTTGTTTTAAATATTCATGAGATTTGTAGCGATACCGATTATAAAGCTTTTTTAAAACAAATTTTTTTTTAACGTTCATGGTTAACTGTTTACTTAGGAAACGTTAGTTAAATGGAGCCGGAGCTGACTGTGGGCAAAACCACCATGCCCTCCCGCAAACACGCCAGGGTCAGCGACAGATGGGCGTTCCTCAGCCCCATGGTAAATATCACGTTTTATTTAAAACTATTAAATACTTACGAACTAACATTTACAAGTTGAGCCTGTGGCTCGGTAGTAAAAACAAAAGAAGCCTCGCTACATGTTCATGTTTTATTTAATGCGAGACATTTGACCAATTAGTAAACTATGTTTGCAGATCAACAGCTGCAAGTTGCACCTTACAACAGTCAAATCAGTAGCGCCGGGGCAATGGGAGAAGATGGTGAGTAACCGGAGGACTAGCTGTGTAGTTAGTTATTCAGCACTTACAGTTTTCAGGTTGTGTTCATCATGTTTCTCATTTTATAGACGGGCTCTCAAGGTCTTGAAAAAGAAGCAGACATGAATGCCACTCAAACAATGAACCACTCTCATCCAGGTAGGTTTGACCCACTTACTCACCCCGGTCCTTGTCCCAAGAGGACTCTGTTATTCAGCATCATATTGTTTAATCATGACTGGCCATGGATTCTGTGTTTTACTGTTACTGCACCATGTTATCTGTAGAAAGCAGGTCACATGCGTGCAGCCAGAAAAGACTGGTCCAGACACCACTGGGACCATGTTATACCAGCGACAGCCGCGCAGATTCTCCTGCTCATAATCTGATGCTGCTAGCGGGTGGTGCCACAGTTTCACATGCTGCACAAGCAGCTAGCGACAAACCAAGGAGACCAACCCACAATGCAGGGGCCTCTCACTGCCGTAATGCCTTAAAAATCCCCAAGCCTGCAGGTAAATATGGAAATATCAGTCATGTGGAAACTGGTTTTAATACTGATTTTTACGTCAGTACTCTGCAGACGTGTAGGATTACTTCCCGTGTAATGTACTTGGATGTTGTGTGTATCCTGAATCCAGTTTATACTGTCCATGTCAGGTAGTTCTGCTGGACACAGTCACTATGCTGCTCCTGGTCTTCCCTTCGCCCAGTTGCCTTTTGCATCCAATTTTCAACGAGTTGACTTGGACAGGTACACTTTGTCCTCTCTTTTTTTTTTTTTCCCATCATATGTGAAGTGTGTCTGTTGTGGCCCAACATTATGGTTTAGCTGATAGTCCCTTTAAAACCAGTCATATGTTTGACCTATCAAAAGTCTTAGCTTTTCTATGTAGCTTTACTTACAATGTCTTTCATATTCTTGTGTCCTCCGTGTCATTGAGTTTTATTGACTCATTGACCTTCACAGTATTTGCAGTAGGAATAATGACAGGGTCAGCTAGAATGGCAAGTGCTTCATATTGCCACCAGGGAGCAGCAAAGTCTCTCTAAATCCCCACCCATGTCTTCAATGAGCAGTTATGCTGACAATAATTTGCCTGTGATGGACTAAGACGAATTTACTCAATCAACATGTATAGTGAGATACTAATCATTACAATAATGTGAAACCCAGGTTTGATTTCATGAAAATGATTGATAAAATGTACATTATGAAGCCTAAATCTTACAAAATGCTTTTCTTTTCTTTCTTTTTTTCAATTATCCAGCCGCCATTTGGAGGAATGTCCCCAGTTGGGCTTCATAGAAGAACTGCAACTTCTCAACCTGCAGCACAATCAAATCACAAGGATCCAGCATTTGTCACGTCTGCAACAGCTTGTTTTCCTGAATTTGCACGACAATCACATCTCCAACATGACTGGCCTTGAAGTTCTGAGGTCTCTTCGGATACTCATGCTGGGGAAGAACAGGTGAGTTGTCACAACAGGAGTCACAAACAAACCAGTGTCAGAATAGTCTGAACTGTGTCTGTTACATGTCACAGTTTATTTCTACTTGTGCAGCATAAAGGGTCAAATATGGACATTAAGTAGCTTTATTGTTCTTTAATCCAACATCTTTAATGGAGGTTTGCATTTCTACGGTGGTCAGAAATATCGTGTTGAAGTGTAAATTTCACTTCTTGGTTGTTCAAGAAATCCTTTTGTTTACATTTAGGGTTTTTATCCATTTTCTCCACGAGATGCTGCTTAAACGTTGAGTTTCAGAGAGGAATGCTTTCAGATCCCAGTTATCCAAAAAAACATTAATCTCAGTATAATTTTTGTTTCAGCAGGAAGAGGATTGAAGTCCCAGTTTTGTGAATGACATTAAGATCTTACAGCTGAACTCTGGCATTTGTTCCACTTTCTGTCAAACATGACATTCGTCTTTTTAGACCTGCGGTATGTCTGAGGTCATGTAAAGTTACTGGAGGGTGAAGAATCCCACCGATTTAGCCACTGGCCTTTTCAAAGAGACTGCAGGCTTTTATCCTTCAGTGTCATTTGATCTAAATCCATATGGACAGTCCTGAACAATGCATCACTGTATACTACTGTGTGTTCAGTTTCCTGGGGAAATGTAACCCTTCAATGTGTTTGCCGGCCAGTCGTCTGTCTTCTGTTTGGTACCTGTTTAATAAAACTTCCCATTCAAGAATAAACAAAAATGTGTTATTAATTGTTGATGTGCTTTGTGAGAAAATTTGTTTTATGTACATTTCATGTTGTATTTTACATTTTATTTCTCCTTCTTCCTGATACTTCTCAGAGTTCAGAAGATATGCTGCCTGGAAAGCCTGTCCAAACTGAATATCCTGGATTTGCATGACAATCAGGTACTGTTCCCTCACCTGCTCTCACACCTACACAGCATGTGTGTATTTAATAATTCAGCTGTATTAATGCTGTAAATGCAGATCATGATCTGAGGCAGGAGTTGATGCTGGAGTGAATCGGACATGACAGCAGGAGACCACGCATGAGAGTTCATGTCTTCATGCTCATTTGAAACCTTTTATCACAGCCCACTGGCTTATGAAATGATGCACATTCAGGGCAGACATCGTAGCCAAACTCTACGCCTGTTACTGGCTGACAGCTTGGAAAATATTAACTTTATTTTTGTAAATTGAATTTCCGAAACAGTATTAGGAACAAATAAGTCATGTGTTGCATTCTCTTTCATCATTCTATTGAAATTTCTTCTTGGAGCCAGATGTCCGATGGGTGTTTTTAGGGACTTAACGTCAGCATTTGTGTTAGTTCCCAGCACTCTCACAGAACAAAGAATCGAAAACCATCACAAGCTCTTGTCTAGGGTCTACTCCCACATTCATTTCCTCTGTGGCCCTCGCGTAATTTCTTCAACAGGCCCAACTGTTTCTGTGTTTTCAGCATTGGGAAAGGTTTGACGCTGTCACACATGATAGTGTTCTGCAATTAATTTGTGTCTAAATATGTTATTGAGCGCTATTTGTTCAGCCTCCAGAATAGAGCCTTCCCTCACTGATATTAAAAGCCTGAGAAATCAAATGATGTCGGATGAGAAAGGAAGATAGAATAGAAAAGCCTAACCTTGGTCAAATTAGTGTTTTGCCAGCATGCCGCCTACACACCTCCTCAGAGAGCTACTCCAGACCTCTGGTAAGACTCCTTCCCTTTCTGGTGTTGGCTGGTCTTTACATGAGCATGCATCCAAATTACTATTCAATGACTGCTGCAGTGTTTTGTTATATTTCCCAGCAGAGGATGCTTTGTTGCCTCAATCACAGCCAACTTTGTGTTTCCTAACTACATCTCAACAATTTTAACACTTTTTAAAATGTCACAATTGAATGAGTGACTTTAGAATGAATTAGTAAATCGACTCTTTTGTACTGTCCTTGTTGGTCAATGAGAGCACATTGCATTCAGAGGCAGCCGTTTGTTGGCAGACGTCTATTCTGAAGCAGATGATGAATCTATTATTCTTACCAGGCCAGGTTGCCTTTCAATGACTGACCTCGAAGTTTCCTGTTTTGTTCATTCAAATAACTGCTTAATCACTTTTATTCAACATTTTCCAAACTCACCAGAGATCTGACCACCCACATGCAAGTTGAATTGGAGCACAATAGATGATATAAGATAATGAAGTGAGTGAAATGAGATTGTTGTTTAGTCATTGTTGGTCACATAGCAAAAGCTGCTTGCCCTCTTTCTTTTTGTGTGCATGCTTTAACCGTGAGCCGCACATCACGGTCATCCTTTCTTCCTCCCATCCTCGAGCAGGGGACTCGATCATTGTACCCAGTTGTTTCTATAGCAGGATGTTGTTTCATCTCCAGTTCAAAAAGGAGATATTCTCCCCGGGAGTGTGCATCCAGCCCACGCTCAGTCTCAGTGACCAAGTGTCTGGGTTACAATGTGACCCGACATTGCTGAATTGTTCAGTTAGGCTGCGATGTCTTCCACATGAGCAATTTGCCTTAAACACTCTCAGGAAGTAGCTAAGATTGCCCTGCAGGGTCTGTGACATGAAGAAAAAGCATTACCCAGTTAGAGAAGTTGGCTGCGCTCATGGCTGTGGTAGGAAAAGTATCGCTCCGACAAATCAAGATGATGATTTTAATGAAGTTTGACTCAGTGTGTCATGTTTGTTTGGCATATCACTCTGGGACAGGGTGAAGTTGGGACAGGGAGCCCTCACATTCATGCTACGATGAAAGATACCTGTGACACTTGTGTTGGTGCGTGCTTTGTGTTTTTTACAAGGAACATGCCAAGAGCCAAGATCCGGTCTAATGTCCTGCCTCTGAAGCAATGTTTTATATTTAAAATTTTTTATCATAGACACAACAGATATATTATATTATAATACTGCCATTTTTGTCCTTCCTTTGTGACAAATTAAATCTTACTAGAGACTGCAAGACTAAACACCTTAAAATTGCGATCTCGATTCATGCTTCCCTGTGATCTCATTTCTAAATGACAATAATCCTGAAGCATTTTCTTCTGGGACACAAGCTGCGTCAAAACAAGCACTTCTACCTTCTCCCACAAATGACAATGCGGCGTCACTTATTGTGATACAGAGCAGCAGAAACCTGCAGGAAGGGATACAAACCCAGTAAGAGAGAGTAAGAGACACCGGTGAAAAGAAAATATACAAAAAAATATACTTGTTCAAGTGTTGTGTTTGAGAAGACTGAAGTTAAAAACCAGAGCGATTACTTTCTGTAGTCTAAAGTCAGTGTGATGGTCCTGTATCAGGTACCATTATATTATTTTTGTATCAGGCAAATGAGTGCAATAAATCATCATAATATTATGATCGTGCAGCTCTACTGGAAGCACAGTAATGGGTGAACTGCTTGTGCATATTCTGGATCGTGAACTCCTCCACTCGACAGCAACTAATTCATGGTGTGTAACACAAGACTCAAATATTTTAAAATCAGGTTATCCAAACTGTACTTCAGCATGTACAGAGATACAATGTCTGTGCTCGCTGACAGGTGCCTGTCCTGTGTAGATCAGGGACACAAAGTCTGTGATAATTCACGTTTTGTGTTCATCTTAATGTATTCAGGGGCAACTCCCTTGGCATCTAACTGTAATCCTCGATATATGAACCGGAATTCTTTGAATCACACCCCTGCCGGTCTAATCTTTTAGGCACCATTGTTCTCTTATATTTTGTGTTGACTGAAGGTTTTCATGCTACCTCAACACAGCTATTGTGGCGGCCTTTAAATACAGCGCGATGATCTCACGTATCCATCACCAGATAAAACCCCTTAATGGTAGTGTTTTGGTAGAGGGTGGGATGCACTCGGTTTAGTGTCGCTTTCTTTTACCATGCTGCCACCTGTATATGCACACACACACTGCTAGCACTGTTGGACAACGGCCACAGACACATCTTTAGTTAGAGCTGGTATACATTAATAGTATTTAATCATATCATACAACATACAACTGACCAGTTAGCTGAAGTTTGACTGCCTCTCTGTATACTCTGCCTTAGTGAAATATTGGTTCTAGTTGTCTTGGTTGACAGTGTGCCAGACAGACTCTCTAGATCAGAAACATTACTGCAGTAATGACACGATACATCATGTTTCTCTGCTTTAAATCATGTTTGCTTGTTGTTTTTAACTGTGTGTTAGATATACAATTAGTAATGTACAAAGTACCAGAGTGAGATACTGGTTAACAGATTGGCATTGCTTGCTTTTTGTTTCTAGAAACATCCCTCATCATGACTGCATTTTATGAACATTGTCAGAGTGTGCACATTACTCTCTGCACATTACTAATTCTATTGTAATTAACTCTTGTCTGGACTCCCTGTAGGTTTTCTTACATGAACCTGAATGTCTCACACCATCTGGAAGTGGCAAACTAACGAGACCAAAGACCAGAATCGTTTGCAAAACCGCCTTCAGATCTTTTTAGAGCAGAGTTGCTGAGTAAAATGACTTATTACTGCTTTACAGGGCTAAATTTCACATTTGAACCACAGGAATCTTTTGGTTTTCTGTTTTGACATAATCCTCAATCTCCTGATGCCCTTCTGACCTTTCCCTTACATGTACAGTGTGCAATATAGGGCGCAAACACACCAGCACACAGGAACAGCCACTGGGGATTCTTCTGAAGTATTTAAAATGTCACTCTGACAGGGGCTCCCTATTCTCTCCCAGACATAGAGGTAAAGAAGGGAGGGTAAGATTTCACCATTGACTGACCCTTAGCAAGTTCTTTGTCATCCTAATGTGGAAGGTCAGATAGGAGTCATGGATTAATGTAACTGAATGAAAATCAGTAGTTTAAGATGGTCAGTAGTGATACAGTTTGTTGCTATAATAGTTTGTTCTGAGGTACATAAGAGTGACTTTCTTTAGCAGTTCACAGGATAAAGAATTCTAAAAAGCTGTGAACCATCTGATGATCTTTAAATACATCCCTTGCATGTAAGAGTAATCACTGAATTTGGACATATTAAGTCTGCTACACTCGCTCATCCCTCTTCCCTCTGTGCCTCCGTGTATCTGTAGAATTTGATTATCTTTATTGCTGTTTTACATATTTTTTTAATCCAGATCCACAGGATAGAAAACGTGACTCATCTGGGCGAGCTGCAAGTATTGAACCTGGCAGGAAACAGCATCTCCAGAGTGGAAAACCTGCAGGGCCTGGTCGCTTTGACTGAACTCAACCTACGGCACAACTGCATCTCTACTGTGGTGAGGGGCCTCTTTTCTAATTAGACACAGCTACAAGTGTTTTTTCACTGCATGTTTAATATGCTACAAAGGCAACAATACCACCTTTTTCTCAGTGATGTCAATTTCAACCAAGACTGAAGCTTTTGCCCTTCCCCTCTGTGGAGCACTCGATTCTTTTCTTTGTTTCCATCCTTTATTACTGTGATTTTTCAAAACTCCTGCGACTCCCACTGACAATACACAGTATTGTTTCTGCATTTTGATGAGCAAACAAACACACACACACATCAACTCGCACAACTGTTAGGAAAATGCTCCTCGTAGCATGCTCGTAGAGGACTTCACTTTTATGTTAATGTCACTCCTTTTGGACCAGAGTTACTGTTCACATGTCGTCGTTTTTACAGTCTCAAAATAAGAAACACAAATGACATCAAAAGAATCTTTGAGTAAGTCTGTGGTGAAATGTATCTCGGCGGTGTTACCTAGGGAGACGTAGCTCATTAACCACAACCTCCCACCGACTTTGTGGCACAGTGAAAGAGAAACTGGATATTCTATACACGGAAATTTACTCCCCTTGGTTTCTATAGTTTTAATCTGATAAACAGAACAGTGCATGCCAATGCAGGCCCCATCATTTGTATGCAAATCCTTAAGCCCTTTCCTGCTTTTAGTGGTAGAAAATAAAAAGAGGGCCCAACATTGTGTATCAACTGAAAGCCCTTCCCATCACTCTCCATATCCTCTGCCTGCAAGTCCTGATCAAGAACCACATCCAGTCCTAATGATCAGATGTAAAGTTTTATCTGAGACACAGGAGAGGGAAAATGCTACCCCTCAACAGTTTCTCCAGCCTCTGTCATTAGCGGTGCTCGGTGCCAACTGCTTATATCAGGTGCAAAGAAAATAACTATCCTCCAGGTGCTTAGGTTTTTCCCTTGTATGAAAGGAAAGGCAGATAAAAAGTAAAGTTCAGCACAAGAAGAGAAGGCTGCCATTAACTTTATAAACAAGTTTTAGACTTGATTATATATTGGACTCAGTCTACCATTACATACAGTATCTAATATTCATACTCTATGTTTATGTGAATGATTTTAAGGTCCCATATTTTACACTTTTCCGGTGCAGTTTTGATATCCCTGAGAAGATATCTGAATGGTTTTAAATCCCAAAACCATCTAAATATAGTCTTACATCTCCTCTTTTAAGCTTCTCTCTGGAGCGCTACAAAGAACTGGCTATTTTGTGTCTGTGTCTTTAAGGAGCCTTGATACCCATGGCCCTCTTTTCTGAGTGACACACTCGGCTAACCACAGGTTTTCCTCATGCTTGTAACTTCCTAGCTCCGTCTTTACTTCCTCCTAAAAGGTTGTGACATCACAAATGTATGGAAGTTCAAAGCTAGATGCTAAATTGGATTAGCCGGGGGGGTACACACTCTAAACTCCACAACTGATCTCTAAACCTATCCCTCATTTTAATCCTAACCCTTCCACAATGCAACAATCACAGGCAGAGCATCCTTCCCGGTGATCCAATTAACACCAGCCTTTGGTCAAATAGCAGTGTCTGAGTATGTGCTGTGTGTGTTTCACCAAGGACTGAGTGTTTCGACACATTTACAGTATTTGTGCAACACCTAGACCTACTTTATCATGGAAATCTGAATTGATACAATATGGGACCTTTAAGAAGGCGTAGGTGTGCATCTAGACATGTCGTATACTCATATACTGTATGTTTAAATTATTTCATTCAGTCAGTTTTGACTTGGTAAATTCTACTGCAACTGTCTAAGTCTTGTTTTCCACAATTTGTCTTCATCGTTTCTACTTACATCCATTGTGTTTTTATTCTGTCACACTGTAATGCTTAATACAAAATAACAGATAACACATTGCCATTTTTGAAAAGGTTTGCTATTTACACTCGCTCTCAGGTGGGTCTTTTTCATTGTGAAATCCTGTGGCGGGCGGTAAGTGATGCATTTTATATCTCTGGCAGCAGGAAGGACGGCTTGTTTGGAAGAGAAGAGCAGTCAGCATTAGCAATGATAAAACACAAAGCAAAACGGCATCTCCCAGAGGCAGGCTGGCTTTATGGATTAGCAGGAGAAGGGCTTGTCTTCTCGTGAGCCTATTGAGCCAAACGGCATCAAAACGGTAAATGTAAAAAAAAAGAAGTCTGTAATGCTCTTTGATAGGTTTAATGTAGATTAATTAGCTCAGTAGAGTGTGTATGTGGGTGTTAGGTTAGTCCTGCTTTTTGTATGCTGTCACATTTTTTGGCCGAGAGGATCTGCTGTATGTGGATGAACAAACAGTTTGTTTTAAAGTGCTTTGGCAAACATTCAAATTACATCTAGAACATCCCAAAAAAATGGGTCACTTAACAGTAACAGCAATAATGAGTAATGTCCATGTTGTTTAAATATGAACGAGAACATGGAAACTTTGAGAGTTTCTTGACTTCTTAACTTAAAATCCTTTTGATTGACAGGTGACCTCTGTGAAGTGCCGTGCAGGAACAACAACACTTCAGGCCACAACATCTGTAATTGTAGAGTATAATAGCAGAGGGCAGATGTGTGCCACAAAACCTTAGAGCTTACAGCTGTAGAAACCCCCTCAACATTCGCATGCACCTGTGTGTGTTTGAGCAGCTTTCATGCTCCTTTGTGGTGTGTGTTGTTGCATGCAAAGGAGGTAGCAGTGATGAGAGGCGTTTTTCTGTGTTTGTGGAGTAATGCCTCTGCAGGAGCTCAGGGTGAGTGTGAAAAATGAAGACACGCAAGCTGTCAGTGAGAAGAGGGTGGAGCCGGCATAAAGAGGTGAAGGCACGGGCAAGGCAGACACATAAATACACACCCGCAGGACGTAGAGACACACACACACCCACCCACACACACCCACACACCCACCCACACACACACACACACACACACACACACACACACACACACACACACACACACACACACACACACACACACACACACACACACACACACACACACACACACACACACACACACACACACACACACACACACACACACACACACACACACACACACACAGCTGTACCCAGCATCACAACAGATCCCGTCCGCTGATTGGTTCTGATCAATCAGGTTTTCTGTAAAGGGCACCACATTGGTGGGTGATTGTTATGCAGCTCATCAGCTCAGTGATGACATCATTCTGTCTGAGACAGGGCTGCTATATTTAGTCGCAGACAGTGTGCAGAGGCTGCTGCCTCACTAGCATTCATACAGAGGCTGACATAGACAGAGACTCTGGGCATGTAATGGATGGTCAGCATTAACTAGCACTGGATAGCATGACTTGCGTTTAAAAGAAAAAAAGAATGAAAACCCGCCTCTATATCCTTGTGGAGTACGATTACATAGCCAATATAGATGCAAACATGCTAATAGACATCTTGCTGATACCCGAGCTGCACCACGAAGTCTAAACTCACTTCACAAGGTGGGAATGTTATTGCAATGGTAGGATCTTACTGTGAAAGCTTGTCACCAGCCTGAAGAAGCTGAGGCATGAGCAGTAATTGTTCCCTTTGTTGGTGGTTGTTTGTGTGTGTTATGATGTGTCTGCTTACGTGAGCCTGGCAACAGGAAAGTACCTGCATACAGCTTATTAGTGTTGTGCCAGATATACTGGATTCTATATTTGAAAGACTAAATAAACTAATAAATCATGAAAACAGAAGAACTCCAGATCCAGTAAATGAGTACAAAATGTTCACAGATTTACAGGTACAGTTGTTTCATTATATCAATAGATACTCATACGGTATGATAAGACACAAGTGGTAGCACAAAGTTAGGTAACAGTGTCCTATATCTATTGTATATCGTTGTGTGGGTTGTGGGGATTTTCTACATGATGAGCCTCTACTGCACTGCTCTCTGCAGAGGAGCTAACATGGGCTGAAACCTTTCTTTGAACAGAGACTGGCAGCAAAGCTGAGGGAGGCTGCGAGGCGTTGGCTGCAATATGCGTGGATGCTGACGCAGCTCATTCAGACTGCTGCTGGGAGTGTCCTCTTTGCGTCCAGCATGAGCAACAGTGGCCACACACACACACACACACACACACACACACACACACACACACACACACACACACACACACACACACACACACACACACACACACACACACACACACACACACACACACACACACACACACACACACACACACACACACACACACACACACACACACACACACACAGGGACGTTGATACTACTGAACGTGATTACCCCTACACTGCCATCTGATTAGTAGATGTGGTTTTGACATTGCCTTTGTCCCCATGCATCTAATTCAGCATGCCAGCTGGCCAGCTGCTGCTCCTCCCCCCCCCCCCCCCCGACTAAATTCTGCATTGATTTTGATGCTGAGCTCGCCCGATGGTAAAACAGTTCCACCATCCCAGTCAGCTTCTGTTCAATTCACTCCAGCTATTGTTCTTGTGTGATGAGGTGCAGTACCAGAGCTAGCTGCTTGCTATGTGTGCGCCTGGATGTTTGTGTTCCAGTGAGCATTTCATGTTAGCCTCCTGCAGCAGGGGATCTCTGCATTAGCGCAGCACACTCTCCACTCTCCCTCCCCTCCCCCTTTACTCCTCATGCTCTCTCTCTCACACACACACTCTCTCTCTCTCGCCCCTCCTCTCCATGTGCAGACAAGGCAGCATGCTGTATATGTGTGTGTGTGTGTGTGTGTGTGTGTGTGTGTGTGTGTGTGTGTGTGCGTGTGTGTGGGTGCATGCGCAGGGTTGGATGAGGATGCTGTATGCTGGAGCTGAGCGCTGCAAGGTGACTGAGGGAATGGAGAGGGATACCGAGCTCTGACGACAGTGACGATGCAGTGCCCTCTTCCCGAGCACCTTCGCCTCTTCACATCCCTCCATCTCTCTGTCTTCCCTCTCCCTCTTTCTTTTTCTAGACTGAGGTGGACCGCCTGCCCTGCTTGCAGCGCATCTTTCTCAGCTGCAACAACATCACCAGGTAAGAGCTCGTATCGCTTAACTCCCTCCTCCCCACGGGGCAGGGAGAGGGATGGTGGCCGGACTGTGCCACGTCCCCTCTCATGTCTCTCGGCAGCTCCTGGCCAACGGGCAGAACACACACGAACACACGCAGGCACACACACACGCACACGCACACACGCACACACACACACACACACACACACACACACACACACACACACACACACACACACACACACACACACACACACACACACACACACACACACACACACACACACGAACACACACACAGTTGTGCTGTGAGCAGTTTCTGTAACCTAGAAAACAGCAACCTTGTGTGTTCTTTATTGCCACTATTTAACATACTGTGACCTAAGAAAAGGGTGTGAGAATCCATTAAAGTTATTTAGGCAGCAGAGAAGCAGGCTGAGGGAATGTATTAATAGTATTAATGACAGATGTGAAGGTTGAATGAATTCAGCATAGCTGGGTGAGGGTGTGTAGGATGAATGACAGGTGTGTTTTGTGTCTTGGTGCAAACGCCACCAACCTGCTTTACACACTTTTTCCAATATCTGTTCTGTGTTTTTTCCTACGTTTCTTCCTCTCTGGGCAAATCAAATCAAGATGTCAGAGAGTTAACTCGTTCAAGCAGCATAGCCTCCCCACTGAATGAGGATGCTTTAACGCTGCTGTGTGTTCAGCCAGATGTGGGGCCTGTATGTGGGGTGGGACAGTGTCCATTCGCCTCCTCGACCACAGTCACCTTCACCTTGTGATAGATGCGACCTGATGTTTCAAGCTAGCCCAGCTGTATGAGTCAGTGCCTGAAACACAGTCACAGAAAGAATCATGACCAAGTAAAGGCAACAAATAATCAGTGTGTATTATCCTCTATACTTTACAGACTGACATCTAGCTCCAAGTATAGTATTTATTTAACTAATTATCATAATTTGGACTCATATAATTCCTTTTCTGTCTGCAGTATTCTACTTCTCCAAAAGGTATTTTAATTAAAACGACACATCTGATTGTATGCTAATAATAGCAGCATGGAAACCTGGTATGGGAAACTGTTAAATGCTGATAGGAGAGCAGTTGTGCTCTGTTGCTAGGTAGAGAGGCAAAACCACACTCATTTACTTGGCGCTGGCCGTTTACCCAGAAGAGCTTCATGGTGAAAAAAAAAAAATCCCTCAGGAATGTCTGCAAATATTAATTTTAGTCTTCCTAATATTGCATTTTCAATGAAACCTCCCGGAATGAAGAAGGGAAACAGGAGCAAAGCAGAAGTAGGAATGATGTGCAGAGATTGTAGTGCTTGTAGAGATGAAGTTGGAAGCTGCACAGTTTTCAGCCACACCCCACTCTGTGCACACAGCTCACGAGTAGCTCAGATATTCACTTCTTATTGGATCTTCGGTAGAAGCCAGGCACCGGTGATGAATATTGTAACAGTACCCTATGAGAGTAATACACCAATTATGCAGAATGTGTTATCTGAAGTCAACCTCCCTCTTTATTGTTAGGATTTATTTATCTCTATTTTAAGTTTTTATATGGAGCAGATTTATAACAAATAACAATGGCTATGTCTACTGAATATATTAGACCCATAACAATGTTAGATTGCCAGACCATACCACTATCTCCATAAACCTAGTCGGATTAAGTTTTCAAATTACTTTCATTTGAATTGTGAAAATTGTCCTTGTAACAGTGTTCACAACTGGTTGTACTTGCTTCAACAGTTCACCAGAGGATATTATCTGACCCTCTTTCGCGTTCACAGAAACCTCTGGCTGGGATGTGGAGTGGATCCATGTGTATTTCCAGGCGAATGATTCATCAAACTTATTCTCACAAATTAGCGATGATAGAATGTCTCCTTTTTGCCACAGGCTGATATCTACAGTGTAGCAGATTTTTCCCTCCTCATTCCCCCCTGAGTAATGTCAGGCTGCCAGAGTACCTGCTAAATTGCCAGTTTATCATTGCTTGTCAATACAAGCTGAGGTGAATGGTTTCAGAGTTAACACATAGATGGCGAGGTTGTCTTGACTTACCTGGCGGTTACCTCTCAATGCGAGGTCATCATTCCTTTGTGTTATTGTAAAGCAGCGAGTGTAACTTGTCTTCGTGCTGAAAACGTTCATGCTTTATGCTTTGCTTAAACTAATGCGCTCATTCAAAATGTTGTCTCTCTGTTTCCAGTGTCGATCAGCTAGCCTGCCTTGGAGAGTCGCGCAGCCTTTCCGAACTCACCCTGGATGGGAATCCCGTAGCCCTGGAGACATGGTACAAGCAGGCCGTCCTGCGCTGTGTGCTTCATCTGAGACAGCTGGACATGAAGCGCATCACAGTAAGATTCAGCTGTTTAACTTTGTGTTTACAAGAGATGAATAGGCCACCGGCTAAATGCTATGAAATATGGCTGCGGCTGCTAAGTTTCTAAGATTTAATTTATTTGCCATTCAGATTTTTTTTTCATGTTTCAACATCATGTGAGGGTTTTTATTAGGCTGTATTTATTTCATCAACATAGATGCACAAAGGATTGAAGGCAGCAAAGAATCAAAGGAAACTTTGGTCCATGTAAGAAGAGGATGACTCAGACAATTATTACCACAACTCACTGCTACACTGCGCTTCACATTCATACAAGCCATGCCATATTATGACATGTTCAGCGAATGGTCCAAAACTTTATGTTGCTCTCTCAACACATGTTCCTGACAACATTGTACATGTTGATTCTTGAGAGTGACTCTGTCTTGACATTCACTTTATTGTGAGTACAGTTCCCACACAGTGTCTCATTCACTTGTTCTCTGAACTAAGCATTTATAATACACATAATCTAAATACAATCTAACAAAATTGATATAATTTGTACACTGTGCCAACAATGTGCTAGGTGAAATATCAGTATGCTTTTAGAAGCTGTCAAGCAGGGAGCACCCAGGTCTGAGCTTGTACTGTTCAAGGAATCTGTAAGTCACACACACCTTGCCCTCAAAACATACTGCTGATACGGTGAAAAAACCCTCCAATTTCAACAATTTATTTCAAGTTTTTACTTGAATTTTAAGGCACATGTGGTCCTTAACAGGTTTCAGGTTCAGCAAGTTTCATGATCTGCAGGATTTCATTAAACCTTTTCTGACACAGTCCGGCCCACGGCTGCCAGTCCTGGGAGCAACGCTGCTGTTTTATTTTTTTAGAGAGGTTGCATTTAGGAGATGCAAAATATTTACATGACAACGGAAATGTCAGCATTAAAATTGTATCATGATATTGCTCAGGGGGAAAACCTTGTATTTGCTAATGAAGGTCTAGATTTCTCCTCCAAATGATTTGGAATAACGCCCTACCCTCCGGTGCACTATGCTGTCACTTTGCTGTCAAAATATACGTCTCACTGCTTGTAGGTTGGCTATTATTTATGAATGAAGCTCGAGTTAACACTACAAATGAGGAGAAAGTTCAAGCAACACACATAAAATAGACTGGAGCTTCAGTTCTCGATGAAATATATAATCGGTTGGCTTGGATTAATTGTTAATAAAACACAGTGTATGTGATTGGATTATTTACCTGTAAATACATTTAATATGGCACATAGAGCTTCTTTAAAGCCAACTATTATGTTTCCAGGCAAAAATTTCATTATGTTTGAAATGTTTTGCCTTCAAAGTTGGAGTAATTAATGTAGTTGACTGAATGCTCATCGGCCAAATAAATAACTTAATAGACTTTGTGGCAACAGCCCAAACAACGACTGTGTTGCTGCTGAAAAATAACACTCTTTGCAATCAGTAAGCCTGATTAGTTTAAAAGAGAACTGCTTATGTACTTTGGTATTAACAGCTGTTTGTTTGTTTTTTTAGCACAGAATTAGTGCAATATAGTGACATTCAGGTCTAGGATCCCGATCTTTCTCCACTGGCTGAAATCACTGACTTGACTCAGGCTAGCATTTTTACTCTGTTGATCAGAGTGAAGCGTCATCCTCGCTAGCTGAATATCCCCCTGCTCTTAGCCGGCACACTCAGATTGTGTTGTCGGCGTTGCATTCTGGGAGTTTTGGCTTCCCCCAACAGCTGGGCTCAGTTTATCTGAGACTGAAAATCAGACAGATAATCCTGTGATGCAGCCGGCTGGTGTGAGAATTTCTCTGAGCCTCCATAGTGGTCGGTTTCTGTTGTAGAGAGCTGTTTCCCTGACAGCGTCTTTTGTGGTTCCCCTATCTCTTGAATAATTCAGAACTCATGAATGGAGCGACACTCTGATTGCACGAGCTATCTTTTTCAGGACGAGGATCGGCGCATGGCAGGTGTACAGGCTCGAAAAGAGGAGGAGAAGAAGAGGGAGAGTCACAAGCAGACCATTCATAAGGTACCACGCTGATCCGATTTGCTGTTGTCGTCTTTGTCTGTGTGGGTTTAGTGCTTACATTTAGAGCACATCCACATTATGGACTACATTTCAGACGGTAGATTAACAAGTGTTCACTGAACGCAGTGCAGCCTTTCTCTTAAACTGGATGTTGTATGGTTCGGAAGAGCATGATAGTGGGGAAGGTTCAAACTACTGAATGCAGCTTTGATAACATCAAGCATTTTAGCATTCAGAAAACACCACATATTAATTAGTGAAGAGCTCTGATTTGTGTTTTACTCATCTGCTGAATGTTGCGTATTGTTTAAATACAAAACACATTACAGTATCAGGACATTGAAATGATTAAAGATTCAGAGTTAAGTGTGTATTTGGACAGCAACCAACCTCCTTGGCATCTCTTTTTCTTTCTTTTTGTTCAGCTTGCCCGTCAAAACTAAACCAGCTCCCTCCAACTACATATCACTCACAACTTTAGTCTTTGCTGAAATTACAGTCTAGAAACCTTATTTGCATTAAGGTTTGCTCAGCCACTCTACATCCAAGCCATCCCACCAAGCCAATCAGCCAAGTGCGATCACATTGAAGTAGTTCCAACAATGGCAGCAGTGGTCGAGTTTTGATGCACAAATGACTATGTATGATGGTCAATGCCGATTGGTTAAAGGATGCAACAAGGGAAAACAATCCTCAATGGAACGTGACCAGACCGTCACGTGGTGAATCTAAGTCTGATAATAGCAGGCTGCATCAAACCAAATTAAACATGAAAGCTTAAAGATATTAAGGTAATATGTAGGATGTTTTCCTCCAACTTTGTCCCTTCTTTTTATGCGTCTTCTAACTTATGTGTCTTGGGATTGATGAGTCTGCTTTAGTCGGTCATTAAATACACTTTTCGGATGCTTTATGGACTGTAATTTTTCTACATGCTACAACAGCCCTTTGGGATGGGGGAGTCCACTGTCCACATGGGTACTGTATTTGTAAATCAGTCCATAAATTATACATTATTTCTTTAACTGATCTAAGATGCTGTGTCTTGCACATGCATCTGCGTTGCAGTAAATGTAATCTTGTGCATATGCCAAAGCTCCTGCTGTGAGATGAACTCTGTGCAGAACTCAGTAACCTAACTCTCGCTAATCCCCAGTGTTGAGAAAATGTTATATTGAATGGCGCAGCCTCGGGTTCATGAGGGCGAAGGACTCACTATGAATTGATACTGACTCACCCCTGCATCGAGGAGTGGCACATTCCATAGTCGAGCCTATCGAAACTACAGCTTGGCAAAGAGGGAACAATTGAAATACAGCAGAGAGGCAGGAATCTTCTCTCTGGCGGGGATAGATGTCACTTTTTTCTGCTGCAAGAGCCAAATGAAGTTAAATCACAATGTTGTACTGATGTAACAAAAGCAAATAACTAGAAGTAACACGTGCCTTTACGATATCAGACTTCAGTGAGGTAGTATATCTGCCTCAGTAAAATCAGTGAGTAGTTTCAAAATACACAGTGAGGTTCTATTAGCTGAGTTTCTGCTCCTCTCTGTGTCCTCCTCGGGAGAATTGTCACTTGAAACCCTCTCTGTCTCCACGTGTGTGTATGTGTGTGTGTTCTGTTCACCAAGGAGAAGCGGCGTCTGGCAATCCGTAATGCAGCACAGCAGTGGGAGGGCGTCAGGGCCTCCCTGGAGCTGCCGCCTACAAATGGCACGAAAGAAGAAGTCAGTCCAGAGAACAGCCCGGCTCACAGCCCTGCCCAGACCAGCCCCGCCCAGACCAACGGCCTCGCACAGGAGTCTTCTCCAGATGAACCGAGGTACAAACAAACTCCAATGGTCACTGGTTGATATGACACCAGTGTTTTGTGCGACCTTGGGCTATATTTTAACGATCCAAGCACAGTCTAAAGTGCATGGCTCAAGTGTATGTAGGGTGTGTCTCAATCCACAGATAATCTGAGCGCAAAGGAAGGCGCATGGTTCAAAGGGCTTGTACTTGGTGTCCCAATGAATCGTAGGTGTGTTTTGGGGATATCATGAATTAAATCTATCAGTGTCATCTCCCATTTCTTTTCAAATACAGCTGTGCTTACACCTTGGTGGATTGCTACTATAACGGCAGATTTGTGGACTAGTAGGAAATACTTCTCTGCAGAGGGAACACATCTATTTGTGTGGGTTAGCAGATATCTGCACACAAATATAATCTTTTTATTTTGATTCTGTTGCATTTTTGTGCGCTGCTGTCTGCCTCTGTGTGTGAAACAAGCAGAGTGTACATGTGTTGTGAACACACATACGGTTTCATATTCATCTTAATATGTGCCTTTAAAATAGCAGTAAAATATCTTTGACTTAAAACCAGAATTTTGCTGGTCATACCATTCTGCTAGTTTGATAGACAGCTGATGGAGAAAAAAAATGACATAGTGTGTGTATGTAAGTGAGAGGGAAGCATCTGTGACAGTGAGATGAGTATGTCCATTTCTTTGTAAAATTCTGTGTTGTGTGTGATGCATTTGATTTCTGATCCATCCTGTAATGTGTGTACATTTGTAATTAGAAAGCAAAGACACTATAACATTTATCATTATTTTTGTGAGTCTGGTTATTTTAGAATATTGTTGCATTGTATTTCTGAATCTGAGAGAGCTTTTAAAAGAAAGCTTTTCTCTGTTACTGAGGACTTTTGTTTATTTTTTCATCAGACGCGTAAGTCCAGGTTCAGGACCAGAGCGACCATCAGGGGGAACAGAGAGCAGACTTCGCACCAACAGCCGTCCAAACAGCCCACGAGATCCCAAGTAAGCCAAAAACTTTCTAATGATTTATTCTATCTGTTAGATCAGAGCTTCTCTCTGCACTTGATGATCATACAGTACCACAATGAACTTGCTTCCACCCCCAACTGCTCAAAAGATCTTTTATTAATGCTGTTGGTTGGCTCTTCCTGTCACTGATATTTCTATGCAATGTCTCTGGCAGCTGCTCTTCCCTCATTTCCTTATTAATGGATAGCAGAATGGCCTAGATAAAACATGGAGAGACAATGTAGGAAATTAAGGGGAAAAATACACTAAAAAAATCTCCTTAAAAACTGTCATTGAGGAGCAACATTTTCCCCTAAGATTGTGAAAAATGTATTGCGTTTACAAATTTAGCCGTCTCCTAATCCTACATTAAACCATCATTTTATTTTCATTCATTCCATTTAATTTTGATTTCTCACTGTAACACACACTCAGACAAACAGCGCTGTTGTTCACACTTGGTATGTAAATAACTCCAGGCAATCCCGCATTTGCAGCGATGAAGTTTTCAAGTTATCCATTAAGTTATGCATTGTACATACAGGAAGGCTATTAAGAGCTAAATAAAAGCATAAATAGTTCGACTTGCCTCCTGCTTTCTCTCATACAGACAGATGTTATTCTAGACACATCAGGATGATTACACACCTTTCTTTTGAACAGCAATGGTTGTTTTCTTATTTACTCCTGTTGACACAACTTGTTGATTACTGTATATATTTGAATCTGGGCTCATTTTACATTAAAAAACTGCAAAATTATTCGCTAATTAGGCCTCTATTTTTTAAAAGTGCTCCCAAAATTGTGTAAATGCCCCAACTTTTTAGACAGTGGGAGCAAAAGTTGCCCAGAAATATTTTGTATGTATCCTATACTGTGCAGTGAAACCATCTTGGTAAACTTCTTCAGTTGCTGCAACAGCTGCTGCATCAAGCATGACTTGAAATATTCTTGGGAACACAGTGACCCCTTTATTTTCTGCAGTGACATGGGCATTTGCTGCTCCCGAGCTATGTGAGATCTCAGCTGAAATCAGTACATTCATGTTTGAAATGTCTGAAAACAGTTTTGTCCTTCCAGTGTTTACAACACAATGATGGAAGGGTTAATGTGAACGTAGAGGTCTGATAGCCTCTCCTACTCAGACTGCTCCTTGTCTGGATGAGTTATGGGGGGGAGGACTGAGATGGAAGTTTGGGGCTGTGTCGAGGGATATTATTACATGTTTCAAAGATGGCATGTCCTTCCTGCACCAGGAAATGAAAATATCCCCTGAAGCAAAATGCTTCAATGGAAATGGCTTTCCTTTACAGGGTCTATTGTAACTTCAGTCATGTGGCTTAACAGGTTAGAGTGATGAAGAGGACTTGTGCGATTCAGTCAACCACATTTTTATGATTTGGGAGTTGTCTTACATTGGCTTGTATTGAATGACAAAATACCAAAGGAACTTAGAAACCAGGGCAGCACCTCTAACCTGACAGAGAAAAAAAACAACTGTTCTCAAATGCTCGAAATGCTTAGAAATATAAACAGTAGGTGGGACATTTAAAAGTCGTTTTGCTCACCAGTGTGTGGGTTTATAGAAGGGTTATAATGCCCACACAGTGTAGTCCAGATTACCTCAGATAGCTGTTGAAGTGCTGCACGCTGAAAAAACATTACACCACCCTCCCCCATAGAGAGCACACAGGGGCAGATGATGGATGAACCTGTCTCTGACTCAACACTCTTACTTACTTCATGACATCACATCATGACATCAGGTCCGAGGGAATGTGAATTCCCAGGAAATCCTAAGAGCAGGAGATTTACCATGAAGAGACAGTTTATGGTTTGTTACAAGTCATCCACAGTGCTGTGACTCCAGAGCTGCCAGGTCGAGGGTTACACCTGCACATCCACACATCTGGATCAGGTCTGTGGGAGGCAGGAGAACAGGGCAACCACTTGCTGTGTGTGTGAGAGTGTGTGTGTCTGTGTGTGTGTCTGTGGGTGCATTTTTTCCTCAAACTGGGAACTATTTCTTTAACTCCAAACCTGCTGCAGAGAGCTCAAATTTGAGAGAAAACTTCATGATCAACTTGCAGGTTGGTGACCCCAGTGAATTGTTGTGTAGGAAAATAAAACAGGAACTAGACTTTTAAAAAAATATGTTCATACAGTATATGAACTTTAATAATTTTTTGAGTTGTTTTTGTTTCATAGCTGCCTCAAAAAATGTGGTCTTGACGTGGTCACAAAAGGGAGAGCGGACATGTTTATCAAAAGGAAATATACAGTGCACCCGGAAAGTATTCATAGCGCTTCACTTTTTCCACATTTTGTTATGTTACAGTTTTATTCCAAGATGGATTAAATTAATTTTTCCCCCTCAAAATTCTACACACAATACCCCATAATGACAAAGTAAAAAAAGTTTGTTTAAAATTTTTGCAAAGCTATTAAAAATAAAGATGGAAGAAAATATAACGCGTACATAATTATTCACAGCCTTTGCTCAATACTTTGCTGAAGCACCTTTGGCAGAAATTACAGCCTCAAGTCTTTTTGAATATGATGCTACAACCTTGGCTCCTATTCTTGGGCAGTTTCTCCCGTTCTTCTTTGCAGGACCTCTCAAGCTCCATCAGGTTGGATGGGGAGCTTCGGTGCACAGACATTTTCAGATCTCTCCAGAGATGTTCAATCTTGTTCAAGTCTGGGCTCTGCCTGGGTCTCTCAAAGACATTCACAGAGTTGTCCCGAAGCCGCTCCTTTATTATCTTGGCTGTGTGCTTCGGGTCGTTGTCCTGTTTTCATCAAGGATGTCTCTGTACATTGCTGCATTCATCTTTCCCTCCATCCTGACTAGTCTCCCAGTTCATGCTGCGGAAAAACATCCCCACAGCATGATGCTGCCACCACCATGCTTCACCGTAGAGATGGTGTTGACCAGGTGATGAGCGCTGCCTGGTTTCCTCCAAACATGACGCTTGGCATTCAGGCCAAAGAGTTCAATCTTTGTTTCATCAGACCAGAGAATTTAGTTTCTCATGGTCTGACAGTCCTTCAGGTGCCTTTTGGTAATCTCCAGGTGGGCTGTCATGTGTCTTTTACTGAGGAATGGCTTCTGTCTGGCCACTCTACCATACAGGCTGCTTGGTGGAGTGCTGCAGAGATGGTTGTCCTTCTGGAAGGTTCTCCTCTCTTCACAGAGCAACGTTGGAGCTCTGTCAGAGTGACCATCGGGTTCTTGGTCACCTCCCTGACTAAGGCCCTTCTCCCCCGATCGCTCAGTTTGGCCGGGCGGCCGACTCTAGGAAGAGTCCTGGTGGTTCAAACTTCTTCCATTTACGGATGATGGAGGCCACTGTGCTCATTGGGACCTTCAATGCTGCAGAAATGTTTCTGTACCCTTCCCCAGATCTGTGCCTCGATACAATCCTGTCTCGGAGGTCTACAGACAATTCTTTGGACTTCATAGCTTGGTTTGTGCTCTGACATGCACTGTCAACTGTAGGGCTCCGAGCACCCATACCGTAATACTACGGATAGTCGCGCACTTACAATCCTCGCGGCGGTTTGGTTCTAGCACATGAAGCGGTGCTAAAATCTTAAAAATACATGAGGGTATCGATATATTTTTTCAGTAGCTATCTTACTTACAACAAGATTGAGCGAGCGAAGTAGTTTAGTGTTTCTATGTGCTGTAGTTATTCAGTTTGAGAAATGATATCTGGAAAGCAATAATGCGGACTAGATCTCGTCACTGTTGCTAGGGTCGTTGCTAGGGGTCGGACAACTTCCTGCAGTGGTAAACATTGATACATTACATTCGCTTCTACTGAGGCGACTGATTGTTTTCCAGTTGTTAGTCATTCCCCATGTATTGCCATGGAAACGGAGCTCCCGCTAACAAAAAAGTTTTATATTTTGAGAGCGAATTGCCCTACAATATGAATACATTTAGATTACATATTTTATTTAGATGGTAGCTAGTTGTATAATCGCAATATTACACTCCAGGGTGTGTTTTAACGTGATTATTGTCATCATTGCCAATAATCACGTTAAAGCTCACCCTCCAGGGTAATATTGCTTAAATCTACAATTTTCGCATTGTTGGAATTCTAAAAATTCCACCTCGACAAATGTCACGTTGTTCAGATACCAGGAAAGAGGGAGACATGCAAACACTGCAAAATATAGTTATGTTCACACATTGTTCAAGGTGTGATTAATGGATTATTTTGTATTTTATTGTGTCATGAATAAACATTATGGTCATATCAAAAAAGAAAAGAAAAAAAGAAAAGGTTACCCAGAGTAACAACAAAAATTTCAAGTGATTCAAAACCAAAAGGAACCCCCTGACAAGCTCTGACAATAACAGTAGCCAACTTATACATGTTAAACCTAAATAACCATTTTGATAAGAACAATACATGAGAAAAAAGGTTATGGTAATATTAATTCTCTATAAACTATATAAACAAAATAATTTGTGTCACAAAGGGGTTAAAAAACATTTACAGCTAAATGTCATAACTCCAGTGCAATGCAGCAGAACATAGTTAAATTTTTTGAAAAATGGAGAAAATGCTTTGCATCAATCAGTGTTTTTTAATTAAATCAGTTTTCAGAAAGCTGGAAGTTCAACAGTCTTTCTGAAATAGTGCCACTTACAGTCACACCCTTCAATATTTCACAGGACCTACCATGGCAACGTAATCCTTGGCTAACTTTTAACAACCACACGTAAACCTAAATCCCCTCATAGTCCATAGACTATGAGCGAGAGCTAATGTCACTTTAAAATTTTCTTTTCATGGAGTATGTGATGTATTGACGAGATGGGACCATTTGTCTTTTCATACAAAGAAAACACATGATGTCATCTCTGGTTGACATTAGCAGCCCCAGTTCGGTAACAAATTAGAACGAGAGTGAAATGAATCTTTTAGCTTGATACTGTCAACATGTGTCTGAAATTTATGGGACAAAAGCTTGTTTCGCTGCCAAACTGTGACTGTGATGCAGCCCCAAGTTTATTCAGTTGTGAGCAATTAAAGATTCACTCAACTTCATTTCCCGTTAGACGTGAAAGAAGGGATGCACGGCAGTAGAGGAGTTATCACCCAGAAATCCAGTAGTGGAGCTGGTCACTATGTGAGGACGTGGAACGGCCTTTGTACTGTTTCATGCTTTTATTTAATAAATAGGTGTTTTTCAGCCACATAAATCAGTGAGATTTCTGAACAATAGTGAGAAAGAAGTTTAGTTCCGTCCTTGAATGAAACATGAAGTCCGAAACCAGCACACGCTGTAGGAACAGTTTACATTAATAGCCTGCAGGACTCAGCACCCAATAAGTGCAGTTGAACCACTTGTTTTCACTTTTTAACTCAGTGAAATGACAGAATGCTGTGTCGCATCATTACCTCACAATATTTAACAACATGTACAAGCTAGGTGACTTCAGTAGGATTAAGTGGGATAGGCCTAATTGAATAAAATTTTGAGTCTAATTGTCTGGAGCAGGATCCCCTTAATTGTGACAGATTATTCTCTCCTCTCAGCATGTGTTGGTGTCATGAGGGGAATCAGGGCCACCTGGCAACCTCTCAGCCATGATTACGAGGGAACAATATCTGACACTCTGCAGAGTGTGTTGATGGCATGCGTCCAGGCGCACAGAAGTTACTCTCTTATCTACATGTTACGCTCCATCTCCTGCACCACTCTCCAAACTCCATTTGATTTACTGCAGTTGGTGGCTCTAAATTGTGGCTTATCCTTATCCTGATTAATGTTGTTCAATGTTTCTTCCCATGACACACTTGGACTTTGCAGCTTCTTCCCCATCAGTTCTGGTTTGAAATCTTCACACAACATGCCTGCTGTTGTTTCCATTTGAATTAATTTTGAGATTTTTTTTTTTTTATCTGGAAGAGTGTACCCACCACTCTCTCCATTCAAATTTTAAAGAACAAAATGTGTACACTTATATCTGCTTTCATAGCTGCATTCATTGCCAAAATGCGCTTTTTTGAATCCTTTGTATGTCCGTCAGTGTCCATGTCAGCTCCTGAAGTGCTGAAATGAACCAGCGTAATAACTGACCTTGTGTGTTGTTCAAAGTATGCGGTCAGCTGTTGCGATCATGGTCCTTGAGGATGTGCTTTCTATGGTTTCAGGGGACTTTTTTAAGTTGGAGTTCACTCGTTGGCCACTCGGAAAAAAACTGACAGCAAGAATGACTCTGCCACGCCATATCCATTTCTTTTAGTACATCTGTGGGATCCCCTGCACCATGACCATCCCTTAACATTTGATTAATAAGGGCTTCCATACTGGATTCATGGTGGATCGCCTTATCTATACTGGCAGCGTAAACATTTCATGTCGCCTGTTGGAATATTCCACTGTGATTCCTGGTTAGTGATCATCCATCACCACTGTTTTCACCTCTCAAGACAATCAACTGAATACAAAGTAGTCATCTCTCTTGTTATTTATTTCTGAATCCTTTAATGCATTTTATTCAAAAGAAGAATCTTTGGCTCTCAATTGTGGATTCAAGGTTTCTTTGCCTTATGTGATAGTAAATTGATTGCGGTAGCTTTGGGCTATAGACTGCAAGTTAGACAAAGAAATAGTTTTGAAGACACCATTTGGACATAAGAATATAATGAAGGGCAGTTCTTAGTATTTTCTGTCAGTTTTGAAGCAGTGGTGAAATATTTGTTAGTTGCAGACCTAATCAACAGTACATGACTATGATGACCAAACATATATTTAAGCTGTTTATCATAATGAAAAGCTTCAGCACAATTAACATGTAATTTTGTATGTTTTTTTGTTTTGTTTTAACTCACAGTCTAAAACAAACATTTTTGGATCTTAAACTACTCTGAAAATCAGTATAAATACAACCTGTTTACAAAGAATAGCAGTTTTGTCTGCATCACATTTCTTCCCTTCTTTCTTCCTGCTGTTTTTCCCTCTACTTGGTCCTCCTTGTTTATCTGATTGAGACCCCAATCGACTCTCATATATCTCTCATTTACTAATCCAGTTGAAAGATTTGTTCAGTTTACTCCAAGCCTTTGATCGCCTCTTTGCCTCATTTAGGAGAGCTCCTTCTCTGCAGTACAGAGAATTGACATCTCGGCAGGGTTAACCTCACCAGATCCAAATTAATTTCGTGGGTCTGGCTAAGCTCCATTGTTGTTGTTTTTTTCCAGTCGTTGCATACTATTATGCGTAGACATTGTTTTTTTTGTTTTTTTTTATCTACTGGAGAAGCCTTTAACCAACCGACATTGACCAGCATATGATGTAATTGTTTTCCAAAACTCACCAAGCTGTAAACAACAGAGGCAAGGGCCAATGCTTGAATTTTACAGCTAGCAAACTTTTGGATCATTCTTTAAAGGCAACAAATTCAAAGTGTTTTTGTGTGTGTTTGTGTTCACTTTGCAGATTTGTGGAGACAGGGAGCGGCAGCATTCAGAGCCTGTCCCTATCAGACAGTCACCTGGCAGAGCTGGATGGAGACACCCTGCGTTTGTTTGGACTCGGAGCTCTGGAGGCCCTGGAGAGGGGCTGGGGTGTTCAGACGGCTGGTGCTGTCACTGTAATAACCTTCCGCTACATCAACTTTGACGCCATCATACCAACACTGCCGCGAATAAGGGTCAAGTTCCCAAATCTGTCGGTGAGGCCACATACTATCATAAGCAGTGGTACAGCACTGACATAAATTCCTCAAGAGGAAAAAAAAACAAAACTGAATGCTTCCTTTGAGCTTCACATGTGTTTACAGTAAACTCTGAATATCATCTAACTCCAAACTGCCATGACATGACCATGACACAAAGAGGGAGGACTTTGGAGGTCTTGATGGATGGAGATCTGCCCCCTTGCAGCCCGGTAGCACTTCTTTGCTGTCCAATTTTGCCTTCATCTACTGAACCCTTCCCTTTTTTAGGCAATGTACCTTGTAGAACACCACGTTAACCCAAGTGTGTTAACCCAAGTGTTAACCAAATGTACATTTTCCCAGGCTAATCTAACACCATCTTACTTAGGTATCCTCCTGCACAAAAAACAAAGATGTTCTTTCCCTGCATAATCATTAGAAAGTTGCCATAGTGCTTTAGTACAGAGAACTGACACTGAAGAGTTGTTTCAGTAGTCCAGGGTCTCTAATGTCTGATGCATGTGTTTCTTCTACTTCAGCCACACTAGCTCCAGAGCATTCCCGCTGCTGAGCATGAAACAAATTGTTGTACACAAAGAGGCAGGTTTAATCATGAGCGACACGGGTATGTAAGCAGGGTACTCCACACTGAGAAACCAAGACCTAGGGAAATTTAGAAGAATGAAAAACTTTGCCCACGTATGGGCAAGTGGTAAGTGGTTGAACATTTATATCCAAAACACCATTAGGTGTGTTGAAAGCTCGTGTTCTAGATCTATGAAGACAAACAAAGCCCCCTACCTTGTAAATCTTTGCCATATTCAACTTATTGAATTGGAGGCATAACTAACTTATAGTTTGACCTGAGACCAACTTCTTTCTGTTTCTGTAGCACCTGATCTTCATGGAAACCAACATCAGCCGTCTGCTGCAGCTGGCCGCCCTGGCTCAGGTGAGGCGTCTAGACCAGTTGACCATCCACCCAGAGGGCAACCCAGTGGTGAGCCTGGCTGTGTGGCGCTCCTTCGTCATCTACCGCCTCTACCACTTCAACCTGCAGAGGATCAATGGCCAGGAGGTAAGGGCTGGCTGGATTTTGATTGCAGTCTTCCTCCTGTATACGATGTAATGAGTCATGTTGTCTTTGTAGGACAGAAATCTAATGACCAATAAAAAAATTTACTCAAAGGTAATTAAATATATTTTTTTCTAATGCACAATGAAACAGAATTTGTTTGATATGCCATTTTAAGAGATTTAGATGAGCAGGTTGATACCGCTCTCCTGACTGCAGCAGGTTAGTGTAGAAGCTGGAAACAAGGAAAATTTAACGGAATAAAAAATCTTCATATTGGCACCTCAAAAAATGTCTCCTTTACATTTTTATATCTTGTATGTTTAATCTGTACAATGTTGTATGTCTTGACAATGATTTGTAACTTCCTGGAGTCTGTGTTGGTTAAGTGGTAACTTGTAGCCTGGCTCTGCCCAGTTATTGCACACATATTCAGTCTTCACTGTGATAACAGTCTGGAAACTCTGTTTGGATTAAGGTTTGCTCAGCCACTCTGTTATGTGGGCCAATCAGCGACCATTGGGGGTGGCTAAATGTGATAACATTGAAGTAGTTCCAACAATGGCGGCGGTGGTAGAGTTTTGGCTCACAACATTCGGTATATGGTGGTTAATTGGTTAGAGGCTGCTCCAATAATTTTACAATTAACACAAGGTTGACGCCAGTTAGGATGTAATGACTGGAAACAGTCCTCAATGGAGCGTTGCCAAGCTCTTATATTTACGCAGTAAATTTTAATATGGTTATACCAGGCTAAATAACTAAATAACTGGATCCAAGAAAGAATCTGACACAAGTTTAGCCCTTAAAACAGCAAACTGTCATTTTCAAACTTCTGTTTTCTTTTGAATTTAACATGTAAGACAGAAGTGTGCTTTGACCGTGCTGGTGTTGATTTTCAACAGAATCATGGGAGCTGTTTCCAGTTTTTTTTTTTTTGGTAAACTATCTGGTGTCTGGTTGTAGCTTCATATTTAAAGGACAGATATGAGAGTATTGATTTGTTTTTCATCTAACTCTGCACCAGAAAGTGAAAATGTGTACTTCTCAAAATGTCAAAGTATCCCTTCACTCTTGCCACCCTTAAATTATAGGTCTATGTTAGCTGGAATGTCCGACCTGAGGACATTTCCTCTCCAGTGGAACTCCTTTCAGACTTGATTTGATAAACGATCTTTAGATTAGTTTCACCTGCTGCTTGTTTCCATTGTATCAGCTGTTGTTTTTATGTCTTATCCCAGAGTTGAATTATTTAGCCAAAGCAAGAACAAAATTTACAAAATTGCACCACCCATAACAAAAGCTGTAAGTCTTGATTTGTATTGAATTACACAATGAAGTGTCTTGTGTGTTTGTGTGTCGACCTCAGGTGACCATGAATGATGTGATCGCTGCAGAGCGTGTGTTCGGGACACTGGGTCATATAGCAGCCACAGAAACGCCACGTTGCCGGCTGCTCCTGCTGCTCGAGGAGTCCAGGTGAGGATTCAGATGCGTAACCACAACATAACATTAACTGCATTTTAATGACAGGTGTGTGCTGTGTCCTGGATGGTGCATGTTGTTTGTTTAAATATGTCAAGAATGTGTGGATTCTTCAATGTATAAATGTGAGTTACAGCTTCTCAGTGTGTAGACTTCTATACATGTGTGTGCATGCCTGTGCGTATACACGTGTGTGTGTGTGTGTGTGTGTGTGTGTGTGTGTGTGTGTGTGTGTGTGTGTGTGTGTGTGTGTGTGTGTGTGTGTGTGTGTGTGTGTGTGTGTGTGTGTGTGTGTATGTGTGCAGGTTTGTGTGAAGTGGGGAGACAGAGCCTGGCACTGAGGAGCCAGGGGAATTAGACTGTGTCTTAGGGTAAGGCTGGGTACTTGGCACTGAGACAGAAACATTCCTCTCTCTCTGCAGCCAAAAAACCTCTTGAGGTCTGTCACTCTGGGTCAATGAAAAACATCCTTGCAAAGCAAAAATCTGCTCAATTTGTCACGCACAAGAATATTTTTAATGGTTTTAATAAACTTTTTAGTTAAGTGTAAAGACTAAATTAAGAAAGGTCAAAAGTAAAACTACACACTATATTAGTGTTACTTGTGGAAAACTGTCAGGTCAAATCATCTGACTAAAAACTCTATAACATGTATTTCTTTTCCACTAAACTTCCATCGTATTCATTAAAGTTATTTTGTTATTTCTGTAAGCCGCAGATAGTGACACTAATGTGCAGATCTAAATGTAAGTTTTGGTGTTGCAGAATAAAGCCAATACATATTAAATTAAATATAAACAAAACTTGCAATACTTTTTGATGAGCAGTAGAGCATCGTGTGAGGTTACTACAGTCAGGAAATATTGACAAAACCAAATATAACAATATTATTATCAAACATCGATATTGCGACGAGATTGTGGGAATGAATGCAGATGCGTTCACAAAGTATTTAACCCATGAGATTTTTTGATAAATAATCATCATTAATGTGGATATAATGAATGAGGAAAATAATAAAACGATCTGGTAGGTTCAGAAAATGACATGACTTCACTGTATTATAGCTTTTTAAACCAGGAAAAGACAACATGCCGTATTATGATATTATGACATCCAAAACCTAAGACGATATGAAGTCTCGTATCATGTTATCAATCTAATATTGCTATATTGCCCAGCCTTAGAGCCTGGTCAGGAACTTAAGCTCCATATTTGTCCTCAGTTGTTCTTTTAGAATCATGTTGAAATGAACTCGTAAACTTTACGACAACTGTTTCTTAGCTGCATCTCGCCCCCTGATTCATACTCATCCTGTTTTGGATAGATAGCTCACAACAGCTCAGGGCCAAAGATCATTTTCATATCAGCACTGAAGTCTTAATCACTTTTATCTGCATGCAGCATCTCATCCCTCTTAGTCAATTGTATGTTTGTTACACTGGCTGCTGTTAGATTTGACTTCTAATTTCTGAAAACCTTACGGCTGTAAATTATATGTTGCATAAAGTGTATGTTTTGGATTAAATGTATTTGCACAAAGTATAAAAAAAAAATTAAAAAAAAATACAGGAAAAGGGAATTATGAAGCAAGTAGCCATATCGAGAGAATATGGCAAAGTAATGTTGAGTTCATTTTCCCACATCTTTTTTTATGTTCTTGTGTTGTTCAGTGGGTTGTGGGGTTGATGCAAAACACTGGTGAGGTGTCGAAGCCGTTGTGCGTCTAAGATATTGTAGTCAAAGATCACTTCACCATAAAATGTGGAACTAATGATCTCATTTGAATACATTCTTGCAGTTTGGTAGAGTTCACTGTGTCCTGCAGTGTAAGGAGCGCGAACAGAATTGCCCTGACAATGTAAACCCCACATATGTGGCAACATTGATCTAAAAACTGTATTTGACCCACA
Source organism: Brachyistius frenatus (assembly GCF_029030835.1). Classification (NCBI taxonomy): domain Eukaryota; kingdom Metazoa; phylum Chordata; class Actinopteri; family Embiotocidae; genus Brachyistius; species Brachyistius frenatus. The sequence continues at coordinate 2,996,928 of NW_027210608.1, forward strand.
TGCGATGTCATTTATGTTGCATGTAATCCTTAACTGTGTGGTTTTGGTGACATTTTTCTCTTAAAATTTAGTATTTTGCCAATTTGCAGTCACCCCATAATTATGCTGCTGAGCTAATCTCACTGATGTCTTATTTTCATGCAAAATCGTTACTTTCGTTTGAATCAATGTGGCAGTCCACAGACTTGCCAGGTGAGACTTGTTTTTCATTTTTGTGAAGTGCACTAAAATCTTTCCTCCTTCTCCAGCTCCTCTTGCAGGGTATACAATACTATCAGCATGAAAAGTATCCCAGAAGTCATCACAAAATGAGGTTGCATGTAGAGCCTGATATATCAGCTGGCCAGTTTTTATGGCCGATATTGGTCTTTCACAGATATACTGTATCAGTACCAGCAAATATGTTGGCCCATATCAGACAGCTTAAAAAAAAAAATAATAATGCAGGAAAAGATGCCTGGAGTCTATTACAAAATTTAACTTTTTAAAAAAGTTATCTATAATTATAAAATTCTCAGTGAAGTTTACTAATTCAGTATACTGATCTCAGTGAGGACAATAAATTGTAAAATATATGTATCCATTACATATCTTTGTCACAAGAGTCCAACAGTGTATATATATATATATTATATACTTTATATATACAGTATGTATATATAAAGAATATCGGACAGTATGTTGTTATCAGATGTATTTAACTTGTTTAATATCAATTGAAGACATAGGCCCCCCAAATGCAGTCTCGTTTGAGTTCTAGTTGTATTAGTGAAATGCTGCGGTGTGTAATTCCTTTGCTTTCACTGGCTGTTTATTTACAATGCGGCGTTGGTAACAAGTTGTGTGTGAAAAGTAAAGGCTTTCAACCTTTTTACTAGAAAACGGTTATCATGGCAGCACACATGTATTGGCTGTCGGGGGACTTTGATTTCTGCCTCAGATGATTTCTTGATCTTGACAGTGAGAAGAGCTCATGTTTAGGAAATGTAATCTCTCGGCACTTCACGCACATCAAAGGAAAACTGTTTTAATGTGGAACTAAATGCACTCGCTGCAATGTTTAATGCTGTTGTGTAAAAATCTTACTGCACAGGAGCCGTAAACACACATTATCTGCTTTGTGTTGGTAAAACAGACAGAAACTTAAGGATCATTTTGACTTTTGGCTCAAACCCAAAGTATTGTCACAGGTTTTTCATCAGACGTTATATATTGTTTTTACATGAGCCGCTTCAATCAGCTGGACCTGCTGATCATAACTGCTGTTTTATCACAGGATTTTTTTACACAACACTTTTCCTGATGACACACACACACCCACCCACACACACCCACCCACCCACACACACCCACCCACCCACACACACACACACACACACACACACACACACACACACACACACACACACACACACACACACACACACACACACACACACACACACACAGAAGTACACACACCGGTCCAGCTCCCTGAAGCCTATTTTACCGTGTTACTCTGCAATATGTGTGACTGGTACACATTGATGAGTTTTGGCAAACACACACTCTCCCACACTTTACAAACTATTTTATCTCATAAGAAATGTTTGCCTCCAGCCTCTTCTGAATATTTCGGCATCCTGGCACTGACCTGTGGAACATGTCGGTGCAGTCGTGCATCATGAGAGATTTCATACTGATAGACTGCAACATTTGATGGAGCTTACATCACTTTTAATGTGTGTGAATCCTGCTGCTATTAGGGAAATGTATTAAAAAGAAATCTATTAACATTCAAATACATTCAATGTCAGTTTGATTGTTGTCAGCTCATGAATTATGGTGTTTTTACGGTTTATGGTGCTTCATCTGCTGTCAATTCTGATGGATTTCTTAAGCGAATACGTTTTTAAATTGTTTCAATTCACTTGTTTCACAGTATTAAGGTGAGAGAGTGCAATTTGATGGACAGGAGCATTACCTTTACTTACTTTGTGCCGCTAACATTTACTGTTTCTCCACTGGTGTGTTTCGTCACGCTGTGTCTGACTCACCCTCCTCTCTTCTCTTTGCTCACCCTGCAGGAAGCGGCAGCTGCAGTTCTTGTTGGAGGGGCGCGGCCGGCGGGCAGGACTGAGTCCAGAAGAGCTGCGAGATAATGGGAAGCTTCTGGGAGAAGGCCTGAGCAGAGCGCTGTTTAACTACCCAAACCGAGACTGCAACGCAGAGAGCCCTGAGGTTAGTTCTGTTTTATGACCTTCATCGAGGAGGTTACCCGTGTTTTTGTTGTCTGTTTGTCTTCAGGATTACAGAAAACCTACCAACCTGATTTTTTTTTTTATTAAACTTGGTGAAATGGTGTAGCATTGGCCAAGGAAGAAGTCATTAATTTTGTATTGAATTCGAAACACAGGGTCGATCCACAAAATATTTTTCACTTTCATTAACATCGCCAGATTGGACATTTGGCCATCAAAATGCCATACATCCATAAATCCAGCAGATGGCAGTAAAGTTCAATACTGACAAAACATAGGCCATTCATGAAATACGATGACTCCATATCACAATCCACATGAATGGGTACCAGTAATCCTCTGGGTTACACATGTAGCCTATTTCCTCAAACTCTATACAGCAGGTAGTTGTTATGGAGCACTCAGGGACAATGGTTTCGTTTTATGAGACCTGAACCAGTACAACAACTGAAATGTGAGGCTTCAGCTAGGCACGAGCATATTCTGTTCTAATAGTTTTGAAAATAAATTACTACATGTATAGTGGTTGCAGTAGCTGATTTGCATATCATAGAAGAGTGGACTATAGCCTTGGTGGAGGCCTGCGCACTGTGAGTGTACTTCTAGTTCACAATAGTTTCACAACACCACAAAAACTACTTCAACTCTTGAACGAGATGGAAGTTACTCGTTTGATTGCCACATCAACCATTAATATTTGTCTACTGATAGCTAACAAAGCTTTCTTTAGTTTCAGAGTTGGTGCCCTCTGTACGTCAACCTTTCTGTTTTGTTGCCTTCATACAGAATCTAGAATCAGGTGTCAAAAGAGACAAAAAGAAAAACACAAGTTG